>NC_066585.1:102304151-103036314 GCF_024323335.1 Lathyrus oleraceus
TCGACTCATGCTCGTCATGGTCTCCTCTCTGAACCGGACCCACAACTCAACTCTATGTATGCATGCGGTACCGACTCAATGTTTGGTTCTTCATACAAACCGTGTCCTAATCTTTGCGAACCCTGAACCTCACTCTAAGCTCCAAGCCCCCACTCAACGCTTGGGATAAGTCACTAGTCCCCACTTCAAACTAACGAACATTCCTCTTTCACAACAACAACGTATATGATGAATGTCATACAAAAAAAATGCAACACAACCCCACTCTGACTATACATAATTCCTCGACAACAAAAGATGCAATACAACCCTATCATGACTGTAATTAAATATTTCACTGCATCAATAGTAACTCACATCTCAAATCACACATATCATCCACTCAATAACAAGTATGCACAAAAATATACTTCACATCATACTCATACTTTTATCACACATATTCATAATTGCACATAACTCACATTTATGCATAATACTACTCAAGTAATTATCAAATTTTAATTAATCAACTCACATTCCTCAAAGCGCACCAAACAACAGCCAATCCTCGACCGCCCAACAAAACCACCCTCGAAACTCAACTCAGTGGTTCAGAATGCGCATTCTAACATGATAACAGGTGACCCATCACCAGGATGACGCCTTGCATCCTTCCCATCACCTAACACGTCACACTTGTAACGACATGGCAATACCATGCTCACCTGGAGGCTATGATAGTCTCTCTATCATATGCCTGACGCCCGTCAGCACTTCACAACGCATGACGCCTAGGGCGTGATACGAGTGACGCCTGTCACCCTACTATCAGAAGTAGAATTGCGTTATGATATGAAGGACCCTCAAAATTCACCCAAAACATCCCCAAACCCTTCCAAATAGTCCATAAGCATCACCCACATGATTACCACACAATAAAATGTTAATTCATATTAATCTAACATTTTATTCCATTGATTTAATCATAAAAATCATAATTAACTTATGTTTTGAAAATCCCAATTTCATGTTGTAGCGGTAAAAAATTTGAGATTAAGCTATTTATTAACTTAACTCGCAAAGCAAGACTAACCACCACACTTTTATTATTTCCAAAGGAAAAGGGAAAAAGTACGAACAAAACCCAAAGAAGTTTTAAAACAAAACCAATAAAAAGAGAACAAGAGTCCGAGGGTTAGTTATGCAAAGGGAAGGTATTAACACCCTAAACATCCATGGTACTCCATGGGAACCTCTTTGAAAATATACATATTTTAGCTTGAAAAAAGTGTTGTTTGTTAAACGATTAGAGGGATGGGAAAATAAGCATTTTTATTATGATTTGGTGTTTTCCAAGACTTTTAAAGTCTCATGCCTACGTACCAACAAAGTGAAATAGAGGATCAAAACCTCATAGTTCATGGTAAAAATAACAAAAAGAGTTTGTCTTGATTCATTTTTATGGAAAAAGATATTTTGTCATTTTAAGGAGAATACTCAACTAGTCACCAACAAATATGAGAACTTTGCATCATCATGAGAAAAGATCCAACTTTGCATCATCATTTTTTAGGATATAATTGATTCTAATTTGGATTTTCATGATTAGAAAATTAATTCAATATCAATATCCTTGTAAAATGACCATTTTCCCCCTTAAGGGTTTATTTTGTCGTTTTAGCCATATAAATGCATGCTCCTTTAAAGCTAATTTTTGACTTAGAATATTAGATAGTTTTAATAAAGTTTTTGACTAACATATGACATGCTCCCTTAGGAATAGTTTATGAATAATAATCCTAACCTTCAGATTAGGTTAACTAGTCATTTTCAAGCTAATTCAAACCCTCGATTCAAGTTGATCAAAAGCAATTTTGATTAACTAAATCCTTTAATCCAGTATAATACCACAGTCTATTCAAGTGATCAAAAGACCCTTGATCACTTGATAAGACTCTTTCCGTAAGCTGTGGATCTCGAGGCCTCAAGTCAGACTCTTAATCAAGGCATCCCAATCATATCAAGCAGTGGATCATTCAAGACACATCAAATGTGGTCCATCAATAACTTATCAATCATAATTCAAGTTGCACGACATGAGCCTTAAGAAATAGAGAATGAATGAGAGTGGAGAATTTATTTAACTCATTCTGAATATCTTTGGGTACGGACGCATGACCCAGTTGCTCATTGTATTCACCTCTATTCATAGACTTTAGTGCAATTCTAAGAAAATGATTGGTAAAGCCCTCATTATCACAAGGAGCATAAAGGATTCCTCTCCAATAACTTGAAAGTTAGGATAAGAATTACATGCCACAGGCCTTAAGCAGTAAAGAATGAATGAGAGTGGAGAATTCCATTAACTCATTCTGGATATCTTTGAGTACGGGACGCATGACCCTGTTGCTCATCGTATTCACCTTTACTCATAGACTCTAGTGTGGTTCATATCCAATGACTGTCAAGTCCTCTTCATTATCAATCAATCACTTCTTTTGCCTCAATCATCTTGCTGTCAGCCCTAGTGGGCTGAACTATGAAAAATCTGATTTTCTCATTGCACGGTGAGAATACATAGGCAGGAGAACCCATATTCTTTGCAAGCTACCTTATTTATTAATCTATCATTCTTTATTCATCAATCAATACCATCTTTTGAGATCAAATATCACCCTTCCTTGGACTCCACGTACATCCTTTTAGGATGATATAATGGCAGTCCACCTTGTGAACCAAGAGTTATTTGTCTCGTACCCAAACATTTAATTCCTTCTTTTTTGGCTAAGACACTTGTTTACTCTTCGGTTCAAATTTTATTCCTTCATGGATCCAAGATACTTTTCTCCTTTGATCTCGAACTATTGTTCCCCAGCAAGTGATATACTATTCCTTGTACTCAACAATACTTTCTTTTGGGCCCCACATATACCCTTTTAGGACGATATAACGACAGTACACGTGGTGAACCAAGGGTTGTTTTCCTCGTACCCAAAGATTTAATTCCTTCTTTTTCGACTAAGAACCCTGTTTACTCTTCGATTCAAAGTTCACTCTCCTTTATGGGTTCCCATGTTAACATTCTATTGGTATAAGTTATACTTTTCATCTCTTCCTTATCTCCATTTATTTTCGTGGTTCCACGAACTACGAATGCTCTGACTTTCTCATTGCATAGTTAGAATACGTAGGCACGAGGATGTGAATCCTTGGCAAGCATAACTCTAATTATTTCTTCTGCCTTAGGGAACCATCCATATCTTTCACGATCCATGATCTACCTTCAATCATGAACCACTCACCCCAGTGAAATACTATTTCTTTGAAACCAAACACAATTTTCTTTGGAATTTCATATACACCCTTTTAGGACAATATGGCGACAATCCGCATTTGTACCTATAGTTATTTGGCTCGTACCCAAACATTTTATTCCTTATTTTTTGGCTAATAAGTTTGTTTCCCTCTATGGTACAAATCCCATCTTTCCTATGGATTCCAACATACTCTGACCTTTGGTTCAAAATTACACCTTTTCAGTCACTGTTACCAAATCCCCAATTCTGTGACTTTGGTGACTTTCCCAACCATCTCCATGATGCATTCATATTCTACCTTCATTCACTTCATGTGATATACCCTATTATTTGAGCCAAATACACTACCTCTTTGAGCTCCATCTTATGTCGCCTTGTGAAGCAAGAGTTGTTTGGCTCGTACCTAAACACTTAATTCTCCTTGTTTTCGGATATACCATAGAGTGGCAGACGCTTCCGGCTAGTCCACATATTGGTCAATGCTAGTTTTACTCTTGGGTTCAGATTTCATCCCTTTTTGGAGTTCAAATCATTATTCTTTGGTTCCGACCATACATTTATCAAAACTTCTTTCACCTCCTACCACTAGTTCTATGAACTACGAAGCTCTAAATTCCTTATTGCTTTATAAGGATACGTAGGCATGAGGGACCCAATCCTCACCGAGCACTCTATCTATTCTCTTCCGTTCCCTTTATTCTTTCGCGAGTAATCCTTAGATATCACAACCATCAGAGCAAGAACAATCAAAACGGTTCCCATGGAGTACCATGGATGTTAGGGGTGCTAATATCTTCCCCTTGCATAACCAACTTCCTTACCCAACATATCTCTTTCCCCCGGGTTTTATCAATGTTTTCCCTTTCCTTCGGGAATAAATAAATTTCGATGGCGACTCTGTTGTATGTTCGGGTATATTTCCGCTAGCTTTAATAACGTTAAAATCTTTTTTCTTACAAATACAAAAGAAATGGGTCGTTGGAGTCTCAGATTCATTGAATCCTTGAATGATGACTCTCTAGGCACACATCTTGGGTTAGTTTTTCACTCTCTCTTTTCGTTTCTAAAATGCTTAACATAATAACTTGGACGAGAAGAGGGGCCATTGGAGTCTAGTATTCTAGTAGAACCCTAGAAAAATATTTTGAATGTTCATCGTCCATCAAACAATTTCTTAAATACAATGAATGAAAAAGGTATTGTTGGAGTCTAGAATTCCGGAAATATCTCGAATGATTGGTTCTGAGGCTCACGCCTTGTTCTTATCAGATATTCGTCATTCACCTTTAAAAAATACTCAACACATCCAACTTACTTTCTCGCCCCCGTGCGATTGAAAGCCTTTCATAAGAGAACATTTGTCTAATCCTTTCTAACGCGTACAAACTTGCACTTAAGCCTCTACCGCGAGTAAGCGAGCCATGTTTTACCGTTAGAATGCGATCTAAACACGTGTTTAATCTAACACACTTTAATCAATCAAGCTCTTTTTCAAAAGTACATTGTTCAGTCTGTTCTAATGCGAATACAAACAAACTCTTTAAGCCTCCAATTGCGAGTACAAGCAACGTTTAACCATTTGAATATGATCTAAATAGTCGTTCATTAAAATAGACAAACCAACAAACTGTAGCGCCCCAAACTATGAAGCTTTGAGTTCCTCAATATACCCGAGGATACATAGGAGTGAGACCCGCAATCTCGTCAAGCACCCTAATAAAAACATTTTCCCGACCCCTTTTTAATTTCCTTTTCCACATTTTATTATTCAAAGAAAACAATTAACATAAGCCAATATTCAATCGCAAGTTTTAACTAAAAGGTCCCCGTTGAGTAGAACGAATGTGAGGGGCGTTAATACCTTATGAAGCTAGCGGAAATACACCCGAACGTATCGCACGCTCGAACATCGAACTTTATTTATTTTAGAAGGAAAGGGAAAACATCGATAAATACCAGGGGAAAGAGATATGCTGGGTAAGGAAGTCAATTATGCAAGGGGGAGGTATTAGCATTCCTAACATCCATGGTACTCCATGGAAACCGTTTTGATTGTTCTCGCCTGAATAGGTGTGATATCTAAAGATTACTCGCAAAAGGATGGGAAAGGAAGATAAATAGATAGAGTTCTCGGTGAGGATTAAGGCCCCCATGCCTACGTATCCTTATAGTGCAATGAGGAATTCAAAGCTTCGTAGTTCAATGAATTTGAGACGGGAGGTGAAAAGAAGTGTGATCAAGGTATGGTCTGAACCAGAGGATAGTGTTTTGAACTCCAACAAGGGTGAAAAGATGAACCCAAGAGTAAGGTGGCTATTACTAGTACGTGGGCTAGTAAGACCGCCACTATAGGGTAAAGCCAAAAAGACGAAGAAATAGGTGTTTGGGCACAGTCCCAAACATCTCTTGGTTCACAAGATGACGCAAGGAGGAGCACAAAGAGGTAGTGTATTTGGCTCAAAGATAACTGGTATATCACATGGAGTGAAGGAAGGTAGGATATGAGTGTATCATGGAGATGATTAGAATGAAGTGACCAAAGTCACAAAATTGAATATTTGGTGATAAGTGACTAAAGACGTATTGTTTGAAATCGAAAGGTGAAAGTGTATTGGAATCCATAAGAGAAATGAAATTTGTACCATAGAGGGAAACAACTTTAACCGATACGTGGACTAGTAGGACCGCCATTATAAGGTGATTAGCCAAAAAAAAGAAGGAATTAAGTGTTTAGGCACAATCCCAAACAACTCTAGGTAGGGATGTGGACGTTACGTTAGGCGTCCCAAAATGGTATGTATGGAATTTCAAAGAGAGTATATTTCAATGTCAAAGGAATAATATGCCATTGAGTGAATGATTTATGATCAAAGGTAGATAATGGATTGTAAAATATATGAGTGATGCCCTAAGGCGAAGGAGGAATAATTGGAAATATGTCCGCCAAGGATTCGCACCCTCGTGCCTACGTATTCTCATCGTGCAATGAGAAAGTAAAAGCAAACGTAGTTCGGAACCACGAGAATATAAAGAGAGACACACAATGATGAAAGGTATAACTTGTACCAACAAAGTGGTATTAAAAGGGTATTTGTCCAAGCAACGAAGACTCACAAGACAAACCCAATTTTGGAGGTTAACTGCCAGGGAACAAGGAAAGAGAGATATTTGTCTAAGCAACGGGGACTCACAAGACAAACACCACTTCAAGGAATGATGCAATACTGTATAGTACAAGGAATAATGTATCACTAGATGGGGAACATGAAGGTGAGAAAAACAAGAAAGGGGGGTTTGAATTGTTTTGGAAAATAAGCGTTTTTGCAAAATAAAATCACACAGGATTTTATACTGGTTCGCTTATAACACAAAGCTACTCCAGTCCACCCGGCCAAGGTGATTTCGCCTTCAACAAGGACTTAATCCACTAATCTTGAAAGATTATTACAACCAACTTCTAAGAGAAGGATCTCTTAGTCCTCTCAAGTATACAGACTGCGCAGAGTCACTTGAGGAATTAAAACAATTTGGGTAAAAACAAAGTTTTGTAATCTAGAGTGCTTCTAGGATAAAGCAAGTATTACAGCAATTAGAGCAGATAAGAAGTTTCACGTTATGAGCAAAAGCTCGTGAAAGATTAGAGAGAAAGTAGAGTAATTCTGTGCGTTCAGGTGTGTCTCTCAATGAGGTTCGCCGTTCTTTATATAGAGGTGAAAAACGATCGTTTGTAGTGATGGCAGATATTTAGTCTTGATGAGAGTTTAATGCCATTACTTCGTTGTTTCTTGCCAAAACAAGTTTGTCTCCCTGAATAACTTCTTTCCAAATATAGTTCTTTCCATTTTTGAAGTTGAAGTTGTCGTTACTCTTTCTGGATAAGGAAATCCATTATCAGAGTCTGCATTACTCCGTTAATCTGAGATGTGGCTTCAGAGCTTCTGATAGTTCTGATCTTTTAGAATTCTGATGTTGTCTTCAGATGATGTTGAGAGCTTCTGGAATTCTGATATACCGTTTCTCAGAGTCAGAACTTCTAGAGTGCGCTTCTTCTTCAGATGCTTCTGATATTCTGATCTGCTGTTTTGCTCAGAGTCGGAACTTCTGGAACACGTTTCTACTTCAGATGCTTCTGATCTTCTGGTAATTTGTATCTGATTTGATTCTATATCTGATGACGTGATCAGATTCCTTTCTTCTTATTTAGAGTCCTGCACACTTAGAACTTTTCGTTAGAGTGCCATTTTTGGTTTCATCCTTTGTTATCATCAAAATCGTGGAATCTATTGTAGAACTATTTTTGTTCTTACAATCTCCCCCTTTTTGATGATGACAAAACAAAATCAAATGACGGATGAAACATTCAAAAATTAAGAGTTTATCAGATCAGATAGAAGTGAGCTCCCCCTGAGATAGGATAGGGAGTTCAGAAGTTCTTACCAGAGCTTTCAAGCAATGAAGTTTCTCGATACCTTTCTGCAATTTCTTAATTCAAGTGTTAGATAGATTTATTTTATAGAATATATGTCTGCAGAGTGCTTAAGGCATTAGGCAATTTCATCAGAGCTATTTGGTTTCTCCCCCTTTTTTTCAGAATCAAAAAGACTTAAACAAAATAATAAGCAGGAAGAAAAATATATAGATATATTCAGATAAGAGCAAAAGCATCAGAGACAAAAAAACAGGCAAAGCAACAAGCAACAAAAAATCCTAAGTGCCTAAGGGTTGGGAGGAGGAGGCATTCTCTGAAGCAGTTGAGTCGGCAGATTCTGGATGTTGGCATTGACTGTGTCCTGTTGATCCAATCTGGCTCGGACTTCCTTCTGCTCTTTCTGAAGCTCCTCAAGGGTCTTGAGAACCAGAGGGGCAAAAGTAGAGGACTCCCCCTGAGTCAAAGCATTATGTTCTTCAGCGGCTTTGGCTTCAGCTTCAGCAGCAGCCTTTGCTTCAGCTTCAGCAGCAGCATCAGCATCAGCTAGAGCTTTGGCTTCAGCTTCCCGTACCCTTTGAAGTTCTTCTTGTCTTGCTCTTTCTTCTTCTTTCCTTCTGGCTTCTTCCTCAGCTTCTCTGGCTAAGCGCTCCTGTAGTCTTGCCTCAGCGTCTCTGATGAAGTCGTTTCTGACTTGCTCAGAGATGTGCTTCAGTTTAAAGGCCTCAGATGTCATCCAGCCAATGACTCTGTTCTAGTGTGTCCTAACAGAGTCAGGATCATCACTGATGCCAGAGTTGATGGTCAGAGACTTGACCTTTTCAACTGATGCTCCTGCAAACAGCATAATTGCTTCCTCTAGGGTTGGCAGGGAATGTTCTGGTTCAGATGGTTGAGGTGGAGAGTTGGGAGGGCTTAGGTTGAGAGTTCGAGGTTCAGCGGAAGTGTTTGGAGGGGTAATGTCAGAGGTATTGAGGTCAGAGGGTTGAACTTCAGATGGAGTGACGGTTGGTTGTTTTGTGGGTGGTGAGGTTACATCAGGTTCAGGTGGAGGTTGTTGTGGTTGTTGTGAATCACGGGTTAGAGTCTGAAGTTGGGCTAGAGTGGGAGAAGCGGGGTCAGAGGGTTCTGTGTCAGAAGAAATGACAAAGTAGGGAGGTGATTCTGGGGCTGAGGATGAGGAAGTGGTTTGATTCATTTCTTCAGCTTCAAATATGGGTAGGGAGGTATTGGCAAGGTTGAATTTTGGTAGTGGTTGAGATGTTCTGGTTGTTGAAGGAGGGGTTTCAGATGAGGTGTAGAGGGGTGTTAGTAGAGGAATAGACGAAGCAAGTTGCTGTACAGAGGGAGCAGGAGAGGCAGACTTACCAGAAGACTCTTGCAGAGGTGCTGGAGGTCTTGATTCAGAGGGTTCCCCTAGCTTTGCTTTCTTCACCTTCGATGCCTTCTCAGATGGACCTCTTTTAAACCTCACAAAGTCTGGAGCTGAATCTGGCAGTTCGCTCAGTCTGAAATCTGATATGTCCACTCCTTCATCCTTTAGACGTTAAAGATAGTGGAGAATTGCTTCTTTGGGTTCTTCCTTGTAGAACATACAGAGACCATTGGGCATTTTCCTCTGATCTTTTAAGGCTTCCCATGAGGTGTCCAGAGTGGGTTTAACATTGATCTTCTCCAGAATCCCCATGCTTTTTAGATTCCTGGAGTTCAGAGGCCTTCCGGTTTCTATTGCCAAGTCTTCCATGAGTTTGTGTTTTACCAGATGGTCCACGAGACCATTTTCTATCAGCACGTCTGAGAGAAGTCTTCCCAGAGGAATGTAAGTTTTGGGTTTCATGTTATTCCTGGTTTCCTGTACAGAATCTCTGAGGTATTTAAATAGGAGTGCTGGGAGGCAAAGCTTCAGACCTTTATGAATACAATACAGAATACATTTCTGATCTGTATTGATGTAATCTGATGAGTTTGATGTTGGGCGATGATGAATAGTTCCCAGAATGATTTTGAGCCACACCCGGAGGTTCTGATGTAGTTCCTTGTTCTTTAAGGGGTTGCCTTCTGTGTTTAGTTTGAAGATTGTGGGGTTGATTTCATGAGCAATGCATTTCCTTTGATGAACGTACGTGACTTCTTAAGTTTGGTTAATTTGAATTCCCAGAAAGAACTTTAGTTCTTGCATTAAGCTCATTTCAAATTCTACCTGCATTAACTCAGAGAATTCTTGACAAACAGAGGCGTTAGCTGAACCAAAAATAATATCATCAACGTATATCTGGCATATCATGAGATCATTGTTAAGGTTCTTACAGAAGAGTGTGGAGTCAACTTTCCCTCTGATAAAATTGTGTTCCAGAAGAAAGTTACTTAAACGTTCATACCAAGCTCTGGGAGCTTGTTTAAGTCCATATAAAGATTTTTTAAGTTTAAAAACATGTTCTGGAAAGTTTGGATTTTCAAAACCTGGAGGTTGGTTGACATACACTTCTTCTGATATATAACCATTAAGGAATGCGCTCTTGACATCCATTTGATATAATTTAATAGAATGGTTTATAGCGAAAGAAACAAGAAGACGAATAGATTCTAACCTTGCGACTGGAGCAAAGGTTTCATTGTAGTCAATACCTTCTTGTTGACTGTAACCTTGAGCTACCAGTCGAGCTTTGTTTCTGACGACTTCTCCTTTCTCGTTCAACTTGTTTCTGAATACCCATCTGGTTCCGATAACGTGAGTGCCTCTGGGCTTGGGAACAAGATCCCAGACATCGTTCTTTGTGAATTGATCTAACTCTTCTTGCATGGCTAGAACCCAGTCGTTATCTTGAAGTGCTTAATCACAGGACGTAGGCTCGATCAGAGATACCAGTCCCAGAGGAGTCTCTTCAGAAGTCCTGAAGGTAGATCTGGTTCTGACAGGTTCGTCCTTGTTGCCCAGAATCAATTCTTCAGATACGTTGAGGCGACTTTTAGCTTTCTTGGGGATTAATGGAAGATTAATTTCCTCAGAATTCTGAATGGTAGTTGCTTCTGGAGCTTTGTCAGATCCTGCAAGAGTGATTTCTAAATCTGCAAAATTTCCAACTAGCTTTGACTTTTCAGGGTCAAGCTTATCGTCAAATCTGACATGAATTGATTCTTCCACAATTTTGGTTTCTGTATTGTATACTCTGTAGCCTTTAGAGCGTTCTGAGTATCCTAACATGATACCTTTCTGTGCTTTGGAATCAAACTTGTTCAGATGTTCTTTAGTTTAGGTAGGCCTCTGACTAGCTCGAGTTTATTTAGCTGAGATGGTTTCCTCATGCTAATGTGGCCCAAGCGTCTATGCCATACCCATTGCTCTTCGTGAACAGACATCAGACATTTCACATTTTGTTCTTTTAAATCAGAAAGATTAATTTTATAAATATTGTTTTTCCTCTTGCCTGTGAATAGGACAGAACCATTGTTTTGATTTATGGCTTTACATGTTTTTTGATTAAAGATCACATCATAACCGTTATCACTTAATTGACTTATGGATAACAAATTATGCATTAATCCTTCTACGTAAAGGACATCAGATATAGAGGGAAGAGTACCATTACCAATAGTTCTGGAGCCTCTGATCCTTCCTTTCTGATCTCCTCTGAAGCCTACGAATCCAGCGTCTTTAAGTTCCAGGCTTTGGAACATAGACTTTCTTCCCGTCATGTGTCGCGAGTGTCGCATTACGCGAAAAACCGGCGGGAAAATGAAACAACAAAGCCGCCACCGTGCGTTATTTATCCCAAAAGAGGGAAAGGAAACGCTCGAAGTAAACCTGGAAAAGACATGGTCTCGCGACCAGAGAAAGATGGGATCGGGAGTCGATTATACGAAGGGAAGGTATTAGCACCCCTACGCATCCGTCGTACTCGACGGGATCCACGCACAAAAGAATAGAAGAAAGGTTGCTAAAAACTGCTCACAAACTGCACAAGGCCGGAAGGAAACACAGAAAACGGAAGAAACGGGACTCGGCAGGATATCGCCTCCTGGGCCTACGTAGTCTGTCAGACACAGACATTAGAGTCGACGTAGTTCGGGACAGGGGAAACGTGCTCGCTAGGATGTCGCATCCTATGCATACGTATCTTCTCTGACCGGAGAAGAATCAGAGCACTCGTAGCTCGGCTAACGCACGCCAAACAAAACCCACACAGGAAACCGACTGCCAATCGCTGGACTTACGTCAGACTCCACACAAACAGGCAAACATGGAAACCGAATGCCAATCGCTAGACTTACGTCAGACTCCGAACCAACAAACACACACACAGGAAACCGACTGCCAATCGCTGGACTTATGTCGGACTCCAAACACACACAAAGGGGTTGAAAAAGAAAAAGGGCGCCCGGAGAGATCAGCTCATCTCCTGCCTACGTACCTCATCTGGTATGAGGATCAGGGCGACATAGTTCCCCTACGCAGGGAAAGAACTTCTAACCTAACCAGAGACTGGGAAGTGACAAACTAGAAGGGAGCCTGACTCGAGCCTAATAGTTATCATGTAATCCACAATGATCCTAGGTTGAGGTTTCTATCCTAACTTGCACAGGGAGCAAGCTATCCTAAACAGCACAGTCAAACAAACACAAGCACAATAAAGCAAGCACACACACTATATGCACACAATTGGGCTCATACAGGGCTAGGCTGCAGAAGCAAGCCAACTGGAATGGGGTGTTTTTAGCTCTTAACCCTAACATTGAGAGTTAGGGTGAAGCAGATGAAATGGGAAGTGAGGGTAAGACCTCACAGCTCTTATCCCTGGCCTGGGAGAGCTTGACTCAAATAGAAAATGTGGGAGTTCAGAATGTAGGAACTCTTCTCCACAGATGACTGACACTACAAGAGTTTGGGTTTTTATTCACAATGCATCAACACAGGGTGTGTGAGCAAAGTGAATGACACACTGAGTAGCAGGAGATGGATTACACATCTCTTTTATCTGCCAATTGCCTCTTAAGAGGTCTTTACCTGCTTGGCACAAAATTAAACATTCACAAGCATTGCCTCTTAAGGAGGGCTTCAGACAGGTGCCTGCCCACATAACAGGACAGGTCTTCCAGACTACATGAAGTCAAAGGAGTTATACCTCAATGGTAAGCAAACCACAAGCTAGCAAAGCAAGTTCAAAATGAACTCAAAGCAACTTAGGTACCTGTGAAAAATCTAAACCAATCAGTTCAACTATACAGATAAACAATCAATAGGCAATAACAAACAGACAGACAATGTTCACAATGTGCAAGCCACAAGGCAAACTCAAATGAGTTAGCATCAACCTACAAAACACATAAGTGTTAGTAATAAAGAGCAAACATCAATGCTCAAATGAGGAAGCATCATCAACTATGGACTTGGATGTTTAAACCTGAAATCAAAACCCACATGTAAGCCACAAACCACTAGGTCAAAGCCTAGGGTCAAAGATGGAGAAAAAAGTCAAAACAGAACCTCAAACTTGACATGAAGCAACTTCCAACACATATTGACATATCATAAAAAGGCTCATATCAAAATCATTAACCAAATGCATTTCATGATCAAGTGAAGTCAAAGGTGATTTCAAAGCATCCAAATGGTCAACATGAATGAAAAATCTCAATCAAAATAGAAATGATTCCAAAAAATCTGGAAAAAATCATGAGAAATCTAGACATCCATAACATACATCACACAAAAAATCAGAAGCATTGGACATCATTAGGCATGGCAATCACATTGTACAAAACAGACAACCAAAGGTGTGACACAAATTGTCACACCAAGTTAGCACAATCACAAAACAGAACTGGTGCATAGGAAAAATATCAAACCAAAGCCACATGGTCACTCAACATGTCTAGAAATCACACACAAAATTTCAGAAGCATTGGATCATTTTTGAGCATTCTATGATGAATGGAACAAGGCAAGGTCAAACATGTATATGCATTCAATCACCCTAGGACAAATGATTTTTTAAGCCAGGCACAACTTGCAATTTAATAATCATATAAAAATAGACATGATAAGGAACACATAGCAAAAAATTGGGGATCAATTGGAGCATTTTTCAATTTTTAATGATTTTTGGAAGAGGATGAAAGATTTGAAAATTAAAATGGAGCCAAACATGGAAATAGGAGGGAAAAGGAATAATGGTAATGCATTTGAAAAATGTCTTCGCTCGGTATCGAACCGAGGACGAATTTGAAATCCTAGCGCGCGCCACAACCAAAATGGTGGCGTTTTGGTATTTGAACTCTAAACACAAGCGCGTTTCCAGAAAAAGCGTTGCCTAAAACACTAAACTGTGGCCAATGCAAGATTCGTAGCTAATGGATGGATGTGCATGCAAATTTCGTAGCAAAACCGTGGCCATCTCGTAGCAAATTCTGGACATGCATGAGCTTCAAAGGTTGAAGATGAAGATCATGATGATCTTCATCTGGATTTTCCAGATTTGAAAAAAATGTTCCAGAAATTAGTAAAACCTATACCAATCGGTTCCTTATCCCATGTACATGCAAGATCAAGCAATGATTTACACCAAAACACCATAACAATTCCAGATCGAAGAAAAGAAAAAATGGCACCAAAACTTCAATTGAACATATCTTTGTGTATAGTGCACCAAATCACTCAAAATTTACATCAGCATCATCACCAATCAACGAACTACAAGAACATCATAACAATTTGCAAAATAAAAGAGGTCGAATCCTGACCTTCTTGATGAGCAGAACCTGGAACTCGTGCTACAAGGCTTGGCAATGCTTCAATTCTTCTCCACACTGCTTAATGAAGTAATTGATGATAAATTGGAAGCTTAAATGCACATGAATCCAGTTCAATTTGCAATTGCCATGGAACCTTCAAGCTTTGAATCTGAACAAATATGCCACGATTTGCCTTGAATTTACGTCCAATTCTACTCAAAAACACCTCATGAACATGAATCAACCAATAGAAAGTGCTTTTGTGTGAAGAAATTGAAACAAAGTTTGAGAGAATTTTTTTGATAATTCCTTGAATCTAGATCTGAAATGTTGTTAATGACCAATACAGTTATGATTAACCTTATATACTCCATGCTAATGAGGTTTTAATCATGTTTAAGCTTAATGCCAATGTGATTAGCAACTTTGTGGTGCATGTGCAAAAATGAGTTTTCACCTCCCATGCATGAGGAACACGTGAACAGTGCATATTTCTGGCCCAAAATCCCTTAAACAAAGCCCATGCACACATTTGAAGTGATATTTTATGCTCATGATTATTCAAAATGATTTTATGCAATTTTCTCCAAAAATCTTCATGAATAAGCCAAAGACCATGCAAATGAAATTCATGTCATGTAATGGTATGCTTGGAAAGTACATGTTATAAGGATCAAAATGCAAAAAGAACCACTCATTTTGGAGCTTTGGTTAAAAAGTTATGCTCATTTGAATTTTGAAACACACTTTGCCATGATTGGATCATATCTCCTCAACCACACATGCGAAATTCATGATCTTGGACTTTTTGGAAATGGGAGAGAAAGATCTTCAACTTTCATGTTGGACAAAATTTCATTTGAAGCTTCCTTGATGATGTAATATTGAGTTGAAGTTGGTCCAAAACCTTGCCATTTTTGGAAAGTTCAAATTATAGGTCACTTACTATTTTTGGAAAGTCTTGACCTGACTTCAAATTCTTCAATGTTGATGTTTGAAATGTCAAATGAGACTTGTTTGAACATGAATGAAGCATCTCTAACCACTTCCCACCTCCAAATCCACAGTTAACTTTGCAGTTGACTTCTGTTGACTTTTGTGGGCCTCAGATGAATTGCACATGGACTGATGAGTTCTGAGCCTTCAACACTTGGCCAAATTGCTTCAAAGTGATCCTTGGGACATGTGAGCTCAATGGAACCACCCTAGGGCTTTGATCTCATGAAAAATGCTCTTGTTGCCTTGCACAGTTGAATCTCCTGACCAGTCTTGCTTGATGATATGCAATGGACTATGCAATGACAATGCAATGTTAATGTGATGTTAATGACCTAAAAATGAAATGTATATACAAATGGGAGGTGCAAATTTTAGGTGCTACAGCTGCCCCTATTCAATCAACAGGGAACCTGAACGGATGAGAGCAACGGCTGTCAGACCTTCAAGGTAAACAGGGATTGAATACCGAAGAACCGTAGAAATTTGCACTCTGCGGGGATCCAAGAAAAGGAAGTTCACCACGGCAACTTCCACTGGGATCTGATATTTACCACCGGACCAGGCAAGACGTCTACCAACGACTCCACTGGGGATTTTGATTTTTTTTTGTCAAAAAAGCTACAGCCAGACGTCAACGGACGAATGGGAAAAACTTAACGTTTATCGACACCAAAGGAGAGGTGACCAGACATCAACGGATGACCTGGGGATAGATATACAACCATACGTCAACGGACGAATGGGAAAAACTCAATGTTTATCGACACCAACGGAGAGGTGACCAGACATCAACGGATGACCTGGGGACAGATATACAACCATACGTCAACGGACGAATGGGAAAAACTCAACGTTTATCGACACCAACGGAGAGGTGACCAGACATCAACGTATGAATGGGAAGACTCGACCAGACGTCAACGGACGAATGAGAGAAGCTCGACGTTTATCGACACCAACGGAGAGGTGACCAAACATCAACGGATGAATGGGAAGACTCGACCAGACGTCAACGGACGAATGGGAGAAGCTCGACGTTTATCGACACCAACGGAGAGGTGACCAGACATCAACGGATGAACTGGGAAGATAGATGTTACAAACATCGAAAGACGATGCGTACAGAAGTGAAGCAAGACCGGACATTTACCGATGACTGGGAGAAAGACTCGATGTTTACCGACATCGAAAGATGATGTTTACCGACATCCAAAAAAGACGACCAGACATTTATTGATGACTGGGATGAGACTCGATGTTTACCGACATCGAAAGATGATGTTTACCGACATCCAAAAAAGACGACCAGACATTTACCGATGACTGGGATGAGACTCGATGTTTACCGACATCGAAAGATGATGTTTACCGGCATCCCAAAAAGACGACCAGACATTTACCGATGACTGGGAACAAGACTCGATGTTTACCGACATCGAAAGATGATGTTTACCGACATCCAAAAAAGACGACCAGACATTTACCGATGACTGGGATGAGACTCGATGTTTACCGACATCGAAAGATGATGTTTACCGACATCCAAAAAAAAGACGACCAGACATTTACCGATGACTGGGATGAGACTCGATGTTTACCGACACCGAAACAATGGTGTTTACCGACACCAAGGAAAGAGAACACACGCGAGTATTGACATGACACTTACCGGTATCACAAAAATGACATCTTCCATATGTCAGGGCAAGGCTAAACACTTGCTGGGGATCTCATTGGGGAGAATCAAACTTTCCTCTCACCTGCGGGTGAGGAAACAAACCTCTATGGGGAATTATCAATCCTGAATGCTGTCAGGAGCGACTGTAGCAAATGTGCCGTACAGATGTTGAATAATGATCCGCCTCTGCCGGGGATATGGTCTGATTAGATTTAACACATGAATGCATATGTTTGGATTTTTCTATGGCGTAATGCTCCATATTGAATGGAAATGCTACGCGATTTGAGGATGCAATGATTACTACATGCAAGATGCAAAATGATGAAAACTCCTGCTGGGGAGCAAACGGATTGCTCTGCTGCACACAC
Organism: Lathyrus oleraceus; assembly: GCF_024323335.1. Classification (NCBI taxonomy): domain Eukaryota; kingdom Viridiplantae; phylum Streptophyta; class Magnoliopsida; order Fabales; family Fabaceae; genus Lathyrus; species Lathyrus oleraceus. Next base: position 102,321,654 of record NC_066585.1, read on the forward strand.
AAACCATGGATAGATTCTCCAACTATGTGGGGAGACTCTGTCTGAGGAATATGCCAACTTCTCAAACGTGCTGGGGAATAGCGTTGCTGCTGGAGAAAGGATCCCATCGGGGACAACCTTCACCGAATCCAATCCACTTGGGGACTCTGCTAGGGAAACAACCAATGCTCACCTCTGCTGAGGATAACGACCGATCCTCAGGTAGGATAAACTCTACTGGGGATAACTTTCACCGAACCGGATCCACTCGGGGAACTCGCTGGGGAAAACCATCAACACAACCCTCTGCTAGGGAGATCTGCTAGGGAAAACATTCACGACCCTGATGGGGAGAGGCATACTCTGTTGGGGAAATAATAGACCAGACCATGCCGGGGATAGACATCCACAACCCTGCCGGGGAAAAGCATTCACGACCATGCTGGGGATAGCAGTACCTCAAACCAGACTGTTGGGGAATAAAATACTCCACTGACACCTCCGCTGGGGATACAACATCCTTCCAACTCGGTGGGGATTAACAATCTTCAGACTAGCTGGGGATAAACCCACTTTCAGGCCTGCTACCCAACTGCTGGGGGAAGAACAGTTCTAATAACTTTCGGACTTGCTTGGGGCAACAACCACTTCCAAGCCCGCCGGGGAATATCCTCAACCCTGCTGAGGAATTCCTGATCTTGAATATGCTGGGGAGATAAGTCCTGAACTTGCTTCATCTGCTGGGGAAAGCCCCTCTCACACTACTGGGTAGTGCTGACAACATCCCTGATCAAACCGTGGCTTATCTGCTTCAACCAGGAATCAAAGGTGATAACCTGCAACCACAAGACAAACATGCCCCAGGGATCGCATGGACAAGATACACCCACGTGTACTCAACATTCAAAATGATTTTCAAATGTTTTATCTTTCTGCACGTTATTGTCTAGCCTTCATGTTTTTATATGCAATGTTTATCAAAAATTCGGACGCTTTTGCAAACAAAACAGTAGAATAAAAACAAGAGAGCAATTTATCTGAATAACGACTTTTTATTGATTGAAAATGGGCCTGAAAAGGCAAATACATCAGGAAGCAATTCCTAGGAAGAGGTAATTGCGCACAAAAGGAAAAATCTATCCTAATGGCAATGTGAATACGGCATCCACTATTTCCCAATTCTTTTATGACTCATAGATCCTCAAATTTCTCCCAATTCCTTGCTTTCTGAGAAGAATGACTGGACCGATCTTATCCTTCAGATGGTAGACACTGAAGCGCGATGAAGTACAAATAACTCAGACTGTAGTCTTCGCTCTAATCCCTCTTTTGGCTGGATTTCCCTTTCGGGTTTTCAATCCACCGGGATACCCATTTTTGCCTAAGCCGCCCTTGCGGGTTTTCGACTTACCGGGTGTACAAATTCTTTTCATTCTTATCCCTAACTTTTGCCCGAACCTTTCTTTTTTTTTTTTTGGTTCGCCGGGATGCCCTTTTTTGCCTGGACTCTTTTATTCTTTTTGTCCAGCGGGTCAATTTATGCGAAGTATTTTTTGACTACATCTGAGTTAACAGGGGACGGAAAATCTTCACCATCCATAGTAGTAAGCATCAAGGCTCCACCGGAGAAAACCTTTTTAACAACGTATGGACCTTCATAATTAGGAGTCCACTTGACCCTGTTATCTGTACCGGGAGGAAGGATCCTCTTCAAAACTAAATCACCAGTCTGATAGCTTCGCGGACGCACTTTCTGATCAAAGGCTCACTTCATCCTTCTCTGATACAACTGCCCATGGCACACAGCTGCTAACCGTCTCTCTTCGATAAGGCTCAACTCGTTAAACCTTGTTCGAATCCACTCAGCTTCGTCAAGCTTGACATCCAACAAAACCCTCAGAGAAGGAATCTCCACTTCCACAGGTAGGACTGCTTCCATACCATACACAAGGGAGTAAGGGGTTGCCCCGGTCGACGTACGTACTGAAGTACGGTACCCATGCAAAGCGAAAGGCAGCATCTCGTGCCAATCCTTGTACGTCACAACCATCTTCTGCACAATCTTCTTGATATTCTTGTTTGCCGCCTCTACAACACCATTCATCTTCGGTCTGTAAGGAGAAGAATTGTGATGTTCAATCCTGAAATCTTTACAAAGCTCTTTCATCATCTTGTTGTTGAGATTCGAACCATTGTCAGTGATGATTCTCTCAGGAACTCCATAACGACAGATGATTTCCTTCTTAATGAACCGGGCAACCACTTGTTTGGTAACATTAACATAGGAAGCTGCTTCCACCCATTTGGTGAAGTAATCAATCGCAACCAGGATGAAGCGATGTCCATTAGAAGCAGTAGGCTCAATCTTCCCAATCATATCAATCCCCCACATCGCGAACGGCCAAGGCGAATTCATGACATTCAGAGGGCTTTGTGGTACATGCACCTTATTAGCATAAATCTGGCATTTATGGCACTTCCGAGCGTACTTAAAACAATTGGATTCCATAGTCATTCAGTAATAACCGGCTCTCAACAATTTCTTCGACATTGCATGACCACCAGCATGGGTACCAAAAGATCCTTCATGCACTTCTTGCATCAACATGTCTGCTTCGTGTCTATCCACGCATCTGAGCAGAACCATGTCAAAGTTCCTCTTGTACAACACATTATCCTGATTCAAGTAAAAGTTTCCAGCTAGCCTTCTCAGGGTTTTCTTGTCATTCTTTGACGCACCTTCAGGATACTCCTGGCTCTCGAGGAAGTTCTTGATATCATAGTACCACAGCTTCTCATCAACAACAGACTCGGCTGCAAACACATACGCAGGCCTCTCGAGTCGATTCACCGCAACATGTGGCACATGATTCCACCAATGAACTTTGATCATGGAAGACAAAGTAGCCAAGGCATCAGCCATCTGATTCTCATCTCGGGGCACATGATACAACTTCACCTTCTTGAAGAAAGTCAGGATCCTTCTGGTGTAATCTCTATAAGGAATCAAATACGGCTGATTGGTATTCCAATCTCCATTGACCTGGTTAATCACTAGAGCGGAATCTCCATAGATATCCAGAGTTTTGATCCTCAGATCGATGGCTTCTTCTATCCCCATGATACAAGCCTCATACTCAGCTTCGTTGTTGGTCACGTCAAAAGTCAATCTGGCAGAAAAAGGTATATGAGCCCCTTTAGGATTGATCAGTACTGCCCCAACACCGTTGCCAGTCATATTCACAGCCCCATCAAACATCAGTGTCCACTTGTCATCAGGATCCGGTCCTTCCTCGACAAGAGGCTCTTCACAATCTTTCATCTTAAGATACATGATGTCTTCATCAGGGAATTCAAACATCATCGGCTGATAGTCATCAATCGGTTGCTCGGCAAGGTAGTCTGACAGAATACTACCTTTGATGGCCTTCTGCGACGTGTACTGGATATCATACTCTGTTAAAATCATCTGCCAACGAGCAACACGTCCGGTGAGAGCCGGCTTCTCAAAGATGTACTTTACTGGATCCATCTTAGAAATCAACAAGGTAGTATGGTTCAACATATACTGCCTCAGTCGGCGAGCAGCCCAGGCCAAAGCACAACAAGTTTTCTCGAGCTGTGAATATTTGATTTCACAGTCGGTAAACTTTTTGCTAAGGTAGTATATGGCATGCTCTTTTCGACCAGACTCGTCATGCTGTCCCAATACACACCCCATCGAGTTCTCAGTCACTGACAGGTACATTATCAGAGGTCTCCCAGGAACTGGAGGGATAAGGATTGGAGGTTTCTGTAAATACTCTTTTATCTTGTCAAAATCTTTTTAACAGTCATCATTCCACCTGATTGCTTGATTCTTCCTTAGCAATTTGAATATCGGTTCACACGTGGCAGTTAGGTGAGATACAAACCGAGCAATGTAGTTCAATCTCCCTAAAAACCCACGAACCTGCTTTTCAGTTTTCGGTTCAGGCATTTCTTGTATAGCTTTCACTTTTGCTGGATCAACCTCAATCCCTTTCTCACTGACAATGAAACCCAACAGCTTACCGGATCTCACTCCAAACGTACACTTGTTTGGATTCAGCCTCAGTTTGAATTTTCTCAGTCTGTCAAACAACTTCTGCAAATTTCCCAGGTGCTCCTCTTCCGTCTGCGACTTCGCAATCATATCATCCACGTACACTTCAATCTCTTTGTGCATCATGTCATGAAAGAGAATCATCATAGCCCTCTGATAGGTAGCACCAGCATTCTTCAGCCCAAATGGCATCACCTTATAGCAGAACGTGCCCCAAGGTGTAATGAATGTCGTCTTTTCCATGTCCTCTGGCGCCATCTTAATCTGATTATATCCAGAGAAACCGTCCATGAAAGAGAAAACCGAGGATTGAGCCGTATTATCAACCAATACATCAATGTGAGGTAATGGGAAATCATCTTTCAAACTTGCTCTATTCAAATCCCGGTAATCGACACACATCCTGACTTTACCGTCCTTCTTCGGCACGGGAACGATGTTGGCCACCCACAGGGGATAAGTAGTCACTGACAGAAAACCCGCATCCAACTACTTCTGAACCTCTTCCTTGATCTTAACAGCCATATCAAGACTCGTTCTCCGAAGCTTCTGCTTGACTGAAGGGCAATCTTCGCTGAGAGGTAGTCTATGCACCACAATATCGGTATCCAACCCAGGCATATCTTGATACGATCAGGCGAATATCTCCACATATTCTCTCAGCATCTCAATCAACCTTCTCTTGAAATCTTCTTTCAAAGCAGCCCCGATCTTGATCTCTTTTCTGGCATCCTCAGTACCAAGATTAATGATCTCCAACTCCTCCTGATGAGGTTGGATGACCCTTTCCTCCTGCTTCAACAATCTGACCAATTCTTTAGGGAGTTCACAGTCTTCCTCACTCTCCTCTTCAACTTGGTAGATGGGATTATTGAAATCATACTGAGCCATAACAGAACTGTTTATAGTGGAGTCCGTAAGATCACTTCTGCATGTTTAATGCTTTATTTTAGAAAAAGGAGTTCAAAAAAGTCACAAAAAACAAAAATATTGCCATTTTTTATTGTTTTGAAAAATGAAAAAACAAAAACAGAAAGACAGGGATCACAAAATTGTTTGCAAAACGTCCTTTATTAATGATATCATTGAAAAAACATGATGAGGCCCTACAATGAACCACTACGCCTTGGGCAGAACGTAGGGTTTGTGCAAAATGAAAAACAAAAGAAAATTACTCTGTTTGAAGAGTAACTTGGACTATTTCTTCTGCTGTCCAATTGTTGATCGTCTCCCCTGGAGCACACGGGCGAACCCAATTGTTCAGATCACCATCACTATCACAGTCTTCAACACCGGTTACAAAGACGTCGCCATGATTCATCAGCCCAGCGCTGGTAAAGGTACTCGGCCCTTTCTGCTCAATCTGCTCTGCCTGCAGAGGTTGATAACCAATACCGAACTTGTCTTCTTTGACGGGAAAGTCCACCATCTTGCCCCAGCCTTCTGCCTTGCCCGAGTTGACAACCTCCATAGCCTGCTTGTAGGATGCAATTGAGGCACCTGGCTTCTTCTGCTCAGCAAAAGCCACTCTCTCAATAGCAACGGTCTCAAACGCCTGGCATAGAGTTTCGTGGATCTCGCCATCCACTTCCACATACTTGAAAGAGGATAGGTGACTCACCAGAATGTCCTCCTCGCCGCACACAGTCACAATCTGATCGTTCCAGACATACTTCAGCTTCTGATGGAGAGTTGACGAAATTGCTCCTGCCCCATGTATCCAGGGACGCCCCAAAAGACAATTATATGCTGGCTGAATATCCATCACATAGAAGACAATACTGAACACCTCCGGGCCAATTTTCACTGGTAAGGTGACTTCACCAAAAATAGACCGTTTGGATCCATCAAAAGCATGAACAATAAGATCACTCGGAGTGAGTACAACCCCTTCAACATCTATCTTGCTCAGAGTCTTCTTAGGCAACACGTTCAAAGACGAGCCAGTATCCACCAACACGTGCGACAATATTGCGCCTTTGCACTCCATAGTGATATGCAGGGCCTTGTTATGGTTGCGACCTTCCGGCGTCAAATCCAAGTCTGTAAACCCCAAACCGTGCCTGGTACTCACATTGGCAATCACACCCTCCAGCTGGTTGACAGAGATTTCCTGAGGCACGTAAGCCAAATTCAACATTTTTAACAAGGCATTACGGTGTGCCTCAGAGCATAACAGCAATGAGAATATGGAAATCTTGGACGGAGTTTGATTCAGCTGATCTACAATCTTGTAGTCACTCTTCTTAATTATCTTCATAAACTCCTCCACGTCCTTCTCAAACGAGCCCTCAGGCGCCTCCTTTTGAACAGGTTCTTCCTCAACCGCAACTTGTTTACCCTTTGCTTTGGCGAGAGCCTCAGCATTGTTGTCTCTCAAAACCTGTGGTGCGAACAGACGACCACTCCTTATAAACCCTCCTGGTCCCCCAACATTATCCACAACTGGACCCACAGTCACTGGAACTCTACCTGGCAAACCAATCTTTACAGGAGACTGATTCACTAGCCTTGCCTGACTTTCAGCCCTTCGGTTGTTGCGGTAAGCATTATCATACTTCCACGGTACGACCCTACTGTTCTCAACCGGTCTTCTACCAGAAGCAATGATAGTAGTGGGAGCACTGACGGTTACCGGAGCGGAAATGGTAACAGGAGTACCAACTGTTGCAGGTGCGTTAACAATTCTCTGGCCATGTCCCTCGGACGGTTTGAAATAAATGGTGACAGTTGACACAACCCCATTATCTTTCACAGCCCGACTAAACTGCAAACAACCTTCATCAATCAATCTCTGGATACCAGCCCTCAACTGTATACAACCGTCCTCTGAACCTTCACAATCTGAACAGCCCTGATCACAGCCCGGGAACACTCCCCCACTCAACAGACGATTCTTCACAACCATCAACGGGGTCTGAACATCACCAACATTAACCACCAAGTCTCCGGCTTCCCCATCTTCCACACTGTTCACTCTATGCGCACCATGCTGAGGCATAGGATTGTTCACAACATTAGGCACAGAAGAAAAATTGATTGTTTTGGCGTCAATCAAGTCCTGGACCTTATGATGAAAAGCCCGACAGTTCTCAATATGGTGCCCCGGTGCACCAGAGTGGAAATCACATCGAACGTTGGCATCATACCCAGGCGGTATCTTTGTCAACGGAGCCATTGTACGCAACTCAACAAACCCCAATCTAAGCAATTCGGGCAGCAATTCAGCGTAGGTCATGGGCAACGGGTCGAAACGGCGATCTGACATTCTCTGTCTCGGCTAAAACGAACGTTGCTGTTGTTGTTGTTGTGGTGGTGGTGGTGGAACTCTTTGTTGTTGCTGTTGTCGTGGCTGAGGTGCTGGGATGGTTACAGCAGCAACCTGGCGGTACTGGCCTCTGTTCACATTTCTTTTACTGTAGACGGCATTAGTTTCACCCTCCCTTCTACGAGGTGCCCCAGCAAACGGCTTCTTTGAAGATGAGGAACCAACATCCTGAATCTTCCCAACTTTAATGAGACTCTCTGTCCTCTCTCCACAAATCACCACATTAGAAAAGCTACCGAACGGGCAGCTCCCCATCCGGTCCATGAACACACCTTGCAATGTCCCGAGAAACATATCGGTCAATTCCCTTTCCAGCATAGGGGGTTGTACTCTTGTAGCTAATTCCCGCCATCTCTGGGCGTACTCCTTGAAACTCTCACCAGATTTCTGACATAGACTCTGCAACTGAGTTCGGCTCGGAGCCATGTCCATATTGTGCTTGTATTGCCTCAGAAAGGCTTCACCCAGATCCCTCCAACTTCGAATGGATTCTCTTTTCAGCTCCATGTACCAATCCAAGGAAGCTCCAGACAAACTGTCTTGGAAGAAGTACATCCACATCTTCTCGTCGTCCGTATAGGCAGAGATTTTCCTGAAATAAGCCTGCACATGGGTGCGGGGACAAGAAGTACATCCACATCTTCTCGTCGTCCGTACTGATTGACTCCATAAATCATGGATGCCATTACACTCCTTCCTATCCCATTTTTCAAAAACTTTTGAAAGGCTTTTTCGTATTTATAAATTATCGTATTTGAAGTTTGTGGAGCTTGAGATAACGCTTCTTCTAGTTTTAAACAATTTTTCGTTGCTGCATCTTTTAGTGATGTTAAAACTTTGTTTTCATCTTTGAGTTCTAGAATTGTCATCTCAAGTTTGCCACATTCTTCAAATTTTTCTTCAAGACAGCCTTTTATTGCTTTAAATTTTTGTTTTAGTTTCTGATATGAGCTAAGAGTTTCAGACAAACATGATTCTAAATCAGATCGAGAGAGTTCAGAAAATACCTCTTCTGATTCAGATTCTTCATCTGAACTGTTCCTGGATGTGGTAGCCATGAATGCCACATTGGCCTGTTCATCAGCGTCGGATTCTGATGAGTCAAATTCACTATCATCCCAGGTAGCCATTAATCCCTTCTTGGTTCTGAGGGGATTTTTCTTGAAGCTTTCTTTTCTTGAGTTGTCTTTCTTTAGCTTGGGGCATTCATTCCTGTAGTAACCTGTTTCTTTACATTCATAACAAGTAACATCTTTGTTAGTTTTACCTTTTGAGGTTGATTCTGCTCGATCCCCTCTGGGTCTTGGTCTTCTGAGGTTGTTGTTCCTCTTTTTCCAGAGTTGTTTAACTCTTCTGGTCAGAAGGGACAATTCTTCTTCATCATCAGAATCTTCCTGTTCAGAGTCATCCGCATCTTCTGTTTCGGCCTGGAATGCTTTGTTTCTGTCAGATTTGCGTCTTTTAGATCTGGACTTTAATGCTACAGACTTGTTCTTCTTCTGAGGCTCATCTTCCTCTAGTTCTATCTCATGGCTTCTGAGGGAACTGACAAGCTCTTCAAGACTGATGTTGTTCAGATCCTTTGATAGCTTCAGAGCAGTGACCATGGGTCTCCACTTCTTTGGCAAGCTTCTGACTATCTTTTTGACGTGGTCTGCAGTTGTGTATCCTTTGTCTAGAACTTTGAGACCTGCAATAAGAGTTTGGAATCTAGAGAACATTACCTCTATGGCTTCGTCATCCTCCATTTTGAAGGCTTCATACTTCTGGATTAGAGCCAGAGCCTTTGTTTCTTTGACCTGAGAGTTTCCTTCATGAGTCGTCTTCAGAGAATCAAGTATATCTTTAGCTGTTTCCCTGTTGGTGATTTTTTCGTACTCATTATAGGATATGGCGTTGAGAAGTATCGTTCTGGCTTTGTGATGATTCTTGAATACGCGCTTCTGATCATCTGACATCTTACTTCTGGGAACTTCAACTCCAGCATTTGTTACAGGAGGTGTGTATCCATCTGTGACAATGTCCCAGAGATCAGCGTCATAGCCTAGAAAGAAACTTTCAATTCTATCTTTCCAGTAATCGAATTTCTCTCCATCAAAAACAGGAGGCTTAGCATTGTAACTGTCTCTTTCGTTTGTCTGGGCCATAGTTTTTCTTGTTCTGGATCTCTCTACACGGTTAAGTGTTTGATTGGAAAATCAATAACAGAGCCGAAGCTCTGATACCAATTGAAGGTGAGAAAAACAAGAAAGGGGGGTTTGAATTGTTTTGGAAAATAAGCGTTTTTGCAAAATAAAATCACACAAGATTTTATACTGGTTCGCTTATAACACAAAGCTACTCCAGTCCACCCGGCCAAGGTGATTTCGCCTTCAACAAGGACTTAATCCACTAATCTTGAAAGATTATTACAACCAACGTCTAAGAGAAGGATCTCTTAGTCCTCTCAAGTATACAGACTGCACAGAGTCACTTGAGGAATTAAAACAATTTGGGTAAAAACAAAGTTTTGTAATCTAGAGTGCTTCTAGGATAAAGCAAGTATTACAACAATTAGAGCAGATAAGAAGTTTCACGTTATGAGCAAAAGCTCGTGAAAGATTAGAGAGAGAGTAGAGTAATTCTGTGCGTTCAGGTGTGTCTCTCAATGAGGTCCGCCGTTCTTTATATAGAGGTGAAAAACGACCATTTGTAGTGATGGCAGATATTTAGTCTTGATGAGAGTTTAATGCCATTACTTCGTTGTTTCTTGCCAAAACAAGTTTGTCTCCCTGAATAACTTCTTTCCAAATATAGTTCTTTCCATTTTTGAAGTTGAAGTTGCCGTTACTCTTTCTGGATAAGGAAATCCATTATCAGAGTCTGCATTACTCCGTTAATCTGAGATGTGGCTTCAGAGCTTCTGATAGTTCTGATCTTTTAGAATTCTGATGTTGTCTTTAAATGATGTTGAGAGCTTCTGGAATTCTGATATACCGTTTCTCAGAGTCAGAACTTCTAGAGTGCGCTTCTTCTTCAGATGCTTCTGATATTCTGATCTGCTGTTTTACTCAGAGTCGGAACTTCTGGAACACGTTTCTACTTCAGATGCTTCTGATCTTCTGGTAATTTGTATCTGATTTGATTCTATATCTGATGACGTGATCAGATTCCTTTCTTCTTGTTTAGAGTCCTGCACACTTAGAACTTTTCGTTAGAGTGCCATTTTTGGTTTCATCCTTTGTTATCATCAAAATCTTGGAATCTATTGTAGAACTATTTTTGTTCTTACAGAACAAACAGTTCGAGATCAAATAAGAATAGTATCTTGGACCCAAGAAGGAGATAGACTCTGAATCGAAGAGCAAGGTATGCACTTACCAATACGTGGGCTAGTAAGACCGCCACTATAGGGTAAAACCAAAAAGAAAGACTGAATTACTTGTTTGGGCGCAGCCCCAAACAACTCTCGATTGATGAGGTGGACTGTCGCTAGATCGTCCAAAAGGATAGACAAGAAGTCCAAGGAGAAGTATGATTGATCTCAAAAAGATGGTATATATTGAAGGAATGGAGAATGATTGATTGATAAACAGGGTAGCAATAGATAAGGTAGCTCATGAAGAAACTGGGTTCTCATGCCTACATATCCTTATAGTGCAATAAGGAAATCAAAGCTTTCGTAGTTCAGCCCACTATGGATGAAAACAAGGTGATTGAAGGCAAAAGAATGATTGAATGATTGAATTGAAATGACAGAAATGGAGAGTGAGTAATGAGAGACTTGACAGTCGATTGATAGGAATCACACTAAAGTCTATGAATAAGGGAAAACGCTTTGAATATTTGGGGCATACACCCCATACGCAAAGTCGCTCTAGACAAGGATAGGAGAAACTCTGTCTCACCATTCCCTATTACTTAAGGCTCGTAGTGCATGATACTTCTCTTAACTGACAAGTTGTTGGTGAAGAATCTTCATTTTTGATCCTTGTGTTGATGTTGATTTTCATGAAGAAGACTTGGTAATTTAATCGATTCGCATTGTACTAAAGTCGATAAATAAGGGCAAACACTTTGAATATTTGAGGCCTACGCCCCATACGCAAAGTCGCTCTAGACAAGGATAGGAGAGACTCCATATCATCATTCCCTATTACTTAAGGCTCGTTTCATACAATTTCAGTCGTATTTACCAAGTGTTGACCTTTGATTTATCTTGTATAATTCGCTGCTTGGTGTGACTGAGGATGCCTTGGTTGACGATCTTGACTTGAGGCTGCGAGCTCCACAACTTAGAATAAAAGTCTTATTAAGTGACCAAGGGTCTTTTGGTCCCTCAATTTAGACTGCGGGATTATACAAGTTCAAAGGATTTAATTGATCGAAATTCCTTTTGATCAATTTGAATTGGAGGGCTTGAGATGATTTGGAATTTTAGGTTAGAATCTAATCTAATGGTTAGAAATTAATCAATCTAATCTAAAGGTACATGTTATGGTTGATTGAAAATCTATGTAAAAAATCCTAGGGGAGCATGTTAATGTTAACCAAAGTCTTGATTAAAATTTTATGTTAAAAATGCTAAGGGAACATCAAAGATGGACTATTTGTAAACCTAAGGGTAAAACAACCAATTCACCTAAAACGAATTAACAAACCTAATGGCCCAAACTTAACCTAAAATGAAATATGGATCTACGCTTAACCATGTTACATAATCATGAACGAAGTCAACAAAATGGATTTGGACCAAACTAAAGAAATGGCGAAATTACAACCTAAACCATGACTTCATCTAATGAACATGGTAATCATAATGTGATGAATCGAAATGGAAAGTTAATCTAAAAGAAATCATGATAAAATCTACCGCTAAGCATGTTACTCTAATCATGAATTAAATCAACAAAAATGAATTAACCAAAACCAAATGGCGGATTATACTACTCGAGGCATGATTAATGGGATAAAAAATCAAGAGAGGTAATTAACCTAACTTCTAAACAACCTAATTAATCATATGGTGAACTTAACCTGTTCTTCTAAAACCATGTTAATCCCTAATTATGACTAATTGAACAAGGATCAAAGTCTAGAAAAAAAAAATTAATTGCCAAGATTAACAACACATCAGCAATATGATTAATTAACAAAGATTAAGTGGGGTTAATGCAAATTAATAAGAAAAAAACAATATTAATGAGTTAATTAATCATGGGCCCAGGGTGAATTTTGGCAGAGGGAGGTGTGTGAAGCCAGTAATGGTCTGTTGGTTTGGGCTAAAGGTCCATCCAATCAGAAAAACGGATCTGATTCAACCTCTCCAAGAAGAAAATTTTACTTCGTACCCCTACGTTTAGCCTCATACCCCTACAATTCTTCAAAAATTCCAATTTTACCCTTAACTGGTTTTAATCAATTTACCATTTCATTTTTACCATTCAGTTGAAACTTTCAAAAATTACACATTTCACCTTCGCACCGGAACTCCTGGAAAAAGACTTCCGGTATGTATTTTTTCCAAACCGGAAGACTTCACAAAAGACATCCGGAACACACAAAGTAATGAACTGGAAGTCTTCACGAAAGAGTTCCGGTTCTTTAAGAAAAAAGTCACGTTCCGGAACACTTCTTGAAAGAGTTCCGGTAAACAAAGTGACACATACCGGAACTCTTTGAAGAAATCTTCCGGTTTGTGTATTATGTGTTCCGGAACTCTTTCAAGAAGTGTTCCGGTTTGCTTTTTTTTTAAAAAAAAATTTTAATTTTTTTTTATTATGCAGGAATGAAAAATCTTCCCCAAATATGTGTAGATACTTCTGATGCGTTTATAACGACTGAAAGATTTGGTACACGAGAAGAGGTGATCAGATGGATTAAAGAGGTTGAAATCGATAATAAAGTAACTATTATTATCAGTCGTTCAGATACTGAAACAGGGAAGAGAGGGAGAAGTAACAAATTAATATTTGGTTGTGATAAATGTGGGAAACACAAGAGTACTGATAGTGGTACCCAAAGTGCGTCCAAGAAATGTGGATGTCCATTTAAAATCAGGTCGACTCCGGCGAAAGATGGGCCTGGTTGGAAGATTGATGTAAAATGTGGGTTACATAATCATGGTTTACCTGATAAATTATAAGATCATTCCTTTATTGGTAGGTTGACCACAGATGAGAAGCAACATGTCGCTAATTTGACAAAGAGACATGTACCACCTAGACACATATTGCTTTCCTTGCAAGACCGAGATCCTGAGAGTGTCACTCAGATTACGCAAGTATACAAGTATAAGAGTGTGATACAAAAAGAGATAAGAGGTCCTAGGAGTGAGATACAACATTTGTTTAAGCTTATTGAGGATGCAGACTATGTCTATTGGAGTAGAAAAAAGGATGACTCAGAAGTTGTGAGAGAGATATTTTGGGCCCATCCTGATTCAGTTAAGTTGTTGAATATTTTTCTGATTGTGTTAGTTATGGATAGCACCTACAAGACAAACAAATATAGACAACCTTTGTTTGAAATTGTTGGCATGACATCAACTGAGTTGACTTTTGTTGTTGCATTTGCGTATATGGAGTCTGAGCAGACAGAGAATTTTTGTTGGGTATTGGAGAAACTAAAAGAGTTGTTTGTGAAGAAAGACTTGTGTCCACAAGTGATTTTGACAGATAGAGATCTTTCTTTGATGAAAGCAATTGAAATTGTGTTTCCCATGTCGATTAATTATCTATGTAGATTTCACATTAACAAAAACGTTGGTGCCAAATACAAACAACATGTGGTGAATGACCTGCAAAAGACGATAGACACATTATGGATGGAAGTTGTTTAGGCTAGTGATGAGGTTGAGTATGGTCAACGGTTGCATCAACTTGAGCAAGCATGTGTTGATTATAGTGGATTTATGAATTATGTGAAAGACACATGGTTGACTCCACATAAACATAGATTTGTTGGAGCATGGATTAATCGAGTGCTACATTTGGGTAACACAACGACTAATCGGTACGTCTTATAATTTTTTATGTGTTATTTTTATATGTGATATTTTTTCTATGCATTTTTTATGTGTTATTTTCAATATTTTTAGGGTTGAATCTGCTCATTGGAAGTTAAAGCAGATGTTAGAAAACAGTATAGGTGACATGGTCAAATATTGGGAAGCTATGAATAACAACTTGAGGTTACAACTGGGAAACATTAGAGCTTCTTTTCAAAAGAGTTTTTACGAAGTTGAGCACGCGCACATAAGTCCCTTTTATGGTTATTTGCGTGGTTCCGTATCTCAAGCTGCTTTGAGACGTATTGCTGAAAAGTTTTTGAGAGTTGATTATGTTGGAACTAACAGGCAAATATGTGGTTGCACTCTTAGAACATCTTATGGGTTACCTTGTGCTTGTGAGTTAGGAAGATATGCACTAGGTGGTATACCGATACCCATAGATGTTGTTCATGTTCATTGGAGGAAACTAACTATGGAAGTTGAGTTAGAGGTAGGTGCAGATGATGGATCAGAGGTGGATATGACTTGTGCAATGGATGAATTGTGGAAATGATTTAGGTCATTAGATGTTATTGGGAAAAGGGCATTAAAGAGTATGGTATGTGAACTAGCATACCCAACAATGACTCCATTGTGTCCACCACCCGAGAAACTAAAAACCAAATGAGGAGTGAAGAAGAAAGGGAAAAAACAAGCAGAATATGATGTTTATATGGACCATTCGTATCATGAGTATGTTGATAAGGCATCTCAATCTTCACAAAGACAATCTCAACCATCACAGACTTCTAAGAAGTTAAAATTATCAAAGAAGCAACCACAATTCACTCTTCAATTTCCTAATCATATTAGGTCATACATTGAAGATGTAGTTAATGTTGAATCAGATGGTAATTGTGGATTTAGAGTCATTGCATCATTGCATGGATATGGTGAGGATGGTTGGCCAATGGTTCGCAGAGAGTTGGGGTTGGAAATAATAGACAAGGATAAGTCAACTTTGTATGACAAGTTATTTTCTAATTGGTTGTCAGAAGTGAGAGAATCTTTGATGATAGAATCCTTTGGTTCACAGCCACCTGAAAAATGGTTGACTCTACCAGATATGGGTTACTTGATAGCGAATCGCTATAATGTTGTACTTGTCTATTTAGGCAATTCGTGCATGACTTTCTTTCCGATGACAAGTTCACATTCACCAAATGTCTCTATTTATTGCATTGGTTTTATTAACCAAAATCATTGGGTTCAGGTACGTATTTTGTATGACAACTTATTTTATATGATTTAATATTTTAATTATTTCACTTAATATTTTATATAACTTAATATTTTAATTATTTCACTTTATCAGGTTAACATGAAAGAGGGGTTTCCGTTGCCACCGGTCACATTAGATTGGAGGAAATTTCGTTCTCATACAGCAACGTCTTGGATGTTAGGATTTGCAGGACGTCTACAACATTGGAAATTACTTACACCTATATTAACATGAATATGTACTCAAAACATGAATATGTAATCAAAACACGAATTTTATATTATGTCTATTATATTCAGTTCTAAAACTTAATACATAAATTAATGTGGACGAGAAATATGCAAAGCTTCAAATAAATCAGCAAACGGTGGATCTTCCTCTTCGGCATTAACCTGTCTCAGATAGCGATGAATCAATGTAATACACGAGCCCAATCAGGATCAGATGGTCCGGCGTCATATACAGGAACTGGTACCTCTCTTGGATCGTCACGATGGGGAGGGACCAACCGTGGATGCGAAACACAATAATACCACTCCAGATAACCATCTTCTACATCAGATGGAGTGGTGGCCAGGGTAGTTGGACGGATCACAACGATAACGCTCTGATGGTAACCAATCTAATCAACATCAATATCCGTCGCCATCATACAATCAAGAGGTGGGGATGTAACATACTGTCTGTACCCGAACTGACGTAAACATCTGTCAGGCAAGTATGGAACAACTATGTCACCCCATTTCAAACACCCCATATAGAGACATATCTCATCAAACTGACGCCATGCTCTATGATCCTCAAATGGACGCCATATGACTCCGACAGAAGTCAGCTCGTCCAAAATAGGTCGTAAATCATCAACCTTCAGGACTCCTTGCCTATACGACCATCTCATCGCTCGAGGAAGACCACAATTATCAGATGGTTTCCAATTCTCCCCTCTTTTTCCAACAGTTGGAAAGTACTCGTGAATCCAGCACTGTTACAAAATACAAACATAATAAATAAAATAAATTAAGTTAACATATTTTATAAAATGAATCCAACACTTAATAAACAAAATTAAATTATATACCTGTAGGAGAGTAGGATATCCACCGAGCTGTTTGCAACTGAACATGGACGCATCTCCAAGATATCTGTATAGGGTAACTAGTGCAGCTGCTACCCAACTATATCATGAACATCTATCTAAGTCCGTAAACAATAGGAGGTATCGTGCCTCTACAAGTGTAAAGGTCTTATCGGCAAAAATGATGGAATCCAGCAACATCAACAAATATGCTCTAGTCGCATATGCCCAGCTGGAAGCAGCTCTATGCTGTACGAATAAATCGTATAACCACTCCAACTTATAATACGAACCCCTGCAGCTATGAACATGTGATTGTGCCTCACCCTGTGACACTCCTAAGTAGTCAACAACAAGTTCAACAACTACCTCTTCCGTGACATCCTGAGGACTCCAGAAGATACCCCTGATGGGCAAGTGAAGCAGACATGAGACATCATCCAAAGTAATGCTCATTTCACCAAACGGCATGTGAAATGAAGATGTCTCTAGATGTCATCTTTCCACAAATGCAGAGACAAGATTTGTGTCTATCTTGTTCAGACTAGTTCTCTGAAGTGAAGATAAACCAGATCTAGATACCCAACTCTCCATCTGTGGTGGAAGAGCCAATGGAACCCTAGATGTCAGCTTCAGTCCATGTCCAGCAACCTTCAACTCTTTCTTTGGACCTTTTTCCTAAAAACAATTAAAACACATATTAGAAAACACAATATAAAATATTCAACTATTATTCATTTTCAATATATCCCGTTTATTTACCTCACCAAACCATAAATGCCGAGCAACATGATGCTCGTACTTCACCAAAAGAGACGTATCGTACGACCCTCCCGGATATCCAGCTGGCTCAGCTGCAGATGAAGATGCGCTCCGGCCTAAAGTGCGGTCTGGAATCCTACCACTACAAAAAAATATTATAAAAAAAAAATTAAAAAAAAAACGCACAGGAACACTTCAAAGAAGAGTTCATGTGTGGAAAAATAAAAGGTTGACTATCGGAATACTTCTTAAAGGAGTTTCGGTTTAGTTCATCCAAACCGAAAGTCTTTAAGAAAGAGTTCCGGTATACAACCAACCAAACCAGAAGACTTTCTAAAAGACTTCCGGTTCAATGCCCCCAAAAGGAAACAAACCAGAAGACTTTAGATAAGTGTTCCGGTATACACTATGTGAATCAGAAGACTTACTCTTAGTGTTCCGGTTTACAATGCCAAAAAATGCAAAAATATGTGTTCCGGAAGTCTTCAAACACAAATGGAAAAAATTTCAATTTTTGAAAAATATACCCTATTTATATGAGGGTATTTTGGTCAAAAAAAATTTTATTTGTATGGGCGTGATACAATCGTAGGGATACGAGCTAAAGTTTTCCTTAAAAAAGCGATCCAAGAACAGCTTCGAGAGTCTTGGCAAACTTCCCAATAAGATGCCACGAAGGAAGCGAGATGCACCTCGCCGGAACGCGATCCCGTCTTCATGTATCCAAGCCAACGCACCACAACATCGTCGAAATGGTTCCCACATTCAAAACGGAGTCTCGCTTCAATCTAGATCGCGTACCCTGTCTTCGAATCTCGTATGAACACTAGAGCAAGAACGAAGCCCTGAATTCGTCGCCGGAATCGAAACCAACAAAGGTTTCTTCTTGTGCGTTAATGAAAGTAGACAAAGGGAAAAATTCATCGGATGATTCCGACGTGGTGGCTTCGGGTGATCTTCTCCTTCGATTCAACGTTGTTGTCGTCTTCGGTTCGAGTTGTGGTTGAATCACGCTTGTGTTGCCGTTATTGTTCTGGGATGGAGGATGTTGGCGCTTCTTCTTTGTCGCGTGCGATGGCGTATTGAGCTTGATGCGAAGCCTTATTCGTGTGCGTCCGCTTGACCCTTTTTTTGCAGAAGAACAGTGGAGCCTCGTATGCGCGTCTCTTCCGGTATGCTTCTCCTCAAGCTCCTTTCGATTTCTCCCCTTCAATCCTTCTGTTTCTTTTTTGTTTTCTTCTTCAATCTTCTCCTTGACAGAGAAACAAATGAAGGTTTTTTTTGTTACGTATTGAGAGGATGGGATTTTTGCAGGTTCGGTTGGAGATTCAAAGTGGCTTCGTTATGGTTTCTTGAGGTAGCGGTGGATAGTTGGTCCTGTTGTGGCTTCCTGGAGGAGGTTGTGTAGGTGGTTAGAAGAAAATCGTCATAGTAGTTTAGAGCTGATTCAGGTTGGGAAGAGGATTTTGATCCTCATGAGGGTGAAGAATCACTTAACAGGTTCAGAGTTGGTTTCTATGATTGAATCACCAACCCTCTGCAATGATTGGGTAATGACTTATATAGGGATCCCTGCCAATTAGTTGCCCGTTATTCCTTTTAATTCTAGGGGTTTATTCCCTGCCAATTAGTTGCCCGTTATTCCTTTTAATTCTAGGGGTTTATGGAGTTGTGTTCCATTCTGTTAAGGCAGTTGGAGATTCAGTTATATGTTAGTTTTTTTTCTGTTTTGTATCCATGAGATTGTTATAACCGAATTCAGTTTGGATCGGTGAAGGGATTCTAATATCGGTTATGTTTCAATTCTGTTAGGTTTTGGAAGGAAGTTTAAGAAGTGTTGTTCAGTTGGTTATTAATTGGATGGCGGTTAGGTTAGTTAATAAATTCAGTTATGGAATTAATTATGGGGTTAATTGATGGTTGTTCAATGAATGGGATATGCTAGCCAATGATTAGGACGCCAACTATTAGCAGGTGTCTCTTAGTTAATTCTGTTATGCTGATTTTCTGTTGTAAAATTGATCATTTCAGGTTGAAGCGTGAGGAATATCCGCTGATTAAATAGTGCCATGCTAGAATGAATTGCTTTGGAAGGTTCACCTGCATTGCTTTGTTGCTGGTTGTTACTTGCAGAGTGTCGTAATGTCCTGCCAGAATTTAATATTGCTTGCTATCTTGGACGAAATCTTGCTTGAGGTAAGGATTTTCTTTTGATGTTGACATTGTGAATGCTGGAATGTTGTTATACCATGACGTGTAGAATGAGTTGGGTTAAGATAAAAGTTGGTTGAGATCCAGTCGAAATTTAGGAGAAATGTAAAATGAAATACAACTTCTATTTTTCTTTAAAAAGAATCATGTTATTTATACTTGGAAAGAAAGTTAGTGCTTGCAACGGTTGGTTGAGAGTCAAGAATTTCAGAATGGTGAGTTTATCCTGAAATTTAGCATATTCCTGTTGTCCTTTGGTTATGCAGGTTATGTCGTAAAACCTGTTTGTCAATTTGCTTTGGTTTCTGTTGCATTCTATTAGTTTTTTTTTTGTCAAGCTTGGCAATGTTAACCTGTGTCCTGTTAGAAACGATTTTGCAGGATGAATACTGAGAACGTTTAGCAAGCTTATGCGTTTTGAGTTTCCGTTGGTGACGAGTGAGGTTTATGAATTTGTAGGTTTAGTTATGATGATTTTTTTGTGAACCATTAATCCTGCTGGTAATTTAGCTGAAATTGGCCTATTGGCATTCATGGCAAATTAATTTGGTTTCGTTGATTTTAAGGAGAGTGTTGGATTGCTGTTATATATTTCCGTCTGTAATTATGGCCGGGTTAATAGTGAGGTTGCAAAACAAACAGTCCCAGGTTCTGTTATGATTTGAAAAGATTGTTGCTTTTTTCTAAAAATAGTTAGGGTAATGGTTGATTCCATTAGTGAAAAAAGGTTTACCATTAGGATCATGCTTGTTATAAAGGAAATTTGAGCAGTGGTTCTGACATGAATGCTTGATTTTGTGCTTGCAGGTTACGGTGATTTTGGCGGGGCGTATGGGCTGTGGAGCATAGCATGAAAAGGCTTGAATGTGAAGAACTCAAAACATGCTAACACACTAAGGTCCAAGATGCTTGAAGACCTTGGAGGCAAAGGTGGGATGAAGAGAATGGAGTTTAGAACATAGGAATTGACCTTGTAACTTCTTTCTTGTAATTGGTTTGAAATTTGAATATTGTAATGAGATTGGATTGTAAAAACGAATTGAAATCAATGGTTGGTTTGAACTACGTAGTTTTTTTTGGTTGGATGGAATTATGTTGGAAATGTAAACATGGAGAGTCAATGAATTTGTATTGAATGTGATGTTGAAATGGTTAAATGTAATGAGTGATAGGATTCGCAATTGTTATAGAAGGTTTGTTTATGGATTGTATATGCATTGAATAAAAGGTTTAATGAAACATTGGAATTGATGGTTTAAGTACAAAATGGTTTCTAGTTTGAATGAAATTGTATAGTATTTGGTATGAGAATGGCTTGTAGAGTTTTTAAAGATTTGAATGTATGGGTTTTATAATAGGAATTCAAATGGAAATGGTTTCACTTTGAATTAAAAAATGGTTTATGGGGTTATGGATATTGTTGAAGATTAGCACATATCAAATCATAATCATTTGATTATGATTTGTTAAGCTGTTACAAAACAGTGGTGTAAATAGATTTATTCTCTATTATTATTATTTCCTTATTTAGGTAGCAGCAATTATACGAAGTTATTTCTCTGTTTATTAACAAGTTAGTACAGCTTGTTGTATCCTATTTATACCGTACAATGTAATAGTTCCTATCACAATGAAATATACAATATATTTCTATATGGTATCAGAGCACAAGATCTGAACCATCCCTAAATCTTGAGCACCACCCATGGCAGATACTAAAGCAGAAAATTCAGCCAACAGTTTGGCTGAAGGACATGCTCTTCCTATCACTGGTCACAAATTGAATGGCCAGAATTACAATCAATGGATGCGCTCAGTCAAAATCTACCTTCAAGGAAAAGGGAAGGAAGGTTATATCACAGGAGACTCCAAGTGTCCAAAAAAGGGGGATTCAACCCTCGAAAAATGGCAACTAGAAAACAATCTAGTAATGTCATGGCTGCTAAACACCATGACAAATGAAATTGGAGAAAATTTCATGTACTATGACACTGCCAAAGAGATGTGGGATGCCGTAAAGGAAACCTACTCTAATGTCGACAATACATCTGCAATTTTTGAAATCAAGAGTATACTCCATGATTTGCGTCAAGATGACCGCTCAGTCACAGAGTATTTTAATACTCTCAATCGTCACTGGCAGCAACTGGATGTATATGATGAAGTTGAATGGAGCTGCACGGAGGACAAAAAGAAGTACAAAGAATTGGTGGAGAAAGATAGAGTCTACAAATTTCTATTAGGTTTGAACACAGAACTTGATGAAGTTCGTGGGAGAATCCTTGGAACCAAACCTCTTCCAAAAATTCGAGAAGCATTCTCGGAAATACGAAGAGAGGAGAGCAGGAGAAAAGTGATGCTTGGAAAATCCAGTGCAGTCCCATCTATAGAAGGATCTGTAATGGCAGCAAGGGGAGATCAGCGTTCTTTCCAAAAGAAAACCCGGCCTTGGTGTGACCACTGCAAGAAACCGGGTCATACCAAGGAGACATGCTGGATCATTCATGGAAAGCCATCAGAGCTAAAATGGACTAAAAACCGGGACAGCAGGGGGAACACAGCTGAGGTAAATTCTCACTCATCACCATTCAACAAGGAGCAAATGGAAGCCTTACAAAAAATGCTTCAACAAACAATTGGTACAGCTACTGTGGCACAAAAAGGTAATCTTTTTCATGCTCTAAACACTAGCATGGGAAAACAAAATTCATGGATTATTGACTCAGGAGCATCTGATCACATGACTGGAGATTTGACTGTCTTTGATAGCTATTCTCCATGTCAAAATAATTCGACTGTTCGAATTGCTGATGGTACCCTTTCTAAGGTCATGGGTAAAGGTTCAGTCATTATTTCACAAAATATTACTCTTAGTTCAGTACTGTATGTGCCTAAACTTGATTGTAACTTGCTGTCCATTAGTAAACTTACAAAGGATTTGAAGTGTATCACTAAATTCTTTCCTAACCTGTGTGAATTTCAGATTTTGGAGTCGGGGAGGACGATTGGCAATGCTAAAGAATGTGCTGGACTCTATATCCTTCAGGCTGAAGCATCTAAACCAGAATCCGAGGCAACCTCTTGCGCTGTAGTTTCTGCATGTAGTGAAAATTCTGCAATGCTGTGGCACTATAGACTAGGCCACCCAAATTTTATGTACTTGAAAAAAATGCTTCATAAAGTATTCAATAAAAATCAGAAGTTGTTTCAATGTGAAATTTGTCAATTGTCCAAACATACACGCAGCCCCCACCCACCTCAACCTCATAAACCTTCCCAACCTTTTTATGTTATTCATAGTGATGTATGGGGACCATCGCGAGTCAGAAATGTAACTGGATCAAGATGGTTTGTCACCTTTATTGATGACCATACACGGATCACTTGGGTCTACCTTATGAAAGACAAATCGGAAGTTGGTAGAATATTTGAATGTTTCCATACCATGGTGCAAACACAATTTCAAAGCAAGATTAGAGTGCTTAGGAGTGATAACGGTCGTGAGTACTATAATTCTGCACTAAGCTCATACTTTACGCAACATGGAATAATACACCAAACCTCATGTGTGGATACACCTTAGCAGAACGGGGTTGCCGAGAGAAAGAATAGACACCTCCTAGAAGTAACCCGATCTCTCATGCTAGCTACAAATGTCCCTAACCATTTTTGGGGAGAAGCTGTCCTCTCTGCAACCTATCTAATAAACAGAATGCCTTCCCGAATCCTTAACTTTCATACGCCTTACTCCACTCTCCAAACCTTATACCCAAGCAATCGCATCCTTACATCTATTCCTTTGAAAATATTTGGATGCACAACCTTTGTCCATAATCTTGATCCCCAACGCAGTAAACTTGACCCGAAATCCATTAAATGCATATTCCTCGGCTACTCTCCTCACCAAAAGGGATACAAATGTTATTCACCTCAAAACAAAAAATTCTACCACACCATGGATGTAACTTTTTTTGAGAATCAACCATATTATCCCAAAGTTGGCATTCAGGGGGAGAAGATCTATCCAATTGAAGTGGTAGATTCCCAACTTTTGGAACTTGAGCTAATTGAACCCGAACTCACTGCAGAGGCATCAAAACCTACACCTGAACCAAATGAAAATGCAACAGAAACTGCAGAACCTACACATGGACCAGAAGAAACTACGTTAGAAAATGTAGAGGAAATTGCAGTAGAAACTACAGCCCCTACAACAGAAACTGCACCAGAAAACTACGTGAGAGTGTACTCCAGGATGAGCAAGAAGGGAATAGAGTCCTGCACAGCTCCAAGGCAGAACCAAGAAACCTCCAAGACTCTAGAAAATGACGTTCCCTCAGGTAATACTGCTCCTAACTCTGTGAATGTTGACGACATTAATATTCCTATTGCCTTGAGAAAAAATGTAAGATCGTGTACTAAACATCCAATTGAAAGATTTGTATCTTATGGAAAATTGTCCCAGAGTTACAAGACGTTTGTAACAGCCCTTGACAATACACATATTCCAAGCAACATCCATGAGGCACTCCAAAATTCTGAATGGGCAGCAGCCGTAACTGAAGAGGTTCAGGCCTTAATTAAGAATGGCACTTGGGAGATCACAAGCCTACCATCAGGGAAGAAGCCGGTAGGATGCAAATGGATATTCTCCATGAAGTATAATGCAGATGGGAGTGTAAATCGGTACAAAGCTCGACTTGTAGCAAAGGGATTTACTCAATCATATGGAGTAGACTATGAAGAGACTTTTGCACCGGTGGCCAAACTGAACTCAGTTAGAGTTATTCTCTCTTTGGCTGCAAATTTAGATTGGCCACTCCATCAACTAGATATCAAGAATGCCTTCTTAAATGGTGACCTAGAAGAGGAAGTTTATATGCAGATTCCTCCTGGACTTGAATCATCCAGCACCGCAAATATGGTGTGCAGGCTCCGAAAATCCCTTTATGGCCTCAAGCAGTCTCCAAGGGCGTGGTTTGATAGATTGACTCGAGTTGTAAAGAAAGACGGGTTCAACCAATGCCAATCAGATCACACTATGTTTGTTAAACACTCCATGGAAGGAAAGGTAGCTTTGTTTATTGTTTATGTTGATGATATCGTTATTACAGGAAATGATTATGATCAAATTGATCATTTAAAGGGACTCTTGGCAAAGGAATTTGAAGTTAAGGACTTGGGACAACTGAAGTATTTTTTAGGGATGGAAGTTGCTCGAACAAAGGATGGTATCTATGTATCACAAAGGAAATACACCCTTGACTTACTTCAAGAAACTGGAATGCTTGGGTGCAAGGCAGCTAATACACCAATAGAACAAATAAAAGGAAGAGAAGATGAAAGTCCACCAGCCGACAAAGATAGATATCAAAGTTTAGTTGGGAAACTAATCTACCTATCTCACACTAGGCCCGACATTGGGTTCGCTGTAAGCTTGGCTAGTCGCTACATGTCAAATCCAACTGAGTCTAACATGAAAATGGCGAATAGAATCCTCCAATATCTCAAAGGCACACCAGGCCGAGGCCTCCACTTCAAGAGGAATTCAAACAGGGACATTGAAGTTTATACAGATTCAGATTGGGCAGGATGCTCCACAGACAGAAAATCGACTACAGGCTATTGTTCATTTGTGTGGGGGAACCTAGTAACTTGGAGAAGCAAGAAACAATCTGTAGTGGCGAGGAGTAGTGCAGAAGCAGAATTTAGAGCTATGGCCCTAGGTATTTGTGAAGGAATGTGGCTTAAGAGCATGCTAGATGAAATCAAAATTCATGTGAACCATTCTGTGAGGTTACTATGTGATAACAAAGCTGCTATAAGCATTGCAAAGAACCCAGTCCAACATGATAGAACAAAACATGTGGAAATTGACCGGCACTTCATTAAAGAAAAAATTGATCAGAAGATTATAAATATTGATCATGTCCCATCATGCAAGCAAACTGCAGATATCTTAACCAAGGCTCTTCCAAGGAATACTTATGAAAATATCAAATCCAATCTGGGTATGATAGACATCTACCACCCAGATTGAGGGGGAGTGTTGAAGATTAGCACATATCAAATCATAATCATTTGATTATGATTTGTTAAGCTGTTACAAAACAGTGGTGTAAATAGATTTATTCTCTATTATTATTATTTCCTTATTTAGGTAGCAGCAATTATACGGAGTTATTTCTGTGTTTATTAACAAGTTAGTACAGCTTGTTGTATCCTATTTATACCGTACAATGTAATAGTTCCTATCACAATGAAATATACAATATATTTCTATAGATATAAATGATTTATGTATTGCAAATGGAAATATAAATGTGTTAGGATTTGAAAATGGCTTTTGGAATGCGTATGACAAACGACATGTGCTATAATATGCAATTTCTTTGTGATTTTTCAACGGGACATGTATGCACCTTGACACAACAATAGAACATGAGACCATGACTCGTCAATGCCCTAGTGAAATCAAGAGAACCAATGAGTGAAATGTGGATGAAATAAAACTTGGATCAAATGGGCCATGCGAACATGAACACGAATGAAATGCCAGCCATGCATTAGGGTTTTATATGGATCAAAGATCCAAGTGCCAAGTAAATAACCAAGAGTTCCAAACCAAACAATAATCAACGCAAGTAGTGTACCGATGCCATGACCCACCCTTAGGGTTTCCAATCAATGACGAAGCCCCATAGTCAACATCTCCCAACATGGGCCCATAATTAGGGTCTAGAAGTCATATATCCACACATTCAATCACAAGATCCCTTAAGATCAAGAACTAGGGTTGGGATGCACAGATGAATGTCAAGGTGTAATCTTCAAGAATTAAGGTCTCAAAGAATCCAGTAATCAGGGTTTCTCCACATGACGAGCAGTACCACAATCTTCAGGCCACAAACTTGATCTTCAGTAACCACAACCTTAAATCTATGACATTTTTTTAGCAAATGTTAATTATGAATGAATGATGCACATGAATGAGGCATAAATGAGTATATATGAATCTCAAGTTATAGGTCAGGTGAAAAGCAAAAAGGGAGCGCAAATTTTGGGGTACTACACCTTCCCCTTGCGTAATCGACTCCCGAACCTGAATATGGTTGTGACAACCATCTTCTTTTTAAAAGTGAAATTCTGGTGTAGTCAGAATTCAGATGTTATCCACCACGACATGACATCTGATCTAACATTGTAACTAATACAGCAAGATAGTTATTAACCACTGTACTAATATGCACAGGTTCACAGATGTCACGACATCTCATTCTATGTCGCCCTAGAATGTATGAACCCCTGGTTCTGTGCTTCAGGAAGAAAGACTCAACAGAAGTCAAACCTAGCACTCACTTCAGTTGTTTTCTTCCATAGTTATCAGCATGATGTCTTACTGTTGATTTGAACATCATCTGTTACAGCATTACAGGTTTACCTTATTTTATAACTGGCACAATTATAACATGCAAAAGGTAAAAACACAAGTAATTGTTAACCCAATTCAGTCCAACATGACCTACATCTGGGGGCTACCAAGCCAGGAAGAAGATCCACTATTAGTAGTATCAATTCAGAGTTAAACTCCCCCGTTTACAACTCATCACTTAATCCCTACCCAATGCAATCTATACCTAGGAACTCCTAGATAGAAACCTCCAGTTTCCATTCCTATCACTACAAATACAATGTAATGTGCAAACACCTTGAACTTGCTTCACAGCTTCATTCAAGAACATAATCACTCTTGCCTACAGGCTTTGAGTGACAAACACTCTCAGGTTTACCACTGAGAGACACATGGTAACCTTCCCACAGATTGGGAGGTTTACCTTACACACACCCCTAAAAATTCATTCTAGGAGGCTTACAAAGACTAGATTACAATCAGCTATTTATAACCTAATCACCCAAGTGGATTTGGGCCTTCAGAAATCGCAGCAAACTTCTCCTTTGCTGTTACAACATCAGCAGAAACTTTCTGCTACAAACAAGGTCTTCAATCTTTTAGTTCCTAAAATATCTCCAAATTTAGTTCCTAAAATATCTCCATATTTAGTTCCTAAAATATCTCCACATTTAGTTCCTAAAATATCTCAAGACCTCCACAAATAATGCCACATAGGATTCTAACTAATTTCCACATATTAGTGTGCTAACAAATAGGCTATTTGTTAGGTTCCTTAATTGTAGCTTGGTTGTTGGTTTCCTGGATTTTCTCTAAGCTGTTGACTTCCTGAAGAATAGCCCAAGAAAAAGCTGAAACAGAAAACTGCACAACCTACAATTTAGCATATGCTGTCAGGCATGAATGTCACGACATTCAGCTTGACATCAAGGTCCATATGCTGAGTCTGTTTTTCCAGAAAACAGACTGTACAATTTTGCTGACCTGTACAGGATCAAAATGACCATACTACAGTAACAGCTTACATTAATAAATGTCAAAGTGTCCAACTTAACATTTACACATTTGGCCTTAAGTTAGTTCTGTTATTCTCTTGAAGAACAAACTAAGTTACATGCTGAAGTATAGCAGAACACCACTCTGCCTAATCTTCAGTAGCTGCTGTCAATGATGAATGTCACAACATCCAGTTTGACATTCAGTCAGTAGGCCTTATGCCAGGTCTGGTTCTTCCTTGATAACCAGACTGCAAATGAATACTAAGTTCTAACAGAACTTCTGTTCCTTAGTATCTGTTGACAGGTATGAATGTCACAGCATTCAATAATCCTGTGTTAGCTAGTCCTGCAGTAACTACAATGTAGTCACACTTACATGTCATGACATCAGTCAAGACATTAGTGTTTTACCATATAATGCAGCCAATTAAACACCCACAAACTCCCCCTTTGGCAAATTTTTGGCTAAAACACTTTGATCCCCATAACAGAGTTCATGGCAGCGGAATACTACTAGCTAATACACTTAGAGTGGCAGCACACTCACACATATGGAAGTTAAATAAAAACTTCGCATAGCAGCACACAATGTTAGAAGTTGCACCTAAACTTCAACATCAGCTGCAGGGGGGAATCTTCAGATCTGTCATGAGAGTCTGTTGTAGAGACCCACTCTGTTTGTCAGGGGTATTGGTGGTTATTACTCCCCCTTTTTGTCAAAAATGTTGCCAAAGCCAGCAACATAGCCAGAGCACACTGACAGAGTTCCAGACTTGGTTTTACTTCACAGTTTCAACCAAGTTCACATCCACTTGATCTTGCTTCACAGCTTCGATCAAGTAATCACCCACTTTTGCTTTACAGTAGGTACAGCCATATCAGATTCCAAGACTTTGAGTCTGACATCTTGATCCACTCCTGCATGAACACTTTCTTGAACTCCAGCAGGCACATAAGATATCTTATGTTAAGACATCTTGTGAATACTCTGTCCTTTTTGTTAACAAGGCAAACTATCAGCAGTTTAAACCACATAATAGTAGTTTAGTCAGCAGCAGGAGCAAAAACAATTACTAGTTATGGCTACTAGTAATACACACATGCACAAGGGTACTTCTTCTCCCCCTAAATCTGTGCATTCATCAAATAACAGCTGCTGTAACTCCAGCACCTGTACCAGCCAGAATGTCCTACTGGCATATGCTTCCATATTGTCATGACATCCGGTTAGACATTCTTCTGCTCACTCAGCCTTGACACATACCAACTTTATCCCACTATCTAACAGGTTTCCAAACCTTGTTATCTGAGAACACATAGACCACAAGCTTGATGATTACTTGCAGTGCAAGGACAGAACTCCCCCTGTCATGAACAACCCATTCTCCTCTTGAAGCTTGGAGATCACACATGGGCATATCCAACATCCCAAAGTTGGACCTTCACATACTTCCTGATTCAAAGAGACTCCAGACCACTTGATGAATGGAAAACATAAGACGCATCTTCATGTCTTCAAGAGCACACCCTCTGTTCAACCCTCTTAGCTGAACACATTCACACTCTGTGTCAATCTCTCTTCTAACCAGAACAGAAGACCACTTCACAAGATGTTCTAACATCAGCTGGGACATCCTTCATAACAGGACAAGGCACACCATCTGATAGTCGTCAGATATCACTGAGTCACCGGGTTGATCAAGAAGAACCCAGACATACATTGGGACATATACATTTTCATCCCATTACAAGAGATAATCTTCCATAGATAGCTCAGAACTCCTACCACAAGCTCCAAGGGATGAATAGAAAACACCTCCTTTAGTCTTCAACTTACTACTTTTCTGCTCAAAAGTAATTTGTCTCAGACTTTCCTCAAGAATAATCAGCTGCCATATGGATTATCTTGATTCTTCGAACTCACTCCTGAGATAGACCAAATGCCACTGGTTGATTACCTCCTTCATGAATCCTCATATGACAAGGTCAAATGCTGCTTTTTGACCTCCCCAAGTTTATCAGACTTCTCCCAAAGATATTCTGACCTTCCAAGTGAGACTTGAACTTCAAGCTTTTTGAAGTATCCAATCTACAACCCTGTAGACCTTTCTATCTCAAGTTGATGTGCCACTTCACCAACTAAGAATCTGATGTTGAACCAAATGTCACAACATTGTGTTTTGACATCCAGCTGTTGAATTCAGCTCCTTCTTCTGCCACTTGAAAGAACTTCCTCCCTTCACAGAACAAGAGTTCAATGTTCTCATAGACTTGATTGTGGAACCAAGTTTGAGTAAACAACCTCCATCCTGCAGGTTTGCAGTTAAGTCATCCAAGCTCACACCTTGATGAATCCCTGCTTCTTCTCCAAAGACATCAGACACTCTGATGTATGAGTCTTCAGAAGGACCAGTTAGAAACTAACCCTTCAGCTCTACCAAGGATTCCACATCCTAAGGCAAGGCTGTTTCCATGATGTCAAGACTACTGCCACTTGTTCTTGACTTCACAGTGTGCATAAGCTAATGCACTTCCTTACCTAGATCAGAAATAAACTGATCCAAGTAACCACCATCAAGACTATGATGTCTTCTTCTTCTTGTACATACCAAGGCTGAACATGTTTCTTGCCAGGAAACCTTTTCAGAGATCATATGCTTTTGCTGCCACCAAAGAGATAGATCATAAGCCAATGTACTGTCCTTCCTGTGATTCTGCACAGGGTCTTGAAGAAGTGATGTTCCAACATCTTTAAGAACATCAGTTATCTTGAGCTCCAAGGATAATCAATTAAACACTTGCACTTGGCACAAGTAGACATTGATCTTAAATCCTTTCCCAATCATCCCTTCAGATACTTCCACCATAAGAATACTTTGAAAATACTCTTCTTGTGTCAACATCTTCTGCTTGCAAGCACCTAGACAATTTTGAAAGTCTTCCCAGATTAAATTCACCCTTAGGAATGAGAGAGATGAATTCTTCCTTGCAAATGTGTCACACAACCACCAGAACCCATGTGACACAGGTCAACAGCCAACCAGACCCTAGGCTGACCAGACTTGAGGAGGTTAACCAAAACTCCCCCTCAACTTAACAATCATGGATACTCCACACCAATATCCATGCATTGTACACATATGTCTCAACATGACATGCACTATCCCTACCAGTGGCAACTAACTCCTCCAATCAGACTCCAACTGACCATAAGTACTAGTGAGACACACAATACCAGTCGATAGTAGTTATGCATTGCCAGGGCATACTACTTCAACCAACCTCTGAATCTTCATATTCTTACTCCTTGACAGAACTGCCACTTCTGCACGTGGTGTTTGAATAACATGATTCATGGTTCCAATCCTCGTAGATGATACAACACTCAGGTTACCCCATTATTGACTGCTAACATCCAGGGGACTTGTCTTCCAACACAGCATAGTACTTCAGGGAACACCTATCCAGCCCTGCTCAATCTACAGGAATATGCCAAACAGCAGGAGATTGCACACTGCCACATCTCAACCAGCTCAACTTTTAGAGATCAGACTTCTAAAGGTGACCTTCTTGAGCACACATACAGTTGACCCTTCCCTTGTCAACTTAGCACACACAGATGTCTCCTCTTCCAGGTCAGGAGTAGGTTCCAAACAGAAGTATCCCTTTGTTTGATACCTAAAAACATATGCTCTTCAACTAGTAGCTGCATACTTGTTGAACAACATGTTCTAACATCGCATAGAACATTAGTTCCACCTCCTTGGAACAAACCTTCCTTGAAGGTCTTCAAGGTCTTCATACACCCTACTCAAGTGAGTAAAAGAATCAGTGATTAAGTGATTCTTACCATCCTGAAGTGAGAACGTCATGATGAGTGGACTTGAGGGGACTCAAGTATCTTTGACATCTTCAGTAGATTATGATGAGATCTTGAATACAGCAGGAAACAACATCAGAGTTTGAGTTTTGCCAGGTATTATGCAGCGGAAATCATAATACAACTCAACCTATGAACACACACTTCACCAGATCAGCCTCCAAGACCATACCACGTTTGACTGTGATTCAATACTGGCACAGCTGTCCCACACACAGGCCAATTGCCACCCTCCAGAGACAGGTACACACCATTCCTGTCATGAACAGTCCATCCACCTACTTCAAGGGACCATTCAGGGAAAGTACAAAACCTTTCACAGGTTCCAACATTAGTACTACCATAACTTCTTGCAAGATACCAGAAAGTATCACCCATGGATCTCATCCAGAGACAGAACAGGATGCCTGCTCTGATACCAATTGAAATTCTGGTGTAGTCAGAATTCAGATGTTATCCACCACGACATGACATCTGATCTAACATTGTAACTAATACAGCAAGATAGTTATTAACCACTGTACTAATATGCACAGGTTCACAGATGTCACGACATCTCATTCTATGTCGCCCTAGAATGTATGAACCCCTGGTTCTGTGCTTCAGGAAGAAAGACTCAACAGAAGTCAAACCTAGCACTCACTTCAGTTGTTTTCTTCCATAGTTATCAGCATGATGTCTTACTGTTGATTTGAACATCATCTGTTACAGCATTACAGGTTTACCTTATTTTATAACTGGCACAATTATAACATGCAAAAGGTAAAAACACAAGTAATTGTTAACCCAGTTCAGTCCAACATGACCTACATCTGGGGGCTACCAAGCCAGGAAGAAGATCCACTATTAGTAGTATCAATTCAGAGTTAAACTCCCCCGTTTACAACTCATCACTTAATCCCTACCCAATGCAATCTATACCTAGGAACTCCTAGATAGAAACCTCCAGTTTCCATTCCTATCACTACAAATACAATGTAATGTGCAAACACCTTGAACTTGCTTCACAGCTTCATTCAAGAACATAATCACTCTTGCCTACAGGCTTTGAGTGACAAACACTCTCAGGTTTACCACTGAGAGACACATGGTAACCTTCCCACAGATTGGGAGGTTTACCTTACACACACCCCTAAAAATTCATTCTAGGAGGCTTACAAAGACTAGATTACAATCAGCTATTTATAACCTAATCACCCAAGTGGATTTGGGCCTTCAGAAATCGCAGCAAACTTCTCCTTTGCTGTTACAACATCAGCAGAAACTTTCTGCTACAAACAAGGTCTTCAATCTTTTAGTTCCTAAAATATCTCCAAATTTAGTTCCTAAAATATCTCCATATTTAGTTCCTAAAATATCTCCACATTTAGTTCCTAAAATATCTCAAGACCTCCACAAATAATGCCACATAGGATTCTAACTAATTTCCACATATTAGTGTGCTAACAAATAGGCTATTTGTTAGGTTCCTTAATTGTAGCTTGGTTGTTGGTTTCCTGGATTTTCTCTAAGCTGTTGACTTCCTGAAGAATAGCCCAAGAAAAAGCTGAAACAGAAAACTGCACAACCTACAATTTAGCATATGCTGTCAGGCATGAATGTCACGACATTCAGCTTGACATCAAGGTCCATATGCTGAGTCTGTTTTTCCAGAAAACAGACTGTACAATTTTGCTGACCTGTACAGGATCAAAATGACCATACTACAGTAACAGCTTACATTAATAAATGTCAAAGTGTCCAACTTAACATTTACACATTTGGCCTTAAGTTAGTTATGTTATTCTCTTGAAGAACAAACTAAGTTACATGCTGAAGTATAGCAGAACACCACTCTGCCTAATCTTCAGTAGCTGCTGTCAATGATGAATGTCACAACATCCAATTTGACATTCAGTCAGTAGGCCTTATGCCAGGTCTGGTTCTTCCTTGATAACCAGACTGCAAATGAATACTAAGTTCTAACAGAACTTCTGTTCCTTAGTATCTGTTGACAGGTATGAATGTCACAGCATTCAATAATCCTGTGTTAGCTAGTCCTGCAGTAACTACAATGTAGTCACACTTACATGTCATGACATCAGTCAAGACATTAGTGTTTTACCATATAATGCAGCCAATTAAACACCTACAAAAAGGTTTTATGGATATTTTCTCTTTCATTCATTGGAATAAATAAAGTTCGATGGCGACTCTGTTCGAATCATTTTTTCTGTGACTTCACGAAGGGTTGTATTTTTTAAGATGTGACACCTTCCTTGAGGAAAATGTGAATGTTGTAAAAACCAGAAGTGAAACACAAGTTGAAAATTTTAGGGAAAATGATAAAGAGGCCGATGAGAGTTCTGGTGTGAAAAAGGCTAAGATTGAGGAAAATCCATCGACACCACCTGAATAGGAGGTTATCAAAGAGGAAGGGAAGGAATCGCCTTATGTTGCTCCCCCCCCCCCCCTTACAAGCCTCCAATTCCTTTCCTGCAACGATTTATAGAAGCTAAGGTAGACACCCAATCCAAAAGGCATGCGGAAATAATGGAAAAGATCCTTACTGATGTACCATTAACCAAGGTCTTGTCTAAAAAAAGGATAACATAGGACCATAAAACTGGGAAAATTATTTATGTTAAGAGGTGAAGGTTGACCTTTTGAGGTGGGATGTGAAAGGATTAGATCCAAACCCAAAAGGATGATACTCATAATAGAATCAAAACCACCCCCACATATTCAGAAGTATGAACCACTCCATATGAAGAAGAAAAATAAGAGTATTAGATACGAGAGATGTCTTAATAAGTGGGAATGAACACCTAATACTACTGAGAGTGAGGTTGAGAAATCATTTTTGAAAGAGCTACCATGAGTGCTTGCACTCATCAACCGTTAAACTAAAATGATGTTAAACAAAGCATTATGTGGGAGGAACCCATGATTTTTGCACTAATCTATTTTCTTGTTGTTTGATTTTTTATTTAAATTAATAAAAGGCTCACAAAGAGGCAGCGAAACAAGTGATAAAATTTGAAAAAAGTTGAGAAAAATCGATAAACATATTGTGCTCAAAAACCCCCGACAAAACCACAAGAAAACCAAATTCCCCATACAAAAGACAGGGAGCTGCTATGGGCGGCCGTAGTAGCCTCCCTCATCCAAAACCCTAAAAGTCTCATTCTGCATACATAATCCAACGACCTGCTACGGGTGGCCGTAGCAGGCCTTAGCGCCCAAATGTTCAAATTTTGAATTTTTTTCTCCAACTTTCCCTTAGCCCCACCCACATTTTTGTCACACATTCATTCCCATTACGTCACCTTTAAACCTTCAAAATCTGATTTTTCAAATCACTTCATCACCAAATCTCTTTCTCCAAATATATCATCTTCATCATTCTCCCACTTTCTTTCTTCTAAAAACCTTCAAAAACCTCCATTGTTATCAAACCAAAAGTTTCAACCTTTAACCGCTTTTCACCCTCAAATCCTAAACTACCTTAACAAAACCTTCACCAACCATCACCCTGATCGCACTTCCGGGCACAAAATTTCTAAAAGCTTTCTTTGAGTTTTTCCGACTTTGATCATCAATGGCACCTAAAAGGAGTGATAAGGGAAAGCAAGTTGTTAAATCATGAAGGCCTAAGAAGAGAGGTAGCACTAAAGGCTCATATCCTCCTAGCACCGCCTTCGAGAATGACGACCAAGCCAAAGGGTATTCCTCCTTGATCAAGCGGAAACTCACACCTAAAAAAGAAGGGTGACCCCACTTTGTCTAACCATGATGCAAGTAACGCTATGGACAAGGACATTGTCCCACCACCTACTCATCCTACCAAACATGAAGTCGGGCCTTCAAATGATAATCAAGATAGATAAGGTGGGTGCAATCAGAGATTCAAGGGTTGAAAGAGGAGCAAACAAGACAAGGCATGGTACTGGATGGTGTGCAAATGATGTTGTAGCAACTTATGTTGTGTTTCCCACCTCCCGAGTAAGGTCTTTATGATTTCACTCCCTTTTTTCTTGCGCTAAAACATTGAGGACAATGTTCGGTTCAACTTGGAGGGGGGGGGGGATTTCTTTATTTTTTTTCTATCTTGTGTGTTTATGTTTTTCGTACTTTTAAGTTATTTTTGAATTTTAGTTGTTTATGCTATTTTTTTCTTTAAAAAGACCACTTTTTTAAAAAATATCCCGAATATGGACCGTTCAATTTTTTCTTGATAAGTTTTTGTTATGTGGAAACTGGAAAGTATATAGAGTTAGAGGGATGAAAGGCTAAGTCTAAGGACATCGGGCAAGCTTGTCAACATAGGTATTACTCGAACACCCAAGATTCCCTAAAGTAAGACGCGAGTCCAACATGTAGATTTGTGCCATAGTACCCGACTTCTGAGAAGTACTCGCTGATTAGTTATAATGACAGTCTAGCATAATTTAGACTCACATGCATGTATGATTTGTTGAGAAATAAATAATTTTAGCACCTAAAATGATGAAAATACGGTAAAAGGCAACTACACCTTCTAAGTTGGGTAACCTCACCAACTTATCTAGCCTAACGGTGGTTGAACCCCAAACAACATCCCAAAGTAGACAAATAAGTAAACACATAAAAGTGTGTAATTTTATCAGGAAATAAAAGAAGGTAATTGTTGCTTATTTGGTGATAAACAAAAAGTATCGACTGGTCATGTGCATGTGATGATAACAATAAGTCCAAAATGTCTTAATTTGATTTTCCAAATGAAAAGGGAAGGAAAATTTTGAAAAAGATACTTAAGTACAAAGCATAGTTGGAGCGGTGTCTGAAAGGAAGACTTAGGTTCATAGTCTTAATATGGTTAGTGTTCTTCTAAATACCTTTGATGTCGAGTGATTACCGAGAGAACTGGATTTTAGCCGATCTGAATGAAAACTTACGTATGAGTACCAGTGGCTTGATTTTTCGTAAGCTCTTACATTAAGTGAACCTCTTGAACCAAAAAATTTCATAAACGAACTTTGTTGCTTGAGGACAAGCAACAATCTAAGTTTGGGCGAGTTTGATAAGTGGTTTTTTGCATCATTTTATTAGTTGTTTTTCTCTAATATTTTCCCATTTTTTGTCCGATTTACTTTTGCTTATCATGTTTTATGCTTTGGTAGTGCGTTTTTGATGTTTTTAGGCTTTAGTAAGTATCCCGGACAAAAAAAGATCCAAAAAGAGCAAAGTGCAGAAAAAGGAGAAAAATAGAATTTCTCCCATCAAAAACCCAGAGGCTTGCTACGACCACCCGTAGCAGTTGCTACAAGTCGTAGCATGTAGGCATGCCTTCCATCTTTTATTTCTTTTTCTTGTTCAAGTTGTTGTTGTTTTGGGACTTTTGCATCTTCTGATCTGAGATATTTCCTATTGTAATGAGCATTGATCATATAAATTAGTCTACTATTATAATTTTATTATAAAAACTCATAGGTAGTCTTGAGTGTGGGGGGATCAGAGTTTTATTTTTCTAAGTTTCTATGTATTTTGTATTCTCTATGTACTCAATTATCCATTGGAGCACTAGATCAAAGCTTAATCAATCAGGTTTTCTTTATCATTGTCAATACAATTGCTATTCTATTTCAATTGTTTACTATGATTTTGATTATGAATATTGATTTGATTGTGTTTTCCCACACCATGAATGAGTAGTTCATTAGGGACTAAGGGTCATGGATGGTACCTCATGACTATTTGTACAATCTGTCATAAATCAATTACAAGAGTCTTTTTTTTTTGTATTTATTTTAATACACGAGTCCATGCATTCTAACCCTTTCACGAAAGTAAAGATTTCCCAGGTACCCATCGTAGTTTGAAAGGATATGTATTGGTATCGGATGACAGGTTTTTAAACAAACGAGTTCAATACAACGAAAGTGCTTGGATGAGTTTGAGAAAAATTCTAATTTTTATAGCTGAGCAAAAGTAACGAATCCTTGATGAATAATCCGACCGTGCGAAAGCCAACGAATTATTTGTCATCAATAGGGACACACGCTGGAGAAAGCAGATGTTTTCCATATTTATCTATTTTCTATAAATTGTGTAAGAACTTTTGTAATAGAAGTGACTCGGATCGTATTGATGTGTCAAAGTAAGAACCGTGACCCTAAGTCCTGTTTGTCTCCATTGTGATTTAAGTAATTTTCAATTAAGCTATTTTTCTCATAAGTATGTTTTATTTAAGTTTTTTTTACAATATCTCAATATTTGATCTCTCTAGATATACATCAATAGAATGGAATTTGGTATTCAATCCATTGGTCCTTGTGGTTCAATAATATTTTACTACTTCATACAACTGTGCACTTTCGGCGTGTCACACTCAATCAAATCAGAAAATATTGCCATCATGCATCTTTGAAAGGTTGATGGTGCGTTACATAGCCCAAACAACATCCTTCTAAAAGCAAAGGTTACATAGGGGCGTGTAAAAGTTATCTTCTCTTGACCTTCATGGGCTATTGGAAGTTAGTTGTAACCCAAATAACCATCAAGAAAATAATAGAATTCTTTACCATTCAACCTATCCAACATTTTAATAATGAACGAGACAACTTTGATGATCCTTTTGTGTGGCTTTGTTAAAATTTATATAGTCCATGCATATCCTTAAAAATACTCACTAACCTAAGAAAAATCACAAGAAAAAGGATGGTGATATTGTGTGTTACGAGTATGGAAAATCGGAACATTTTAGAACCACTTGTTAAAGTCTTACCAAACATCATAAAAAGGAAGATAATGAATTCTATAGTGGAATGTGTTGGGTGTCCAATTTTAAAACACATACATCTCTAGTTGATGAGCGTTATAATGTTTCAGATACTTTAGTTGAAAAGATGGAAATAGTGGAATATGTTGAGTGTCCAATTTTAAAACATTAAATTGAAACTCCTAAAAGACAGCTACCACATGCTACTTCACTATCTTGTACTTTTTCTTGTTCTTCGAGTGAAAGAGGGAAGGTTTTTAAGAAAAACCCTCATGTAACTAAAAGAAATAGAACAAGACACGCTCTTGAAACTAATCGTTCTTGAAGATTTGGTTGAGATTTTTAGGTAGTTTGCAAGATTGAGGTGATTTTTATCGGCGCTGACAAATTCTAGTGAAAAGAATGAGGTTTTCTCTCTCTGTATTTCATTGATAGTGACTGTGTGGAAGGTTACGAATAAGACAAAGTTCTTCTCAAATCTTCGTATAATTAATTGCTCAAGGAATCGGTAGGATCAAGTGGTTAATGGCTACACACAAAGGCTTGAAGCAGATTGGTGATATTGGAAGATTCAAGAAGCGTCAATCAGTAAAGATTAAGCAAAAGAGTTTGACATTACACTGTATACAAGTCAAGATCCTAAAAGGAGATTTTATAATTGTTAGCATTATTGTGGATTGGTGATTGTATGAACTCTTGCAAATATTTTTCAAGTAAAAAGGAATAATGCAGGTTCCAATGGGAAACCATTGAAGAGTGCACGTAGTCAAAGAGAGGACGAGCGTCGAAGCACTATAAATCTCGATGTCATCTCTATCCTTACTCTTGCATTTAATTTTCATAGAACTTTCATGCTTAGGCATTTCGATTCTAGCGTAGTTTATCATTTAATCACTTGGTAGTGGTTTATTGTGTAAGCTTATGTTTTGTTACAATAGGTGCCTAATCTAGCTGCATTGGTGATTAAAAATCTGAGAAACAATTGAGGTTAGAATTCATCGCCATTGAATCATTGTGTAATCACATCTTATGAAATATACAATTGAATCAAGTGATTACCTTTGTGTGTCATCATGAAACCATCAGTGGTGTTTGTGAATCGATTTAGTGTTGATTTTAAATACAACATAGGTCGTATTTATAGGACATATGTAATAACGGAAAATCAAAATGAAATATCATTACTGATAGACATTCATAATCATGTCATTTATAACACTCCCCATTGAT
Source organism: Lathyrus oleraceus (assembly GCF_024323335.1). Lineage (NCBI taxonomy): Eukaryota > Viridiplantae > Streptophyta > Magnoliopsida > Fabales > Fabaceae > Lathyrus > Lathyrus oleraceus. The sequence goes on from NC_066585.1 coordinate 102,361,603, forward strand.
ATCCATAAAGAATATGCCTCATTAAAACATTACTAGAAAACCCAGTGGGAAAAATATAGCGATGAAAAATATTACAATATCCTTTTAAGATAAATTCATGTCTCCCCCTCAGCTGAACAATCATTTCTTCGATGATGAAGACCTATTTTTTGCACTAGTTGGTAAAAGTTTACTGGGGAGTGACTTTGTGAAAATGTTTGCAAGATTATTACATGAACGAATTTGTTGGACGCTTGTATCATCATTTTTATGAATATCATGAGTGAAAAGGAACTTTGGAGAAATATGTTTTGTTCGGTCTCTTTTTAATATAAAAACCTTTCATTTTAGTTATGCATGCAGTTTTATCTTCATATATGGTTGTTGTATTTATTTTTCCAGAAGCCAAACCACAAGTATTTTGTGTATGTTGAGTTAGGGATCTCAACCAAACGCATTCTCGACTTGCCTCATATAGTGCTAAAAATTTCTTCATGTTTAAATGAAGTTGTTGCTATGGTTTATTTCACAAGTCTCCATGAAATAGTTATACCAACATAAGTAAACAAATAATTTGTGTGATCTACCATTATGAGGATCTGACAAGTAACTTATTTATGTATAACTTGTTGGTTATAATTTGGATACTTTGAAATAAAACAAACTCATGTCTATTGTACTCCTAAGATAATAAAGTATATGTTTAAGTTTGTTCAAATGTCTTCATGTAGGTGAAAGACTATATCTTGCTAATAGATTGATATATCATGGCATGTATAATTAGCAAGATAAATTAATGCTGGAATTACATTAAGATATGGTACTTCTGAACCAACTGATTTTTCATCCTCTTCTCAGGGTCCTAAAGGATCTTTTGCTCATCCAATGATCTAACATCATTGGGGTAGTCAACATACGATATTTCTCCATATTTAAATATTTTAACACTTATGCTATATAACATACGAGATATGTCCATATCGAAATGTTTTATCACTCTTTCTATATAACCTTCTTGGTGTACAAAAATTCCATTGTCTAAATATTCACCTTGTAAGGACATTGTCTTTCCCAAGTTCTTCATCTCAAACAATTTCTTTAAACAATTTATAGATTTTGGAAACTCTTCAAGAGTTCCAATAATATTCATGTCATCTACGTGGATATCTATTATAGCAAATTCTTTTCAGATATTTTCATCAAAATACAAGAACAAATAAAGTTATTTGTATATCCATCTCTTAGTAAATATTCACTGAGATAATTATACTACACGTGTCCATAAGGTTTTAGCCCATACAAAGACTTGTTTACTTTGATGAAGTAGCTTTATTGAGATTTAAAATTATGCATCTCTGATGAGTTTCATGTAAATGTCACTTCCATCATGTTCAAATTAAGCCCATCATGTACTACAAGGCTAATTAAATATAAAAAATTAAATAAGTCCACTACAAGTGAATATGTTTCATCAAAATCAAATTTTAGGTCTTTGTGAAAATCCTCGAGCAACAAATTAAGCTTTATATCTCACAATTTCACCATTCTTATTTTACTTTTTCACAAAAACTCATTTATATCCAATTGTTTTCACACCTTGAGGTGTCCGGACTACATGTCCAAAAGAGAGCCACTTGTAAAGTGAGTTTAATTCTTCTTCAATTGGATATGTTCATCTTGACTAACTCTCAATTTGTCTACAATCTTTGATAGATTTTGATTCACGATCATCATTATCATTTATCATCTTTAGCGTTATATTGTATACAAAGACTTTGTCAATATTGATTTTAATTTGGTTATCTTAATTTTGATTCCATCGCATTTCATTCATGACATAATTTATTGAGATATCTTTATTTCATATTTAAAGTACTTGATTAGTTCTTTTGGAACTAAAAATTAAATTATGTCAAAGTGCTCTTAGAATTTTCATATCCCCACTTGGGTCCTCTTTAACATTAGTTTCTTTTCTTGGTAGAGAACTTTTAACATTAGAATCGACTTCCTTACCACGCTTCAGACCCGACTAGAACTCATTTGAAATATTAGATTGTCCAATAGAAGAATTCAGTTTGAGTGGAGCATTAGAAACTGATAATTTGTTTCATAAGCTTTGCAAATGAATTTTATTTTGAACTTTGATGATCAAAATGATATAATAATATTTTATTTCAACTTGTTCATTTGAACTTCTGGTTCACATTTTGAGCGGCTTATTCTCTCTCCCTAATATTGAGAAAATTAATTTATAAATTGTTAATCATCTTATTAGGCTTCAAACAATTATCCAATTATTGGACCACGATAAAACCTCAAATACGAGATTCATATAAAATGCATTTTCTCAACATTCTTTCAAAACTCATCTTAGAGTATTATATTGGAGCAATTGAATTATATACAACACATCCAAAAGTTTACTTATATTAGAAGTATTAGATTATTAACCTAAAATGATTTATTAGTTAATGGGAGAATTATCATATATTAACTTGTTGGATTAATGCGAATAAATATCTTAATATTCATACTTTATGAGTTTCAAATATCTAATTTATAATTTATAATTTCACAAGTATAAGCCATACAATTAAATTTAGACGTCTAAGCAATGGATCTTCAAGTCCATTTTTTATGAACATGTGTTACAAAATGTTCAATATTAATTTTAATAATATATGTAATACTTATAAAGAAATTTTTGGAAAGAAATCAGAATCTGAGATCTTAGTATGAGAAAACAACTTCACAAACTTCTGGTTGTGAATAAACAATAACAATTTGCATGATATTTTAGTCGGTCCCAACACTTAATGTTATGAAAAACCCAATTTCTCAAATTTTTTAATTTCCTTTAGAAACACACAAAATTATTTGGATTGAAGATAACTTTTGGTTCTTCAATACTAGTTTTTGCATCATAATATATATTCATGACCTTTAAGTTGAGAAAATAATTTCATAAACTTTTGGTTGTTAGTAGAAAAATTTCAGAAACTTCTGGTTTTGAGTAGACAATGAGCATATTAGTAGAATTGTAATATGTGAAAGGAATGAATGAACTCATATCTTCATTAATCAATAATGGATGCAATCTCTACTTTTGTGGAAGCATTAACAAGAGGAAAAGTTAGTTACATCAATTGTAACAAAAAATATAAATTGCAAAACTAACTTGGAGACTAGTTTACTTGCTTAGCAAGTAACCTTGCTAACATGCATCAAATTAAGCTGACTTGTTCAGCAAGTCATCATTCTCTCTTGTTACCCCCCACAAGCTAGAGGGTGGATAATATATCCAAGCTTGACAACTAGGGCATGAAAAGGCCGAGGATGCAAAGCTTTGGTAAAAATATCAGTAACTTGAGGGCTTGATTCAATTGGGAGAATCCTCATGAGTCCTTATTAAACCTTTAATCTAATAATGTGACAATCAATATCAAGGTGTTTTGTTCTTTCATGAAATACAAGGTTGCCAACTATATGAATAACACTTTGGCTGTCACAATAAATCACATAATCTCTAGTGCATGATTGACCTTAATCTTGGAGAAGAAATGTAAGCCATTGCAGTTCCCTGGTTGTTGTTGCAAGAGCTCTGTATTCAACTTTAGCCGATGAACATGATACAATGCTTTGCTTCTTCGATTTCTAAGAAATTAGAGAGTGACTGGTTAGAAAAATAGCAAGTGTACTATTTTTCCTGTTATAGTAATAAAGGGGAAATTCCCTGAATGTCGATCTCAAAGACTACAAGTCAATATCGAGTTCAAATTATCATTAAATTAAACAAAAACTATTGTTGGGGGGTTTTAGATTCAAATTTATAAAAATAAAGGCAAAAGAAAATAATACTGTAAAAATAAGGGTTTACAAGGGAAGAGGAACAATGTCAGGGAAGGTGTATAATTTGTCCTTGTAACAACTCTGAGCCACTATTGCATCAACAAATATCAATTACTACCAGTTCTCAAGAGTATTTTCTCCCAAGTACTTGGAGAGAAAACCTTTAATCATTCTACCCTAATTTCTATGTCCATAAGAAATTATCGGCGAAGTTAAGTCTTATTATATCAAGAATTCTCTGATTCATACAGGGTATCCCTAATCCTAGGTGATATCTATTGCAGAGTAATCTTATGAAAACCTTACCAATGGAGGTCCAGCCTAATTGATAACCATATAACAATCTCTATTAGTCCGAAAGAGAAAGCATTAAGCACATCAAAAGATTACCGTAAAAACAATATTATAAGTGCAATCGCAAACTCAAAGTCATTACAGATCTAAATCAGGGACACCCCCTATCATTGGGGGGTTTAGCTACTCATATTGTTCAAAACATATTCAAGATAAAAAAATATACATTACAAGTAATTGGATGACTTGGATCTTCAATCGCTTCCGCTCATGAAAATCTTCCGCTCTCTGAATTCCTTGATCTCTGTAATTCTCGATCGTCTGACAATTCTCTGTGCTCTCCTCTTTCCAAAGTGTCTTCTTCTCTTGTAGAAACTCTAATAAAATAGTGAAAAATCCCTTGGCAAAGGTTGGATATCCCCAAAACGTCCTTGCAGCTCAAGCCCGGGTAAAAAGCCCAAAAATTGGAAGAATTAACACCTGGGCTGACACGGCCCGTGTCAGCTCTCTGCCTTGCCACTTCCTTCCTGACACGCCCCAGGTGACCTGACACGAGAGACCGTGTCAGGCCCCTGTCTTTGCCATTCCTGGTATTTTTTTTGTCTTCATCCTGACACGGGTGGCCGTGTCAGGCCCCCTGTATGGAGAAATCTTCTTTTCTCGAACACCGAAACTTTCCACTTTCTCGCATTGAGTTTGTTGGATCTTCTACGTGGACCTGGAGGGCATAATCACAGACAACCAAAGCATAAAATCCCGAAAATACAAAATACGATAAAAATTGGTAAAATGCTTAAATAACTTACAGAAATGAAAACTAACTTAAAAGGTACCATAATGTGCACAAAGTATTCCAAAATCCTTGATTTTTCATCGGATAAGTAACGAAAATACAGTGAAAATGGTGACCGATCACAACCCCAAACTTAGCTCATTGCTTGTCCTCAAGTAATGTTCTACACGACAAAGTGTGTCACTTCCCAAAATCGCATTCTTACCACAATACTGCTGAGATCTTTTGCTAACACCTTCACTCTCCCTTTCATAGTCCCTACTTTTCTTAATGAGTTTTCCGCCGCACTTCCACATTGACGTACCATTTTACCAAGCTTATATCACACTCTCACCAAGTATCTCCGGGTTAAAGTGTTTACACTCATAGTTCAGAATATGCAATATCAACTCATAAGTTTGAATAGTTTCTCCTTTCGTATCAACTACATACAACACACATTTTTTGAGGTCTTTTGGGTTATAACGGGGCTAGGGTTATAGTGTGGTAAGCACAAACAAAAGGGAAAACAAGTAGTTTGGGTTCATAGCCAATGTCATTTTTCTTTTCACTGTGCTGGTTCTACATCTCATTTTCAATTCTTTTCTTTTTTCAGTTTGTATTGCTCAAATCTCTTTTTCCTTTGATTTTCTCATCTCATTTTTTTTCAACTAAGTGTTTCTCACTCGGTGAATGCTTTCTCGTACCATCGATTTTTTTCTTTTTTTTCTCTTTTTTTTCGATGGTCATTTTCTTAATTTTTTTTCGCACTCACCTTACTTTCAGATACTTATGGGGTTATTCTAAACTTAGAATTTAACACAGCTTAAAGACATAACATTGACTCTGAACAGGGTAAGTAAATGTTTGGGTCGTGGTTTACATTCATGTGGTTGTATCAACAAACAAAGGGTACATGCTCAATGGGGTTAACAAGGGATAATATTAAAGGGATGTCTAGGAAGGCTCAGGGCTATTATTCAAACAACATGCCTCAGTGTGTGTATATATGCAGTGACATTCCCAGAGAACCTATGCAAAGTCAGAGTGATAAAGACATACCTGAATATCTCATGATGACAAATATGTTTGGGTTTTTATGCACTCACCATGTTAGGTCAAGCTTGACAACATCCATATTACTTCTAGTATGGTGCGACTTCTTACTAAACTCAGAATGCACAGGGAACCTACGTTAGTCGAGCTTGAGAAGTTGTGTCCGATCTTTTCTTTCAGCAATTTCAACTTTTTGGGAAGCTCATTCACAAGCAACCGTAAATGGAGTGATCCTTTCATCCACTACCATTAATAGTCATCACCTAATCCAACAATACACCAAGAACCTGAAATACATGCAGTGAATGATACCCAACAGTAAAAATAAACCAAATGTAAAACATTAAAAATTGGGAAATAATCAAATAAAACATGAAACAAAACAAAAATAAAAGCAAAAACATAGTAAAAACCTCCCCCACATTTGAACTAAACATTGACCCCAATGTTTGAGAATAAGATAGAAGGAGGGTGACTCACAGTGCCCTACTGAGGAGGCTAGGGCGGAAAGTGCAACATCAACTGTCGCATCATTAGGTTCATCTCATCCAACATTGCCCCTTGTCGATCCTGCTCGATGCCTTGTCTTGATAGCTCGGTCTGAAGGTCACCGAGATTGGTTTGCACCCATGCCCACTGGTCGTGACTCATGAATGATGACCTAATGCCCTGATGGAATGGATTTTGGGGCGGGGGTACAAACGGATTCTGCTGCTGCTCGTCTTCATTCATGCGCTCACCTGCAGCCTATTCATCTACAACTAGATTTTCAGCATCACAACCTTCCTCTGTATCAGGGTTAACACTCACATACAACCAATTAGCACAATCAGCAATACTTACTCTGTCAGGATTAGGAAGTGTAATGATAAATCTTTTATGAATCAGAACAAATTAGTAATCATGTGCAACAGAAATCATACCTTGCTGGATGAGAGCTTCCATATCTATTTTAGTCTTACCTGCCACCGGGGTGTCTTCAAGCAAAATCGCATGATACCCGAAATGTTTAGCAATCTGGGTAATCATGCCCCCAATGGAAATACATCAGGAATCTTCCCGACCAACTCTCCCCAAGTAATCGGCTGCAAAGGCAGCAACATTGATGGTCTGATTTTATGCCATCGAGTACATGAAGAACAACTCCCACTGAGTTGCCACACCCGTGCTATCACCCCATCCAAACAGGGTGTACGCTAGACCTTTTTGGGCATAACGAAAGCACCGGTTCTGGATGCCGGAGGCTTTTGCACCTTTTGAGGTGTAATTAGTCCTCCCAGTAATGGTAGTCCATAAATCTTTTGGAGAAAACCCATCAGGGACCGCACCCGGTCGGTACAGTGATAGTCGGAGAATACCTACCAACTCCTCAACAGAAAGCTCATGATAATTGTTAAAAGGCGGAATTGGAGAGCACCGTAGTAGTACCTCGTCGTGTTAATCCATTACTTCTCCATTTAGAATTCGAGTGTGCTCAAGAATTCGAGCATGATGCGCTCATAGGTCGGCGCTTCGAGGCTCATGAATTCCAGCATCCCCAGTTGTCATACGGTGAACTGACTTGGTGTGTTTTGCTTTTTATCGCAATGTCGCGGATAGCAAGAGTCGCCACCGACTTTTCTTTTATCCAATAAGGAAAGGTGGAAAAGAACAGGAAAGACCTCAATAGATTTTGGGTTCGGGAGGTACATTATACAAAGGGAAGGTATTAGCACCCTTTGTATCCATGGTTATCCATGGGCTCTTAATTGCTGGATCACTTATATTTTTGTTTGAAAAAAAATGCTCTTGTTTTACTTTCTCTGTTTTGTTTGCATAAACGTCCATTGATTTAATTCGAATTAATATATGCATTTGGATATGATCGATGGACGTTTATGCAAACAAAACAGAGAAAGTAAAACAAGAGCATTTTTTTTCAAACAAAAATATAAGTGATCCAGCAATTAAGAGCCCATGGATAACCATGGATACAAAGGGTGCTAATACCTTCCCTTTGTATAATGTACCTCCCGAACCCAAAATCTATTGAGGTCTTTCCTGTTCTTTTCCACCTTTCCTTATTGGATAAAAGAAAAGTCGGTGGCGACTCTTGCTATCCGCGACATTGCGATAAAAAGCAAAACACACCAAGTCAGTTCACCGTATGACAGAACTGGCGACTCTGCTGGGGACTATTACAAGAGAGGTTACCTTAAAAAAACAAGATCACTTATTTAAAATTGTCTGATTTACTTTTAAGGGATTGCTTGGGTATTCTTGAGTGAAAGATCCTACACCCGGATCTAGTGTACCTTAGGTAAGTAGCAATAGATCATCGCGACTATCCGGCGTATACTGGAATGGTTAAAATGACAGCTAAGTTCTGTCATACGGTGAACTGACTTGGGGTGTTTTGCTTTTTATCGCAATGTCGCGGATAGCAAGAGTCGCCACCGACTTTTCTTTTATCCAATAAGGAAAGGTGGAAAAGAACAGGAAAGACCTCAATAGATTTTGGGTTCGGGAGGTACATTATACAAAGGGAAGGTGTTAGCACCCTTTGTATCCATGGTTATCCATGGGCTCTTAATTGCTGGATCACTTATATTTTTGTCTGAAAAGTGTTCGTGAATTGTTAAAAAAAATGTTTCGAAAAGAGAGTTTAACTTTGTAATGATTCTCGTATGAATGTATACAAAGTATTTATCTCGTTTGATTTTGAAAACGGTTTAGAAAAATGTAACTTGGTAATGATTCTAGTATGAATGTATACCAAGTGGTGATTTTCTAGGATTTGCAAAGTGTGAGGGGTGGAAAATATTTTAGGTTATGATCCAGTAATTGAGAGTTATACCTTCCTAAGGTCGTTATGGGCATTTCCTATCCTTATGAGGGTAAAACTGTCCTTACTATTGAGAAGTAAGTAGTTTTATCCTTTGGATGTAAAAGGGTCATCGTAGGGTCATCGATAGGTCATTGAAGGCAACAGTTGTAAGGATACCTTAGCATTCGAAGGGACGATCATCATTTAACCGTAGGCTACACCAAAGGGTCATCGAGGGACAAAATCGTATTTTCGAAGGCAACATCCGAGGGACCATGATTTATTTTATGATGATTTAACCGAAGGGCCGTTGCTAAGTGTATCCCTACATTCGCGGGACATGACCGTTATACCGTAATACCGTAGGGCAAAAGAGAGGTCCAAGATCACATATTTAGAGGTCATGTTTTAAAGTTAATTAGGTAATTAGGGTGAATCTCCACATTAAAATCAATACAATAAAAATAATACATTAAAATTAATACATTAAAATTAATTAAGCAATTTAGGGCAGCTCTTCACAAGGGTATCCCACAAATAAAGTGGAAGACCTAAACAACAATCTTTTCCTGGGGTGTGTGAACCTTTGCAACATTCAGCAAACGGGTTAGAATACCAAATCAGGGTGCAATCGAGGATTACACCGCAAAAGAAATCACAACAGTAATATGATCAGATAAACAATGCCTGGCTATGATAAAACATGAATGAAAAATCAGAATAGAAAAGTCGGCTACTGTCAGGTTCGCGCCTGCCTCGCCTAGCGAAGGCTTAGCGAATACTCGCTTCATGCTCGCTTAGCGACGTGCTAGCGAGCGACTGCGGATTCTGGTTTTGATATCAGTACAAGTTCAACCAATTTTATGCCTTATGGCTTTCATTACAGCAATTATATGGTTAATCATTTAAGGTATTCAAGTGCACACTACAATTCACATGACAAACTTAAGATATTTTCATAAATTTAATCATAATGCCATATGCAAATTAAGAACATAAGGTAGTAATAGCAATGCCAACCTGTTTGTAATCGAATTGTAACCTTGAATTGGCCGACCGGATCGAATTGAGCGGAAGTGACCTTGCTGCCGTCGGCTTTTCCTTCAGGGTTTCTCGGAATTCTCAGGGTTAGCCTCCAGGGTTTTCCGTCTGTGAGCGCGAGGGTTTGCTTGCTAGGGTTCTCCTTTCGTCCTTTTTCGTTCTCCCCTTTTCATTACTGAAGTGCTGGTATTTATAATGCTCTTTTTCATGACCTAATGGGCTCAGAATGAAGCCCAAAATTTTCTGTTGTCTGTCAGCTTCGCTAGGCGAGCGTGTAGCGAACGTGTAGCGAACGTTCGCTAGGCGAGCGTGTAGCGAACGTGTAGCAAACGTTCGCTAGGCGAGCGTGTAGCGAACGCGTAGCGAACAGGCCAGTTTGGGCCATTTTCTGGATTGGGCCATTCGTGAGCTGGGCCTTTGTTCCTTTGAGATCAGTGTCATAAAAATGAGTCGGAGTGCCCTGAAAAAATGTCTTGAAATATTAATGGGCAAATTTTGGGGTATGACACCAGTACATGGAACATCCTGTCAACTTGAATTTTTAGGCCTAAATCATTAAGGGTCTGTTCGCACATATACCTGGTGGGGATGAGCTTCCGCTTTCTATGAACTGAATATTGTTGCTCCTGCTTCAGATTGTCGAAGACGATGCTGTGTGGGTTCGGATTTCGGCTGCTCCTTTTTTGTGGCCTTGAGGTCTCGCCCATTTGTTGCTTTCCTTGCATAATCCTTCTTGGGGGCATTTTCATACCCACAAAAAAAGAAAGAGAAATTCAAAATTGGAATTAGAGAAAACGAACACCGTGGGTGTGATGAGGGCAAAAAATGGAGAAGGGTTCGTGAAGGGAGTTTGTGATTTGGGTTTGTGGTGGTGGTAAAGGAGGAAGCTTTTTGGTGGAGTTTTAATGGAGGATAAAGGTTTTTTGAGAGAGAGAGATAGAGAAGGTGGAGAAGATGAAATTGTGAGAGATAATGAGTGGATAGTGGTGAAATCACAATTTTGGGAAGGATAAAGTGGGTGTAATGAGTGGTTAGTGGGTATTAATGAGGGGTGAAGCCCACACGAAATCCAAAATTTAAAAAAAAATCAAATCGGCAGGCCTGACACGGGCCATGTCAGGCCACTATCTCTTCACTTTCATGGGGCATGATCTTCAATATTCTTGACACGGTCCGTGTCAGGCTTCTGCCAAGGTGTAATTGCTTCATGTCTTTAGTGCTCCTGATACGGGCGGCTGTGTCAAGTTACTGTTATGCTTATTTTCCAGACTTTTTCCATGGTCCTTTCTTCCGGTACGACTTCCATATTTATGTGAGTATCTTCGCCCTTTTATGCAAGGCACTGTGCAAACCTAAAATAACAAACAAACACAAACAATAATTAGAAATAAAAATGTATGGGTTACCTCCCACGAAGTGCTTCGTTTAACGTCACATGGCTCGACGGTCGTTCATCTTATCAGGTAAGACGAACCTTATCTACCATGCCACTCTCTTGTCCATGGTGGCATGGCTTGACTCTCTTCCCATTCACTTTAAAATTGCCCCTGTTTGCTGGATTTTCGAGCTCAATTGCTCCATGCTGGAATACTTTGTGAATTACGGAAGGTTCCGACCATCCCGACCTCAGCTTTCAAGGGAACAACTTCAACCTAGAATTAAATAACAACACTAACTGTGCTTCCCAAAATTCTTTCTTCTGAATTCTTTAGTCATGCCATTTTTACGTTTTCTCTTTGTATATTTTTGCATTTTCGTAAGCCCGATTTCTAAACTCTTCTAGCTCATGTAGTTGAAGAATCTGGGAGTTCCCAGCTTTTGAAAGGTCACAGTTCAGGAATTTGGAGGCCTAGAATAATTTGTGCTCTAGTTTGAGCGGTAAATGACACGCTTTACCGTAAACTAGTTGATACAGGGACATACCTATTGGGGTTTTGAACATTGTTTTGTACGCCCACAATGCATCCTCCAACTTGATCGACCAATCCTTTCGAGAAGCACTGACAGACTTTTCCAGAATCTGCTTTATCTGTCGGTTCGATACTTCAACCTGCCCACTTGTTTGAGGGTAATACATTGTGGCAATTTTATGCTTGACGTTGTATTTCCTTAATAGATTCTTCATTAACTTATTCAGAAAATGAGTACCTTCGCCACTGATTAGTGCTCTTGGTACCCCAAACCTAGAGAAAATGTAGTTTTTTTAGGAAATTGACCACCACTTTAGCATCATTTGTGGGTAATGCTACAACTTCCACCCACTTTGGCACATAATCAACAACGACCAAAATGTACTACTTTCCAAATGACGGTGGAAAAGGTCCCATGAAGTATATGCCTCATACATCGAACAATTCTACCTCCAACGTGGCATTTTGAGGCATCTGATTTCTCCTTGAAATATTACCCGTCCTCTGACATTTGTCACATTCTTTTACTATACTTTGAGCATCTTTGAACAAAGTAGGTCAATACCACCCAGATTTGAGGACTTTTTATGTTGTTCTATCGCCACTAAAGTGTCCTCCATATTCTGAGTCATGACAAGCTCTGAGGATGTCCCTTTGTTCTTCCTATGGAGCACACCTTCGAATCAACCCATATATTCCTTTTTTGTACAAGAACGGATCGTCCCACAAATAAAACCTGCAATCATGCAAAAACTTTTTCTTTTTGTTAGAATCAAAATCATCAGGTATTAGTCCACCCACCAAATAATTCTCATAATCCGTGAACCAAGGAACATCAGTAACAACTAGGATTTGTTCGTTGACGAACTCATCTTTGATTGGGTGTTTCTCCTCTATTTCTTCTATCGGAGACATCTAGGATAAGTGATCACTAACATTACTTTCACAACCCTTCTTGTCTCTGATTTCCAAATCAAACTCTTGCAGAAGTAGAATCCATCTCAGCAACCTTGGTTTAGGTTCCTGTTTAGCAAAAATATATTTCAAAGCTGCATGGTCAGTATAAATAGTTATCGTTAATCCTAAAAGTAAGACCTGAATTTATCAAAAGCATATACAACCGTGAGCAATTCTTTTTCAGTGGTTGCATAATTGATTTGGGCGAGATTCAACACGTGACTTGCATAATAAATCACACGCAAGAGCTTCGCCTTTCGTTGTCCTAGCACTTACCCCACTGCATTATCACTTGCATCATACATGATCTCAAAAGGGAGAGACCAATAAAGGGAAATCACTATAGGAGTAGACACCAACTCCCTCTTCTAGATCTCAAAAGCTTCGTTGCACTTTTTCTCAAAAAGAAAAGGTGTGTCTTTCATAAGTAAGCTTGTGAAAGGTTTGACGATCTTAGAAAAGTCCCTAATGAACCAGCGGTAAAAACCCGCATGTCCCAAGAAGCTTCTGTTGCCTTTTTCATTCACCGAAGGTGGTAAATTAGCTATCACCTCCACTTTTGCTTTGTCCACTTCTATGCCTCGGTTGGAAATTTTGTGTCCCAACACGATCCCTTCACGTACCATAAAATGAAACTTCTCCCAATTTAGGATCAAATTTTTTTGCTGGCATATTTCTAGAACAAGGGACAAATTAATCAAACATTTATCAAAAGAAGAATTGAAAACAGAAAAGTCATCCATAAACACTTCCAGATGCTTTTCAAGCATGTCCGCGAATATGGATGTCATACACCTCTGAAATGTGGCAGGTGCGTTGCACAACCCAAATGGCACTATCCTATATGCGAAAATACCATAAGGACATGTGAAGGCGGTCTTCTCTTGATCTTCAGGGGCCACAACAATTTGATTGTACTCAGCGTACCCATCAAGGAAACAATAGTAATCATGACCGACTAACCTCTCCAACATTTGATCAATGAATGGCAAAGGGAAGTGGTCCTTTCTTGTCACAATATTCACCCTTCGGTAATCAATGCATACTCTCCAACCTGTAACAGTTCTAGTTGGGACTAACTCAATTTTTCTCATTTTTTATCACAATAGTTCCCCCTTTATTAGGTACCACGTGCACTGGACTAACCCATGAGCTGTCAGATATTGGGTAAATCAGCTCCGCATCCAACAAATTTACAACCTCTTTGTGAACCACTTCTTTCATAGCTGGATTAAGTCTTAGTTGTGGTTGAACTACCGGCTTATGATCATCTTCCATCAAAATCTCGTGCATGCAAACTGTCGGGCTAATACCTTTCAAATCCTCAATTGCCCATCCAATAACACTCTTGTATTTTTTTTAGTATTTCGATGAGTTCTTCTTCATGGACACTTTTTAAACTGGAATTGATAATAGTCGGGCACTTCTTTTCAGCATCAAGAAACACATATTTCAGATTCGTAGGTAGTTGTTTCATATCAGCCCCCTTTTTGGGCTCTTGAGTATCTTCTGATGATGGGGGTGGTCTTAAATCTTCCCACCGGTGTGGTTTAGATCTAATCCACTGAGGTTGTTCCTCCATCATGGCTAGCACTTCTGACTCTATCTCATCTTCATCACTTTCAAAAATTGGTAAGCTCAAAACACGTTCCAACGGTAATTGAGGTACTTTTGTTTCAATTTCTTGAGCAATCACTTGATCTATTACCTCTACAGTGTGACTCGTGCCAACATCGTCTTTGTATTGCATAGTATTTCGAACATCAATTTTCAATTCTTCATCATAGACTTTGAGAGTCATTTTCCTTCCTTTGTGTCTATCATACACCACCTCGTCTCTAAAAATGGTCTCCCCAATATGATGGGGATATCCTCATCTTAAGTAATCTCAAGAATGAAAAAGTCAACCGGAAATACAAATTTATCTATCTTTACCAAAACATCTTCCACAATTCCATAAGGTTGTCTAACTGAGCGATCAGAAAACTGAAGCGTCATCCTAGTGTCTTAAACGGTACTAAGGCCCAATTTTTTATAAATGGACAGCGCCATCAAACTCACACTAGCTCCCAAATCAATCAGAGCCTTCTTGAATTTTCGATCACCAATAGTGCAAGGAATAGTAATCGAACCCCTATCTTTCTTTTTCACAGGAATTTTCATACCTTGGAGAATAGCACTACACATTTTAGTGAGGATGATCGGGTCTAAATTTGTGGAGCGCTTTTTGGAGATGATGTCTTTCATGAATTTGGCATATATTGAAATTTTCTCTAGAGCTTCAGAAAATGGAATGTTTATTTCAAGTTTCTTAAATATTTCCAAAAATTTCTCAAAATTATTTTCATGTTGATCTTTCTTCTTTTGTCTCGGAGGGTAAGGGAGTTTGATGATTGGCTTAGAAGCTTTTTCTTTCTCCTTTACAGGCATTATCATAACTTCCTCCTCTGTTTTCTTTGTTTCTTTGATTTCTAAATCGACCTCTAACAACCCATCTTCCTTTGCACTATTTTCTTCTGGTTCTTTAGTTGACTTACCACTTCTGGTCACTATAACATTAACATTATTATGCTCACGCGGATTTGTCACTATACCACTTGGCAAGGTACCTGGAGCTTGATAATTTGAAGCTAAGTGTTATGCTATCTGACCCATTTGAACTTCAAGATTTTTTATTGAGGCAGTTGTGTTCTTTTGATTGTTTCTAGTCTCCTCTTGGAAATGAATATTATGAGCGACCGGTTTTTCAATGGCAATCTCTCAGTCTGGCTTCTTAGGAGCTTATTCTTGCTGCTATTGTTGATATTGGGTCTGATATTGTCCTTGACCCTGTTGTGGAACATTCCCTCTCTGATCTTTCCAAGAGAAGTTTGAATGATTCTTCCACCCCGGATTATAAGTGTTGGAGTAGGGATTATTCTGCTTCAAGAACTTTATCTCTTCAATTTGTTGAGGAGTTGCAAAGCAATACACCGTGTGGTGAGGTCCATTATAGATTTCACAAGTGATCGTCTGAGCCGGTTGAACTTGAACTACCTGTTGAGTACCTATATTCATAGCCTTTAATTTCTTTTCTACTTCAGCAGCGACTGTGTCTTTCAGACAAATTTTATTAGCTTCCAGTTTCAGATCAATGACTCCTTCAGGCTTGCTTATACATCTGTCATATAATTCCAGATGCTCATTTGCAACTATTTCTTCAACGATCTTTTTAATAATGGTGGCTGTTGGGAGATTTGTTGAGCCACCGGCTGTTGTATCAATCAACTATTTTGTCTTTATTTTTAGCCCGTTAACAAACATCTACATCTGTTCAACCTGATCGATATTATGAGTTGGGCAAGCTACTAAGACCCTTTTGAATCTTTCGTAGACATCTCCCAAAGACTCACCATCCTTCTGTTTGAAGTTCAAGATTTCATACCTTTTTCTCAGGAATACCGATGCTGGAAAGTACTCATTTAAGAAAGCAGTTTCCATCTCTTCCCATGATGTGATGTTGCCGGCTGGGAGAGAGTAGAATCTCTCTTCCGCCTCTTCAGCTAAAGTGAATAGGAACATTCTTAACTTCTTTGCTTCATCAGTATGGCCATCAATTTTCAAAGTAGTACTCATGGTCAGAAATCTCTGCAAGTGCTTGTTGGCATCATCATTAACCTTTCCGGTGAAATTTTTTCTTTCAAGTTGATTGATTGTGATAGGATGCAGTTGAAAATTAGTCACATTCACCGGTTGGTTGACAATTATCAATCTATCATCCGACGCATTTGCACCTCCATAGTCACCTAGGAGTCTTTCCGAAAGTGGAGGAGGGGAACTGGAGGAATTTCAGCCATTGTTTCTTTTTCTGAATCTGAGTGATAAGAGGGAACTTCTTCTTTGGAATTCAATCCAGCGTTTCTGTGTCTCCGGTGAAGGGTTCTCTCGATTTCTGTGTCAAAAAGAAATTCAGTTGAGGGCTCTCCTCGCATACATAAAGTAATGAGTTAAATTATATAAATGACAGAAAAATAATTTTATTGCAGAGAAGTAAAATTTTAATTGAACTAAAAGTAAACTCTATATTTTGGCAGTCCCCGACAACGGCGCCAAAAACTTGATCGAAAAAATAACAAGTGTATTATTTTGCCTGTTATAGTAATAAAGGGGAAATTCCCCGAATGTTGATCTCAAGGACTGCAAGTTAATATCGAGTTCAAATTATCATTCAATTAAACAAAAACTATTGTTGGGGGTTTTAGATTCAGATTTATAAAAATAAAGGAAAAAGAAAATAATACTGTAAAAATAAGGGTTTACAAGGGAAGAGGAACAATGCCAGAGAAGGTGTATAATTTGTCCCTATAACAACTCTGAGCCACTATTGCATCAACAAATATCAATTACTACCAGTTCTCAAGGGTATTTTCTCCCAAGTCCTTGGTGAGAAAACCTTTAACCATTATACCCTAATTTCTATGTCCCTAGGAAATTATCGGTGAAGTTAAGCCTTATTATATCAAGAATGCTTTGATTCATACAGGGTATCCCTAGTCCTAGGTGATATCTACTGCAGAGTAATCTTATGAAAAACTTACCAATGGTGGTCCAGCCTAATTGGTAACCATACAACAATCTCAATTGGTCCGAAAGAGAAAGCATTAAGCACATCAAAAGATTACCGTAAAAATAATATTATAAATGCAATCGTAAACTCAAAGTCATTACAAATCTAAATCAGGGACACCCCTTAGCATTGGGGGGTTTAACTACTCATATTGTTCAAAACAGATTCAAGATAAAAAATACACATTACAAGTAATTGGATGACTTGGATCTTCAATCGCTTCCACGCATGAAAATCTTCCTCTCTCCGAATTCCTTGATCTCTATAATTCTCGATCGTCTGACAATTCTTTGTGTTCTCCTCGTTCCAAAGTGTCTTCTTCTCTTGTAGAAAATATCCTAAAATAGTGAAAAATCCCTTGGCAAAGGTTGGAAATCCCCAAAATGTCCTTGCAGCTCAAGCCCGGGTAAAAAGCCCAAAAGTTAGAAGAATTTGCGCCTAGACTGACACGGGTGGCCGTGTCAGCTCTCTGCCTTGCCACTTCCTTTCTGAGACGCCCCAGGTGACCTGACACGGGCGGCCGTGTCAGGCCCCTGGCTTGGCCATTCCTGGTATTTGTTTTGTGTTCATCCTGACACGGCCTATGTCAGGCCCCCTGCGTGGCAAAATCTTCTTTCCTCGAATGCTTGAACTTTCTACTCTCTCGCATTGAGTCCATTGGATCTTCTACATGGACCTGGAGGGCATAAACACAGACAACCAAAGCATAAAATCCCGAAAACACAAAATAAACTAAAAATTGATAAAATGTTTAAATAACCTATGGAAATGAAAACTAACTTAAAAGGTACCATAATGCGCATAAAGTGTTCAAAAATACTTGGTTTCTTGTCGGATAAGTAACGAAAACATAGTGAAAATGGTGACCGATGAGTGACCAAGAAAGAAACAATATTCGGAGATAGATCTTCGAGTATCCAAACAGCCACCCCAGTCGGAATCACTAAATCCTTGAAATTGAATAGAAGAATTTATAGGAAATAGGAGACCATAACTAGGTTCATTCTTCAATTATCTCAATACTTTTAATGTAGCCTTGTGATAATTTTGAGTAGGAGAAGACATATATTGGCTGGGTTGTTGAGTGGCATGAGCTATGTCATACCTGGTAGTGGTGAGGTATATCAATTGACCTATAAGCCTTCTATAGGCTCCCACATAATTTAAAAGAGGATTGCCATCATTGCTAAGCTTGGTAGCTGGATCTAGTGGAGTACTACCAGACTTGCAATTACTTATGCCTGAAGTTTCAAGTAGCTCCAGACATTAATTTTGTTGGAAGATAGAGACTCCTCTTGAAGATTGTGCAACTTCCAATCCTAGGAAGAATTTTAATTCTCCTAAGTTCATGATATAGAAGGATGAGTTTAAATCATGTTTGAGATAATTAAATTTTGTTGGGCTAGGTCCAGCTAGTAGTGTGTCATCTACATATTCTAGTAACGCCAAAAATGTGTCAGCAATTGATTTGTTGAAGAGTGTATGATTAGCTTGGCCTTGAGTAAACCTATGTTGTAGGAGAAAAGAAGTTAGCTTGTCAAACCACTGTCTGCTAGCTTGTTTTAAGCCATAAAGTGATTTTCTAAGTCTGCAGACTTGGCTTGGTTCATGAAAAATAACTCTTTGTGGAACTTTCATGTACAAAACTTCATTAAGATCTCCGTGAAGGAATGAATTCTTGGCATCAAGTTGATGAATATACCATCCTTTAATAGAAGTTAAAGCAAGAAGTAACCTGATTGTAGACATTTTTCCATGGGAGAGAAATTTTGTGTGAAACCTTGAGCCACTGGTCTAGCTTTCTATCTTTCAACTGATCCATCTGCATGTCTTTTGATTTTGAACACCCATTTTTCGCCTCTAGGTGTTTCTCCATGAGAAAGTTGAGTGTATTCCCAAGTTTGATTAGCATGGAGAGCATCAATCTCTTCCTTCATAGCATTCATCCATTTAGAATCTTTGCTGACAGAGGTATATGAGTATGGTTTCCCATCCTTGTTGATAGCTAGAGTGTATGTAAGATATGAAGGGGAAAGGTTTATGTATTTTATGTGTGAAGTAATTGGATAGAGAGGTTTTATGGAAGAATACAAGACATGGTCATTGAGGTAGGGAGGTTTAGTACTGATTCAAGTAGATTGTCTTATAGGTTGATGCGTATGTTGGTCATTAACTCGAAAGGGGATTTGGTCAGTGGTACAAGCAGGGTTAGAGCAAACATTTTCATTACTAATTTCAATGGCAGATGTATCATCATCTATAATAGGATCAGGTTATTTGTGGTTCAATGGGTGAATGTTGGAGTTTGTGGGTTATGTATGGTCTAATGGTTCATATGTGTAAGTGTTAATATTTCTTATGTAAGGAAACTCAAGTTCATAGAATTGCACATTTTGAGAAACCGAGATAGATTTGTTATGAAAATATAAGGTAATATAACCTTTCATACCTTGTTTGAATCCAAGGAAAACTGACTTATTTTCTCTAGGATCAAATTTTTCGGGCTAAGGTTGAACATTGGACGATTAACATAGACAACCAAATGTCTTGATCAAGTTGAGATCAGGTCCCTCAGCCAAAATCACTTCACATGAGGACATGTCATTCAAAAGCTTGTTAGGAATTCTATTGATAAAAACGTTGCATGTTGAACAACATATGACCAATAGACCTTGGGAATATTAGACTAAAACATCAAAGCTCTGATGATGTTCAGTATGTGATGGTGTCTTCTTTTAACTCTAGAATTTTGTTATGGTGTGATCACACAACTTTTCTGGCGCAAAATGCCATGTTCTTCATAAAAAGCTTTTAATAGAAATTCTGGTCCATTATCACTTCTGATTATTTTTACATTCTTCTCAAATTGAGTCTTAACCATATTAATGAATCCTTTTAGACAATTAGGAACTTCTCATTTAATTTTGATTAAGATCACCCAAAGATACCTACTATGATTATCAAGTATAGTTAGAAAATGCATAAAACCATGAATATATGTTGTAGATAAGGGACCCCATATGTCTACATGTATCAGATCAAAAACATGTTTTACATTAGAATTGCTTAAATAATTAGGTAACCTATTTTGTTTATCCATTTGACACATATTACATGATGCTTTGGCCAAAATAGGAATGTAATTGTACCTTTTATTCAAAACTCTAGTTCTGTCATGAGATAAGTGTCCTAAACTCAAATTCCATAACCTACTAGGATCAATATCAATAGCATGAACACTAACATTCAACTTTACATGGCTAGACCTCAAGTAGTATAAATTGTCCAATTGCTTAGCCAAACCAATCTTCCTTATAGTTCCTCTTTTTTATATAAGGCAGGAGTCATCTTCAAACACTATCATAAAATTATGATTCTTAGACAATCTTGATACTGATATAATATTCACATTAAAATCAGGCACATATAACACTTTATCTATGACTAACTTATCATGTATTTTCACTTTTCTAATCATGTGTGCTTGAATGTTTGTCTTATCAGGAAAGCCAACATTTATAGTGGAAACTACTTGTCTATATGACATGAACCAATCAATCGAATTGCGTATATGATATGTTGCTCCTGTATCTAAAATCCATCTATAATCATTATCTTTGGATATGGATTCACAATTAGAATGTTTACATGTTACTCCTGCAGAATAGCAACTATTGATTTCTCCTCTCACCATGTTGGATATATGTTTCCCTCAATCAGTGTTATTCTTTTCAAGAAGAGATATCAACCATTTGTATTGTTTCTGAGTGAGGGACATGTTTCCTTCACCAGTGCCCTTCATTTTCATTTTAGCATCGAGCTCTTGAAACTCAGTTCCAACATTGTTAACAAAGGAATTTCCTCTTCCTGCTCCCCAACTGTGAGGATATCCATGTTTCCTATAATATACATCCATAGTATGGCCATTATTTCCATAATATGTGCATGCCTTGTCCTTGAAGAATCCTTATCTACCTCTTCTTGCTTGACAATATCCTCTTCCCCTACCAAAATTTCGATTGGTTCCATTTCTTTCCACTACATTAACTAGTGCCTCTGCATCGTGATCCTTCATATCAATACAACCGCTAGTTCCATAACCTTGTTGTCTCTCTTCTTGCAGCACAATTGAAAGAACTTTGTTGATGGTTGTTAGAGAGTCCATTTAAAAAATTTGAGACGATACTTTGATACTATTCATTCAATCCCATAAGAAATTGAATGATTTGATCATTTTTCTTGTATCTTCTTGCATTGCGTATAACTACATAGGCGCAAGTAATAAGACGTGTGCACTAAGGCATGGGCCTGAACTGTTCAAGTTCTTCCCATATGACGCATATTTCAGTAAAAAAAAATGAAATTTTTGGTTCTTATTGTTTGAAGTTCTAAATATTTTAATATAAAGCAGCAACACGAACTTTATCACCTTGTAAGTAACGTTCTTTAAGATTGTTCCCAACGTCCACCACATGTTCGATGTAAAGCACACTCTCTGCAATTTGCGGTTTCATGAAATTGATTAACCATGAGTGAACAAGATTATTGCACCTCTCACATGCAGTGTAGTTGCAATTATTTTCTGGTGGAATGGGAATTGAACCATCTACAAACTTAAATTAGTTCTTGGTTGAAAGAACTCGCTGCATTCTTTTTACCCTGCCATGGTAGTTGGATTCTCCTTCCAGTTGTGGTGTCACACATAGTGGTTGGATTCTATAATGGATGGATGTAGTATGGACTGAGTGTCGCATTTGCACCCTAATATCCACCATTATTGTTGTTGTTATTCCTCGTCGTTGCTCTTGCACAAGGAGGAAGGAGAGTTGAATATGAATGCTATGATACCATATTATTAGAATTGAAATATGTGAAAGGAGTGAATAAAATCATATCTTCATTAATCAATAATGGATACAAACTCTGCTTTTTTAGAAACACCAGCAAGAGGAAAAGTTAGTTACATCAGTTGTAACAGAAAATCTAAACTGCAAAACTAACTTTCCAACTAACTTGGAGACTGGTTTATTTGCTTAGCAAGTAACCTTGGTAACATGCATCTAACTAAGCTGACTTGTTCAGTAAGTTATCATTCTCTCTTGTTAAAGCATATACATGACCTTTTAGTCGATACAACAATTAATGTCATAAAATGTTTAAATGGTCTACATGATTTGTGTATTTATTCACAAATATCACCTTATATATGTTATATAAAAAAACTCAACGTTTTAAATTTTCCTCTAGGAACACACACATTTTATTGTAATGAAGAAATTTTTGGTTCTTCAATAATAGTTCTCGCATCATAATAACTGAGATGACCCAACCGATTTTGTCAACAACACACTTAAGTATGAGTTTAAATTTCTGGTTTGCAATAATACATATGATTTAATTCTTCTAATTTTTTTCAATCTATAATAAATGATAAAATAATTTGAATAAAATATATTCATAAAAATTGATAGCTTATAATTTAATTACAATTTTGACATCTAAATCAACTGTTTTTAAATTTTATTAATAATCACATAGTACAGAAAACATATTACTACATTTTCTTACGCTTTATGTATATAGAATTTAGAATACAAAAATTAATCAACAAAAATAAATAACTCCACAAATTTTATACAAGAAACATATCTTAATAAAAAAATTAAAATTAAAATAAATAAATATTACTTCTTTAGAAAATCTATAATATAAGAAAATCAATTGATGTGGAAAATCCACTTATGCCCTTATTTTACGGTTGCCACAATTGCATTTTTGGGATAAATCTGGTTCAATTAATACTTTATGCAACTAATAACACCACTTCATTGGTTTCATCTATTTTCACACGTTTCCTCTATTTTCACCACCCACTTTCTTTCTTTTCACTCTTTCATCTTCCTTCTTCTCTCTATTTCATATCTTTCTCCATCTTTGCTACTTTATCAAAATATTTTGTATGATTTATTTCACAATAATTTTTTATCAAAATATTTTGTATGATTTATTTCACAATAATTTTTCAGCAGCTTCTTCCATTTTTTTCATAATTTCCTCATCTTTGTTTAATAACTCTAACTTCAATTGATTTTTATATTCAATTTCATTATTCAATAGATTAGTTTTTATTTTCATTATCTTCCGATATTTCTACATGCTTCTATAGTAATTTTTATTTCATTTTCATATTTTTTTCATCTTCATTCATTATGTACTGTTATTTTTATTCTTCATCTTCGATTAATTAGTTTAGATTCAGATTTACAAATATCACATAGAAAACGGATCTATATCTACAAAGATGAAAAAATATATCGAGATCTACAAAATCAATTTTTGTGATTTTCATTCTAAATCCAAATTGAAAATTGAAAATTGAAAATGAATACAAAGACAAAGCTGGTAAAAAAGAAATTTTTGTAATTATCATTCCAATTAATGAAGTTTCTATTTCTTTCTTTAGGTGTCCAAATCCAACATGCGTTCACCACTTTTAAATTTTGGTTTTTTTCTTCAACCTATCACTTTTCGCTTTTTCCTTTTTTCTTCAACTTTCAAACTAAATCCACTTTCTAAACCTTCTTACCAATCTTCATCTATGCAACTCTTTTTCTACCACTCTTTTTTTTACAAAGCAGCTTAAAAACTTAAAAATTATTTTCAAAATATTTAAAAAGTAATAAATTTTTATTGTACTAATTAGATCTAAAAAACTAGCATAAAAAAATATTTTTTACTAACTTTTGAGAAAGAGAAAAGACGTCATATAGAAAATAAATTTTGACGACATCTGAAAATTTCGATATGATTTTTTTTAATAATATTTATAAGAAAAAATCTCAAGTTTCTTTCTTTTTTTAAAAACATAACCATAATATACCTAAATTATTTATCTTCTATTTAAGTTAAGAATAAAACTATAATTTATTATTTATAAACCAACAAAAAAATTGTTTTTTTTAACCTTTACAAAAATACTATTTTTTGTCGGTAAAGTTGAATGAATCCAGGACTGAATCGTGAATGAAGTCACTTTTCTTAAAATTATTTCAAGCATTCTCTTTATGTCTTAGAGTTTGAACGCAGTAATACGCATGATAATTCACTCTCTTTGCGCAAGACCGACGAAAACTCAACGATTTATGGCGAAGAGAGTTTGGAATTTGTTGATATTCAATTTTTTTATATGATTTTTTAAATTAGAAGTGAGGTATTTATGGGTCATGTATGTGTTCTTTCACAAGGTTGCGACTCTTGATGAAACAACACATTTCTACTTAAAATTGCATTGTTTCCAAGCATTGCCTAAGTGCTTAATTGCCGCTTACTAGCCGTCACTACAAGTCACCGCCGACGAGGGATCACTACTAGAAAATTCGCTTATAATGACAAAATTAGTGACTGAAAATTTTCGGTCAGTCCAGCCACCAAATTAGCCACCGAATTTTACATCATATTAATAAAATTTTAAGAAGCCACTCAATCGCTCACTAAATAAAATTAGCAACCGAATTAGCGACTGAAATTTTGTGACCGAAAGATTAAGTCTCAGAAAATCATTTATATATAAAATAAACTCTTAAAAGAATTTAGTGACCGAATTTTCGGTCACTAATTTTTTTTTTCTTCATTGAATTGATCCTTTAAATTTTCTATTTTTTCTTTTAAATATTTTACATTTATAACTTTTATTTTTTATTCAAATTTTACATTTTATTATTTTACAGAAATAAAACGTATATTTATATCTAAAAATAATAGAATAAAATTCTTATTTTTATTAAAAATATTATTTAAATGACAATAATTATTAATAAGATTTGAAATATCAAATATATATATATATATATATATATATATATATATATATATATATATATATATATATATATATATATATATATATATATATATCAACTATGTCAATGTGTCCTAGTGGTAATGTGTGCTTGAGTTGAAATGCAACAAACTAAAAACTATCACAAATTCGGTCTCTATTTTCGTCACAAATTTGGTCGCTAAAATTTGGTCATTGAATATGTCGCTAAAGATTAAAGACTAGCAATTTACCTTTTAAAAAGAGATTTGTAATCTTTCTTCTTCAATTCTTGATGTGCAGCATTTTCTTGATATGTCGCATTTTCTGCAAGCGTTGTTACTCTTTCCTTCACAAGATCCCAAAGATCTTGATAATATAACACAACCTTTATTTGCTTGCACCAATTCTCATAATTGTTGTTCTAGAGAATCAGAAGATTTGCTGGAAAATGTCCGTTTGGATGATTCATTTCCATTGTGATTTTCTTCCCACGAATCGCTTAAACCGGAGCTCTGATACCAGATGTTGGAAATCCACCACAACCTATAGAGAATTTCAATCAATCTTGATTAACAAGATTATTATCACCCGCATAATAACAATGAAAAGAGAAGAACAATTGAGAAAGAAAATAAAGAATGATGAAGGAGAAGAAGAATTTTCTACAGAGTTTCTCTATGTGCACAACCTGTGGAAAACTTCTTTATTCACTTTACAACTGTAAAATTCTGTGAATACAATATTATGAATACAACATTCACTAATTGTGAAAAGATTTTGTTATGAAAAGGGGTTTGTTATGAAAAGGGGAGGTACTACCACCCTAATCATCTATAGTATCATATAGGAACCTCTTGAGATATTTGTGTTTGATTATTGTTGTTTACTAAAGATTGGGGAGATGAGAAGAGAAATGTGTTTTATTGCTTTTTTTTATTTGAAAAGACATGAAGTATTGTGCCTACGTACCAATGAAGGATCAAAATCCCATAGTTCGGGATACAAATAACAAAATGGTTTGATTAGTTGATTTTAGAAGAACAGACAAGTTGTCATCTTAAGGAGATTACTCATCTAAACCACCACAAATATGAGAAGATGGATCTTTGCATCATTATGAAGGAATGGCTTCAACTTGGATATAAAATCTATAAGTATGCCACTAACTCCTTCATATGGAAAAGAATCAACACCAATTTTAATCATTACTATGGGTAGGAGATTTATATCTCAACTATAAACATGATTCATGTCTAGTCTCTTTTGAGAAAGGGTTAAAATGAAAAGGTCAAGTGGCAAAAGTTTTGAATGAGATTTATATTTTTTAGTCTTATAGAAAGAGTTTGATATGCTTAAAGTTTTTTTAAAGCATTTATGAAGAAAGAAAGATTGAAAATGCAATGACCTAAAGTCAAGATTTTTTTATGAAAGAAGTTCAAGTTTGAAAAGTCCTAAGACTAGAGTAGGGTTTAGAATGGGCTAAAGGGCACAAGATGGATAAACGAAACTACAAACACACACAATGAATATACACATAACAATAAGTCAACTATAATCCCTTTTCCATGGATTAAAACATAAACAAGAGTATCATGCAAGAAATGTCATGGATTAACAATATGCACTAAACAAGCATATGAACAAAATCACTACCATGTATCAAGCTTAAACATCTTAAGACACCAATCAAGGCCATCAATAAAGAATAGAGCAAAAGGCATGGCATAGAGAATATTCATAACATATGGATCATACAAGCATACAAGTAAAAATTCCTTAAGAATAATTTTACAAAGTTCATCAAGTCAAAATATCAAACAAGAGGCCCCCTTCTCTGAATACGCAAGGTCATACCTTTTTGTCATAAGCCTTCTTATTTCTTTGCTGATACAACTGACCATTGCATAAAGATGTCATCCTATTTTCTTCAATCAGATTCAATTGATCATACTTGTTCTAACACCATTCAGCCTTGGACAAATTAGCTTCCATCAAGACTCTCATTGACGGGATCACAACTTCTATCGGAATCACTGCTTCCATGCTATATACCAAAGAGAAAGGAGTTTCCCATGTTGAAGTGCGGACGGATGTGCGATACCCATGTAAAGCAAAAGAGAGTATCTCATGCCAGTCTTTATAAGTCACAACCATCTTTTGAATAATCTTATTTATGTTCTTGTTTGCAGCTTCGACAACACCGTTCATCTTGGGTCTGTAAGGAGAAGAGTTATGGTGTTCAATTTTGAACTCTGCACACATCTCTTTCATCATTTTGTTGTTCAAGTTCGATCCATTATCATTGATGATCTTGCTTGGAACACCATAATGACATATTAGTTGATTTTTGATCAATCATACAACCACTTTCCTGGTGACATTGGCATATGACGCTACTTCAACCCACTTGATAAAATAGTCAATAAGCACCAGTATGAAATGATGTTTGTTTGAAGCTTTGGGATCAATCATTCCAATCATATCAATTACCCACATGGAGAAAGGCCAAGGAGAAGAAAGAACGTTGAGAAGAGTTGGAGGTACATGAATCTTGTCGGCATAGATATGACATTTGTGACATGTCTTCACATATTTGCAACAATCAGACTCCATTGTCAACCAATAATATCCTTCCCTTAACATTTTCTTCGCCATTGCGTGTCCATTGGCATGAGTACCAAAGGACCCTTCAGAAATCTCTTCCATTAACAAGTCTGCTTTGTGTCTATCCACGCATCTGAGTAAGACCATGTCAAAATTTCTTATATACAACACACCATCATTCAAAAAGAAGTTACCAACTAATCTTCTCAAAGTTTTCTTGTCTTTGTTCGATGCCCCAAGTGGGTACTCTTTCTTCTGAATAAAGAAATTGATATCATGATACCACAGCTTATCATCTTTGACCTATTTTGCTGAAAACACATGAGCGGGCCTGTCAAGGCGCATAACATCAATTTTGGGCACATCATTCCACTAGTTCATAAAAATCATATAGGACAAAGTGGCTAATGCATCTTCCATTTGATTTTCTTCACGGGGAATATGATGAAACTCATACTTTGCCATGTTGTTTGTACAATTGAATGTCAACCTTGCGGTAAAAGGAATGTGGGAACCATGAGCAGTAACAATGATTTCCATAATTCCATTACCGTAAGCATTAACAACTCCATCAAATATCAATCCCCAATGGGACCCCGACTCTGGCCCTTCATCTGGAAATGGTTCATCACAGTCTTTTGCCTTTAAATACATCACATCTTCATCCGGGAAGTCAAACTTGATAGATTGGTAATCATCAATGGGCTGGTGAGCCAAATGGTCAGCCAAGATACTCCCTTTGATAGCTTTTTGGGTATGACACTCAATGTCGTATTTTGACAAAAGCATCTGCCAACGAGTAATTCTTCCAGTCAAAGTAGGCTTTTCAAAGATGTACTTCATTGGATCCATTTTGGATATCAACCAAGTGGTATAATTCAACATATATTAATATAGACGATGAGAAGCCCAAGCTAAGGTACAACAAGTCTTCTCAAGCATAAAATACTGAGACTTACAATCTATGAATTTCTTACTCAAATAGTAAATGGTGTGATCTTTTCTACTTGTTTCATCTTGTTGGCCAAGCGCACAACCCATAGAATCTTCTAATATAGTCGAATACATGATTAGAGCCCTTACTTCTACTGGAGGAATCAGAATAGGAGGCTCAAGCAAGTATTCTTTGATACTAGCAAAAGCTTTTTGGCAGTCTTCCGTCCAAACACAACCTTGATCTTTTCGAAGAAGCTTGAATATAGGGCCATAAGTAACAGTCATATGAGAAATGAATCTGGAGATGTAGTTCAAACGTCCGAGAAATCCTCTCACTTGATTTTCAGTTTTATGCGTAGGAATTTCTTGAATGAGTATTACTCTATCGGGATCAACTTCAATTCCTCTTTAGATAAAAATGAAACCTAAGAGCTTTTCTGATCGAACACCAAAAGTGAACTTGTTGGGATTCAGGCGGAGTTTATATTTTCTCAAGTGTTGAAATAACTTCAACAAATATTCCACATGTTCTTCTTCAGTTCTGGACTTAGCAATCGTGTCATCAACATATACTTTAATTTATTTGTGCATCATGTCGTGGAAGAGAGTTGTCATGGCTTTTTTATATGTTGCACCAACATTCCTTAAACCGAAAGGCATTACTCTGTAGCAGAATGTCCCCCATGGTATGATGAATGTTGTTTTTTCCCTATCTTAGGGTGCCATTCTAATCTGATTGTATTTAGAGAATCCATCCATGAAAGAGAAGACCTTGAATTTAACAGTGATGTCAACCAACATGTCAATATGTGGTAATAGGAAATCATCCTTTGGACTGGCCTTGTTTAGATCTCTATAGTCGAAACACATTCGAACTTTGCCGTCTTTCTTGGGAATAGGCATTATGTTAGCCAACCATTGAGGGTATTCTGACGTGATAAGGAAGCATGCATCAATCTGTTTTTTGACTTCCTCTTTGATCTTTATAGTCATATCCGGGCGAGTTCTTCTCAATTTCTGCTTGACCGGAGGATATTCTGTCTTCAAAGGCAAACAGTGCTCTACAATATCTGTATCCAACCCTGGCATGTCTTAGTAGGACCAAGAAAACACGTCCACGTACTCTCTAAGAAGCTCTATCATTCTCTCTTTGACAGCTAGAACAAGCAAAGCTCCAACCTTCGTCTCTTTTCTATCTTCTTCTGAACCCAAGTTGATTACCTCCACTGGTTCCTTGTATGGATGAATGGTTTCTTCCTCCTGATCGAGTAACTGGGAGATATCATCAGGAATCTCTTTAACACTTTCCTCTTCAGCTTCAAATATCGGGAATTCAAAGTTGGGAGAAGGCATAGGGTCATGGTTTTTAATGGATGTTTCATGACTTAATTTAGAAATGTGAATAATGGACGGGACATCAACAAAAATCCAGTTTTGACAAACCACTCCATGCACAATGAGGTCTGGTGAATCCTTTTCAGGACCGCCTTCTATAATAGCAATGACTTTAGGCAGAGTGGGATGAATGAAACCTCCACTGCGGAAAACTTCTTGAATAAGGCATATGATCGTGTCCTTTTTGACAACCTTTGCAGACGAGGAAGAAAAACCAATACCTTCTCGGGACTTATCTTCTGGCAAAATCATGACCTCTGCCCAACCATCAGTTACACCATTCTTTGAGAGAACAAATGGATGGTCCTCTTCTCTTAATATCTTGTTCAGCAATAAACAAGGCTTGGAACTGGGTTCCAATAGCATTTTCAGGTTCAACATAATAGAAAGATGAAAGGTGGCTCACAATCAAAGCCTGTTCTCCACATACCGTCACCAATTTCCCATTCTTTACAAATTTGAGCTTCTGATGAAGAGTAGAGGTGATTGCCCCTGCCTCATGGATCCACGAGCGACCTAATAAACAATTGTATTTTTCTTCAATGTCCATAACCTGGAACATGATCTGAAAAATGTAAGGACCAATAGTCATAGGCAAGTCTACGTCTCCAATAACAGTTTTACGGGAACCATCAAAAGCCTTCACAATAATCCCATTACCCCTCATTGTAGCACCTTGAAAAGATAATCTGGAAAGTGTTAATTTAGGCATCACATTCAGTGACGATCCAGTATCTACCCTCTTCAGGGAGCTCTTCATTACAAAAACTCATATTGTTGCAGGCAGTTATGTTAGCTACAATACCGTCAAATTGACCCACAATCACATCATGATCTACATACGCTTGTTCTAAAACCTTTTTCAAAGCTTCTCGATGAGCCTCAGAGCTCATTAACAAGGATGACATGGATACCTTTGATAGTGTGTACAATAGTTGCTCCATCGTGTTATACTCGCTTGTCTTTGTCAATTTCAACACTTCATCATTATCCACCTTCTGATTTGTACCACTAGACTGGCCAACCTGCTCAACTTGAATCCCAACCTGAGATTTCCCTACAACGACATCTTTTGTTCTTCTGGGAGGTGTAGAGGAAAACACACGCCCACTTCTTATGACTCTGCTCACATCAACAATATTAACAACGGAAGGCAAAGGAACCTCCACTCCATCTTCAATCATGGTAGTGTTATACTTGTATGGTATAGCCTTGTTAGATTTGTAAGGAACTGGACCGGGCAGACTGATAACCAAAGGAGAAGTAGAAGTCTTTCAATTGTCGTAAATGATTTCCACATGCATGGGAACATTGAACTGAGGTACTATAACATTAACTTCATCATCATCATCATGGTTCCTATCATAGGTGATCATGATAGTCTTTTGATCCAACAATTTCTGAATATCTTGGTGTACAAGAGGATATGCATGCGGATTTATGGAGCAAATTCTTCAAGTAGTGTCATTGTGTTCATGATCAATAAAGGAAAGCCTTGTCAAACTAGCATGCATTATGACTAAGGATTCTCTAATAAACCTAACCTTGAAGACTGCATATTTTCCTGGACAACCATGCACCATGTTTACTGAAGCTCCCACATGCTGAGGTAAGGGATTAGCCTACACATTCGGATTAACATCTTTGAAGGAAAAAATGACACATTTAATCAGCCTTTGAACATCATATTTTAAGCCATAACAATTATCTATACTGTGACCAGGCGCTCCTTGATGGTACACACAAAATTGATCAGCTTTGTACCAATATGGGATTTCTTTTGGGATAACGGGTGGAGATCGAGTCTGAATGTGATTTTTGGCTAACAAAGTCGGGAACAACTCTGCATATGACATTGGAATAGGATCAAAATGGGGTGTTCTTTGGAAACGATTGTTATTGTTGAACTGTGGGCGAGCCTATTGTTGAGGTTGTTGATACTGTTAAGTAAATTGTTGAGTAGGTTGTCGACAAAACTGTGGTTGATAGGCTGGAGGTACCACTGGTGGATTTATGATTAGAGAGACAACTGCGACATGTTGTGGTAGGTACCTTTTTCTTTGTCTACCATGCAAAACGACACTAACTTCATGTTCCTTTTTCTTAATGAACTCACTTCCAAACTTCTTAACATTACTGGAAGAACCCACTTCCTTAGTTAAACATCCCTCATGGACTACCTCTTCAAGCCGCATCCCCATGTTCACCATTTCAGTGAAGTTATTTGGTGCGCTTGCGATCATACAGTCATAGTAAAACGAACACAAAGTCTTTAGGAAAATCTTTGTCATCTCTTTTTCCACAAGCGAAGAACAGATCTGGGCGACTACCTCACGCCATCTCTGAGCATACACCTTAAAACTCTCCTTGTCATTCTGAGATATTACTTGGAGCGGTATGGAAGATAGGTTCTTCATTATAAGGAGTAGTGTGTACCACGGGATGTGGCACGGTCATCACGTCGGTAACAACTGGAGTTTCGGTAGCCTATGGATAATACCCTTCTGGCATATAACTAGGAGGCATGCCCCAAGGAAAACCGGAGGGCATGTGGTACTGAGGAGCACTGAGGGTGCCACAGAAACATGAGTAGACACGATCTTGGAGATCACTGTTCTTTGAATAGTCTCTTGAGAATTAGGTGATGGTTGATTATGAGCAGCCACCAACGCTTCCATCATGTTAGAGAGTCTTTCCAAGATTTCTTTCAGAGTGTTCACTTATTCCCATAGCTCCTGGTTTTCTTGCTCGATTTGATCCATCCTTCTTTGTTGGCTCGCCCGAGTGTTGTACAAATGGTACAGTTTGACTAATGGAGACAAAAGACACGAATGAGTTTACTGGAATGCAAAATTCTTTCATGATGCATGATGTGCTAATGCAAATGAATTTTTTTCAAGGAACTTTTAATCATTATTTCAAACATTATAAAGGATAACATTTTTGAAATAGCCAAAATAACCTCATTTCATTAATAAGTGGAAACAATACGAATCAGAAGTTTTAACTTTGAAAAGTTCTAAACAAAACAGAAAATAATAAAAGATAGAATCTAAGAGTCCTAGGGTATCCCATGATAAGAAGATCCAATCCCTCTTTGAAGCTTCCTGTTGAGCTCCTTGATCTGGTCTTCCATCTAAGTCTTCTCAATCACGAGCTTGTCAACAATCAACTTCCAAGCAACTGAGGCGGGAGGAGTATTTGGCTGAATGCTAGAGGAAAATAAATCCTCATGCACCTTTCTCTTCTTGTTGGCAATCTCCTATTCATTCTTCTTCTTTAAATGCTTTTGGAGTTCTTCATTCTCATTATTGATAAACTGGTATGTATTCTTCCAAGCGACCCTTTCTCGATGCACCATGGTCAAAGCAATCCGATGTTTCTCCGCATCAGTCATGAAAATCAGAGTAGGCTCTCTAGCGGCTATAGGAAAAGGCTCATGGAGAGGATAAGGCATCTTCAACTTGATAGACCTAGCTTGTACCCATTGAAGATAAGTCTCCAAAGAAACACAGTTTGGCTTCCCTATAACTTCTCTCCCCTTTTTATGGACATGACGCCAAACATGCATAGTCTTCTACTTAAGTGATTTGTTATCTTCACCTTCTTTAAAGAAGAGGACTTCCAATAGGATATTGCTTGGTTTATCTTTCATAGGATATCCAAGCTGACGATGAGCCAAAATCGGGTTATAGTTGATACCTCTTTTTGTATCGAGAAGAGGCACATTAGGAAACTCTCCACAATTTTCAATGATCTTGACTTCATCATAAGCATGACTATACCACTCAATATCAGAATATGTGAGAGACATAATCTTCTGTGACCATAAAAGACCATCCCTAAGATTCCAAAAAGCAGTAGACCGAGGTAAGTGAGAAATAAGCCACTTGTAAAGCAAAGGCACATAAAATATAACCATCCCCCCACTATAAGAGTTCCTGAGATGAACAGAATGGTAGGTATCTGCAACTAGACTGGGAACTGTATTTCCAATCAAGAATATCTTAATAGCATTAATGTCAACATTATAAAAGAGGAACAATCCATAAATGAGCAAGGCAAGAATAGCCTTGAAAGCATCTATACTCTTCATACTAGCAAAGTAACGAGCTTTATCCATCATAAACTTAGCTGGCAACCCAAGAATACCTCCCTTTGTGGTCATATAAGCTTTAATATCAGACATCTTCAAATGAGTAGCTTCAGAAATAACTTTATCCTTAGGAATCTCCTCCAATCCAGAAAATGGGATCTGATCATAAATATGTAATCCAAGCAAATAGGAATACTCCTCTAGTGTGGACATAAGCTGGTAATCTGGAAAGGTGAAGCAATGATACAACTGACCATGGAACTGGACTAGTGTAGCAAGAATCCCATTTGTCATGTTGTTCTTCAATAGTGACATAAGTATCCCATATCTATCCTTAAAACCTATTGGATCAGCAACCAAATCCCCTAGTTCTCTTAGATCTTTTATCTTAGGACTCTTGAAAGTGTACTTTTCAGTTCTTCTTCTTCCAAAATCCATGGTAAAAAAGTTCTTGTGATGTTTTCAACAAGTGTTTCTAAGTTCCTTGAAAACTTGGTTAAAAATGATGAATGAATGCATCAATGTATGGATGCACAAACATATGGGGTTTAAAGGTTCGACGTCACGAGCATGGATTCATGGGTTCAACCATCCCAAAAGGTATGTACTAAGGTTTTTTGTGCCTATAGAACAAGGTTCTAAGAATATCCCCAAAGTCATTGATCCATATTTTGGATATTACTAGCACACTGATTATTCGGGAATCAATAATATTTTCTCAAGAGAACCTCGTCTGAGTGTAGCATCGCGTATCTACTATTTCAGGTTTACACCTTCATAGCCATCGCACTACGTCCTAAAAGTCCAAGTGGGGGTAAAGGGATACTAAAGTCCTCAATTTCTCAGGCTCCCAGGTGAGGTCGAAAGTATCAAAGCTTTCACGATTACTCGTTTAACAAAGACTACCCTCAAAGGAGCTTCCACTGAGTGGGGGATTCTCAAGTCAGCTTGTTCGGGATTACTCCACCCAAGCTTTCTCGATTATACCATTATCATATCTTATTTATGTACTCAAGTTCAGGTTATGACATATCTCACCACATATGAATCACCAAAAGAAACCCAAAAAACATAGCAAACAATATAATAACACAAATATATACAAGATAGGTGTAACCCTCTTGGGGATGTCCCTAGTGAAGTTTCCATTTATGTCGCGGTGAGAATCGGAGACCAAGCTATTAGGTTAACTTGACTCGTAAAATAAAATGTCACCACCGAACTTTAATTTATACAAGGGAAGGGGGAAAGGTCAAATAACCCATGAATATGCAATGCAAAATAGTGCAATAAAGAGATTGAAGGTTCAGGGGTTTATTATGAAAATGGAAGGCACTAGCACCCTAATCATCTATAGTATCCTATAGGAACCTCTTGATATATTTGTGTTTGGTTATTGTTGTTTACTAAAGATTTAGGATATGAGAATCGAAATGTGCTTTATTGCTTTTTTGGATTTGAAAAGACATAAAGTTTTGTACCTACGTACCAATGAAGGATCAAAATCCCGTAGTTCGGGGTACAAATAATAAAAGGGTTTATTTAGTTTATTTTAGAAGAAGAGACAATTTATCATATTAAGGAGAATACTCATCTAAACCACTACAAACATGAGAAGATGGATCTTTTCATCATTATGAAGGAAGGGCTCCAACTTGGATATAGAATCTACAAGTATGCCACTAACTCCTTCATATGGAAAAGAATCAACATCAATTTCAATCATTACTATGGGGTAGGATATTTATATCTCAACTATAAAGATGATTCATGTCTAGTCTCTTTTGAGAAAGGGTTTAAAATGAAAAAGCTAAGTGGTAAAAGTTTTGAATGAGATTTGTGTTTTTTAGTCTTATAGAAAGAGTTTGATATGCTTAAAGGTTTTTTTGAAACATTTATGAAGAAAGAAAGTTTGAAAATTCAATGACCTAAATTCAATGTTTTTTTATGAAATAAGTTCAAGTTTGAAAAATCCTAAGATTGGACTAGGGTTTAGAAGGGGCTAAAGGGCACAAAGTAGGTAAAGGAAGCTACAAACACATACAATGAATATGCACATGACAATAAGTCAACGATAATCCCTTTTCCTTGGATTGAAATATACTCACAAGTATCATGCAATAAATATCATGGATTAACAATATGCACTAATCAAGCATATGAACAAAATCACTACCATGTATCAAGCTTAAACATCTTAAGACACTAATCAAGGCCAACAATAAAGAATATAGCAAAAGAAATGACATAGAGAATAGTTCATAACACATGGATCATATAAGCATACAAGCAAAAATGCCTCAAGAATAATTTTTTAAAGTTCATCAAGTCAAAACATAAAATAAGATATATCATGATATCAATCACAAGACATGTAAAACAATGGTCGATGCATTTTAAAAGTGGGCCTATAATGAGCATATAAGCATGTTAAACCTCAAAAAACTATGTCATACATCAAGACTAAAGCATTATTTAGGAGCAAGTTAAAAGCACATTAAATATCATGTTATGATAAAATTTCACCTCATACAAGGGTTCAAGTCATTAGGGTTCATGCCTCTAAGGTTCATACATTAGGGTTTCAAAGCAAGTCATCAACCATAAACATCCATGTACTTCAAGCACAAATCAAATAAACAAGTTATCATAATGTCTAAGTCCAAGTATAACCAAGGTGTTCAACACATATGGATTAAAATGGGAGAAAATTAATCATGGGAAAAATTGAATCAAAGCATACTTAAATGAAAAAAATAAAAAGGAATAAATAACAAGGTTTAATAATCAAGCATGTGAACAAAATCACTACCATGTTTTAATATAAAATTAAAAACTAAATAACAAAATAAATGAGCTTTTTATGAGGGAGTTAATGTTCAAAACAAACATAATGGTAACAAGAATGAGTAAAAATGATGCTTCTATGAGGGAGTTCAAAATGAGCTTTTTTCACCTAACGGAGTGTGTCCGTTGCACCTTCAAAAGCACTTCTAGATGAGAAATAATGATCCCTCTAGCTTCCTTGAGTGAAAATATGGAAAGAGTTCAAGAATGATTCAATGTTCTTTTTTGATTGATGATGGATATTTTTTTTGTGTTGGAGCATTGCAATGAGACCTCATTTTATAGTGAATGAATACAGGTTTGATGCAGTGGTTATTGGTATTGTTTGATGGATTTTGGATCAAATCTAAAAAAATGGTGAAAAGTACAAAAGTGATTTTGCTTTTGGTGTTTAGATAGCATAAGATAAAAACAAAATCTATTTACAAAGCTCCAAGCAAAAGTGGTTGAGAAAAGTGATCTTTATGGAAATGGAAATGAAGCTTTATGGCAAAATTATCCATAAATGGTATGTTGTTTGGATAATGTATCAATCCCTTGTGTAAGGCATCAATGGTTTGTGTAAAAAATTCATTATGCTGAGATTTAGAAGTATCATAGGCTGCAAAGCAAGATCTTGAGGTTTGGCTTTGGTTTGAACGTGAAACTTGACATGAAGATGGACTTTCAATTTGGCCTAACATGGTGACTCTCCTTCTCCGAAACTCCAAGCTCAAGTGTGATAATTCATTCCAATGGAATCTTTGGGAATATTTTCCCATCCTCTACAACTTTCATGATGGACATTTGAAGAGATTCAGCTTGGATCATGAAGATAATTGGCCATCAACTTTGACAATCTTAACTGCTAAACACTTGGAAAAATTTCTAAGTGTTGAACAATTTTACAACTTTGAGATCTCATCTTCATCACTTCATATCTTCCTATCCTTATGAGATATTTGGTTCATTATTTCTAATAATTTGAAGTGTATAACATCATTTACAAGTACATCCTTTGAGCATGAAAAATGATGGCTTGAGGGAGAATTTACAAACTTGTAAAGTGGGCTTCATGAACATGCAATTTCATAACTAAGAGAAATTTTGAAAACCCTAGATTTGACATTCTTCAAATTTTTATTGTTTTTATTTATTTTATTGATCAAATGCATTCATAAACCACATTTTCATGGTTCTTGACTTGAGAAACCCATGGTTGACCAAAATATCTCAAAAGTCAAACTTCGACCTTGAGCAGTTAACTTTTCATCAGATGAATTCCAAATCTTCAATGATCAATGAATCAAACTTATTTAGACAATTAAAGCACATGAATGGATCATAATGAAGCACTTTAGGACCTTGAATCATATTTTAAACCATTAGATCATATCTTGGTCAAAAAGTCAACATCTGAGCAATCTTGATCAAAACCCTAATTTAGGCATCAGATGAATTTGGATCTTATTAATCTTGAATTGATGCAATCTCGAACTTGATTATGATGAATAGAAATCACTTGACTATTGTGAATGAATAAGAAGCTTGAACTACTGATGAATTCCCATAATCTTGACCAATCAATCACTTGAGCTCCTTAAACCAACACACCTACCTTGTAAAAGAATCAAACAAGACAAAACATATTTTTTGTATTTTCATAAGGTTGGTAATGCATAAAAGACACACACATGAGATGTTTGATGTTATGAAATGATGAAAATGAGATGGGATATTAGGGGGGAAATTAGTGTATGACACTATCCTTGTGGGTTTCTTACCGATCAAGAAACCAATTATACTTTGTAATTCCAATATCGTTTTTGCAACAAATTGGTGTGGTGAGCAAGGAGAAGATGTCGTCAACAAAGTATGAGATTGAAAAGTTCACCGGAGTGAATGATTTCGGTCTGTGGCGCTTGAAGATGAAAGACCTACTAGTTCAGCAAAGTTGTTTAGAAGCATTGAAGGGATCCGCAACCATGGACGTTACGTTAAAGGATAAAGAAAATTTGACTATGCAGTTGATAAAGTTGCATGAAGAAAGCTAGTTTGTTCCCTTAATGCTATAGAGTTTATTCCAAGGTGGATATTTATGAGTATTTGGTTCGAAGTCTTGTATGGTCGAAGGGTAGCTTCTTGGTTCGACAATTCGACAGGACCTTAGCATGTCGTCGAAGTCTGTTCACATGTTGTAGTCGAAATATGATAGGATTGTTAGCATATTGAGTTGGGTATATTTGTTATGTCCAATTGTTTAACTTAGCTTATGTAATGGGCCTATGTGTAAATTACCATTATGTTAGTGTGTTAGTTTTCTTATAAATAGAATACTAGTATTTCATCATTGCACAATGCAAATCCTAATTAGGATGAGAGAGGTTATTTGCTATTATGTAACACTTGTAATCTTGTTTCAAAGAGAAAGTAAAGAATAACAGTTTATAACCAATTTAATTGTATTCTTATTATTTTCTTCTTTTCTACCCTTGCGGGTTTCTTACCGATCAAGAAACCAATTATACTTTGTAATTCCAGCATCATTTTCACAACAAATTGGTGCGGTGAGCATGGAGAAGATACCGTCAACAAAATATGAGATTGAAAAGTTCACCGAAGTGAACAAATTCGATATATGGCGCTTGAAGATGAAAGCCCTACTGGTTCAACAGGGTTGTTTAGAAGTGTTGAAGGGAGCCGCAACCATGGACGCTATGTTAAAGGATAAATAAAAATTGACTATGCAATTGATAAAGTTGCATGAAGAAAGCTAGTTTGTTTCCTTAATGTTATAGAGTTTGTTCTAAGATGGAGATTTATGAGATATTGGATCGAACTCTAGTATGGTCGATGGGTAGCTTCTTGGTTCGACAATTCGACAGGACCTTAGCATGTCGTCGAAGTCTATTCACATGTTGTATTCTAAATATGCTAGGATTGTTAGCATGTCGAATTGAGCCTGTTTGTTATGCCCAATTTTATAAGTTAGCTTTGTCTGTAAGTTAGCTTGTGTAATGGGCCTGTGTGTAAAATCCCATTAGGTTAGTGTGTTAGTTTTCTTATAAATAGCATATTAATCTCTCATCATTGTACAATGCAAATCCTAATTAGGGTGAGAGAGGTTCTTTGTTATTATGTAACACTTGTAATCTTGTTTCAAAGAGAAGTAAAGAATAGTAGTTTATAACCAATTTCATTGTGTTCTTATTGTTTTCTTCTTTTCTACCATTGTGGGTTTCTTACCAATCAAGAAACCAATTATACTTTGTAATTCCAGCATCGTTTTCACAACACATTGATGCGGTGAGTATGGAGAAAATATCGTCAACAAAGTATGAGATTGCAAAGTTCACCGGAGTGAACGATTTCAGTATCTGGCGCTTGAAGATGAAAGCCCTATTGGTTCAGCAGGGTTATTTTGAAGCGTTGAAGGGAGCCGCAACCATGGGCGCTATGTTAAAGGATAAGGAAAATTTGACTATGCAGTTGATAAATTTGCACGAAGAAAGCTAGTTTGTTCCCTTAATGTTATAGAGTTTGTTCCAAGGTGGAGGTTTGTGAGATATTAGATCGAACTCTAGTATGGTCTAAGGGTAGCTTCTTGGTTCGACAATTCAACAGGATCTTAGCATGTCGTCGAAGTATGTTCACATGTTGTAGTCGAAATATGATAGGATTGTTAGCATATCGAGTTGGGTCTGTTTATTATGTTCAATTGTTTAAGTTAGTTTGTTTTCTAAGTTAGCTTGTTTAATGGGCCTATGTGTAAAAGCCCATTAGGTTAGTGTGTTAGTTTTCTTATATATAGAATACTAGTCTCTCATCATTGTGCAATGTAAATCCCAATTAGGGTGAGAGAAGTTATTTGCTATTATGTAACACTTGCAATCTTTTTTCAAAGAGAAAGTAAAGAATAGCAGTTTATAACCAATTTCATTGTGTTCTTATTGTTTCATTTTTTCTACCCTTGTGGATTTCGTACTGATCAAGAAACCAATTATACTTTGTAATTTTGGCATCGCTTTCACAACAAATGGAACAGACTCATTTTTAAAGTTTGATCAAATCACTATCATTAAACCGTTCATGTTCCTGTTCTAGTTTAGGATTAGTTAACTACCTCTTGCATTGTCTAAAATCATATCCAAATCCAAAAAGTGACTTTCCCTCTTGATACCCCCATTTATGCATTTGAATTATCATGTCATGAAACTAATATACAGTCTCACTTCCAACTACCTGTATTACAAAATAAATGCATGGTTACAATAATCAACTCTTCAAATGTCAGCAATGAAATTCACACAACAACTCAGTTCAAACCACACATTCCAAATCAGAATCTAAAACATCAATTGCATGGAGTCCATCCCTATATTCAAGTACCACAATTGTTGATTTTTGATCCATTGTTACAATTTTTCCTAATTCTAACAAACATTATAAAAAATATCATGCTAATGAAACATGGAGTGAGAGTCTTATCATAAATGTTCATCCTAAAAAAAGTTTACCCGTAAAAGGATCAAAACACGACCAAAGCTTAGTTTTCAGCTTATACTCAATTGAGAGAAAATGTTCCCAAACACGTTCCTTGCTCTGTTGGTGTTAACAACATTAAAAATCAGGCCACCAACGCTAGGTAGCAAAAATCTGCATATATACAAATGCCTGGAGAAGAAACCCTAAAATCTGCAAGGAAGATGATTCATTGTCAAGAAGAAGAAGAAGGTGAAAGCATAAAAGTACCATATCAGCTAATCACAAACCTGTTGTGGTTTTCGCTCTTATCTTTTCTTTGTTTATTTCTTCTCGTTTCCATGCCCATTACTTTCAAACATCAAATAAATCCAAGATATGCATAAAGCTTGGATCTTTCACTACAGATTTATCACTGTAAAATCGCACACCGTCATAAAACCGTTAGAAACACCACAACTAACATCGTCTCCCCTATTCCGATCGGTACCCGAAGTGGAAGAGAGAATAAAGAAGAAGAGGAAGAGATAGATTATGTTGGTACAAGAAGCGAAAGAGAGAAGAAAGAAGAAGAGGAAGAGAGGGAAGAAAGAATAAAGGAAGAGATGGAAGAGATAAGAAA
This sequence comes from Lathyrus oleraceus, assembly GCF_024323335.1. NCBI lineage: Eukaryota > Viridiplantae > Streptophyta > Magnoliopsida > Fabales > Fabaceae > Lathyrus > Lathyrus oleraceus. The sequence goes on from NC_066585.1 coordinate 102,403,653, forward strand.
GAAGAAGAGGAAGAGAAAGATAATGATGGGAAAAGAGAGATGATGCAGCGTGAACTTCCATATTTTGGGGGAAACATAAATTTTGAAAGTGGCAAAAGTTATTGATTTGACTTTGGAAATAGTTGGTTTCAAACCAAATTAAATGAAAATATATCAATAAATATACATAAAGTTAAATGAAATACAAAAAATGTGTATAAATTTTGCAACTAAATGGTCAAAAAGAAAAGTTGGTCCAAATGTGAAAATTTTGGACCATATTTGCCCCCAAATTGGGGATGTGGTAGTAAAAGAGAAAATGACAATAGTGAATTTTCCACAATATCACGTTTTCTTATACTATAGATTACAATTTATGTATTAGCTCGTCATTGTTTCAAGATTGTTGAGTTAATTTGTTTTGTAGTTTATTAAAATGACTCGTTCTTATGTGTAATTTGAAATTGTTTTAAGAGTTATTATGAAAAAAATGGTGATTTTTTTTCTTCAAATATTAATAATAATAGTAATAATAATAGAGAGTTTCTTATTATTTATTATTTAAATAATTTAGTGTATAACTATTTTTTTGTGTTTATTTATTTTAAATACGACATACATATCGTGTAATTATTGATTTTTTTTATACCCTTCGAATACAACAGATTTATTATGTTGGTTTATACATGACATTAATATAATTATGTGTTAGATTTTTTATTTTAAATCATGCGAGTATTTTCTTGCATAATTAGGATAGTTTAATAGTTATTTGATTATTTAGCGATTATATAAACATATAATTTGACATTACATTTATAGGTAATGTTTATGTGAATTTTAAGACCTTTCCATTTAATGTATTAAATTAAAAATATGTAGTGGATTTGTTTTAGTTAGTTGAAAAAATAAGTTGCAAAAGTAACATATGTTGTGTAAATTTTATTAAATCAGAATCACAAAAGATGTAATGTGTAATTATTCATGTGAACTGTTATGGTTGACCAAAAGAAAGTCACAATTTGGCCGAATAATTGCATGCATGTGATAGTAAATATGTAGTAGTTATTAATTTTATCCATGTGATTAATTATTGATGTCAAAGACGCCTTTTAACCGACATGACTTATTACTAATATTTGATCATTGCATGAGAGTGCCGCTTACAGTTAATTCTTACAATCAAAGATTGAGAACTGATGGTGTTTTTGGTAGTTTATCTAGGTCTTATTTAATTTCCATATAAAGAATATTGTTCATGTCTATATGGTTATTTTACATGCTTAGTAAGATTGTATGTTTGTTGTTCTTTTCAAACAATCCAGTTATCATTGCTACCGCTCCAAGTTTTGCTGCTCAAATTAACTTTATTCCTATGCTGAGTGGGATGAACTTCAAGTCCTGGTAAGAATCAGTGGAGATCGTTCTTGGATGCATGGACTTAGACTTATCCTTGAGGGAATGATGTACCACCGCCAAGGCTGAGAATCCAAATGAAACTTAAATAGAAAAATGGGACACCTCTAATAGGATGTGCCTCATGATGATCAAAAGATTCATACATAAAATTAATAGGGGTTCGATTGCTGAGAACGAAAGCGCCAAGAGGTTCCTCAAAATTGTGGAGCAATTCTTTGCTAAATATGATAAGGCTGAGACAAGTAGTACCTTGTCAAAACTTATTTCAATGAGTTATAAAAGTAAAGGGAACATAAGGGAGTACATCATGAAGATGTCTAATCTCGCATCAAAACTCAAGACACTAAAGTTAAAACTTCTTGAGGATTTGATTATGCATTTGGTTTTGATCTCTCTCCCGGTGAAGTTTTTGTGCAATTCAAAGTGAGTTATAATACTCAGAAGGATAAATGGTCTCTCAATGAGCTTATATCTCATTGTGTGCGGGAGGAAGAAATAATAAAGAGAGAGAAGATGGAAAGTGCTCACTTGACTATTAGCTTTCAAAATAAAAGGAAAAATGTTGCGAATTTTCTCTCTCAAAATAAGAAGGCAAAGGAACAACCTAAGGAGTCTATTTTCTTATTTTGCAAGAAGACTAGACACATGAAGAAGGAATGTTCCAAGTACGCCACATGACGTGAAAAGAAAGGTAATTTTCTCACTTTTGTTTGTTCATACATTAATTTAATTTTTGTACCTAAGAATACTTGGTGAATAGATTTTGGTGCTACTACTCACATAAGTATGTCCATTGAAGGTTGCTTGTGGAGTCTTCCGCCAAGTGATGCTGAAAGATTCATGTACGTGGGTAATGTTAATAAAGTAACAGTAGAGGTTATATAAACTTTTAGATTATTATTAAAGACTAGTTTTCATTTTGATTTGGTTGAGACTTTTGTTGTACCGTCCATTAGACGAAATCTAATTTCTATTTTTATTTCGGATAAATCAAGTTAAGCTTGTTCATTTAGAAATAATAAATTAAATCTCTCATATGATTTAAATATTGTTGGTTCCAGTTTTTTGAATGATAATATTTATATGTTTGATATTTAATATCCTTATAACAAAATAATGTAAATAGAGTCACATGATACAAAATAAAAATTAAATGAGAATTCTTCCATTTTATGGCATACGTGATTAAGACATATCTCTAGACAGAGAATTCAAAGACTTAGGTCGGAAGGTATTCTTAGATCCCTTGATTTGTTGGACTTTCAAGTCTACATTCAATGTGGGTAAGCAAACAAACAAGAGGAATTTTCATGCTGAAAGAATTAAGGATGTCTTAGAATTAATTCATACTGATATATCTGGTCATTCCCTACATGTTATTGGAATGGACAACAGTGTTTTATTACATTTATACACGATTACTCGATGTATGATTACCTATATTTGACTCATGATAAATCTCACTAGTAGAAAAACGCTTGTTAAGTCGGTTAAAAATGAATTGTTAAGACAGTTCTGAGCCTCACCTAAGAGTTGTCAACATAAGAAGTTTTGCTTCTTAAGTTGGATTTGGATCTAACTTAAGAAAAAGTTATTAGCTCTGTTAAACAGCGTCCAACTTAATAAATCTAGGTTTTGAGAAAACCTTGATGCCATTTGTACCTGACTTAAGAAGTTTCTTTCTTAAACCGGATGTATTTAAGCGACCTAACACGTTGTATTTTTTTTCACGCACTATTTTTTAATAACACTTTTTTTGGATAATATATATATATATATATATATATATATATATATATATATATATATATATACTTTTTTTAAGACTAACTGCAACATCAGATCAGCACATCAGGAAAAATAATAAGAATACAACCTCATATAATTATTTTGTTCCATATATCTCACATAAATTTCAAAATAAAACCATAAAAATAAAAATATCGTCATATCAAATTAAAATATGATTGTAATCAAAATAGTTACACGTGACACTGACAAGTAAGTTCAATTACACCTTATAAAAAATTTGTAAGGAGATAATTTATACTAGTCTAAATTTAAAAAATGTAAGTACCTAAATTTAAAGGAACATAATTCTGACAAGCAATGTAAAATTAGTGAAATTTAATTCCAAAACAAATTCATATCAATAAGAACCCTAACCAACAAGACAATTTTCTATATGAGCCATGGTGAATAACATCATTAGGAAGGGGAGAAACAAAAAATCACAACATGATATGAAATAAAGGAGAACATAAAATCTACCCACTAGTTTAAAAACAATATCAAAGTTGGCGATGGATTTAATATTAAAAGATTGGAAAAATCATATCCTAATTTACAAATCATACTATAGTATCCAGAAGAAAAAACACTCGCACATCCCTCTAGTAAAGCTTATCAGATTATCTATCAAAACACAACATAACATTGATCTTATCTCGATTACCAATTTCCATGGGGCAGGGAAGGAAAAACAAAGATGGACATATATTGCATCTAGGCCTCCTAAAAAAACCCACACTTAAATTCCATGTAGTTTAACAACCCAGGTATCTTTGAATAATACAAATAAGATTATGTAAATTATCTAGATTATGTATATTATCTAGATTATAAATAAAAGTGTCCTTAGCATAGAAAATTTCATAGTGAATAATACAATTCTTCTAATTTGTTTCAATCCATAGTAAATAATAAAATACATTCATAAAAATTGATGGGTATAATTTAATTATAATTTTGACATCTAAATCAACTATTTTTAAATTCTGCTAATAATCATATGGTACATAAAACACGTAAATACATTTTCTTGCGCTTTATATATATATATATATATATATATATATATATATATATATATATATATATATATATATATATATATATATATATATATATATATATATATATATATATATATATATATATATATATTTTATATTTTAATTTATTTATTATATTTCTTGCATAAAATTTGTGGAATTATTGATATTTATTGAATATTTTTTGTAATCTAATATATATATATATATATATATATATATATATATATATATATATATATATATATATATATATATATATATATATATATATATATATATATATATATATATATATATATATATATATATATATATATATTTAGATTACAAAAAAATATTCAATAAATATCAATAACTCCACAAATTTTATGCAAGAAATATAATTAAATAAAAAATTGAAATAAAAGAAAATAAATATTTACTCATTAGAAAATTAAACAAAAAAATGTGAATATTATAAAATGAATTATTTTTAAGAAAATAATTTATTCATTCAAACCACCACAGAGACTTATTTTTACCATATAAAAATTTCAAAAATAAATAAATATCTATCATACAAAAACAATTCAAATATTTAATGCATTCATTTATTTATTTATTTGAAAAATTACTTATATCATCTATAATTATATGTTATAGTCTTCGATATTATTAAAGTAGTAGAAGAAGAATTCACTTTATATGTGAATATGTGAGCCATTTTTTTTATTTTTATAAAATACATTAATTATAATAACCCAAACTAATAACAAATTGATAAAATTTAATTCTCAAATAAATATTTATCCATCTTAATAAATTAGTCCAAAAAAATTATAACATTCTGTTATGAAATTCTGTTATAAAATGTTTATTTTTCAATCTTAATTAATAACCCAATTATGTGTGATTCTTTGATGGCGTACTGATGACAACGGTGAACATGACTTTTTTTATGTCCTTGATTAGCCTTTTGCATTTTGCTTCTATGAATTTCTTTCTTAAATGGAGAGCAATCCTATGATTTGAGTGAGCTCTATAAATTGAGAGATAAAGAAAGGCTATTGTGATTCAGTAACCGAAAATTAATGACTAATTATCAAATATGAAAATTAATGATTTTTAATTGAATGAGTTATTTATTTTTTAATTTAGAGTTATTACTTGTTATTATGAAATATAAATTTAGATATTATATGAAAAATGATTTAATTGAATACTCATACTTGGTGATTACATTGAATGCAATAATAATAGAAGAGGAATGAAAATTGAAAAAAAAAAATCCAGAGGTAGATTATTGTGGTGTCTTACCCCATTATTAGGGTAGGTAGGAACAATAATATCATTCATGATATTTTCATCAAAACTGAAATACTATATTATACTCTGATTCGAAATCTATTTCGAAAGCATTGTAGTAGTGAATTATTAATGTACTATATAAAATTCATTGGAACAAAATATTTCAGAATTTGATTTTGAATTATCAACTTTATTTTTTTTTCATTCCTTTTTTCTTCTTCCCTTCTAATCTTAAAATCGAAGAGTTAAGTGAATAAAAAAAACCAAAGGAGGTTCATGTCTAAGCGTAAAGATATCCGAATAACTGTTATTTTAGAATGTACTAGTTGTGATAAAAAGAGTGTTAATAAAGAATCTAGAGGGATTTCTCGATATATTACTAAAAAGAATCTACATAATACGCCTAGTCGATTGGAATTGAGAAACTTTTGTCCCTTTTGTTGCAAACATATGATTCACGCAGAGATCAAGAAATAGAGAAAATGGATTACTTGTGTCACCCTTAAGAGGTAAATTGAAGAAAAAAATTATAAATAACATCAAAATGAATTATATAGATACCAGAGAAATTATCTTAAACATGAAATTATATGAGGTAAATTTTTTTATATAACTCATATATTAGAAAAAAAAACCATGGTATCTATATAATTCATTTTGATGTTATTTATAATAAACAGTTTCTTTTTTTTATATAGTATTTTATATAGTATTTTATATAACTCATTTATAATAAACAGTTTTTTATATAACTCATAAATAACATCAAAAATTATAATTCATTATATAGCATCGATTTTCTTATATAACAAATATATTAGAAAAAAAAAGAAAATAACTAAAACAAATCCTTTTTTCATAACAAATGAGATTTTCGGTATAGGAGTAAACAAACCATGGATAAATCAAAGCGACTGTTTGTTAAATCGAAGCAATCAATTCGTAGGAGTTCGCATTTTATCGAAACGTGTTAATAAATTGACCTTAAAACAACAATGATTGATTACGATTGCTATAAAACAAGCTCGTATTTTATCTTTGTTACCTTTTGTAAATTCATCATCTTTTGTTAATAATGCAAAAAAAATATATATAAAAAAAGAAAGTCAATTACTAGAACTAGAACTCCTATTCTATAAAAAAAATAGAGTTACCTTACTTCATTAATTGAATCTAAAGTCAAAGTTTATGCGGATTGGTATTTTTTTTTTTTTAGAAAAATCCGACAATCCTATTGAAATTGTTTCGTTCTAAGAAAAACGATAATAGGTGAAGAAAAGAAGAATCATTTTTTTAGCGTGGTTGATTATTTATTTTGATAATTCATATGAATTCTATTTTATCATACAAATCTCTTTTATTCTACCACCTTCCCGGAGTTCAGTCTCCGGGGAATTTTTATTAAAAAAATGAATGATATCGTTGGAAATAATAAAAAGACAATTCCCCTTTAATATAGCTATTTGTGAAACGATTTTACGACTAAGAAGCAATTGATTCGTGTACAGATTATACATTAAATTACTATAGTAGATTTTTTCTTTATTCTGGCCAATTATTGCATTTATTCGACTGATCCACAAACTGCGAAAGTCCCTTTTTTTCCTATCTTTATCCTGCTGATACGAAACCAAAGCTTTTATTCTCTGTTGCAAAATAGTTCGAGTACGGTTTGAACGAGCTCCACGAAAGCTTGATGTACTTTTTGTCCTCCGTTTTCGAGCGAGGGATCCTCGTTTAGTTCTGGTCATTGGATAAATGAGACTTTGATGAATAACTATTTTGATTTTTTTCTTTCGGTTATTCTTTTATCCTTTCTAGTATATTACTAACAACATGGATTCTTCCAATGTATAAAATAAAAATTCCAATGGCTTTTGCTACTATAACCTTCCCAACCACTATTTTTTTGTTTTTTCTAAGTCTAAGTATTTCAACTCTAAATAATAACTTCTATTGATACTAGGTATTCCAAAAACCATAGTAAATAAGAAATAAACAAAGAAATTGTGGGTTCCATCGTTTCTATGATTACTTGTTAAACGGTGAGGTCCTCTCTATACATCGAATTCCTTCATTGAATCTTGATAATTCCTTCATTGAATCTTGATTCAATCAGTGAACTTGTACAATTCACACTTCTGGACTCTATCCATGAAATATCTAGTAATAGATCTTTCACAATGAAATCTAGTTATACACTAACGGTATTTAAGTATGAATATTAGCTGGGTAGTTGACCCTCTTAGACCGTTATTGCTAAATTTATGGCATAATTTGTCTTTCTTTCAAATAGGATTTTACCGCTTAATGGATAACTATTTTATTACCAATGGGAAAATACTTTTCATCTTAAATTACAAATTAAGGTGATTTGGTTTGCACCCAATTGAGAAATCATAAATTTTATACACAATCGAATTATATATATATACAATTCTTATTAATAGAATTGATTTTTTAATTTGAGTATATGATCTAAAAGAGTCGCACATACACCCTAGTACAACGCATCCCCGAAGAGCGGGAGATTTTGTTACAGTCCTGTCACAATTTTTTTTACTTATTTGAAAGAAAAAAAACTTTGGAATTGCTGAATCAAAAATTAGACCAAATAAGAGAGCAACAGAATCCTCATAGTCTTTAAAATTTTAAAAATATTCTCAAAAAAACGTCTCATCAACCCGGTATATTTCAATGAAATGTCAAAAAAATGAAAAATTGAAAGTAGAGTCGTATGCTATATAACAAATCACTTGCCTGTACGACTTTAAATTGAAGTTCTTTTGGATAGTCATTTTTTAAGTCAAGATTCAGAAAAACCTTATTTTATACCATTACTATCAAACCTTCAGATATCTAAAGACCTGGATAGTGATTTTTTTATGTCAGCCGAAGAAGCCCGAGCCTACGGAATTATTGATACAATAGCACATTCTTGTTCTTGGTAAATCAAAAATTTGCCTATTTCCTATTTATTAGAAATATTTCTATTAGGAATATTTTACTCCCAATAGATACATGAATTGATGTTGTCTTTCATCTTTTTAATCGTCTTAACAACCAGATTTAATAGAGTCGAATAAATTCTAAATTGAAATTATTGAATTAGGATGGATCGAAACCAGCTCATTATGTATATGATTCAGCATGCCAACTAGAAAACAAATTATTAGAAACACAAGATATTAATGATATTTTTTATTTTTTATATATAAATAAATAAGTTTTTTTTAATATAGAGATTTGTAAAATATATGAAAAAAGAAAAGAAAAGAAAAGAATAGAATTAGGGTATGACAAGAATATCTATTAAGATGATATATATATATATATATATATATATATATATATATATATATATATATATATATATATATATATATATATTATATATATATATATATATATATATATATATATATATATATATATATATATATATATATATATATATATATATATTACTGGAAATAGTGTTTAGTAATTTTATATTTTATATTTTATAACGATAAATTGAGATGTCTAATTCAATATTTTAAAAATAGACCGGAGAATGAATCGGTGAAACTTGCGGTTTAAGATTTAATAGATTCAAACTAATTTGACTAAATTAAAGAATTATAATAAAATAAATTAAACTAATTCAAACTAATATTAAAATAATAGAATATAATAACTAAAATAAAGTTCAAATAATTAAGAATATCTAAATTAAATAAGATAGAATATTAAAAATAAATAGTACATTATACTTTATTAAATAATAAAAAAATGAATTTGAGTTCAACTACAACAAAAAAATCTTAATTAACAACCATAAACAATATTGACTTGAATGACAATTGATGATATGTTGGATATCAATATTGTTTAAAAAGAGACATGGTGATGAATTTCTTTCCCTCATGAAATGAATTTCTTATAAGAATGTTTTTTTTTTAAATATAAATGGTGACCCAAATATAATTTTTAACACTAACTTTCATAAAAATGAGATGAATTGATTAAAAATTTGTTTTTGATAAATACCAAACACATAAATATAATAAGAATTAAAATTTACAATCACTTTAGATTTCTAACCTATATATAGTAGTCTTTTACCTATATCATACATATCTCCAAGAATCATATTTAATACATGAAAAAGAAAATAAATTCTTTTAATATAGTTGAGATTTCTTGTATTAAATTGGTGTTTTTTTTATTGATATGCATGAATCTATGAGTCGGTACATGAAAATAAAAGAAAATGAATTGGGTATGCTTTATCTACTACTTATTATGAGTCATATATAGTACATGAAAATAAAATAGTACATAAAAATAAAAGAGAATTAATTGTCTATGATTACATGAAAATGAAAGCGAAGGAATCGTGTCAATACTACAAAAATTGCCTTTTATATAAGTTGGAAAAGAAATTTTAACTCAGTTTTATAGGCGCAATAATAAATGGTTTTATAAAAACTCACAACTTTTCCTTCTAATAAAACTCCACCTAAAGATTATAAAAATAGTCTGTTCACATAATTTTTGTTGAAATATTAAATTTCAAAAACAAAAAAAAAATTAAACAAAAATAAATAGTCAATATAAAATCTTTATATTAAATAGTCAATATAAAATCTTTAAATATTAAATTTCAAAAATAACAAAAAATAAAATAGTCAATATTAAATAGTCAATATAAAATCTTTAAATATTAAATTTCAAAAATAACAAAAAATAAAATAGTCAATATTAAATAGTCAATATAAAATCTTTAAATATTAAATTTCAAAAACAATAAAAAATTAAACAAAAATAAATAGAATCATTAAATATTTAATCTTAAATAATATTAAATATTTTACTGTTGAAATATTTTATATATTATTTTGATATTTAAATAATTATTATGTGGACATATTTGAGTTATTTTATCAAATTAATTAAGTGTTTTAAACAATCAAGTAATCCAATAAAGTTAATAGTCAGGATCTTCATCACTCATTCTATGGTCCCTAACATATGGTACACAAACACTTTATTTCTTCTTCTCATTCGAAGAGTATTCAAGATATTAAAAGTATCGATTGAGAAAGAAATACATAAATCATCCGATGTTCTTGGTTTGTTTTCTAACGTTAAGGATTACCGCCTACAAGAACTTTCTCAATGGATCCAAGAAAGAACGGGGTTTCTTCCTTCCATCTCCATTTTTAACCTAGCACTCCCAAAGGGGATGCAATTACGTCTTTGCTCTTACTAATTTTTTTCTATTTTGATGAATACCGGATTTTTGGCGTAGGTACAAGATTTATTTTAGTATTTTTTATCGTTTGGGTGAAGAATTTTCTGATTTTTTTTCGAGTGTATCAGATATTTTACAAAATAATGCAAAGTTATCGAACATTTTATAAATTATCGATAAAAAAATCAAGGGTTTCTGGACAAATAATGAAAAAATCCTTAAATTTTAAAATATTCGGGACAACTACCGAATATTTAAAAGGAATTGATAACATATAAAACCGGCCGGATTTTTTGAAATATCTAATACACACCAAATTTTTTGAAAATTTTAAAAAATCTTGTAGGCAATAAAGAAATTATGGATTTTTTTTTTTTACATTATTAAAAAACTATAATAGATAAAACTCATACATATAATGAAAAAGTGATATAATATCATTACAAAATAAATTATGTTGATTTCCTAGCTTCTTCTTCCCAATGCCTAACATGTCCCGCATATGCTGATTCTCATGCTCTTGCAACTTCACTACAGTTACATCTCTATCGGTTTGTGACGGGAGGCAAATGACAATTGGGTTTCAACTTCACTTGAATCCAATAACTGTTGTTAACAAAACCAACTGCAATCATTTTGTGTCTACTTGAAGCTATGCATGAAGCTATCACTAGTGGGAAGAATGTGATGTTAAGGTTCCTGGACAACGAGACCAATATCACACTGTATCTAGAAGCAAAAGGGTAACTCATATCAGGAATCTTCATCCAATTCTCACGATCCTACACACCCAAGCTAGCTACCTGTAACACCCTCATAACTTCTGGTACCGTGTCATAGAACAAACTGGTATACAGTTGATGGTGCTGATAAACTTCAATGTATAACTGCGTCCGAATCAAAGGCCAAGACTCTTCACCCCATCCAAGTAAAGTTGAAATAGCCCGAAAACCACAGTTTCATCGTCTTCCATATCACCAATATCATCAATGTACTGATGCAAGAAAATAGAAAACTAAGACAAATATTTTAGTTTTGAAGACACGCTACACGGTTGACTTTTAGGTAGTTTTTTTACATGATCTCTTCATACTCTAACTTCCTTGTGTGTCATCAGCGTACTCCCATTGTGAAGGATCACGATGCACATCACTCTTTTCACCCTTTTTAGTCTTCTTATTTCCCTTCTTTGTCTTATACATCACTAGTGATGGACACGTGGAAGTTGTAGATCGATGTGTTAGTTCCCGCACTTTCTTCTTCATCGCCTGTTGGCCTATAATATCTAATGTATCAAAATATGTCTTCAGCTCTTCACACTCTTCTTTTAAATCTAACTATGTCTCACTTTCTTCTTCAATGACCTCATGCTTTTCAATGGATGATTTCTTTCAAAACACACGTATTGATTCTAATGGAATAGACTCTCCTTGTATTTGATAACTTGCAAGTCCGCACCCACAAGGTAACCCATGTGTTGTTCTAATAAAGCAACCATATGCGACTTTTTTCACAACCAATGAATTTTATCCTTTCCAACTCTTTTCCAATGTGTTGTATACATTGTCTTAAAACGAAGTCGTGCAATCTGGAGTAAAATGGAGTGTTATACTGATGCTCAATGTTGGCAACACTTTTCTGAAATGATACTCTAATTGAACCTAATTGTAGCTTCAACATGGTGTTAACACCATCCCAACTTCTACATAAATCTCCCATGCTACTTGTCAACATATTGTTTAGTCTCTACTGAGCAGACTCAACCCTAAAAAACATAAACATGACAAGATGTCATTATTTGATCATTAGTAATGTAACTTTATTCATGTTCACATTGATGTACCTAATCGTTGTTTTATTCCCTATATGAGTGACTCTATTAGTCCAAACAGTAACAAATCTTTCTTTCTAGGGTGTCAACCAAGTTTCATGCACATACTGAACACATTTTTGAATATCATCACATACAACTTCAAAATCCTTTAGGTGTACCAAAAAATCAGTCTTTGTATTCGAATACACGATATTATTCAATATATCCATAACATGCTCATGCCTATGTGATTCGATATACTCCTTACAATTCATACTAACATTTTTTGAAATATGGGACAGACACAACAAATAAGTTGAGTTTGGAAATACAACTTCCATAACATTCATCAACTCTAGTTCACAGTCAGTAACCAAAATATTCGGTAGAAACTTCTCAGAAGCAAACAAATATTTTAGCGTCCCTAGTGCTCACGTGAAGTTTTTCTCCCTTTCATATTCCATATATGCAAATCCAACCGAAAATGTCAACTTCGTGGATGTAACACCAACAATCTCAAGTAGTGGTAGTCGGTGCCTATTTGTTTTGTATGTACATTAAATCAACAACAGCCCACAACAAGTTCATAATGTAATAAATCAAAATAGAAGCAATTGGCATAATAAGTGTTTGTTTGTTTTATATGTGCAATCAAAAATAAACACAAGATGAAACATGTCCAACAACTTCACTAAATCAGGATGCACCCAAAGATATCAACAACAATATTTGAAGAGTACTTGTTTCTTGTCTAGTACATGAATTTATCTTCATGAATAAGACTTAGCAGATGTTGTATTTCAGTCAACGAACCTCTCTTGCTCGTTCTGTATGTAGATCTTGCCTTCTAGACCTAGGTAATACTCGTTAGGTTTTCTGGATCTCTATCTTTCAAAGTAGCAGTTATGTATCTGGGAGCCATATTGTACTTGGTAATGTCATTCACAAACTTTCTTTCATGATATTTTAAATGACCTAATATGTCATTCCCATATAAGACCTTAGAAAGTGTATGATTGTGAAACTCGCACCTAACTGTAACCTTCTAACTGCTTCCATTTGGCACAGATCTCAATGTAAATGGACATTTCACTTTCATAGTATAACTTCCTGCAATCACATCCTTCTTGTAATTTTCTCCTCTCTCACAATCCATAATCAATTTATCTTCTCTCTCTCCCTCCCTCTCTCTCTCTCTCTCTCTCTCTCTCTCTCTCTCTCTCTCTCTCTCTCTCTCTCTCTCTCTCTCTCTCTCTCTCTCTCTCTCTCTCTCTCTCTCTCTCTCTCTCTCATCCCATTTGCGATATCAAAACGAATATTAACAATAATATCACCATGTTGTTTATCAACGGACTGCGTTCATGGCAAAACATCAGCCCGAGAGGGAAATATCTGACATTTACAACATATATAAAATTAATTATCAATGTAAGAGATATCATAAATAAAATTGAACCATTTATGTAAAACATACCACGTTAGTTGTGAAAAACTGATTCTTTTCAGATTAGGACCGCACAGTTGAAGCACAGAGAAACCATCAGGATCAGGACCGTACAATTGAAGCACATTGAACTATCAAATTTTTTGGTTTATTCAAAAAATTCGGTATAATAGATTTTTACAAAAAAAACGGTATACAACAAAATTTATTGGATTTTCAAAAAGCTCCGGTAATAATAACCGTAGAATCTTGCAAATTTCGAATTTTTCCTTAAAAATAGGTAAAACTTCAAAACGTATCCGGACCTTTACTTAAAATCCAAAAATAATTCAAAATTGTTTTTGGATTTTCTTAAAAAACCGATAAAATTTTAATAGATTCCGAATCTTTGCAAAAAGTCCAGTTAAAGATTAAGAGATTTCCCGATATTTACCAAAAATCTGGTTAAACCTCATACCGAGTTTTTAAATGTCCTGTAAAAAAACATAAAAACACATCCTAAATTTTTTTCGCATACCCAATTACTTTAAATAATTATCGAATTTTTAGTCTCTTTCAATTTTTGCAAAGAGAATTTTATACAGAATATAAAATCTTAGAAGGTAAATAATATAAAGGATAAAAGTATCATTATTATAAAATGTGTAGGTGTCAAATAAAAAATGAAGGATGATAGGAAGAAACCTCATAAAATTAATTTACAGATCCTTTAATTATATTCATACATGTATGACTATATAACTTCCATGCTAAATCATATATTATGTCTTGTTACCTTGTTGAACACGTATATTTGATTAATCATTATCAATTTAATTTTACAAATGATCCAAAAACTTGATCGGGAAAATAGTAAGGGTATTATTTTGCCTTTCGCAATAATAAAAGAGAAAATACTCTAATGTCGATCTCAAGAACTGCGTGTTAATATCGAGTTCGAATAATCGTTCAATTAAACAATAACTAGTATTGGGGGCTTTAGATTCAAATATAGAAAAATAAGGACAAATAATTAGGATAGTTTAATAGTCATTTAATTAAGATCTATGTATCATGTGATTATTGATTTTTTTGATCTATGTATCATGTGATTATTGATTTTTTTTATATCCTTTGAGTACAACAAATTTATTATGTTATTTATACATGACATAAATATAATTATGTGTTAGATTTTATAATTTAAATCATACGAGAATTTTCTTGCATAATTAGGATAGTTTAATAGTTATTTAATTATTTTACAATTAAATAAATCTACAATTTTGACATTATATTTGTAGATAATGTGTATGTGAATTTTAAGATATTTCTATTTAATTTATTAAATTAAAAATGTGTGGCGATTTTGGTTTTAGTTGGTTGAAACAACAAATTGCAAAAGTAACATCTGTTGTGTAAATTTTATTAAATCAAAATCACAAAAGATGTAATGTGTAATTATTCATGTGAACTGTTATGGTCGGCCAAAAGGAAGTCACAATTTAGTCAAATAAAGGCATGTATGTGATGGTAATTATGTAATAGTTATTAAGTTTATCCATATGATTAATGATTGATGTCAAACGCATCTTTTAACTGACATGACTTATTACTAATATTTGATCATTGTGTGAGAGTATCACTTACAATTGATTTTTACACTCAAAGATTGAGAATTGGTGATGGTGTTTTTGGCAGCTTGACTAGGTCTTGTTTAATTTTCATATAAAGAATATTGTGCATGTCTATATGGTTATTTGACATGCTTAGTAAGGTTGTATGTTTGTTGTTCTTTTCAAACAATCCAGTTGTTGTTGCTACTGCTCCAAATTTTGCTACTCGGATTAACTTTATTCATATGCTAAGTGGGATGAACTTCAAGTCTTGGTAAGAATCGGTGGAGATTGTTCTTGGATGCATGGACTTAGACTTATCCTTGAGGGAATAACGTACCACCACAACAACTAAGATCCCAAATGAAACTTAAATAGAAAAATGGAAAGAATATAATTGGATGTGCCTCATGATGATCAAAAGATCCATACTTGAAATGAATAAGGGTTCAATTGCTGAGAACGAAAGCGCCAAGAGGTTCCTTGAAACTGTGGAGTAGTTCCTTGCTAAATATGATAAGGTTGAGACAAGCAGTACCTTGTCCAAACTCATTTCAATGAGTTATAAAGGTAAATGAAACATAAGGGAGTACATCATGAAGATGTCTAATCTCGCATCAAAATTCAAGACACTAAGGTTAAAATTTTCTGATGATTTAATTATGCACTTGATCTTGATCTCTCTCCCGGTGAAGTTTTGTGCAATTCAAAGTGAGTTATGATACTCAGAAGGACAAATGGTCTCTCAATGAGTTTATATCTCAATGTGTGCATGAGAAAGAAACACTAAAGAGAGAGAAGACTGAAAGTGCACACTTGCCTATTAACTCTCAAAATAAAAGGAAGGTTGTGGATTTTTTTTCTCAAAATAAGAAGGCAAAGGAACAGCCTAAGGAGTCTATTTGCTTAGTTTACATGAAAACTGGACACATGAAGAAGAAATATTTCAAGTACGCCACATGGCGTGAAAAGAATAATGGTAATTTTTCACTTTTGTTTGTTCTGAAATTAATTTAATTTTTGTACCTAAGGATAATTGGTGGGTTGATTTTGGTGCTACTACTCATATAAGTATGTCCATGAAGGGTTTCTTGTGGAGCCGCCCGCCAAATTATAACAAAAGATTCATCTATATGGGCAATGTCAATAAAGTTGCAGTTGAGGTTATATGAACTTTAGATTATTATTAAAGATTGGTTTTCATTTGGATTTGGTTGAGACTTTTGTTGCACCATCTATTAAACGAAATCTAGTTTCTATTTTTATTTTGTAAAAATCAGATTATGCTTGTTCATTTAAAAATTATAAAATAAATCTCTTATATGATTCAAATATGGTTTGTTCCATTTTTTTTATCTACTATTCACTTTAATTTTATTGGGCTATTGTTCTCTTTCAGTTTTAAAAAAAGAACAATCTCTACTCTAGTTTTTAATTAACAAACTATTTTTTATTAAAAAAAAAAGGAAGGTAGTGCTTGAAAACTTAAAAAAAAAAAAAGTGGGAGTAAGTGTTTGTAAAAAGTTACGAGGAAAACATGAAATTAAAACGGGAAAATTTTGGGTCAAATTATTTTAGGTTCAAAAATATAGACTTTATCTATAGAATTAAAAGCCAAAAATATTTAGATTCAAAAATATTGGACGCTACTTATAAATTAAAAAAAATAAAATAAAATAATATATATATATATATATATATATATATATATATATATATATATATATATATATATATATATAATCTTTCTTAAGTCAGTTTTAAATATCTAATTAAGTTACAAATATTTATGAAATTGTCACAACGTTGCTTCTTAAGTCAAGTGACTGGGGAACTGACTTAACAACCTCTGTTAAAAAGGTATTTTCGTACTAGTGATGATCTTAGTCTTTGGAAGTGTTCAAGTCATTCAAAGATGAAGTTGAACTTCAACTTGGAAAGAAAATTAAGTTTTTTAAGTCCGACAGTGGTGGTGAATACTATGGTTAGTATGATGGATCAAAGGAATAATATTTCGGGTCATTCGCCCTTTTCCTCAATGAGTGCGAAATTGTTATGCAATACACAATGTTGGGAAAATCCATGATGAATGGAGTTGCAAACGATGAAACAATAATCTTAAAGATATGGCGAGGAGTATGATTAGTCATTCATATCTTCTAGAGTCCTTTTGGGGAGAGACATTGAAGATCACAGTTTATATCCTTAATAGAGTACCTAGTAAAGTAGTAGCTAAAAGCCCTTTGGATCTACGGACTGGGGAAAAGCCCAACATTAGACACCTACACATTTGGGTATGTCCAGTTGAAGCGAGGCCTTATAGTCCCCATGAAGGTAAGTTGGATGCAAAGATAGTCACCTGTTATTTTATTGGATACGTTGAATGCTCTTACAGATACAAGTTTTATTATCCCATCACTAGAATAAAATTTTAAGCGGGAAATGCTAGATTCCTTAAGGATGTAGATTTTGGAGGGGAAGGAAGCATAATGAGTGATGTCTTTGATGAAGAAACTGACTTTCACACTGGTCAAGTATTTGTACCTATCTTTGTTCCAGAAATAGATCCAGAAAAAACAATTATGTTATTCCTAACATCCCTCGAGAACAAGACAATACTGAGTTTCTTCCTCAAGTACCACCTATAGTTCAAACTCAACAACCTCAAGTGCCGCCATTAAGAAGATCAGAGCGTAATTTCAGATGATTATGTTGTATTTCTTCAAGAACATAAGGATGACATTGGTTTGACTATGGAAGAACCTATCAACTTTAGTTAAACTATACGGAGTCCAAACTCTCTTAAGTGGTTTGATGCCATGAAGGATGACATGAAGTCGATGGCTCACAATGATGTTTGGAATCTCGTTAAACTACCTGAAGGAAAGAAACTCATTGGTTGTGAATGGATATTTAAAACCAAAAGGGATTCAAAGGGTAACATTGAGAGATATAAAGCTCGTATTGCTGCCCAAGGCTTTATTCAGAAGGAAGACATTTATTATAAAGAGACTTTCTCTCCAGTTTTCTTTGAAAGACTCTCTTAGGATCATGATGTCATTAGTAGCTCATTTTGATTTAGAGTTGCATCAGATGGATGTAAATATTGTATTTCTAAATAGAAACATGAAGAGACAATATATATGGTGCAACCATAAAACTTTGTGTCAAGAGGCCCAAAGTTTATGGTTTGTAAACTCAAAAAATTTATATATGGCCTTAAACAGACTTCCCGTCAATGGTATTACAAATTTCATCAAATTATATCCTCATTTAGTTTTGAGGCTAATCCAGTTGATGATTATGTGTACCAAAAATTCAGTGACAATAATTTTTTTTTATTGGTACTATATGTATACAATATCCTTTTGGTACACCGACACGCCTTTTTTTAAAGGTGTCAGTGTTACTGTTAGCTAGGATTTTCGACAAAGGAAAATGCATAAGCAAACGGGACAATGTAAAAGACATGTTAACTTTGTTGATGACTTATGTGTAGTGTTGGGTCCTAGACAAGGAGAAATTAGGACTTAGCATTTTTTGGGATTGTTATGGAAATATCTCAACAACAAGGTTCTCGACAGCAGCAAAAGCATTGTGGAAGTAGTTATTTGGGCACACAAATATCAAGTTCAAATATAATAACAGTTCTTGGATTTTTGTTCTAAAGTACACATGGAGGAAATACAAGGCGAAAGGCATGCAAGCGTCTACGTGACGAAAGCTGAAGATCTGAATGTTAAGAGTAGTTACTTCTTACTAGTATATATATATATATATATATATATATATATATATATATATATATATATATATATATATATATATATATATATATATATATATATATATATATATATATATATATATATATATATATATATTTCATTTCTAGAATTAGGCGTGTTCATTTTACTATAAAATATCATTTGCACTCAGAGTATCAGCGTTAAGAGAAAAGAGTATTCATTGAGAGAATATACAGAACATAAAACACCAATATTTACTTTAATACTAAAGTCTTTTCAATTCAATTTATCTTTTTCAGTTCAATTACTTTCGTTTATACAAAATTTATCATTTTCTCTCTACTTTGCTTTACTACAACAATTTACTTTATTGTTGTCGAAATTACACTTTTTACACAGTGAACGCAACTATTTCGACCGAGTCGAGATAGAGTCCTTTCCTAAGAGTAAGTCATAAACTAAGGTTGTTAGCACAATGTCCCAGGATTCACTAGTCGATCATGCTTGTAACCTTTGAGTAAGAGACTAGCGGTTGTTTGCGACTACTCAGCGTAAACAAATTGTCACGCCTAATAGGACCATGTGCTAAATTATTTAGTTTGCATAAATATTCATAATTTTTCTATAAAACGTGTTATGTATTCATGAAAAATTATGGGTTGTTAGCATGCGTTTAAGGACTGGGAAGTCTTTGCCAAAAATGATATGTCCTTATGTAGATAACAATAGTGCACACAACAATCCCCAAAATATGGTAGAATAACCAGTCAGATCGACAGTTGAGAATGCAGTTGTATCAACGCCTATTAGGACAACTGATCCGGTGGCGTAATCAGCACTAGTTGTACCAACACCATCATAAGGGGTAACTCCCCCACCACAATCAGGAAATGCCTTATTTAACCCTATGGTCACAAGACATTTGTTTGCTTTTTCTATGCCAATGAATAATAGGGATTACCCTTATGGCATGCCAATGTCGATGAATGGCTTGCATACCAATATGTCCCCATATAGCGACAATGTAGTGGCGACATCACCATTGTATAACCCTCAGAATGCCTCGCTGTCGACCATTAAAAATATGGGTCGACCAGGAGGGATAGGTTATTGTCATACCCCAAAATTTGCCCATTAATATTTCAAGACATTTTTTCAGGGCACTCCGACTCATTTTTATGACACTGATCTTAAAGGAACGAAGGCCCAGCTCACGAATGACCCAAACTGGCCTGTTCGCTACACGCTCGCCTAGTGATAACATGAAATTATATCATATTTTAGGACTTAATTCGATTAAATTTTATCATTATTTATTTCAGTTCACTTTATGTTGTTAGATATTACGCGGTATTTTCTTCCTATTTGTCTCAGGTGGCTTATTTGGAAGCACAAGTAAAAATGGAGGAAAAGAGGTGCAAAAAGGAGAGAAAACGAACCAAATGGCAAAGCCCAGCCCAAAGTACAAGAACACAGGTGTTGCACCTGTGACGAGCGTCACAGAGGCTGTGACGAGCGTCACGCCTTGCACACCCCTGTGACGGACGTCACACATGGTGTGACGAACGTCACACATGGTGTGACGAACGTCACACCATTCCCCTACATTTTTGGCGCAAGGAACGCCTCAGAGACGTTGAGCGTTGAGGGAGTGTTGAGCCCTATATCCACGCCATGCTTTTATGCACGTTGAAGACCTTTTTGGCAGCGGAAGCGGTTACTGAAGCATATATAAATAGCTACTTGCAAAACCAAAAGGGGGGCCGGAAGCTTTTCCATATTTTTTCCTTTGCCGTTTTCGCTTTTGCATATTTTCTTTTCCAGCAGCTTAGGCATTGTTTTTCCTACGAGTTCTACACTATTTCCCTTGCAATTTCCTATTTCCTTTTTAGCATTTAGTTAATTCTTTTCGCACAATAGTTTCTACAACGGAAACTATTGTGTACCTTTTTACCGGATCTAACCTTACGTTAGGATCTAGTTTATTTCCTTCGTTTTAATTTGTTGTTGAATCCAAGAACAAATCCTACCGGCTTGTGGTGGAGTATTCAGGACTACTGTTTAACTTATTCCAAGTAACCCTAAAGGAAACCCTGAAGGAAAAGCCGGCGGCACCGCTCAATTCGATCCGATCGGCCAATTCAAGGTTGCAATTCAATTGCAAACAGGTTTGCGTTACTATCGCCGCTTTATGTTCCAAATTCACATGTGATACCATAATTGAATTCATAAATATATTTGAGGTTTTGCATGTGGACTTAAGTATGCCTGGATACCTTGAATTGTTGTAATGGATGCCGCTGTTTTTCGCTCTGTTTTGATCTTTGCCCATCTGACCTGTTTTATTATAACCATGCTTTGTTTACCTGATACTATTACTGCTTTGGTGCAACTCTTGATTGCACCCCATTTGGTATTCTGACCTGTTTGCGGAATTTTGTAAGGGCTCACATACTCCCGAAGAAGGTGGCTTGCTAGGTATTCCACTTTATTTGAGGGATACCCTTATGGAGATGGATTCCGAACTAATTAATTTTAATGGGGAGATTCATCCTAATTGCCTAATTAATTTTAATGTGGAAATTCATCTTAAATACTTAATTGTAAAACATGGCCTTTGAATATGTGACCTTGGACCTCTCTTTGTTGCCTTACGGTATTACGGTATTACGGTCATGTCCCGCGAACGTGGGGATACACTTAGCAAAGACCCTTCGATTAAATCATCATAACATAAATCATAGTCCCTCGGATGTTGCCCTCGAATGATTTTGCCCCTCGATGACCCTTCGGTGTAGCCTACGGTTAAATGATGATCGTCCTTCTGAATGCTAAGGTATCCTTACAAATGTTGCCTTCAATGACCAAGCGATGACCCTACGATGTCCCTTTATATCCAAAGGATAAAATTACTTACTTCTCAATAGTAAGGACAGTTTTACCCTCCTCAGGATAGGAAATGCCCACAAAGACCTCGGATAGGTATAACTCTTAATTGCTGACTCACAACCTAAAACATTTTTCACACGTCACACTTGGTATACATTCACACTAGAATCATTACCAAGTTATACCTTTTCTAAACCGCTTTCAAAATCAAACGAGATAAACACTTTGTATACATTCATACGAGAATCATTACAAAGTTAAACTCTCTTTCAAACATTTTTTAAGCAATTCACCAACACTTTTCAGACAAAAATATAAGTGATCCAGCAATTAAGAGCCCATGGATAACCATGGATACAAAGGGTGCTAACACCTTCCCTTTGTATAATGTACCTCCCGAACCTAAAATCTATTGAGGTCTTTCCTGTTCTTTTCCACCTTTCCTTATTGGATAAAAGAAAAGTCGGTGGCGACTCTTGCTATCCGCGACATTGCGATAAAAAGCAAAATACCCCAAGTCAGTTCACCGAATGACAGAACTGGCGACTCTGCTGGGGACGCTTACAAGAGAGGTTACCTTAAAAAAAACAAGATCACTTATTTAAAATTGTCCGATTTACTTTTAAGGGATTGCTTGGGTATTCTTGAGTGAAAGATCCTACACCCGGATCTAGTGTACCTTAGGTAAGTAGCAATAGATCATCGCGACTATCCGGCGTATACTGGAATGGTTAAAATGATGGCTACGGTTAATGTGACACTTTGGATGTCCTGATGTTCCTCATGTTTACTTGAGGAAAAATTTGGCATCCGCGTGGTGTCATTAAAGCATTAACCAGACTTTTAGAACCCTAATTGACTCATCCTGGCCATTAGAAAGTAGTGAGATAACTGACTTCGGTTCCGACTGGGGTTGGTTGAGACTCGATACTACACTCCTTGAGATTGGACTTTAGGGAAGCTTCGGTCAACCACTTGGTGTTGCACTGAAGTGGACTTGAGGGAAGGTCAATGATTGGAGATCCTTTTAGAACCCGGTTACTATTCTAGGACAGGTTGAACCAACTAAACTTCAGTGGGGAGGGTACTTACCTATGGAACTCATGCAAGCCTTAAAACCTAGGAATGATGGTTGTGTGACTTGCTTGCGCTTGTTATTTATTTAACCTCATAACATCATAACATCATAACATCATGACATCATAACATTGTACTAACCATTTCAAGGACTTAGGGATTTAACTTTGCTCTGTTTTGTAAAGCTATGGCTCCCAGGAAGACCATCCGGATTAATCTTGTAGCAATCTCTCCTCAACTCAAGAACTTAGTGTCAGAACTTTCCGATCATGCCCAGTTCATCAAGAAACACGGTTCTCTCCTCAATTTGGCTACCACTGGTTTCAAAGAAGATATGATGAGAGTTTTATTCCAGTTCTTCGACCCTAAACATCATTGCTTCACATTCCCAGATTATCAGTTGGTACCTACACTGTGTAGCACCTCAAATTTGCACCTATCATTGTACATACATTCTCATATTAGGTCATAACATAACATGGTCCACTGCATAACATTGCATTGTCCTGTTTGCCTCAAGTGCAAGCCAATCAAGAGAATTAGGTCAAACTGGTCAGGAGATCAGTCAGTCAAGCAAGCAAGTGCATTTCTCAAGGAGCCAAGGCCCTAGGGTTGGTCCAACATGTTCACATGACTTGGGGATCCATTTGAAGTGTTTAGGTCAAGGATTGGATGTTCAGAAGTCATCAGTCAATGCACAATCAGTCAGAAACCCTAAAAGTCAACTGTTGGTCAACTGTCCATTTAATCAGCGATTTGATGATGGGATTTGGTTTGAGAGAGCTTATTCATGTCCATATAGGCCTCATATATCATGGCAAACACCATCATGGAAGAATTTGAAGCCAGATCAGAAATTTCCAAAAAGGGAAACTTGACCTGTAACTGAAATTTACAAAAATGGAAAGTCTTGATCCTCAAACTTACATCATGATACAAGCTTCAAATGAATTTTTGCCCAACATGAAAGTTGAAGATCTTGTTCTCCCATTTCCAAAAAGTCCAAGAACACTCAATTCCCATGTATGGTTGGCAAGTTGTGATCAAATCATTTTCAGAAATTCTTGAACTTCAAAAGGCCATATCTCTCAAACCATTTGGCCAAATTTGGTGAGGTTTTTTCCAACAAGTCACATTTGACCTCCTCTTTCCAAAAATGTAACTTTCATGTACCAAAACTTTATGGATCAAAATGGCACTTTTGAACCTACATGGATTATTTTCAAGTAAGGTGAAAAATTGAACTTTCCAAATAATCATTTCTAACCAATTCTACCAATCAAACATGTTCTGAAAATGCATTTGTGACATGAACCAAGTCATTTTCGTGCAGTACATGTAGCCATTCCTAACTTGCTTGAAAATTGGCCAAAAGTACACTTTTCACCAACTCCATCCCACCTTTTCATGAACTTTGATTTGTACCCTTAAACAGCAGATATATTCATCATTTTCTGTCACTTGGAAACCCTAGCTGCAGCCATTAAACACTCAGAAATCCATTCATTCTCAAAAAAACCTCATTTTGATCATTTTTCAAAATCTGCCAAAACTTTCAAAGGACCACGAGCAAGCATTGTTGTTTCACCATCTAGGCATCATTTTAAGCTCATTTCAACCATCATTCTTCATCTGTAAGAGGGTTTCTGCTGGACTGTTTTTCAAAGCAACTTCCATGGCAGATCTGGATTGAGGTATCTTCAAGCTTCTTCGAGCAAAACTATCTTCACCAATCATCATTTGGAGGACTTTGGTTCATCTGTTTCACCAGCAAACATCAAAACAACAACTGAATTCCAACTTTCTTCAAAAACAAGTAAGAGATCGATCTCTCTATTTTTCAAATCCATGCTATGCTTAGTGTAGATCTCTCCATGCTGAGTTTCATGATGCTTTTATTTTCGAAAATGGTTGGATATTCATGAAGTTACACTGAAATGAAGTTTGATGTTGTTTTGGATTCTTGCTCGATTCATGATGTATGCTGCGTTTTAATGAAAATTATTGTTGGATTCTTGTTTGCCATGCTTGGATGTTCATTTCTGTGTTTTCAATTTGGATTTCTGGAGAATTTTTTATGAAACACGATTTGGGGATGATGAATGTTGCTGCTGTTTGCATAAACCCTAGTCTGTATTGCCATGCCCAGAAAATCCAATTATCACGTTGCATGTTTACTGTTGAGCCATGCTAGCCAATTAAAACATTTCCTTGGTCGCGCCTAAACGACATCGTTTGGTTTAGTGACATCCCTAATTACAGAAATGCCATTCTCGGTCTAATTATTTCAAATTAATTCATTTAATTTCTTATTTTTATTTCATTTGATCATCCAACTTGCAAAATTCATAATTCATTCATTTCAATTCCAAATTCAGTGGGAATTTTTGCATCATCTTCATCATGATCCCTAGTTTTTTATCATTATTTTTGCTGATTTTTTGGATGGTTGGATTTTTAATGGCATTAGGGTTTGTAGAATGTGACCAAATATTGTACATTTTGCCAAATCTCTTGTGAAATTGTGATGCATTATCCATTTGATCTGAAAATTTTTGTGCTTAATCTACACTCATCCATGTTTATTTTGATGTAAAGATCATGATTTTATCTTATGTGGTTTGAGAGTTGTGAATTTTTGAAGTAGGGTGTGACAACTTGTGTCACACCATTGATATGAAATTTCATGAATTTTGATGACATGCTTCTTGACCTCCAATTGATGTGAAATTTTGCATGAACCTTCTCTTATATGTCTAGTTGACTTGTGATTTTTCTTAGAATTAATTGTGCCATTTCCTATTTGTTTGAGATTTTTCTCCCCTGTCTAGTCAAATGTTGACTTTGTGTGATACATGTTGCCATTCCATTTGGGAAATTCTCATACTTTATTGGATGATCATGAATTTTTACATGTGCATACTAGACATCTTAAGCTTTGCCATGGTGTTGATCCCATTCATTTCTCATCTGTTGTCATTGAGTTATGATTTTTTTGAAGTTGATACATGTTTGTTTGACTTCTTTGAGCATGATTGAAATTGTTTTGACTTTCTGATTTTAATTGACCACCTTCCCATGATCCAATTGAGCTGAAATTTTATATGCATGTCATGTTATGGATTTTGATTGAGCATGAATTATTTGGTGATTTTTGGAATTGATTATGTTTGGTTTTGAGCTAAGTCTTGCTGTTGACTTCATTGAGCATGTTCAAATTTGCTTTGACTTTATGATTTTCATTGACTGCCTTCCACTTGTCCAAATGTGATGAAATTTTACATGCTTACCATGCTAGGTGTTAGGATTGATCATGATTTATTTGGTGATTTTTGAAAATGTTTGAGTTGACTTTTGATGCAAGTCATCCTGTTGACTTCTTTGAGCTCTCCCTTGCCATGACTTCTTTTGCTTGTGAATTGATGATGATGCATGATATGAACATGAACCCAATTGAGCTTGCTTCTTAAATGTTTGAACATGATTTTGAATGCTTGCCCTTTGCTGTTTTGACTTTTTCATTCTCTTTTGACCCTAGGTTTGCCCTAGTGGTCCAGTTACTCACTGTTGAGCTTATGTTTTCAGGTTGAACACCAAGTGACCATTGAGACCATTTCTTTTTGATTAAGCTTGATTGTTTATCATGAGCTAACCTTTGTTTTGTAGGTGGCTTGACTCATATGGTTTGAGTCTTGTGCTTTGCACATTGGTCCCTCTGTGTTGACTGTTGTTTCCCAATTCCTTTTGCTTTGACTGTTGAACTGTGTATTGATCTGTTTGACCATTTCAGGTACCATTAGTTGCTTAAGTTATTTGAACTTGCTTTGCTTTGCTATTTAGCAACTTGCTTGAGGTATAATTCCTTTTTCTTCATGTAGTCTGGAAGACCTGGCCTGTTACTTGGCCAGGCAACTGTCTGAAGTCCTCCTTAAGAGGCAATGTTTGTGTATGTTTAAATCTTGTCCCTGTACATATGCAAAGTCCTCCTAAGTGAAGAGGCAATTGGCAGAACCCAAGGGATAAGCAACCTATCCCCTGCTAGTCTGTGTGTCACTCACATTGCTCACACTACCTGTGTTGATGCATAGTGCGTAAAAGCCCAAGATCCATAGAGTCACTTGTGGATAGAGTTCCCCCATTCTGAACTCCCACACCTTCTGATATTCAAATGCTCTCCCTGGCCAGGGATAAGAGCAATGAGGCACACCCCTCATCTCCTTTCATCTGCTTCACCTTGGCTCTCAATGTCAAGGTTAAGAGCACATTCACCCAGTTCCAGAGGTTTGTTTGTTGAGGTTGATATGACCCTTCGACTAAAACCTAACCCTTGTTTGAGCCTCTTGTGTGCATATAGTGTGTGCTACTTGTGCTTGTGTGTTTGCTTTAGCTTGCTTCCTGTGCAAGTTAGGTTTAGTTTGACTTGCTTCCTGTGCAAGTTAGGTGTGGCTTGCTTCCTGTGCAAGTCATGATTAGGATAGGCTTGCTTCCTGTGCAAGTTAGCTAGAAACCTTAACTTAGGGATGAATTTGCATGATAACATCTAGGCTCGAGTTGTAGTCTCCCTAGTGTTGTGTCTCCCTCTGTTATCTGGTTAGGCTAGTCCTTTATCCCTCCGTAGGGGAACTACGTCGCCCTGATCCTCATACCAGATGAGGTACGTAGGCAGGAGATGAGCTGATCTCTCCGGGCGCCTGTGTCTTTGTTTTGTCTTGTTGTGTGCTTGGAAGCTGATGTAAGTTCATCGAGTGGCATTTGGGTTCCAGTGTGGGTTTGTTGGTTCGGATGCTGATGTAAGTCCAGTGATTGGCGTTCAGGCTCCACGTTTGCCTCTTTGTGTGTGTCTTGGTTCGGATGTTGATGTAAGTCCAGTGATTGGCATTCAGGCTCCACGTTTGCCTTTGCCAGTGTTTGTTTGTGTGCGTGTCAGCCGAGCTACGAATGCTCTGATTCTCCTTCGTCCAAGGAGATACGTATGCATAGGATGCGACATCCTAGCGAGCATGTGTCGTTTCCCCAGTCCGAACTACTTCGACTCTGATGTCTATGCCTGATAGACTAAGTAGGCCCAGGATACGATATCCTGCCGAGTCAGTTTCAGTCTCTTTTGTTTTCTTGTGTCTCTTTCAGCCAGTTGTGGGTGTGTGAGCAGTGTTTTAGCAACCATTTTTTCCTTCCTATTGTGCGTGGATCCCGTCGAGTACGACGGATGCGTAGGGGTGCTAATACCTTCCCTTCGCATAACCGACTCCCGATCCCATTCTCTTTGGTCGCGAGACCATGTTCTTTCCAGGTTTACTCTGAGCGTTTCCTTTTCCTCTTTTGGGATAAATAACGCACGGTGGCGGCTCTGTTGTTCTTGTTTTCCCGCCGGTTTTTCGCGTGATGCGACAGCTGGCGACTCTGCTGGGGATAAAGAGAAGTTGACCTATGCTGGTCCATCTTCCCTAAGCGAGTCTCTCCTAGCGCTCTCTAGGATAGGGTTTGGTTGCTTTTGCTGTTATTTTTTGCATTCATTTATTTATTGTTTGCATTCATGTTTGCACTTATGTTTGCATTCATTCACATTCATTATTCATCTGGCTGGTTGTCTGTTTCTCTCTGTTGAGGTGGGAGTTACATGAGGTAAAAGGCCCAATACCCAGGCCATGAGTGAAATCTAGGATACTTAGGAATAGAGTGATTCATGGGAAGCGGGTGGTATTGCGCCACTTAGCGGAACATTGATATCACGAGCAGTTCAGACCCTGGTGGGATATTATCGTTACATACTTCGGGTGTGTATATGATGATGTTCTGCGAAAGGTTATTTATGCTGCGTTTCTCTCGACCTTACCCTGGCCTAGATGACACCCGTGAGTGGGGAGGGAATGATCATTATTACAGGTACAGTTGGTGACTTGTTGGTGACTTGTGACCCTGTTGGTGATTATTGGTTCAGAATTTTGGGGTCTCAGATGACTTTGGGTTTCAGATGAATTTGTGGTTCCGAGTTCAAGCCGAAGCTTTGATCCTGTGTTCTGAGAGACACAGCCAACCAGTCTTGTCTGCATCATTTGCATCATAGCATATTTATTTTTCAAAAGAAACGCAATAAAAAAGGATACAAAAAAAAAAGAAGAGAAAAGAAAAGAAAAAAAACTAATCCCTGCATGCATATCATTTCTCAGGTACATTCCAGAGCTTGTTCACTGATAGAGATGGCAACAGTCCCAGAGTTGAAGCGGAAGACTTGTTCCTACAGCTTTCACCGTGAACCTTTGACGTCTCTGATTGAGTTGAGCAACCTTATGACCAGTGGTAACCAGAAGGGGTTTGTTGACCAGTATGGAGATGTTCTGACACTGTTGAAGATGGTAGTCGATCCGGTGCCGTTGCAGACTCTTCTACAGTTCTACGACCCAGAGCTTCATTGTTTCACCTTTCAAGATTATCAGTTGGCGCCTACTCTTGAGGAGTACTCCATTCTGCTGAGTGTCCCGGTCCGGTATCAGGTTCCTTTCTTGGATGTGCCCAAGGAGGTTGATTTCAGAGTTGTTGCCAGAGCTCTCCATTTGGGTATCAAGGAAGTCAGTGATAGTTGGAAGTCCAGTGGGGATGTTGTAGGGTTGCCTTTGAAGTTTTTATTGAGGGTAGCTAGAGAAGAAGCAGAGAAGGGAAGTTGGGAAGCCTTTCATGCTCAGTTGGCCGTCATGATCTATGGGATCGTCTTGTTTCCGAGTATGCCCAATTTAGTTGACTATGCTGCAGTCAGTATTTTCATTGGAGGAAATCCAGTTCCTACTCTGTTGGCTGACACTTACTATGCTATTCACAGTAGGCATGGTAAGGGTGGGGCTATCAGGTGTTGTCTCCCGCTTTTGCTCAGATGGTTCTTGTCTCTCCTGCCAGTCAGTGGACCTTTTGTGGATGCTCAGAGCACGCATAAGTGGACTCAGAGGGTTATGTCTCTTACTTCCTATGATATCAGATGGCAATCTTACCGGATGGATGTGCGTAACGTCATTATGAGCTGTGGAGGATTCCGTAATGTGCCACTCATAGGGACTAGGGGTTGCATCAATTACAACCCGGTTCTTTCTCTTCGCCAGTTGGGGTTTGTGATGAAGGGAAGACCACTTGAGGCTGAGGTAGCAGAAAGTGTGTATTTTGAGAAGCAGAGTGACCCGGATTGATTGGAGCAGATAGGAAGAGCTTGGAAGTCTATTGGTATGAAGGATGGATCTGTCTTAGGGAAGAAGTTTGCCGTTGCTATGCCTGATTACACTGATTGGGTCAAGGAGAGAGTAGAAACTTTGTTGTTACCCTACGATAGGATGGAGCCGTTGCACGAGCAACCACCTTTGATCCTTGCTGAGAGTGTGCCTGCGGAGCACTACAAGCAAGCCTTGATGGAGAATCGCCGTTTGAGAGAGAAGGAGCAAGATACCCAGATGGAGCTGTACAAGGCCAAAGCTGATAGGTTGAATTTGGCTCATCAACTCAGAGGAGTGCGAGAAGAAGATGCTAGCAGACTGAGAAGCAAGAAGAGATCCTACGAGGAGGTGGAGAGCATGTTAGATGCAGAACACCGGGAGTGCTTGAGGTTGCAGAGGGTTGAGGCCAGCTATCAGAAGAAGATCAGAGACTTGGAGAAGCAACTCAGAGATAAAGACATCCAGTTGAAGAAGGAAGTAGACTTGAGACAGGCATCAGAGAACCACCTTGGAGGAGAAGTGGTAGA
Source organism: Lathyrus oleraceus (assembly GCF_024323335.1). NCBI lineage: Eukaryota > Viridiplantae > Streptophyta > Magnoliopsida > Fabales > Fabaceae > Lathyrus > Lathyrus oleraceus. The sequence goes on from NC_066585.1 coordinate 102,434,701, forward strand.
GCTTAGACGACAACTGAAGGAGAAGATCACTCTTTTGCCAGAATGTTCAGAATGTGACCTGTTGATAGACCAGTGTTAGTACTTGAAGACTCTCATTCCGGGAGGCCGTTTGTCTTAGCTTGTATCTTTGATGTGTATGTTGAGAATCACCTCCAGGCTTGTTGGATGGGATTCATTGTTGTACTCCGATTGTTTGGATTTTCTTTGTCGACTTTGTTGTATGATCCTGTTACTCATATAGATGAGGTTGTTGGTTTCACCTTGTACTCATCACTCTTGTGTATGTTGTTTCTGTGCTTCTGTGTTGTTCTTGCTGCAGGTTGCCATCTTTTGAGGATGACTCAGGCTCTTTGAATGCCTGAGAAATGAACATATCATGTGCATCATACGCATCATTAGCACCATACTCATATCATTTTGCATAACAGGTGTTCTTGGTCGTGACTTCTCACTCTGGTTCCTGTTTTAGGCAGGATAGCTGATCAACGTCCGCACCGCTACTCAACAAGACTGAATCAACAGAGAGGTATGAATCAAGTTCAAGCTGAGTTGGCTGAGATGAAGGCTAACATGGCCCAGTTTATGAATATGATGCAAGGGGTTGCACAAGGTCAAGAAGAACTTCGAGCCATGGTTCAGAGACAAGAGGCTGCAATTCCACCGGTCAACCATGCTCCGCCAGAGGGAGGCCCGGTCAATGATAATAATGTTGCTGCTGCTGTACCCATCAACAACTATGCTGTAGGTGATGAGTTGGGGGGTATTCGAATCAACGGTCAACCTATTGTTCCAGATGCCGCTAATGCCAGAGCAGTCCGTGCCCCGGTCCGTAATCCTGTTCCGATTATTGACAGACAAGAGGATATGTTCACTCTGATCAGTGAAGACGAAGACGTTCTGGGAAGGGTTAATGAGAGGGATCGTAAAGTTGATGCCCTTGCTGAGAAAATTCGAGCTATGGAATGTCAGAATTCTCTCAGGTTTTGATGTTACCAATATGGGGTTGGTGGTGAAGGTGAGAAAAACAAGAAAGGGGGGGGTTTGAATTGTTTGGAAAAATAAGCGCTTTTCAAAATGAAAATCACACAAGGATTTTATACTGGTTCGCTTATAACACAAAGCTACTCCAGTCCACCCGGCCAAGGTGATTTCGCCTTCAACAAGGACTTAATCCACTAATCTTGAAAGATTACAAACAACGTCTAAGATACAAAATCTCTTAGCCCTCTCAAGTATACAGACTACACAGAGTCACTTGAGGAAATCAACAAACAATAGAAGAAGGATTTATGTAAACTGGAGTGCTTCTAAGAAAGCAAGTATTACAAAATTAAGAACAAGAGTTTTTCACGTAATAAGCAAAAGCTTCGTGAAGATAGAGAGCAAGAGTGTTTTTCTTGTTGATGTTTCAGTATGATTTTTCCTCGTATATGTGTATGTTGAAATGATTTTCAATCCTTTATATAGATCAGTTGAAGTAGTAGTTGAAACTGGTGGATATTGAGATGAAGTTACGCCATCACATAATTAGCTAATGCAGGATGACTTTTTCTTCTTGAAATGACTACTTACCACAAGTAGTATTTTCTTTATTGAGATTGGAGATTAACGTCTCTTTCTCAATTAGGAAATCCATTTGAAAATCTTTACTTGTCTTCAACGTTACTCTTTCATGATTAGCAAATCCATAATCAGAGTATTTGTGTTTCTGGAGAACCTTGGAATCTTGCTTCTGATGTTGATCTAAATAGATTCTTCAGAAAGCGTTGTTCAGAGTCAGAGGTTCTAGGACTTACTTCCTGTTAAGATGCTTCTGATACTTGTTGTTTAGTTCAGAGTTTGACTTTCTTGAACTTGTTTCTTCTTCAGAGCTTCTGATCATTTGATAATATACTTCTGATCTGGTACTCTATCTGATGATGTCATCAGAGTCCTGCACACTTAGAAACTTTTCGTTAGGGTGCCATTTTTGGTTTCATCCTTTGTTATCATCAAAATCAAGGAATCTGTTGTATCACAATTTTTGTTCTTACAATCTCCCCCTTTTTGATGATGACAAAACAACTTTAATTAGCAGATGAAACATGAATAAAAATAGATCAGATAGACAGAAGCTCCCCCTGAGATAGTACTAGGGAGTTCAGAGGTTCTGAAGTTCTTACCAGTTTCTTAAGTAAAGAGGTTTCTGAGATTTTCTGCAATTTCTTAAGTCCAAGTTAGATAATTTTGTTTATATAAAAAAAATGTTGCAGAATGCTTGATGATTTTAGACAATATTTTCATCAGAGCTAATAATTACTTTCTCCCCCTTTTTGTCAGAATAAAAAAGACATAGTAAAAATAAGTAAAGAGAAAAAAATAGATAAAGAGAAAAACTTAAAATTCATAGATAGAAGCACAAAGGCAACAAACAAAACATCAGGTTCAAAAGAACAAGAAAAACATCAGAGTCAAAAGAAGACAGAAGCAAAAACAATAGGCAAGCAAAAAAAAAAAATCCTAAGTGCCTAAGGGTTCGGAGGCGGAGGCATTCTCTGAAGCAGCATAGCAAGCATGTTCTGGATGTTTTCGTTGACAGTATCTTGCTTGTCCATTCTGGCCCGGAGTTCATTCTGATCTTGCTTGAGTTCTTTCAGAGTCTGAAGAACCGTAGGGATCACAGAAGAGGTCTCCCCCAGAGTCAGAGCCTGCTGAGCTTCAGCTTCTGCAGCAGCTTGTGCTTCAGCTTCCTTTTGCCTTAGGAGTTCAGCTTCCTTAGCAAGTCTTTCTTCTTCTAGCCTTTTTGCTTCTTCTTCAGCTTCCTTGGCCAGTCTCTCTTCCTCCAGCCTTCTGGCTTCAGCCTCTCTGGCAAGTCTCTCCTGGAGTCTTGCCTCAGCATCTCTGATGTAGTCATTTCTAACTTGTTCAGAGATACTCTTCAGCCTAAAAGACTCAGATGTCATCCAGCCAATGACTCTGTTCCAGTGTGTCCTTACAGATTTAGGATCATCACTGATTTCAGAGTTAGTGACCAGAGAATCGATCTTTTGAACTGAAGCCTCTGCAATCATCATAATGGCTTCTTTAAGGGTAGGTTTAGAAAGTTCAGGTTCAGGTTCTGGTTCAGAGGTATGAGATGGAGGGCTGAGATTCAAGGTTTGAGGTTCAGATTCTGACTCAGGTTGGGGTTCAGATTCTGCTTCTGGTGAAGGTTCAGATGTTTGGGATGAAGCATAAAGAGGGTTTAAATCTAAAGGTTCGGATTCTGGTTCTGGTTCAGCGGAGATAATTGGTGGGTTGATAACAGAAGTGGGATGGTCAGAGGGTTGGTTTTCAGAAGGTATGGTGGTTGTTTATTGTGGTGGAGGTGAAGTTGCTTCAGATTGTGTTTGTGTTTGTTGTTGTGAAGCAAGTTGATGAGCATAAATTGTGGCTATGGTTGGGGATTCAGGGTCAGAAAATTCAGGGTCAGATGAGAGGGAAACATATGGGGGTGATTCTGGTGCTGAGGATGAGGAAGATGAAGTGCTTTGGTGGGTTTGTCTAGGTTCAGAGGGAGGTATGAAAGTACGGGCTATATTTAGGACTGGTGTAGGTTGGGAGGTTCTGATGATTGAGGGTGAAATATCAGAGGTGGTATAAATGGGTTGAGAGGAGAGAGGGTTAGAGGAAGCCATCATAAATTCAGAGGTAACAGGAGGAACAGACTTACCAGTTGAGATATTCAGATGCGCTGAAGATTTGCTTCCAGAAGTTTCTCCGAGTCTAGAAGATTGATGAAGAACTTGCAGAGAATGCTTCGAGAGAGGGTTTAGGGTTTTAGAGTGAGTGAGAGTGATAAGTGTGAAAAGTGAGAGAAAGTGTTTATATACTCTAAGTAAAAACATGCAAAACGACACACATTCCAGCGTTAGCACAAAAATCAAAATAGCACGTTTGGGGGGAAAAATGATTACAGCTAATAAATGAATGTCTAATCCCAACAGTACGCACACTGCTCTAGGAGATTTCAAACGTTCTGACCTTTGATTTCTTTTGATAGCTGTCTAGAAGTTCTAGGGTTAGACGTTTAGAGCTCCACGTGTTGATGTATCTGATCTTCAGGAATACCAAAGGATTGGTTTCTGAAGATTTCTAACTCAGATATCTTCTTAACTTGGTAGAAGTATCAGAGTCAGAGGCAGAAGTACATTTGTTTACATCAGAGTCACATTTTACATTTTCAGAGCCATATTTCACTCAGGGCAATTTTTAATGTTCAGATGTTCTAAGATAAAAAGAAATCTATCTTCAGCTAGAGGCTTAGTAAAGATATCTGCCCATTGATGTTCTGTATCAATGAACTTCAATGTTACTATCCCTTTCTGAACATAGTCTCTGATAAAATGATGTTTTATTTCTATGTGTTTGGCTCTGGAATGTAGAATGGGATTCTTACTTAAACAAATAGCAGCAGTATTATCACAAAAGATAGGAATGTTACTCTCAAAGATTTGTAGATCTTCTAGTTGATGCTTCATCCAGAGCATCTGAGTTGTGCACAGTGACGCTGAGATATATTCTGCTTCTGCAGTTGATAGAGCAATAGTTGACTGTCTTTTGCTAGCCCAGGAGATTAAATTGTTTCCCAGAAGCTGGCAATTTCCAGAAGTACTTTTTCGTTCTATTCTATCTCCTGCATAATCTGCATCACAATAACCCGAGAGTCTATACTCTGATGTTTTCTCATACATCAGGCCCAGGTTAGGAGTTCCTTTCAGATACTTAAGAATTCTCTTAACTGCTGTTAAATGAGATTCTCTAGGATCTGATTGGAATCTGGCACAAAGACAGACACTAAAGAGAATATCAGGACGAGTAGCAGTCAGATAGAGAAGAGAGCCTATCATACCTCGATAGAGCTTCTGACAAACCTTGTTGCTTACCTCTTCCTTTTCCAGAATGCAAGTTGGGTGCATGGGAGTTTTTGCAGAATTGCATTCTGTCATGTCAAACTTCTTCAGAACGTCTTTAATATATTTACTTTGATGGACGTACGTGACTTCTGGAGTTTGATTAATTTGAATTCCCAGAAAGAACTTTAGTTCTTGCATTAAACTCATCTCAAATTCTGCCTGCATTAACTTAGAAAATTCTTGGCAAACAGAGATGTTAGCAGAACCAAAAATAATATCATCAACATAAATCTGGCATATCATGAGATCATTATTAAGGTTTTTACAGAAGAGTGTAGAATCAACTTTCCCTCTGATAAAATTTTGTTCCAGAAGAAAATTGCTTAAGCGTTCATACCAAGCTCTGGGAGCTTGTTTAAGTCCATATAAGGATTTCTTAAGTTTAAAAACATGTTCTGGAAAGTTTGAATTTTCAAAACCTGGAGGTTGATTGACATACACTTCTTCTGAAATATAACCATTAAGAAATGCACTCTTGACATCCATTTGGTATAATTTGATAGAATGATTAATAGCAAAAGATACAAGAAGACGAATAGATTCTAACCTCGCGACTGGAGCAAAAGTTTCATTATAATCAATACCTTCTTGTTGACTATAACCTTGAGCTACCAGTCGTGCTTTGTTTCTGACAACTTCTCCTTTCTCGTTCAGCTTGTTTCTGAAAACCCATCTGGTTCCAATGACATGAGTGCCTCTGGGTTTAGGAACGAGATCCCAGACATCATTCTTTGAGAATTGATCTAATTCTTCTTGCATAGCTGCCACCCAATCGTTATCTTGAAGAGCTTCATCACAGGACGTAGGCTCAATCAGAGACACTAGTCCCAGAGGAATATCTTCAGAAGTTCTGAAGGTAGATCTGGTTCTAACAGGTTCATCTTTGTTTCCCAAAATCAAATCTTCAGATACGTTAATACGACTTTTAACTTTCCTTGGAATTTCTGGAGATTTAATTTCTTCAGAGTCTTGAGTGACAGTTGCTTCTGGAGTTTTCTCAGATTCTACAAGAGTGATTTCCAAATCTGCAAACTTTTCAACTAGCTTTGACTTTTCAGGGTCAAGCTTATCATCAAATCTGACATGAATTGATTCCTCCACAATTTTGGTTTCTGTGTTGTATACTCTATAGCCTTTAGAGCGTTCTGAGTATCCTAACATAATACCTTTCTGTGCTTTGGAATCAAACTTGTTCAGATGTTCTTTAGTATTTAATATAAAACAAGAGCATCCAAAAGGATGAAAATATGAGATGTTGGGTTTTCTTCCTTTACACAGTTCATAGGGAGTCTTTTCTAGAATAGGTCTTATAGAGATTCTATTCTGAATATAACACGCTGTATTTACAGCTTCTGCCCAAAAGTGCTTTGCTACATTAGTTTCATTGATCATGGTTCTGGCCATTTCTTGGAGTGTCCTATTCTTCCTCTCTACAACTCCATTTTGTTGTGGAGTTCTAGGGCAGGAGAAATCATGGGATATTCCATTAGAATCAAATAATTCTTCAAAATCTTTATTTTCAAATTCTCCACCATGATCACTTCTGACTCTAACAATTTTGGAGTCAAATTCTTTTTGCACTTTGGAACAGAAACTGGTGAATACATAGTGAGACTCACTCTTGTGCTTTAGGAATTTTACCCATGTCCAGCGACTGTAATCATCAACAATGACTAGTCCATACTTCTTTCCATTAACTGATGCTGTTTTCACAGGACCAAATAAGTCAATGTGAAGAAGTTCCAGAGGCTTAGAGGTAGAAACAACATTTTTCTTTTTAAAAGATGTTTTTGAAAATTTTCCTTTCTGACAAGCTTCACACAGAGCATCTGAAGAAAACTTCAGTTTAGGTAGGCCTCTGACTAACTCGAGTTTAGTTAGCTGAGAAAGTTTCCTCATGCTAATGTGGCCTAAGCGTCTATGCCATACCCATTGCTCTTCGTGAACTGACATTAGACATTTAACATTTTGATCTTTTAAATCAGAAAGATTTATTTTGTAAATGTTGTTTTTCCTCTTGCCTGTGAAAAGGACAGAGCCATCGTTCTGATTAATGGCTTTACATGTTTTTTGATTGAAGATTACATCATAACCGTTATCACTTAATTGACTTATGGATAACAAGTTATGCATTAATCCTTCTACATAAAGAACATCAGATATAGAGGGAAGAGTACCATTACCAATAGTTCCGGAGCCTCTGATCCTTCCTTTCTGATCTCCTCCGAAGCCTACAAATCCAGCGTCTTTAAGTTCCAGACTTTGGAACATAGACTTTCTTCCCGTCATGTGTCGCGAGCATCCAGAGTCCAGGTACCATGACTGGTGTCTGAACTTCGCTGCATAGGATATCTGCAACATAGATAATCTTATCTTTCGGTACCCAGAATCTCTTGGGTCCTTTTAGATTAGTTTTCCCAGAGTTTCTTACAACTTTGGGTCTTCTAGCATTTTTAAATTTGTGTTCTTGTGTGTGTGTGTAGTGATATGAAAAAGGAGATTTAATTTTATCACTTGCAGAAGTTTTATCTTCATTAGGATCATACCCAATTCCCCTTTTATTGTTCTGACTTACTCCATAAATCATGGATGCCATAATACTCCTATCTATCCCATTCTTCAGAAATTCTTGAAAGGCTTCTTCATATTTGTAAATAATTTTATTTGAAATTTGTGGTGCTTGAGATAACGTTTCTTCTAATTTTATTTTTGCTTCATTCCTTTCTAACATTAAAGATTTGATTGTATCTTCTTGTGATAGAATTGTTATCTCAAGTTCACTACACTCTTCAAATTTTGCTTTAAGACAGCCTTTAACGTTTTTAAACTTTTATTTTAATTTCTGATAAGAAGTAAGAGTTTCTGACAAACATGATTCTAAGTCAGATCTAGAAAGTTCAGAAAATACCTCTTCAGATTCTTCGTCTGAACAGCTGGATGTGGTAGCCATAAGTGCTACGTTGGCTTGTTCATCAGAGTCAGATTCTGATGATCCAAATTCACTGTCATCCCAGGTAGCCATCAGTCCTTTCTTTGTTCTGAAGGTGTTTTTCTTGAAGCTTTCTTTTCTAGGGTTGTCTTTCTTCAACTTGGGGCATTCATTTCTGTAATGACCTGTTTCTTTACATTCATAACAGGTAATATCTTTGTTAGCTTTACCTTTTGAAGTTGACTCTGATCGATCCCCTCTGGGTCTTGGTCTTCTGAAGTTGTTGTTCCTCTTTTTCCAGAGTTGCTTGACTCTTCTGGTTAGTAGGGACAACTCTTCTTCATCATCAGAGTCTTCTGGTTCAGAATCGTCAGTATCTTCAGCTTCTGCCTGGAGAGCTTTGGTTCTGTCAGGCTTCCGTCTTTCAGATCTGGACTTAAGCGCTACGGACTTGTTCCTTTTCTGAGGCTCATCCTCCTCTAGTTCTATCTCATGGCTTCTGAGAGAACTAACAAGTTCTTCAAGGCTGATATTGTTCAGATCCTTTGACAGCTTTAGAGCAGTAACCATAGGTCTCCATTTCTTTGGCAGACTTCTGACTATCTTCTTAACATGATCTGCAGTCGTGTATCCTTTGTCTAACACTTTAAGACCTGCAATAAGAGTTTGAAATCTAGAAAACATAGCCTCTATAGCTTCGTCGTCTTCCATTTTGAAGGCTTCATATTTCTGGATAAGTGCCAGAGCCTTCGTCTCCTTGACTTGGGAGTTTCCTTCATGGGTCATCTTCAGAGAGTCAAATATATCTTTGGCAGTCTCTCTGTTGGTGATCTTTTCATATTCATTGTATGATATAGCATTTAGAAGTATTGTTCTGGCCTTGTGGTGATTTTTGAAAATACGTTTCTGATCTTCTGACATCTTACTTCTGGGAACTTCAGCTCCATTTAAGACTGGAGGTTTGTATCCATCTGTGACAATGTCCCATAGGTCAGCATCATAACCCAGAAAGAAACTTTCGATTCTGTCTTTCCAGTAATCAAATTTCTCTCCATCAAAAACAGGAGGCTTGGCATTGTAAGAATCTCTTTCATTTGAGTGGGCCATTGTTTTTCTCGAACTGGATCTCTCTACACGGTTAAGTGTTTGATTAGAAAATCAATAACAGAGCCGGAGCTCTGATACCAATTGAAGGTGAGAAAAACAAGAAAGGGGGGGTTTGAATTGTTTGGAAAAATAAGCGTTTTTCAAAATGAAAATCACACAAGGATTTTATACTGGTTCGCTTATAACACAAAGCTACTCCAGTCCACCCGGCCAAGGTGATTTCGCCTTCAACAAGGACTTAATCCACTAATCTTGAAAGATTACAAACAACGTCTAAGATACAAAATCTCTTAGCCCTCTCAAGTATACAGACTACACAGAGTCACTTGAGGAAATCAACAAACAATAGAAGAAGGATTTATGTAAACTGGAGTGCTTCTAAGAAAGCAAGTATTACAAAATTAAGAACAAGAGTTTTTCACGTAATAAGCAAAAGCTTCGTGAAGATAGAGAGCAAGAGTGTTTTTCTTGTTGATGTTTCAGTATGATTTTTCCTCGTATATGTGTATGTTGAAATGATTTTCAATCCTTTATATAGATCAGTTGAAGTAGTAGTTGAAACTGGTGGATATTGAGATGAAGTTACGCCATCACATAATTAGCTAATGCAGGATGACTTTTTCTTCTTGAAATGACTACTTACCACAAGTAGTATTTTCTTTATTGAGATTGGAGATTAACGTCTCTTTCTCAATTAGGAAATCCATTTGAAAATCTTTACTTGTCTTCAACGTTACTCTTTCATGATTAGCAAATCCATAATCAGAGTATTTGTGTTTCTGGAGAACCTTGGAATCTTGCTTCTGATGTTGATCTAAATAGATTCTTCAGAAAGCGTTGTTCAGAGTCAGAGGTTCTAGGACTTACTTCCTGTTAAGATGCTTCTGATACTTGTTGTTTAGTTCAGAGTTTGACTTTCTTGAACTTGTTTCTTCTTCAGAGCTTCTGATCATTTGATAATATACTTCTGATCTGGTACTCTATCTGATGATATCATCAGAGTCCTGCACACTTAGAAACTTTTCGTTAGGGTGCCATTTTTGGTTTCATCCTTTGTTATCATCAAAATCAAGGAATCTGTTGTATCACAATTTTTGTTCTTACAGGTGGAAGGTTTGAGAATCCCTTACAAGTTCAAAGCACCGTCCTTCGATAAATACAATGGTACTTCTTGTCCTCGCACCCATGTGCAGGCTTATTATCGAAAAATCTCTGCGTATACCGATGATGAAAAGATGTGGATGTATTTTTTCCAAGATAGTCTATCTGGGGCTTCTTTGGACTGGTACATGGAATTAAAGAGAGATTCGATCCGATGCTGGAGGGATCTAGGTGAGGCTTTCTTGAGGCAATATAAACATAACATGGACATGGCGCCTAGCCGGACTCAGCTGCAGAGTCTATGTCAGAAATCCAATGAGAGCTTCAAGGAGTATGCCCAGAGGTGGCGTGAACTGGCTGCTAAAGTTCAACCCCCTATGCTGGAGAGGGAGTTGACAGACATGTTTATCGGTACTCTTCAGGGTGTGTTTATGGACTGGATGGGGAGCTGCCCATTCGGTAGTTTTTCTGATGTTGTCATTTGTGGAGAGAGGACTGAGAGCTTGATTAAAACTGGGAAGATCCAAGATGTTGGTTCCTCTTCTTCTAAGAAGCCGTTTGCTGGGGCACCTCGTCGAAGAGAGGGTGAAACTAATGCTGTTCAACACCGCAGAGATCAGAACAGAATTGAATACCGTCAAGCTGCTGCAGTAACCATTTCGGCACCTCAGCCTCGTCAACAACAACAACAAAGAGTTCAACAACCGCAACAACAACAACAACAGCAACGTCCGTATCAGCCCAGACAAAGGATGCCTGATCGACGTTTTGATTCGCTACCCATGTCGTACGCCGAACTGCTGCCCGAACTACTCAGGTTGGGGTTGGTTGAGTTGCGTACAATGGCTCCGCCTACAGTATTGCCTCCTGGGTACGACGCCAACGTCCGTTGTGACTTTCACTCTGGGGCACCAGGGCATCATACTGAGAAGTGTCGGGCTCTCCAGCACAAGGTCCAAGATTTGATCGATGCCAAGGCGATCAACTTCGCTCCAGTGCCTAACGTCGTAAACAACCCTATGCCTCAGCATAGTGGGCATAGAGTGAACAATATTGAGGGGAAAGAAGCTGAAGATCTGGTTGTTAATGTTGATGATGTTCAGACTTCTCTGCTAGTTGTGAAGGGCTGTCTGCTGAATGGGGGTGTTTACTCAGGCTGTGATGAGGATTGTTTGGGCTGTGCAGAATCTGAGAATGGTTGCGACCAGTTAAGGGCCGGTATCCAGGGTATGATGGATGAGGGTTGTTTGCAATTCAGTAGGGCTGTAAAAGATCGTGGAACAGTGTCAACTATCACCATTTACTTTAAACCAACTGAAGGACGTGGACAAAGGGTCGTTAGTGCACCTGCAACGAATGGTACCCCAGTTACCATTTCCGTGCCTGTAACCATCAGTGCTCCAACTACTATCGTTGCGTCTGGAAGAAGGGCTGTTGAGAATAGTAGAGCCGTGCCGTGGAAGTATGATAATGCTTACCGCAGTAACAGAAGGGTTGAAAGTCAGACGAGACCAGTGAATCAAACTCCAGTGACAATTGGTTTACCGAATAGAGTTCCTGCAACTGTTGGTCCGGCTGTGGATAATGTAGGGGGTCCAGGAGGTTTTACCAGAAGCGGTCGTCTGTTCGCACCACAGCCTTTGAGGGACAATAATGCTGAGGCTCTCGCCAAAGCAAAGGGTAAGCAAGCTGTGGTTGAGGAAGAACCTGTCCAGAAGGAAGCGCCCGAGGGGTCATTTGAGAAGGACGTGGAGGAGTTTATGAAGATAATCAAGAAGAGTGACTACAAGATTGTAGATCAGTTGAATCAAACTCCGTCCAAGATTTCTATACTTTCACTGTTGTTGTGCTCTGAGGCACACCGTAATGCCTTGCTGAAGATGTTGAATCTGGCTTACGTGCCTCAGGAGATTTCTGTCAATCAACTGGAGGGCGTAATGGCCAATGTGAGCACCAGGCATGGTGTAGGATTCACCAACCTGGACTTAACGCCTGAAGGGCGAAACCATAACAAAGCCTTGCACATCACCATGGAGTGCAAGGGGGCAGTGTTGTCTCACGTATTGGTAGACACCGGGTCGTCGCTGAATGTGCTGCCTAAGCAGATTCTGAAGAAGATTGATGTGGAAGGGTTTGTGCTTACTCCCAGTGACCTGATCGTTCGTGCTTTCGACGGCTCCAAACGTTCTGTGTGTGGGGAAGTTACCTTGCCTGTGAAGATAGGTCCTGAGGTATTCGATATCATCTTCTATGTTATGGACATCCAGCCCGCCTATAGTTGTTTATTGGGGCGTCCATGGATTCATGCAGCAGGGGCAGTCTCGTCGACTCTCCATCAAAAACTCAAGTATGTCTGGAACGGTCAGATTGTGACCGTGTGCGGTGAAGAAGAGATTCTGGTGAGTCATCTATCCTCGTTCAAATATGTTGAGGTAGATGGCGAGATCCACGAAACCTTATGTCAGGCGTTTGAGACTGTGGCTCTTGAGAAAGTGGCGTACGCTGAGCAGAGGAAACCAGGTGCTTCAATTACTTCTTACAAGCAGGCTAAGGAGGTTGTTGATTCTGGCAAAGCTGAAGGCTGGGGCAAGATGGTGGACTTGCCTGTCAAAGAAGACAAATTTGGCGTTGGTTACGAGCCTCTCCAAGCAGAGCAAAATGGTCAAGCGGGTCCGAGTACCTTTACCAGCGCTGGGCTGATGAATCATGGCGACGTCTCTGCAACCGGTAGTGAAGACTGTGACAATGATTGTGATCTGGACAACTGGGTTCGCCCGTGTGCACCAGGGGGGTCTATCAACAACTGGACGGTTGAAGAAGTGGTTCAAGTTACTCTTCTGACAGAGTAATTTTCTGTTGTTTTTTCATTTTGCATGAAAATCCTACGATCTGCCCAAGGCGTAGTGATTCATTGTAGGGCCTCATCTGTTTTAATGATTATCATTAATGAAGGACATTTTTTGCAATCAAACTTTGTGATCCCTGTCTTTCTATTTTTTGTTTTCATCTTTTTTTTCAAAAACAATAAAAATGGCAATATTTTTGTTTTTGTGACTTTATTGAACTCTTTTTCTAAAACAAAGCATTAAACATGCAGAAGCGATCTTATGGCATTCACTATGAATAGTTCTGTTATGGCTCAGTATGATTTCGACAATCCCATCTACCAAGCTGAAGAGGAGAGTGAGGAAGACTGTGAACTTCCTGCAGAATTGGTCAGATTGCTGAAGCAGGAGGAAAGGGTCATCCAACCTCATCAGGAGGAGTTGGAGGTTGTTAATTTGGGTACTGAGGATGCCAAAAGAGAAATCAAGATTGGGGCTGCTTTAGAGGACTCTGTCAAGAGGAGGCTGATTGAGATGCTGAGAGAATATGTGGAGATATTCGCCTGGTCATATCAAGATATGCCCGGGTTGGATACAGACATTGTGGTGCATCGATTACCTCTTAGAGAAGGATGTCCTTCGGTCAAGCAGAAGCTTCGTAGAACGAGTCCTGATATGGCAACTAAGATCAAGGAAGAGGTTCAGAAGCAGTGGGATGCAGGTTTTTTGGCTGTTACAAGTTATCCCCCATGGGTGGCCAACATCGTTCCTGTGCCGAAGAAGGATGGCAAAGTCAGAATGTGTGTCGATTACCGGGATTTGAATAGAGCGAGTCCGAAAGATGATTTCCCATTACCTCACATTGATGTATTGGTTGATAATACGGCTCAATCCTCGGTATTCTCTTTCATGGATGGTTTCTCTGGATATAATCAGATCAAGATGGCGCTAGAGGACATGGAAAAGACGACATTTATTACACCTTGGGGCACGTTCTGCTATAAGGTGATGCCATTTGGGCTAAAGAATGCTGGTGCTACCTATCAGAGGGCAATGACGACTCTTTTTCATGACATGATGCACAAAGAAATTGAAGTATACGTAGATGATATGATTGCGAAGTCGCAGACAGAAGAGGAGCACTTGGTTAATTTGCAGAAGCTGTTTGACCGGTTGAGAAAGTTCAAGCTGAGGTTGAATCCGAACAAGTGTACGTTTGGGGTGAGATCAGGGAAGCTTTTAGGCTTCATTGTCAGTGAGAAAGGGATTGAGGTTGATCCAGCAAAAGTCAAAGCTATTCAAGAGATGCCTGAACCAAAAACGGAAAAGCAGGTCCGTGGGTTTTTAGGGAGATTAAACTACATTGCAAGGTTCATATCTCATCTAACAGCCACGTGCGAACCAATTTTCAAACTGCTCAGAAAGAATCAGGCGATCAAGTGGAATGATGATTGTCAGAAGGCTTTTGACAAGATTAAAGAGTATTTACAGAAACCTCCAATCCTTATACCTCCAGTTCCAGGGAGACCTCTGATAATGTACCTGTCAGTGACTGAGAACTCGATGGGGTGTGTATTGGGACAGCATGACGAGTCTGGTCGAAAAGAGCATGCCATATACTACCTTAGCAAAAAGTTTACCGACTGTGAAACAAGATATTCACTGCTCGAGAAAACTTGCTGTGCTTTGGCCTGGGCTGCTCGCCGACTGAGGCAGTATATGTTGAACCATACTACCTTATTGATTTCTAAGATGGATCCAGTGAAGTACATCTTTGAGAAACCGGCTCTCACCGGACGCGTTGCTCGTTGGCAGATGATTCTAACAGAATATGATATTCAGTACACGTCACAAAAGGCCATCAAAGGTAGTGTTCTGTCAGACTACCTCGCCGAGCAACCGATTGAAGATTATCAGCCTATGATGTTTGAATTCCCTGATGAAGACATCATGTATCTTAAGATGAAAGATTGCGAAGAGCCTCTTGTCGAGGAGGGACCGGATCCTGATGACAAGTGGACACTGATGTTTGATGGGGCTGTGAATATGAACGGTAACGGTGTTGGGGCAGTATTGATCAATCCTAAAGGTGCTCATATACCTTTTTCTGCCAGATTGACGTTTGACGTCACCAACAACGAAGCTGAGTATGAGGCTTGAATCATGGGGATAGAAGAAGCCATTGATCTAAGGATCAAAACTCTTGATATATTTGGAGATTCCGCTCTAGTGGTCAATCAAGTCAATGGAGATTGGAATACGAATCAGCCGCACTTGATTCCGTATAGAGATTACACCAGAAGAATACTGACGTTCTTCAAGAAGGTGAAGTTGTATCATGTCCCCCGGGATGAGAATCAGATGGCTGATGCTTTGGCAACTTTGTCTTCCATGATCAAAGTTCATTGGTGGAATCATGTGCCACATGTTGCGGTGAATCGACTCGAGAGGCCTGCGTATGTGTTTGCAGCCGAGTCTGTTGTGGGTGATGAGAAGCCGTGGTATTACGACATCAAGAACTTCCTCAAGACTCAGGAGTATCCTGAAGGTGCGTCGAAAAACGACAAGAAAACCCTGAGAAGGCTAGCTGGAAGCTTCTATTTGAATCAGGATGATGTGCTGTATAAGAGAAACTTTGACATGGTCTTGCTCAGATGCGTGGACAGACCCGAGGCAGACATGTTAATGCAGGAAGTTCATGAAGGTTCCTTCGGTACTCATGCCGGCGGACATGCAATGGCTAAGAAATTGTTGAGAGCGGGTTATTACTGGATGACTATGGAATCCGATTGTTTCAAGTATGCTCGGAAGTGCCATAAGTGTCAAATTTATGCTGATAAGGTGCATGTACCACCAAGCCCTCTGAATGTCATGAATTCGCCTTGGCCGTTTGCCATGTGGGGCATTGATATGATTGGGAAGATTGAGCCTACTGCTTCGAATGGACATCACTTCATCTTGGTTGCGATTGACTATTTCACCAAATGGGTGGAAGCAGCTTCCTATGCTAACGTTACCAAACAAGTGGTTACCCGGTTCATCAAGAAAGAAATCATATGTCGTTATGGAGTTCCTGAGAGAATCATCACTGACAATGGTTCGAATCTCAATAACAAGATGATGAAAGAGCTTTGTAAAGATTTCAAGATTGAACATCACAATTCTTCTCCTTACAGACCGAAGATGAATGGTGCTGTAGAAGCGGCGAACAAGAATATCAAGAAGATTGTGCAGAAGATGGTCGTTACGTACAAGGATTGGCATGAGATGCTGCCTTTCGCTTTGCATGGGTACCGTACCTCAGTACGTACGTCGACCGGGGCAACCCCTTACTCCCTTGTGTATGGTATGGAAGTTGTCCTACCTGTTGAAGTGGAGATTCCTTCTCTGAGAGTTTTATTGGATGTCAAGCTGGACGAAGCCGAGTGGATTCGAACAAGGTTTAACGAGTTGAGCCTTATCGAAGAGAGACGGCTAGCAGCTGTATGCCATGGACAGTTGTATCAGCGAAGGATGAAGCGAGCCTTTGATCAGAAAGTGCGTCCTCGAAGCTATCAGATCGGTGATCTAGTTTTGAAGAGGATCCTCCCTCCCGGTGCAGATAACAGGGGCAAGTGGACTCCTAATTATGAAGGTCCATATGTTGTGAAAAAGGTATTCTCCGGTGGAGCCTTGATGCTTACAACTATGGATGGTGAAGACTTTCCGTCTCCTGTTAACTCAGATGTAGTCAAAAAATACTTCGCATAAATTGACCTGCTGGACAAAAAGAATAAAAGAGTCCAGGCAAAAAATGGGCATCCCGGCGAACCAAAAAACAGAAAGAAAAGGTTCGGGCAAAAATTAGGGATAAAATGAAAAGAATTTGTACACCCGGTAAGTCGAAAACCCGCAAGGGCGGCTTAGGCAAAAATGGGTATCCCGGTGGATTGAAAACCCGAAAGGGCGATCCAGCCAAAAGAGGGATTAAAGCGAAGACTACAGTCTGAGTTGTCTGTACTTCATCAAGCTTTGTCGTCTGCCATCTCGAAAGATGTGATCCGTCCAGTCATTCTTCTCAGAAAGCAAGGAGTTGGGAGGAAAACTGATGATCTGTGAGTGATAACAGAATTGGGAAATAGTGGATGCCGTGTTCACATTGCCATTAGGATAGATTTTCCTTTTGTGCGCAATTACCTCTTTCTAGGAATTGCCTCCCAATGTATTTGCCTTTTCAGGCGCATTTTCAATCAATAAAAGTCGTTATTCAGATAAATGGCTCTTTTGTTTTTATTTTTACTGTTTTGTTTGCAAAAATGTCCGAATTTTTGATAAGCATTGCATATAAAAACATGAAGGCTAAACAATAGCTTGCAGGATGACGAAACATTTGAAAATCATTTTGAATGTTGAGGACACTTGAGCGTATCTTGTCCATGTATCCCCTGGGGGCATTTTGTTGTGCTGTTTTTCGGGTTGGCGTCTGTGAGGACGTTTCCTCAGCAGATATTTTCCCCAAGCAAGTTTGGAAGCTATCAGAGCTATGTTCCCCTGCGGAGACGTCTGTGGATAGTGCCTTCTATTCCCCAACAGATCTAAGGATTGCCTATCCCCCAGCAGGCCTGTATTTGCCGATTTCCTCCCCGAGTGCGGCAGGTTCATTGAAATTTATCTCCAGCATTTATCCTATCTGTGGACTGAAGGATATCCCCAGCGGAGTTTACCTTTCCCCAGCAGCAGTGCTATTCTCCAACATGAGTGAGAAGTCGTTGCTCTCCTTGTAGAGTCTCCCCGCAGAGTTGGAGTACCCGATCAGTTTTGGCTCCCCAGCCGGAGTTTTTCATCATTTTTGCATTTTTGCATTTTAGTGATCATTGCATCCTCAAACTGCGTAGCATTCCCATTCAATATGGAGCATCACGCCATAGAAAAATTCAAACATATGCATTCATGTGTTAACCTCACCAGACCGTATCCCCGGCAGAGGCGGATCATTTTGTTCAACATCGATGCAACACGCCTGCTACAGTGGCTCCTGACAGCACTCAGGATTGATATCCCCAGAGAGGTTTATTACCTCACCCGTTGGCGACAGAAAGTTTGTTTCTCCCCAGTGAGACCCCCAGCAAGTGGTCAACCTTGCCTTGACATATCTAAGATGTCGTTCTTGTGATACCGGTAAGTGTCATGCCAGCACCCGCGTGTGTTTCTTTGTTTGGTGTCGGTAAACACCATTGTTTCGGTGTCTGTAAACATCGGGTATTCTCCCCAGCCATCGGTAAATGTCTGGTCATCATTTTTTGATGTCGGTAAACATCATCTTTCGATGTCGGTAAACATCGAGTCTTTTCTGCAGACATCGGTAAATGTCTGATAATCCCCAGCTAGAGATCCCCAGTAGAGTCATCGGTAAATGTCCTATCTGTTTTCCAGTTGCAAATATTTGTTTTTTCCCTTAGTGAAGTGTTCCCAGTCATCGGTAAATGTCTGGTCGTTTTTGGATGTCGGTAAACATCATCTTTCGATGTCGATAAACATCGAGTCTCATCCCAGCCACCGGTAAATGTTTGGTCATGCTTTGTTTCCTTGTTGATAAAATCGAGATCCCCAGAAGTCGTCGGTAAACGTCTTGTCTGATTACACCACAAAGATTTTGTTCCTCCCCAAGTGGAGACGCCATCGGTAAATGGCCCTGTATGCTTCGATATCGGTAAATATTGAATGCCCAGTTTTATCCGCCATCGATAAATGGCCCCGTTTTCTTCGATATCGATAAATATCGGATCCCCAGTTGCAGTAGCCATCGGTAAATGGTCGAGTTGAAGCTGATATCGGTAAATGTCAAGTTTCTTTGAAGCCACCATCGGTAAATGGTTTTGCTTCCTTTTACATCAGGAGTTGTTTCCCAGCAGCCATCGGTAAATGGTCTTGCTGAGGTTGATATCGGTAAATATCAAGCTTCCAGTTTCTAACCATCGGTAAATGGTTTCGCTTTTCTGAAGTTGTCAATTGCAGGCGTCATCAGTATATGACGTGGTTCTTCTTGTATCATATCCGGCAGAGTGCAAATTTCTACGGTTCTTGGTATTCAATCCCTGTTTACCCTGAAGGTCTGACAGCCGTCGCTCTCATCCATTCGGGTTCCCAGCTGATTGAATAGGGGCAGCTGTAGCACCTCAAATTTGCACCTATCATTGTACATACATTCTCATATTAGGTCATAACATAACATGGTCCACTGCATAACATTGCATTGTCCTGTTTGCCTCAAGTGCAAGCCAATCAAGAGAATTAGGTCAAACTGGTCAGGAGATCAGTCAGTCAAGCAAGCAAGTGCATTTCTCAAGGAGCCAAGGCCCTAGGGTTGGTCCAACATGTTCACATGACTTGGGGATCCATTTGAAGTGTTTAGGTCAAGGATTGGATGTTCAGAAGTCATCAGTCAATGCACAATCAGTCAGAAACCCTAAAAGTCAACTGTTGGTCAACTGTCCATTTAATCAGCGATTTGATGATGGGATTTGGTTTGAGAGAGCTTATTCATGTCCATATAGGCCTCATATATCATGGCAAACACCATCATGGAAGAATTTGAAGCCAGATCAGAAATTTCCAAAAAGGGAAACTTGACCTGTAACTGAAATTTACCAAAAATGGAAAGTCTTGATCCTCAAACTTACATCATGATACAAGCTTCAAATGAATTTTTGCCCAACATGAAAGTTGAAGATCTTGTTCTCCCATTTCCAAAAAGTCCAAGAACACTCAATTCCCATGTATGGTTGGCAAGTTGTGATCAAATCATTTTCAGAAATTCTTGAACTTCAAAAGGCCATATCTCTCAAACCATTTGGCCAAATTTGGTGAGGTTTTTTCCAACAAGTCACATTTGACCTCCTCTTTCCAAAAATGTAACTTTCATGTACCAAAACTTTATGGATCAAAATGGCACTTTTGAACCTACATGGATTATTTTCAAGTAAGGTGAAAAGTTGAACTTTCCAAATAATCATTTCTAACCAATTCTACCAATCAAACATGTTCTGAAAATGAATTTGTGACATGAACCAAGTCATTTTCGTGCAGTACATGTAGCCATTCCTAACTTGCTTGAAAATTGGCCAAAAGTACACTTTTCACCAACTCCATCCCACCTTTTCATGAACTTTGATTTGTACCCTTAAACAGCAGATATATTCATCATTTTCTGTCACTTGGAAACCCTAGCTGCAGCCATTAAACACTCAGAAATCCATTCATTCTCAAAAAAACCTCATTTTGATCATTTTTCAAAATCTGCCAAAACTTTCAAAGGACCACGAGCAAGCATTGTTGTTTCACCATCTAGGCATCATTTTAAGCTCATTTCAACCATCATTCTTCATCTGTAAGAGGGTTTCTGCTGGACTGTTTTTCAAAGCAACTTCCATGGCAGATCTGGATTGAGGTATCTTCAAGCTTCTTCGAGCAAAACTATCTTCACCAATCATCATTTGGAGGACTTTGGTTCATCTGTTTCACCAGCAAACATCAAAACAACAACTGAATTCCAACTTTCTTCAAAAACAAGTAAGAGATCGATCTCTCTATTTTTCAAATCCATGCTATGCTTAGTGTAGATCTCTCCATGCTGAGTTTCATGATGCTTTTATTTTCGAAAATGGTTGGATATTCATGAAGTTACACTGAAATGAAGTTTGATGTTGTTTTGGATTCTTGCTCGATTCATGATGTATGCTGCGTTTTAATGAAAATTATTGTTGGATTCTTGTTTGCCATGCTTGGATGTTCATTTCTGTGTTTTCAATTTGGATTTCTGGAGAATTTTTTATGAAACACGATTTGGGGATGATGAATGTTGCTGCTGTTTGCATAAACCCTAGTCTGTATTGCCATGCCCAGAAAATCCAATTATCACGTTGCATGTTTACTGTTGAGCCATGCTAGCCAATTAAAACATTTCCTTGGCCGCGCCTAAACGACATCGTTTGGTTTAGTGACATCCCTAATTACAGAAATGCCATTCTCGGTCTAATTATTTCAAATTAATTCATTTAATTTCTTATTTTTATTTCATTTGATCATTCAACTTGCAAAATTCATAATTCATTCATTTCAATTCCAAATTCAGTGGGAATTTTTGCATCATCTTCATCATGATCCCTAGTTTTTTATCACTATTTTTGCTGATTTTTTGGATGGTTGGATTTTTAATGGCATTAGGGTTTGTAGAATGTGACCAAATATTGTACATTTTGCCAAATCTCTTGTGAAATTGTGATGCATTATCCATTTGATCTGAAAATTTTTGTGCTTAATCTACACTCATCCATGTTTATTTTGATGTAAAGATCATGATTTTATCTTATGTGGTTTGAGAGTTGTGAATTTTTGAAGTAGGGTGTGACAACTTGTGTCACACCATTGATATGCAATTTCATGAATTTTGATGACATGCTTCTTGATCTCCAATTGATGTGAAATTTTGCATGAACCTTCTCTTATATGTCTAGTTGACTTGTGATTTTTCTTAGAATTAATTGTGCCATTTCCTATTTGTTTGAGATTTTTCTCCCCTGTCTAGTCAAATGTTGACTTTGTGTGATACATGTTGCCATTCCATTTGGGAAATTCTCATACTTTATTGGATGATCATGAATTTTTACATGTGCATACTAGACATCTTAAGCTTTGCCATGGTGTTGATCCCATTCATTTCTCATCTGTTGTCATTGAGTTATGATTTTTTTGAAGTTGATACATGTTTGTTTGACTTCTTTGAGCATGATTGAAATTGTTTTGACTTTCTGATTTTAATTGACCACCTTCCCATGATCTAATTGAGCTGAAATTTTATATGCATGTCATGTTATGGATTTTGATTGAGCATGAATTATTTGGTGATTTTTGGAATTGATTATGTTTGGTTTTGAGCTAAGTCTTGCTGTTGACTTCATTGAGCATGTTCAAATTTGCTTTGACTTTATGATTTTCATTGACTGCCTTCCACTTGTCCAAATGTGATGAAATTTTACATGCTTACCATGCTAGGTGTTAGGATTGATCATGATTTATTTGGTGATTTTTGAAAATGTTTGAGTTGACTTTTGATGCAAGTCATCCTGTTGACTTCTTTGAGCTCTCCCTTGCCATGACTTCTTTTGCTTGTGAATTGATGATGATGCATGATATGAACATGAACCCAATTGAGCTTGCTTCTTAAATGTTTGAACATGATTTTGAATGCTTGCCCTTTGCTGTTTTGACTTTTTCATTCTCTTTTGACCCTAGGTTTGCCCTAGTGGTCCAGTTACTCACTGTTGAGCTTATGTTTTCAGGTTGAACACCAGGTGACCATTGAGACCATTTCTTTTTGATTAAGCTTGATTGTTTATCATGAGCTAACCTTTGTTTTGTAGGTGGCTTGACTCATATGGTTTGAGTCTTGTGCTTTGCACATTGGTCCCTCTGTGTTGACTGTTGTTTCCTAATTCCTTTTGCTTTGACTGTTGAACTGTGTATTGATCTGTTTGACCATTTCAGGTACCATTAGTTGCTTAAGTTCTTTAAACTTGCTTTGCTTTGCTATTTAGCAACTTGCTTGAGGTATAATTCCTTTTTCTTCATGTAGTCTGGAAGACCTGGCCTGTTACTTGGCCAGGCAACTGTCTGAAGTCCTCCTTAAGAGGCAATGTTTGTGTATGTTTAAATCTTGTCCCTGTACATATGCAAAGTCCTCCTAAGTGAAGAGGCAATTGGCAGAACCCAAGGGATAAGCAATCTATCCCCTGCTAGTCTGTGTGTCACTCACATTGCTCACACTACCTGTGTTGATGCATAGTGGGTAAAAGCCCAAGATCCATAGAGTCACTTGTGGATAGAGTTCCCCCATTCTGAACTCCCACACCTTCTGATATTCAAATGCTCTCCCTGGCCAGGGATAAGAGCAATGAGGCACACCCCTCATCTCCTTTCATCTGCTTCACCTTGGCTCTCAATGTCAAGGTTAAGAGCACATTCACCCAGTTCCAGAGGTTTGTTTGTTGAGGTTGATATGACCCCTCGACTAAAACCTAACCCTTGTTTGAGCCTCTTGTGTGCATATAGTGTGTGCTACTTGTGCTTGTGTGTTTGCTTTAGCTTGCTTCCTGTGCAAGTTAGGTTTAGTTTGACTTGCTTCCTGTGCAAGTTAGGTGTGGCTTGCTTCCTGTGCAAGTCATGATTAGGATAGGCTTGCTTCCTGTGCAAGTTAGCTAGAAACCTTAACTTAGGGATGAATTTGCATGATAACATCTAGGCTCGAGTCGTAGTCTCCCTAGTGTTGTGTCTCCCTCTGTTATCTGGTTAGGCTAGTCCTTTATCCCTCCGTAGGGGAACTACGTCGCCCTGATCCTCATACCAGATGAGGTACGTAGGCAGGAGATGAGCTGATCTCTCCGGGCGCCTGTGTCTTTGTTTTGTCTTGTTGTGTGCTTGGAAGCTGATGTAAGTCCATCGAGTGGCATTTGGGTTCCAGTGTGGGTTTGTTGGTTCGGATGCTGATGTAAGTCCAGTGATTGGCGTTCAGGCTCCACGTTTGCCTCTTTGTGTGTGTCTTGGTTCGGATGCTGATGTAAGTCCAGTGATTGGCATTCAGGCTCCACGTTTGCCTTTGCCAGTGTTTGTTTGTGTGCGTGTCAGCCGAGCTACGAATGCTCTGATTCTCCTTCGTCCAAGGAGATACGTATGCATAGGATGCGACATCCTAGCGAGCATGTGTCGTTTCCCCAGTCCGAACTACTTCGACTCTGATGTCTATGCCTGATAGACTAAGTAGGCCCAGGATACGATATCCTGCCGAGTCAGTTTCAGTCTCTTTTGTTTTCTTGTGTCTCTTTCAGCCAGTTGTGGGTGTGTGAGCAGTGTTTTAGCAACCATTTTTTCCTTCCTATTGTGCGTGGATCCCGTCGAGTACGACGGATGCGTAGGGGTGCTAATACCTTCCCTTCGCATAACCGACTCCCGATCCCATTCTCTTTGGTCGCGAGACCATGTTCTTTCCAGGTTTACTCTGAGCGTTTCCTTTTCCTCTTTTGGGATAAATAACGCACGGTGGCGGCTCTGTTGTTCTTGTTTTCCCGCCGGTTTTTCGCGTGATGCGACACACTGGAAGAATTCTCCAGACTGCTTGGGATACCTATCCTTGATCAAATACCTTTCAGTGGTTTAGAAAAGGTTCCGAAGTCTGAAGAAGTTGCCGCAGCTTTACACATGACGAAGTCCGACATTGAAGCTAATTGGGTAACAAGGAGTGGAGTTAAGGGTTTACTGGCCAAATTTCTGATAAATAAGGCCCGGGAATTCCTAAAAGTTATGGATGTCCACGCTTTCGAAGATGTCCTAGCATTACTAATCTACGGTTTGGTGTTATTTCCTAATCCAGACCAATTCATAGACATGAATGCTATTAAGATATTTCTCACTCATAACCCTGTGCCCACCTTGCTGGGAGACATTTTGCATTCCCTCCACACTCGTACCATGAAGAAGCAAGGGACTCTCATGTGCTGCATACCTTTGTTGTCTAGGTGGTTTATTTCGCACCTTCCTCAATCAGTCTTGAAGAACGAGCAGAATTTGAAATGGTCTCAAAGGATAATGTCGCTCTCCCACCCAGACATCTGTTGGTGTCCTCAGTTCAAGGAAAATGTTACCATCATTGACCGTTGTGGCGAGTTCCCTAATGTACCACTCCTAGGAATAAGAGGAGGCATTACTTATAATCCTGCTTTAGCTCTGCGACAGTTTGGTTGTGCTCGAAGAGATGGTCCACATGAAATGATCATCGAAGGCATCATGTTCGACTATGACAATGATTCCCAAGACCTCCGTCAAAGATTTGTACGAGCTTGGGGCATGGTGAAGAGAGGTACGTTAGGACAGAAAAATTCTATTCCTATGGAACCTTATCTCAGATGGGTACGCGCCAGAGCTCGTGAACTTGTCATGCCATATCTTGCAATCGGACCTCAGATTGTCGAACCTGAAGCTGAAGGAGGTGCTCCTCAGATCATTCCTTATCCAGATATGCCTACCAACGTTGAGGAACTAAAGAGATCCTGGATCCAGTTGAGAGAAGAAAAGGATACTTTCGAGACTCAGTTCGTCGCAGAAAGGAAGAAAGTGTTAGAACTTACCAGTCAGCTTAATGAGGAACGAAGACTCAATGCGTACCTTCGCCCAAAAAGAAGTCGCCCCTGGGAGACTTGAGCTTTCATGGTATTTATTCCTTTTGTAATGAACATTGATCAAAGAAATCAGCAATAAACATGTCTCTCTTGTTGGTGATTTACGCAAAGTTAAATTCCAAAAGTCCTTGAAAACATTTCATACATTGCATAGCATAACATAACACTGCATAACAGGTATTCTACAAGTTCAATGTTCTCACGGTCTTCATTGCAAACAGAAAAATGGATCTCGAACAAACTGTCAAAGATCTCCAGACTCAGAATGCTCAATTCCAGGAGACGACACTAAGCTTATCCAAGGGGCAGGAGGAACTGAAGGCTCTTTTGCTCGAAAAGAAGAAAGACAAGAAAGCTGTGAGTTTCATTAACCCGGGAAGAAGGCGTAAAGGACAGGCCGCAACAGTCAAGTTTGGAATCCCGAATGGTCCAGAAGAGGGGGCGGAGAATGATTCAGAGGAAGAGAATGCTGATTTCTCCAACCCTGAGGATGACGATGAAGATTACGAAAATGAACAGTACTCTCCAAGAGATGATAAGTACAAGTTGCTGGAAGAACGTATGCTAGCTATGGAGGGTCAGAAGGCGCCCGGTCTGGATTTCGAAAGTTTGGGTCTGGTCTCCGATGTGACCATTCCTCGCAAATTCAAAATCCCCACTTTCACTAAGTACGATGGTGCGTCTTGTCCTCAGATGCATCTGAGAGCTTATGTGAGAAAGATTCAGCCGCATACCACTGACAGGAAGCTATGGATCCATTTCTTCCAAGAGAGCCTGTCTGGCACACAGTTGGAATGGTATTATCAGCTCGAGAGCTCTGACATCCGCACCTGGACTGATTTAGCAACAGCTTTCTATAAACAGTACCAGTATAACTCTGAACTAGCACCTACCCGGCTACAGTTGCAGAATATGACTATGGGATCTAAAGAAAGCTTTAAAGAATATGCTCAAAAGTGGAGAGATTTGGCTGGCAGAGTCAAACCCCCTATGACTGACAGAGAATTGGTGGACATGTTCATGGGTACACTGACTGGCCCGTTCTACAGCCATCTATTGGGAAGTTCCTCATCGGGTTTCACTGAACTTATATTAACAGGTGAACGTGTTGAAAGCAGCATCCGAAGTGGAAAGATACAGGCAGCTACCTCTGCAAGCACTAAAAGGTCCTATCAGGGGAGGAACGAATCAAATGCTGTGTACGGTCAAAAGGGTCGTAACAAGAAAAACCGTGACCACGACATTGGAGCAGTTACGATTGCAGCACCACCATCTCAAAACTTCCAGCCCAAACAAGACAGGCCAAGAAGGCAGTTTACCAGGATCAATATGACCTTAGCACAGGCACTGCAGGGAATGCTAAAGGCAAATTTGATCACCCTCAGAGATCCTCCTACGAATCCCAACACTACCTCTTCTCGTTATAACCCTAATGCCAGGTGTGCATATCACTCCGATAGCCCCGGGCATGATACAAACGATTGCTGGTCATTGAAGAATAAGATTCAGGATATGATCGAAGCTGGAGAAATTGAGTTTGAGCCTCCGGAGACCCCTAATGTCATCACTGCCCCTATGCCTAATCATGACAAGACGGTTAATGTCGTGGATGATGACGATCACGTTTCCAATGTGGCGGACTTAACATCTCCTCTCCCGATCATAAAGAGGAATTTATTGCAAGCTGGTTTATTTCCAGGTTGTGCTGAAGATTGCAATCTCTGCATACTCCGGCCCGAGGGCTGTTTGAAATTGAAGAATGGTATTCAACGGTGAAGATTACTGCTGAGCCCCGGGTTGCTCCCCTAATCATCACTGCACCTGGCCCGATCCCGTATTCCTCAAGCAAAGCTATTCCGTGGAATTATGGCGGTGATGTTTACGTCCATGGCGTAAAGCAAATTGACAATTCTACTAATCCTAATGGCATTGTTGGGACTAGTAAAATTACTCGAAGCGGAAGGATCTTCTCTCCAGAGATCTCACCTCCAGTTCCCGAAACTCGAGGAAAGGAACCAGTCAACCCTTCTCAGTCAGAGATATCGATCGAAGCTACTACTGAAGATGTTGCCAAATAAGAAATGGAAGAAGTGCTGAAAATCATCCGCAAGAGTGATTTCGATGTGGTAGAACAGTTGGGCCATACCCCGTCTAAGATCTCGATGTTATCCTTGCTGTTATCTTCTGAATCTCATGCCAATGCATTGATAAAATTCTTGAAGACTGCTCATGTGCCTCAGGAAACATCTGTCGATCAGTTCGAAAATTATGTTGCTCACTTGGCTGTTGACAATGGCCTAGGCTTTTCCGATGCTGACCTGACACCAGCGGGAAAGAATCACAATAAAGCCCTGCATATCTCCATTGAGTGTAGGGGAATCACTTTGTCTCATGTGTTGATCGATAATGGCTCTTCCTTGAATGTGCTGCCAACAGCTGTGCTGGATAAGCTGGACTGTAAAAGCATCGAACTGAAACCTAGTGACATTGTGGTACGTGCTTACGATGGTGCGAAGAGTGTTGTCCATGGCGAAGTAGTCCTCCCTATCAAGATAGGACCTCAAGTCTTCAATACTACCTTCCATGTAATGAACATTCGTCCTGCCTATTCCTGCTTACTGGGACGCCCTTGGATTCATGGGTCAGGTACTGTAGCTTCGTCTCTCCATCAAAAGCTGAGGTATCCCACAGAGGGCAAAATTGTCACCGTGTGTGGAGAAGAAGAGTACATTGTCAGTAGTGTGCATGCCTTCAGATACGTCGAGATGGATGGTGAATTCATTGAGACTCCTTATCAGTCATTTGAAGTAGTTCCTCCGACCAATCCTGTCCTTAAGCCAACTTCCGGTGTGTCCAAGGTTATTCGGACTCCTCCTGCTATGATTTCCCTGAAGGACGCTCAAGCTGTGGTTGAAGATGGTGGCTGTACTGGCTGGGGTCAACTGATCGACGTACCGTACAAGTCTGACAAATTTGGCCTGGGGTTTAGCTCTGAGAAGGTAGCCAAGAGTCAAATTAATACTGTAGAAGACGCTGACAGCGATTGCGACCTGGATAGCTGGATTTTCCCAACAATTGGCGACAGACTCAATAATTGGAAGGCTGAAGACACTATCCCGATTTCCTTTAGTCAGGAGTAATTGTTATTGTCTATTTTGGTGTTGCAAATTTTTGTTTTTTTTTACAATTGAACTTCTCCAAGCGTTGTGTCTATGCCCGGGGCACAATAGCTAATTTGTTAAGGGTTTTGTCATCTTCATAAGCATATTCATATTCAATAAATCAATGGACTTTTTGCATTCAAATATTGCGCTCTTTATCTTTTCTGTCATCTTCCAAACAAGCTATGTTTTCTTACACACACTCACGTAACGAATTGCAGATCCATACCCACTCTGGATCCTGTTGATAATAGTTCCGCTACTGTTCATTATGACTTTGAAAATCCGATCTACCAAGCCGAGGATGGAAGTGAGGAAGATTGTGAAGTACCTGGAGAACTTGCCAGACTGTTACTGCAGGAAGAGAAGACTATACAGCCGCACGAGGAGTCGGTTGAGATTGTAAATCTGGGTACCGAAGTAGACAAGAAAGAAGTCAAAATAGGAGCAGGCTTGGAAAACAGTGTCAAAAGAAGGTTGATTCAGATGTTACATGACTATGTAGAGATTTTTGCTTGGTCTTATGACGACATGCCAGGACTGGATACTGATATAGTAGTACATCGGCTGCCAACGAGGGAAGATTGTCGTCCTGTTAAGCAAAAGGTTCGTCGCATGCGTCCCGAAATGTCTGAGAAAATCAAAGCCGAGGTTATGAAACAATTTGATGCAGGTTTTCTGGCTGTTACTTCTTATCCTCAATGGGTTGCTAATGTGGTACCAGTGCCGAAGAAGGATGGCAAGGTGCGAATGTGTGTAGACTACAGAGATTTGAATAAAGCGAGTCCCAAAGACGACTTTCCACTCCCGCACATTGATGTTCTGGTAGATAACACCGCTCAACACAAGGTGTTCTCATTCATGGATGGATTCTCAGGTTACAACCAGATTAAGATGGCGCCTGAGGACATGGAGAAAACTACGTTTGTGACGCAATGGGGCACGTTCTGTTATAAAGTAATGCCATTTGGTTTAAAGAATGCAGGGGCAACGTACCAGCGTGCTATGGTGGTTTTGTTCCATGATATGATCCATCATGAAATAGAAGTGTATGTGGATGACATGATAGCCAGATCTCATACTGAGGAGGAACATCTCGATCATTTATACAAACTGTTCGAGAGGTTGAAGAAATACAAGTTGAGGTTGAACCCGAACAAATGCACCTTTGGGGTAAGGTCCGGCAAACTCCTGGGCTTTATTGTCAGTGGTAAAGGGATTGAGGTTGACCCGGCCAAGGTGAGAGCTATTCAAGAAATGCCAGTTCCCAGTACAGATAAAGAAGTCAGAGGTTTCTTGGGACGCTTGAATTACATTGCCCGATTTATCTCCCATTTGACCGCCACCTGCAAACCCCTCTTCAAGCTACTGAGGAAAAATCAAGAGATGATATGGAATGAGGAATGTCAAGAAGCTTTTGACAAAATCAAGAAGTATCTCCAGGAACCTCCGATCCTGATGCCACCGGTTGAAGGAAGACCTCTAATCATGTATTTGACAGTGTTAGAAAATTCAATGGGGTGTGTGTTGGGGCAACATGACGAGTCTGGTCGAAAAGAGCATGCCATATACTACCTTAGCAAAAAGTTTACCGACTGTGAAACAAGATACTCACTGCTCGAGAGAACTTGTTGTGCTTTGGCCTGGGCTGCTCGCCGACTGAGACAGTATATGTTGAATCACACCACTTTATTGATTTCTAAGATGGATCCTATCAAATACATATTTGAGAAACCCGCTCTCTCCGGAAGAATAGCAAGATGGCAGATGATCTTAACAGAGTATGACATCCAGTATACTACTCAGAAAGCAATCAAAGGAAGCGTGCTAGCTGATCATTTGGCTCATCAAGCGGTGGATGATTACCAATCTATGAATTTTGAGTTCCCAGATGAGGATGTCATGCTTGTTACTGATTATGAAGAACCTGGACCGGATGAAGGACCCGAACTAGGATCCCGATGGACTATGGTTTTCGATGGGTCTTCTAATGCATTGGGCAATGGTGTTGGTGTGGTAATCATTTCTCCCGAGGGTTACCATACGCCTTTCACTGCTAGACTATGTTTTCATTGTACCAATAATATGGCTGAGTATGAAGCATGTATTTTGGGACTCAAGGCTGCTATAGACCGGCGGGTCAAGTTTTTGAGTGTGTACGGAGACTTAGCATTAGTAATCAGTCAGATCAAAGGAGAATGGGACACTAAGCATCCGAATCTCATCCCTTACCGAGAACGGGTGATGACATTAATCCCATACTTTGAAGAGATAGCATTCGAACATATCCCACGAGAAGAGAATCAGTTGGCAGACGCATTGGCTACCATGTCATCTATGTTCAGAGTCAGATGGGACAATGAAGCTCCCATGATCACCATTGAGCGATTGGATGAACCTGCACATTGTTATGAGCTTAATACTGATGAAGTGGAAGAGAAACCTTGGTTCCACGAAGTAAAAAAATATTTAGAAACTCAGGAGTACCCTGAGGGGGCATCTATCAATGATAGAAAATTCCTGAGGAAGTTCTCTGCTAAATTCTTTTTGAGTAATGGAGTATTATACAAACGTAATCATGACTCAACTTTGCTTCGCTGTGTGGATAAAAAGGAAGCAGAAGAGATTATGGAAGATATGCACGACGGTATTTTCGGGACTCATTCTAGTGGACATACGATGGCCAAGAAGATTCTGAGATCAGGGTATTATTGGTCTACCATGGAAGCTGATTGCCATCATCACTCCAGAACCTGTCACAAGTGCCAGATATATGCGAATAAAGTACATGCACCTCCTGCTCCATTGAACGTGTTGACCGCACCTTGGCCCTTTGCAATGTGGGGCATTGATATGATTGGGGAGATTAAACCTACTGCTTCTAATGGACATCGCTTCATCCTTGTCGCTATTGATTACTTTACAAAGTGGGTAGAGGCCGCCTCATTTGCTTCTGTCACCAAGAATGTGGTGGCACGATTCATCAGGAATAATCTCATTTGTCGGTATGGCATCCCTGAAAGAATTATCACTGACAATGGTACTAATTTGAACAACAAGATGATTACTGAACTCTGCACGCAGTTCAACGTAAAGCACCATAACTCTTCTCCGTACCGACAAATATGAATGGCGCTGTAGAAGCTGCTAATAAGAATATCAAGAAGATCATACAAAAGATGACGGTAACGTACAAAGACTGGCATGAGATGTTACCGTTTGCCCTTCACGGTTATCGCACTTCAGTACGCACTTCGACAGGAGCAACTCCTTTCTCTTTAGTCTACGGGATGGAAGCCGTTTTACCAGTGGAAGTCCAGATTCCCTCTCTAAAAATCATAAAAGAGGCGGGCTTAGATGAAGATGAATGGATTCAGACTCGACTCGACCAGATAAACTTGATCGATGAGAAGAGACTTGCGGCTGTGTGTCATGGACAGATATATCAGAAGCGCATGACCCAGGCATTTAACAAAAGAGTCAAGAGACAGGTGTATCAAATTGGCGACTTGGTGATAAAGCGCATCACTCTACCACAAGGTGATCCCAGAGGCAAATGGACTCCCACGTACGAAGGGCCGTTTGTAGTTAAGAAGGTATTCTCTGGTGGAGCCATGATACTAGCTACAATGGACGGCAAAGACTTCCCGCATCCCGTGAACGCAGACATAGTTAAAAAAATACTACGCATAAAAGAGACCCGCTAGGTCAACGTATCTAGGCAAAAGTAAGGGCATCCCGGCGAACCAAAAGGGTTCGGACAAAAATTAGGGATAAACATAAAAAATGTGCACCCGGCAAGCCGAAAACCTG
Source organism: Lathyrus oleraceus (assembly GCF_024323335.1). Classification (NCBI taxonomy): domain Eukaryota; kingdom Viridiplantae; phylum Streptophyta; class Magnoliopsida; order Fabales; family Fabaceae; genus Lathyrus; species Lathyrus oleraceus. The sequence continues at coordinate 102,466,777 of NC_066585.1, forward strand.
AAAAGGCGGCTTGGGCAAAAAGGGGTATCCTGGTGGATTGAAAACCTGAAAAGGCGGTCCAGGCAAAAATTAGGGATTAAAGCGTATGACTACGTCCCGTTCTCAGACAGCTTCATCCAAGTTCAAAGGACTGAACAAGCTAATCACTTCTATCCGACAGCAGGAGATGAGAGGCTTGAAGACATAATGGCAGTAGTGGAATTAAAGTCAATAGGACTTTGTCTGCATAGCTTTCTCTTTATTTTCTTGACAATTTCCTCTTACTAGGATTGCTGTCTCCTTGTACACAACTTGCCTGTTTATGGGCCCTCTTTCGAAATCAATATAATTTTAGTTTCAAAAAAAATGCTTTTTGTTTTACTTTCTCTGTTTTGTTTGCATAAGCGTCCATTGATTTAATTCGAATTAATATATGCATTTGGATATGATCGATGTTTACCAAAAATGCGTGCATAAAATAGAAATAGCGATTACTACTAGACTTCAGGATCGAGGAGAAGGTCTAATCATGCTTTCCAATGAATCCATTGCTAATCCTATCCCCCCAGCAAAGCCAGTCATTCCCAGAAGAGAGTGGCATTACTAGACAAATGGGTCATCTCTTCCACCCCCAGCCAGGCTTCTGTTAAATATTTCTACCCTCAGACAGAATCAAGTATCCCCAGCTAAGAAAGGATCATCAATATAAATATCTCCGACCAGAAGACTGAGAGTTATTTCCCCAGTAGAATCCCCTGGAAGAACGTTTCAGACACATAGTGCATTCATTACATCATTTCACATCACATACCTACATACAATTTTCATTCCGCATCACATACATTACATCATTTCATAGCATGCACATGCATACCATGTTCGCAGGCATAAAACATCTCATGCATCATGACATAGCATGAAGCTAACTTTATTTTTCAGGTCAATTATTCCCCTGATACAGTCAAAACAAAGGTCCATTACGTTCAGGATTCAACTACATCTTTCAGATATACTCCATGTCAACATTCATTCTGACATCCTCCTAACGATGGCATCTATAAGCCCATCCCAGACATTTATTGCAAATACAACATATACAAATACTATCAGGTACTGCCTAGCATACGGTCCATCCTGATTCATCTCAACATATGACTCCTTCAACTCAGATACGATCTAGCGTACGATCCATTCTGACCTTCAATAACTCAGTGACAGTCTAATGTACGACCAAGTTAGACCTTCAAGTCCTCAGATTCTGCTCAGTGACAGTCTAATGTACGACCAAGTTAGACCTTCAAGTCCTTAGATGCGGCTCAAATACAGTCTAAGGTACGACCAAGTTAGACCTTCAACCGCTCAAATACAGTCTAATGTACGACCAAGTTAGACCTTCAAGGCCTCAAATGTTACCTAGCGTACGGTACATTCTGAAGTGTAGTCTGGCGTATGACTACCCCCTTCATCATCAGGTACAGCCTAACGGACGGCTCAGTCTACAACACAGATACGATCTAGCATACGATCCATTCTGATCCTTCACCCCCACTAACGATACAGCCTAACGGACGGCTCGTTCTGCAACTCAGATACGATCTAGCGTATGATCCATTCTGATCCTTTATCCCTAGCATATTACTCCTCCAACAATACGGTCTAGCGTACGACCCATTCGGATCTTCATTCCTCAGATACTACCTAGCGTACGGTGCGTCCCGAGGTGTAGTCTAGCGTACGACTACTTTTCGTCAGATACAGCCTAACAGACGGCCCATTCTGCAACTCAGATACGATCTAGCGTATGATCCATTCTGATCTGTTATCCCCAGCGGCGTATGACCCATTCTAGATCCCCAGGGAAGTCGACGGCCTAATGAATGACCCACTATACGGTCTAGCGTATGACCCAGTGACACCAGTGACTTCAGATATCTTCTAACGTACGACGCACTCTGAAGCTCTCATCATCAAACTTCCTAGATGGCATCTTTAAGCCCATCTCCATCAAGACTAACTAATTGACAAGTGCAAATTTTTGGGGCGTTCTAAGTGTTCAATAATCTTCCACCTCCAGACCACGAATGGCGTACCATTCTGACTCTCTCGGTTCAAGAATATTGAACAGGGGCAGCTGTCATACCCCAAAATTTGCCCATTAATATTTCAAGACATTTTTTCAGGGCACTCCGACTCATTTTTATGACACTGATCTTAAAGGAACGAAGGCCCAGCTCACGAATGACCCAAACTGGCCTGTTCGCTACACGCTCGCCTAGTGATAACATGAAATTATATCATATTTTAGGACTTAATTCGATTAAATTTTATCATTATTTATTTCAGTTCACTTTATGTTGTTAGATATTACGCGGTATTTTCTTCCTATTTGTCTCAGGTGGCTTATTTGGAAGCACAAGTAAAAATGGAGGAAAAGAGGTGCAAAAAGGAGAGAAAACGAACCAAATAGCAAAGCCCAGCCCAAAGTACAAGAACACAGGTGTTGCACCTGTGACGAGCGTCACAGAGGCTGTGACGAGCGTCACGCCTTGCACACCCCTGTGACGGACGTCACACATGGTGTGACGAACGTCACACCATTCCCCTACATTTTTGGCGCAAGGAACGCCTCAGAGACGTTGAGCGTTGAGGGAGTGTTGAGCCCTATATCCACGCCATGCTTTTATGCATGTTGAAGACCTTTTTGGCAGCGGAAGCGGTTACTGAAGCATATATAAATAGCTACTTGCAAAACCAAAAGGGGGGCGGAAGCTTTTCCACATTTTTTCCTTTGCCGTTTTCGCTTTTGCATATTTTCTTTTCCAGCAGCTTAGGCATTGTTTTTCCTACGAGTTCTACACTATTTCCCTTGCAATTTCCTATTTCCTTTTTAGCATTTAGTTAATTCTTTTCGCACAATAGTTTCTACAACGGAAACTATTGTGTACCTTTTTACCGGATCTAACCTTACGTTATGATCTAGTTTATTTCCTTCGTTTTAATTTGTTGTTGAATCCAAGAACAAATCCTACCGGCTTGTGGTGGAGTGTTCAGGACTACTGTTTAACTTATTCCGAGTAACCCTAAAGGAAACCCTGAAGGAAAAGCCGGCGGCACCGCTCAATTCGATCCGATCGGCCAATTCAAGGTTGCAATTCAATTGCAAACAGGTTTGTGTTACTATCGCCGCTTTATGTTCCGAATTCACATGTGATACCATAATTGAATTCATAAATATATTTGAGGTTTTGCATGTGGACTTAAGTATGCCTGGATACCTTGAATTGTTGTAATGGATGCCGCTGTTTTTCGCTCTGTTTTGATCTTTGCCCATCTGACCTGTTTTATTATAACCATGCTTTGTTTACCTGATACTATTACTGCTTTGGTGCAACTCTTGATTGCACCCCATTTGGTATTCTGACCTGTTTGCGGAATTTTGTAAGGGCTCACATACTCCCGAAGAAGGTGGCTTGCTAGGTATTCCACTTTATTTGAGGGATACCCTTATGGAGATGGATTCCGAACTAATTAATTTTAATGGGGAGATTCATCCTAATTGCCTAATTAATTTTAATGTGGAAATTCATCTTAAATACTTAATTGTAAAACATGGCCTTTGAATATGTGACCTTGGACCTCTCTTTGTTGCCTTACGGTATTACGGTATTACGGTCATGTCCCGCGAACGTGGGGATACACTTAGCAAAGACCCTTCGATTAAATCATCATAACATAAATCATAGTCCCTCGGATGTTGCCCTCGAATGATTTTGCCCCTCGATGACCCTTCGGTGTAGCCTACGGTTAAATGATGATCGTCCCTCTGAATGCTAAGGTATCCTTACAAATGTTGCCTTCAATGACCAAGCGATGACCCTACGATGTCCCTTTATATCCAAAGGATAAAATTACTTACTTCTCAATAGTAAGGACAGTTTTACCCTCCTCAGGATAGGAAATGCCCACAAAGACCTCGGATAGGTATAACTCTTAATTGCTGACTCACAACCTAAAACATTTTTCACACGTCACACTTGGTATACATTCACACTAGAATCATTACCAAGTTATACCTTTTCTAAACCGCTTTCAAAATCAAACGAGATAAACACTTTGTATACATTCATACGAGAATCATTACAAAGTTAAACTCTCTCTCAAACATTTTTTAAGCAATTCACCAACACTTTTCAGACAAAAATATAAGTGATCCAGCAATTAAGAGCCCATGGATAACCATGGATACAAAGGGTGCTAACACCTTCCCTTTGTATAATGTACCTCCCGAACCTAAAATCTATTGAGGTCTTTCCTGTTCTTTTCCACCTTTCCTTATTGGATAAAAGAAAAGTCGGTGGCGACTCTTGCTATCCGCGACATTGCGATAAAAAGCAAAATACCCCAAGTCAGTTCACCGAATGACAGTTATATCCCTCATACAACACCATCATTAAATACCACTTCTATGATGGCTATGAGGCAATAGATGGATGAGAGTAATATGGAATTAGTGAATACTCTCATCCAATAAGTGGGAACTATTTTCAATCCACTAATTACAAACACAAACCAAACTTATGAGTTACTGGAAAACCAAATGGGGGTGAATAATTGATTTTTTTAGCACGCCCAAGATACCCCCTCGACCAACTCCTCAGATATCCAATGTGGGACAGGTAGAAACGCCTGAAAATGGGTTGGTCCAGGCGAATGCAAGCCAGAATCAGGGGTTTCTCCATAACCCGATCCTAAATAGGGAAGAAGTGGAATATGTGGCTTAAGCCAACCCCATACCCCTGATGGTTCATAGGAACCAGGATGCGGAGCAAGTCCTTCGAAACGTCCATCGGAATAATTTTGTAGGGTATAATAACATAACAAGTGTTACCTAAGGGTTAGAAAGTACCCAAGTTCACTAAGTTCGCTGGTGACATGAGTGAGTTGACGGTCGAACATGTCGCCAGGTACTAAACTGAAGTAGGCGGCATAGCAGACAACGAGTATTTGAAGATAAATCATTTCCCAAGTTCTCTTATAAAAAATGCCTTCACTTGGTTTACAATATTACCTCCACACTCTATCCAAACATGGATTCAATTGGAGAGGTTATTCCATAAACAGTTTTACATGGGCCAGTCGAAAATAAGTCTGAAAGAGTTGGCTAGTGTTAGGTAAAAAATCCATGAGTCCATTGACGATTACCTTAATAGGTTTTGAATTCTTAAAGCAAGGTGTTTTATGTAACACCCTAAACCCACACGTAATTTTAACGCATAATTTAATTTAAAAAATACGAACACAAGGGTATCACACACATCAAAATCAATCCTGCTCCATAACATGTGTTACAAAACTCATCACACAATACCTGTCATCACCTACTCACTTTCACTTAGGGTATCATTACAGCGAAATCAATCAAACAATTTATAATTACAATACAAGGTATAAAATCTCATAACTTAAAACTTCATAATGCAATAACAAATCTCATGATATTCACATCATCTTCATTTAAACCTCGTCGTAAACACAACCACAAAAGAAGTTAAAACAAAACGTTCACATCCTGATGTTACATTGACCAGAGAAAGACCCTACTAAAAGACACGACAACTACAGGAAGCCACTCCGAGAGCTACCTTCCGCTTATGCAGCAAAACTACTCCTGAGTATCTGAATGATGCCCATGTAAAGACAACATTCAAATAGAAGGGGTGAGAATACACTTCAATAATCAATGGTAAAAAAAAGTGGAAGTAAATTATTGCATAATATCAACATACACAATGCTCAATCAACACCAACATACCAAGTATTCTCATCCAATAACACATCATCAACAATCAACATAATACAACATTTATGAAATGCACTCAACACCGACTCGACATACATGTGGTACCAAATATGAACACTCAGGTTCATCTCACTCCATGATCCCCACCATAGGATTGATTCCCTCTTGGAACCGGAGCACACCAAAAATTTCTACCATCACCATAGGTAACGCTGCACTAATTCCCCATAATAGGAATTAGCTACTCGCACCCGATCCATCGCCATAGGATCGAGGCTCACCAAAATTGGACTGAAGTCTGTACACCATGATGCATGACTCTCAAATAACATGCAATTAACACATCAATGTTCACCATAAAGGATTCCCTTACACCCATCTCATCATTCATCATGCAATCATCAATTCATGTTATAATGATATTAACATCAATAAACAGCAACAACTCTTCACACATTATTGCACGACGTTCATTCATATCATGTTACCCAAGAATAACAGCACATCATCATATTCATTGTAACGATTCACTAAATAACCAAACAAAACATCATAAACCTCTATGCGGTTGACAATTGACTACTATGAGTGTAACTTATCCTTAGGAAGCCTATAAGTCCTTTGAAATACATTAGAAAAGGTTCCGTGCTGAAAAAGTAAGTTTTTAGGCGAAAAAGCAGTCTATGTGTCGACACATAGGATCCATAGGTTGACATATAGACGAATTTTTTTGCCTATGTGTCGACACATACGGTTACAGGTCGGCACATGTGTTGCATTTTTAAAGCCTGTACGTTCTGAGTCATGTGTCGTTTGCGTGTCGACTCATGACCTTTGTCGTACCCAAAATTTTAACAACCGCATTCGTCTTTACTACTAACTTAGGATATATATCACTCATATATTCAGGATCCCATATGGGTCATCTGGCCAACTCCAATGACTTAAAAAGTCAAAGGAGAACCATTTTGACTTTTATTTCCTTATAAGGACTAAATTCCAATTTAGGGATATAACTGGAAACATCATGCTAAAGGTATATAGGAATTATTTAATCGGATGTAATATTATTATTCGTTGGATTGTATTTTTTTATCATAAATAGATTAATATCGGGATACATTAGGGTTGAATTATTATAATAATGAGACTTTATTTTAATGTAATTAGAGTGTTTATATTAATTAACATTTCTCATTAATTTTACCTATTACTTTTAGGAATATTATTAATATCATTTAAGTCAAATTAATTTTGTTATATTACTATTAATTATCAATATAGTTATCATTTATTAAAATTATTTATTATTAGGAATATTGTTGATATTATATCTAAAAAATTATTATTAATATTATTATTATTGAAATATTAACATTACTATTGAATTATTATCATTAATATTATTAGTGAATTAGTATTATTAATATTATTATTGAATTATTATTATTAATATTATTGGATTATTATTAACATTATTATTATTATCAATATTATTGTTGTTATGAAATTACCATTATTAATACTATTATTATTAATATTATTGAAATTATTATTCATATTATTATTATTATTGAATTATTATCATCGAAGTATTATTAATATTATTATTATCATTGGATTATTATTATTAAAATTAAATCAGGGGTGTTTTTGGTTTGGGTCTGATGAGCCGTTTGCCCAAATTCAGAAGTGGACTAGGCCCAATCCGGGTCTCTTTCCACTTGGGTCAGTTGGAGGACCCAAGGGTCAACTGGGTCAAACCTAGGACCCAACTCTGAATCGGGTCAAGCTTGACCCGATCCCTGTTCATCTTCTTTCCCAAATCTGCGCGCAAACAAATCAGAATTTAAATCCAATCAAATCTTTCTATTGTTGAAAACAAATACAATTGAATGAATAATTTACAAACAAATCAGTCCAGATACAATCAAATCCCAAACCCTAAACCTATTTCTAAACCAAATCAAATAACAATTATAATCAAATAAACATTTCCTGAAAAACAATCAATCTAATTAAAAACTTAAAACCTAGAATTAACCTATAAAAACGAAAAGAATTGAGATGAATAAGATGAAAAAAAATCCTAAAAATCCTCAATTGCTGCAATCTGAAATCTCCCAATAAAGCTTGAATCGAAATAGAATTAGGGTTTCATATTGAAACCCTAAAGTCTCCAAGCTCAACCTCCATTACCATCCAGGAACCTCGCACAAAGGAGAGTAGAGAGGAAGTCAGAAAGAGAAAGAGGAGCAATCAAATCAAAAGGAGACGAAGGGAACATATCTTACCTCATCGTCGAATTAAACTCCATTCCACGGGTTGTCTTCGTAACCTTATTATTAAGTTAGATTGTTGTTTGTATGGATATGTTATGGATCCTAATCATGTCTGATTTGGGGGTTTCTGGGAAATTAGGGTTAGGGTTCATCATATGAAACCTAGGGCTCTTTAGGCTAGGGTTAGTGTTCTACCTACATAGGGTTAAGGTTCATATGGATAAGGGTGGGGTTCTTCTCAAAACCCTTAGGGTTCGTGAGAACCCAGTTAGGGTTCTTAAATGTTAAGGGTTTCTGGGCTTTGGATTAGTTAGGGTTCATCTCAGGAAACCTAGGGTTCCTCTAGATAACCCAGGAATGGGAGAGAGGGTTATGGAAATTTGTTTGAAGGTTTGAATTTTCCGGTTGAAGTTCAATCGGAAAAATGGAGGAAGCAGTGGTTTGGATAGTGGAGGTGAGGAATATGGGGCGGCCGGAGGGGGAGATGGTTGAGATAATAAAGAGAGAATCAGATATAAGAGAGGGAAATAAAAGGAGAAAATGAGATATTATGAGGGGAACATGTTAATATACCCCCCTTTGGGATCGCTCGGATGCGTGCCAAGTGGTGCTCCGAGGAGACCTAGATTGGTTGACCACCCCGATTAACCAAGGATCTCGTATGCGCGTGTACACGGAAGTCCCCTATTGACTTTAGATCTAAACCCCTTGATTTGCGTACTTTGACCAGTCAACTTGATCAAAGGTAGGGGCTTCACCTCATCCTCCCTCTCAGATCATGATCGGACGGTGCAGAGAGAGTCAACAGTTGACTCTCCCTCACCGTGGACTCTATCTCGCAAATGGGCCTCAGAGTCTTGACGGACTCTTGCCCTTGCTATTCCCACCCCCCAATGTTGGCCCATTTGCTTATTCTTTTTCAAACACATGCCCCTTTCATTTTTTTAATTAATTAATAACTTAATTAATTAAATTTTGATTTATCCATTTAATATTTTAATTAATTAATTACTTAATTAATTATAATTTTTCCCATTTAATCTTTTAATTAATTAATTACTTAATTAATTATAAATTTTCCATTTAATCTTTTAATTAATTAATTACTTAATTAATTATAAATTTTCCATTTAATCTTTTAATTAATTAATCACTTAACTAATTATAAAATTTTCCATTTAATTTCTTAATCAATTAATCAATTATTAATTTTTATTCATTTTTTTAATTAAATTACTTAGTTAAATATAAATTAATATGTATCAATTTAAATGTTAATTCAAATAAAACCAAAAAATTTAAATCTTTGTTATGTTAATTTTTGACATGTTAATTAAGTGTGATGATGAAATTTTAAGGGATTAGGTTTTTACCATTTATATTAGGGTTAATTAAATCATGAATTATGGGATAAAATCGGGGACGATACTTAGGGTTTTAAGGGGTTGTAACATGGGAAAAATCGGGAAAATGATATATCTTATGACATCCCATTTAATTTATTACCTTTAATTTAATTTATTTTGTAGTATATTATTATGTCATATTTAATATGTTTATTAAATTAAATGATATTTTCAAATTAAAATGAGATAAAGACATGGGATACGATTTGGGATAACTAGGGGTTTTCAAAGGTTAATTCGGGGTAAGGGGTTATCATATAACTATGACTCTTATTTTATTTTCTTAAGCAATTTAAAATGTGATTTTTTGCAAGGGATAAAAGGTTAAAATCAATTCAACTTCACTTCAAGCCGTAAGACCTCTACCATAGTGTATTGAGGCATTTTCTAAAAAGAAAACACCCCCTGCCCCCGGTGCATAAGAGTTTTCAAGGGATAAAAACAACCAACCAACCAACATTTTCGAGAATAATTACGGTATTCTGATCCCTCGCCTAATGCGGAGGTACGTAGACATAGAGTTGTGAACTCTAGCGAGTACAATTATAAAAACCCTTTCTTAGGTCTCTTGACCATTTGAATGTAATACCTCCTATAAATAAGTAGATAAATAATTAATAAATATTAAAGCAAACACCTTAGAAACATACACTAATCCTAGAATTGTAGGAGGATCCCATTGAATACAATGGAGGTAAGGGGTGTCTAACACCTTCCTCTTATCTAACTAACTCCCGAACCTAGTGTTTCACCTGAATGATTAGGTTTTATCATTATTTCTATGTTCCTTATGAACGAATAAAGGATGGTGGCGACTCTGTCAATTTTTCAGCCGCGACAGCTAGCAACTCTACTAGGGAGTTCTTATACTTTCCCTAAAGAGAGTCCATCCTAACCTCCAGTTTTAGGGTTTTGTGTACTTCTTTGTCTTCTTGTTTTTATTTATTTATTTTTTACTGCTTCTCATTTACTTATTTTTATTTTTATGCTCCTTATTATTCTCTTATCTTATTAAACTATTATATCATTGGTGGGAATTGATGTTCGGTAAGAAGCTAAAACCCAAGCTCGAGGAAAAATTAAGCTTAAGTAAGGGGTCGTCATGTCTCGGCCACCGGGGGTTTCATCTCGTAGGGTCTTTGATGACGATTACACCCAGAATAGATCAATTCAAAAGGTTTGCTATGAGAAGACCATCACTTCTTCATGATAAATCTCTGAGTTCGATCCATGACTCTGAGGACCTCTTCTAGAACCCTCTCAATTTAGGGTGACCTTATGTTATCAACGTGCAAAGGTCGTTACTAAGGTCCCGCCTAGATGAGACTTATCCTGAAGGATTACTATAGGAAGACTTGCTTTTTCTCATGGTAAAACAAGGGTATAGTCCATGACTATAGGACTATTATCTTACCTAAAGCTTTATATCCTACAAGTGAGGGGATTGGTTAGTCTAACCTTAGATCCAACCTAATCTTAAGCAGCCTACCCAATATAAGACATACTTACATGACCACCCCAACAAAAATATTTAAAGATAAGAGACATTCATATCATCATGCCATTAAAAATAAAGCTTTTACATACATTTACCATCCTTTGGGGGATTTCAAAATCTGTTGTAGGTACTCAATGGAAATGAATAAAAGGACAACTTTCCGCATCAATGCAACTATGTCAGATCTCCAAAGCTTAAAGATCCTTCAGGGGTTGATGCCCAACTCTATCCAGAGGAAGTTTACACTAAAATATGGGGGGATTCTTGATTTCTTGAGAGTCCCTGTGAAGGTAGAGTCATCACTACCTTAGCTCAGTTTTAAGATCCACCCTTGCGGTGCTTCCTCTTTCAAGACTTTCTCCTAGCCCCCACGCTAGAAGTTTTTGAGTTATATGTAAACGTCCCAAAAAATAGAAAATGACCCTATATGGAAATGGGGTAAAGGATAAAGCCTAAAGACTTGGCTATGACTTTAGGGATATCCCCTTAGGACCTTCTGTCACATTATAAAGAAGATAGGGATGCCCAAGGTCTCAGGAGGAGTAACTTGGAAGGGGTAGCCCAGAGAATGGTCGGGGCAGAAATGTGGGGGTCTTATATTGACGTTGTGGTTTTAATAATGTTTGGGATAGTCATCTTCCCCAATGTGAGGGGCTTCATGGATAATGCTGCCATAAGTATCTTCTCAGATGTTTGTTGCATAATCTCTGGTCCAATAATCGCACTCTCACCAGATTCATACCAACACAAGGGTGTCCTACGCCTCCTGCCATACAACGCCTTAAACGGGGCCATCCCAATACTCGAATGGAAATTGTTATTGTAAGTGAACTCAATCAGCGATAAGTAGTTATCCCAAGTACTTCCTTGTTCTAGAACACAAGCCCTCAACAAATCCTCCAAGGATTGGATAGTCCTCTCTGTTTAACCATCGGTCTGCAGGTGATAACTGGAACTCAACTTCATCTTAGTACCCAAGGCTTCTTACAAACTCTTCCAAAACCTTGATGTGAACCTCAGATCTCTATCTGACATAATTCTTGACGAAATATCATGTAGCCTAACGATCTTCTCAATATACAACTCAACTAACTTTTGTAAGTTGTAATTGATCCTAATTGGTATGAAATGAGCTAATTTAGTCAGCCTATCCACAACCACCCAAATAGAATCACATCCCTTCATTGTATTTGGTAAATTGGTTACAAAATCCATGGAAATGTTATTCCATTTCCACTCTGGTATACTGAAAGGTTGCATCAGTCCTGACAGTCTCTGATGTTCGATCTTCAACGTCTGACAAGTCAAAAAAGCCTAGGAAAATTCAACTACATCCTTTTTCATTCCTGACCACCAAATTAATTTCTTTAAGTTGTGATACACCTTAGTGGCACCGGGGTGAATACTCAATCCACTTCCGTGACCCTCCTCAAGAATACTCCTCTTAAGCTTGGGTATATTTGGAACACAAACCCTGACTCTGAACCTTATCACGTCATTCTCATCAATTATGTAGTCGACACCCTTATTATGGTTGATTAACACAAGTTGGTCAACCAACCCCACATTGATCTTCTGACCCTCTCTGATCTCTTCAAGGATGCCACTTGTCAGCTTTAACATACCCAGCTTCACACTATTAGAGGTCTCCTCACATACCAAACTCATGTCTCTGAATTGCTCGATCAACTCTAGTTCTCGGACCATCAACATTGACATATGCAAGGATTTCCTGCTCAAAGCATCAGCCACAATGTTAGCCTTACCCGGATGGTAACTTAAGTCAAAATCATAATCTTTCAGAAACTCGAGCCACCTCATCTGCCTCATATTCAATTCCTTCTAATTAAACAAATATTTCAAACTCTTGTGATCACTGAACACTTCAAATCTGGATCCAAATAGGTAATGCCTCCAAATGTTTAACATAAAAACCATTGTTGCCAACTCAAGATCATGCTAGAATAATTCCTTTCATGAACTCTCAACTGCCTCGACGCATAAGCCACAACCTGATCATTTTGCATTAACACACCTCCCAGACCCATCTTCGAAGCATCACAATAGACTATAAATGACTCACTTGGATTTGGTAAAATTAAAACTCGAGCAGACATCGACTTCTTCATAAGTTCTTGGAAACTCTCTTCACAATGCACATACCAAACATAGGTCTGACCCTTTCAAGTCAACTGAGTCAACGATAATACTGACTTTGAAAAACCTTCAATAAACTTCCTGTAGTAACTAGCCAGTCCAAGAAAACTCCTAATCTTAGTGACTGACTTCAGACTCTCCCATTGCAACACATCATTTATCTTCGACAGATCCACAACTATACCACCACTAGAAATAACATGACCAAGGAAAGTCACTTCTCTTAACCATAACTCACACTTGGAAAACTTTTCGCACAACTGGTTCTCTTTCAATGTTTACAATACAATTCTCAGATGCTCCACATGCTCTTCGTCAGACTTCGAGTATATCAATATGCCATCGATAAACACAACCATGAATTGATCTAAGTATGAATGAAATATTTGATTCATGTATTCCATGAACACTTCGGGCGCATTAGACACTTCAAATGGCATTACCAAATACTCATAATAATCATACCTCGTTCTAAAAGCAGTTTTCAGAATGTCCTCCAGCTTCACATGAATCTGGTGGTAACCTGAACGCAAATTTATCTTGTTAAACACACAACTACCTATCAATTGATCCATCAGATCATCGATCCTCGAAGGTGGATATTTGTTCTTGATAGTCACTTTATTTAGTTTTTGGTAGTCCACATATAACCTCATACTACCGTCATTTTTCTTTACTAACAACACTGGAACACCCCACAACGAAACACTCGGACAAACAAACTTCTTCTCAAGAAGATCTTTCAGTTGCTTTTTAAATTCACCCAACTCTGAAGCAGACATCCTGTAAGGAGCCATCGACACAGGACTAGTATCAGGTACTAAGTCTATAGCAAACTCCACTTCACATTCTGGAGACAAATCAATAATATCATGTGGAAACACTTCTGAAAAATCACTCACCATAGGTAGCTAGTCCAACACGGCTTTAGTCTCCGCCTTCATGGAAGCTAATATCATAAACATTACATCATCATTCTTTACGAACTCGTTCACCTGCTTAGATGACACGAACAACTCATCACTAGTATCAAAATCTGGAAATAACACTGTCTTGGCAAAACAATTGATATGTAAATGGTTAAACTCCAACCAGTTCATTCCAAGGATAACGTCGAGGTTCCTTAAAGGCAGACACACTAAATCCATACCAAAGCTCTTATCATAAATAGTAGCAGAAAATTTAAACAAACCCACAAAGTGAGTACCGTACCCAGAGTCGGAGTATCAACAATCATGCTTTCATCCATAGAGGACAATTTCAAACCCAACTTCTCAGCACAATCAAGCGAAACAAACGAATCTGTCGCACCCATGTCAATAATAGCAATCAAAGGAATATTGTTTATAAAACACATACCTCGAATCAAACGGTCAACACTAGTAGTCTCTGTCCCACATAAAACAAAGACTTTCCCTCTCGATTGTACCTTCTTGTGCTTCTGACAATTGGTACTAAAAATTGTTTTAAATATCAATGAATCATAAATTATATTATTTCTTATATTTTTAGTTATTTATTATTTTCAATCATTTATAATTTTTTAATTTATTTTTCATACTATTAATAAGTGATAAATTTATAAAATCTTTTACATTTTTTTTCATACAATAATAATATATTTTTTATAATATCAATAAAAGTGGTAAAACAATAGTATAATAAAAAAATAGAGATAGTAACATTTGATTTTTTTTTAACCTATATTGCATAAGATCATCTTCTTTAGGCAATTACTTTACAGAGTGAGTATGCTATTTAGTCATTGAATTTGTGATCATCAATCATACTAGTCATTTTCTAGTCCCTAGCTACCACGAGAGATCTGGAATGAAAAGGCAATATTCTTGGTTTGTCATGTTGTATTTTTGTTTTCACTTTCAGCATCTATTAGTTTGGATGTGACCTAAGTGACTTTGGTAATAGCTATGAGTCTACTTGATCTTTGCCACACCCACCAACCACCTCCATGTGGATAATGTGACTCACTCTTGTGTTGCAGTTCCACACTAACACAACACTTAGTTAGAACACACATGCAATGTATCTTTGAATTCCTAGGCATATATTCTTTCTCTGACCTCACCATGTACAACAACAACCTTGAAAATACCAACGTGATATTACAAAGAAACAAGACAACATATGTCACTTAGTCACGTGATCTCAAATTTGTGTTGCGGTAATAATACTAGTATAGTATAGATGTTATCTTTGAAAGACAATTGAACCACACTTTTTTAACTGCAATTTATATGATTTTTAGGGTCAAAACCCTGCTGAACCAACTTCGTTTAATTATGTGTCCTTAAGAAATATGAAAAAACTTTGTATCATTAGGTGTCTTTCATTTTCAATGGGCCCTATTTATTATCCCGTTGGGTCTACTCGACCCAACTAAGAACTGATTTCTTTATGGGCTTTTCCCTCAAATAGCCAAACTTCATGATAAAGTACTAACATCAGAAAGAGAAAACATCTATACTATACTAGTATTATTTACACATTATTATATGCATTTTTAATTCTTTATCTAAAACAACAATATGAATCTATGAACACTTAATTTAATTAAAAGTTTTAGGTTTGAATTCGATTCTAAAGACATCGAAAAAAGTTTTATTACTCTTTCCTTAAGATCATATCTAGTTATCCAACTCGAACAATTAATATTTAAAATTATGCGCAAAAGATATCTAACTAAAAAATAACAATATGAAGAATTTATTTTAATACTATGCATAGTTTTTCATTAAAGTCATGTTTATTTTTAAATAATGAATGTGAAGTATTCATCAATCCTGTCGCTAATTAATTTTGATTAGGAAATTTGGCTAACTATTTTTAGTAAGATTTTTCTTTCTAACTTTTTTTTTCATTCACAAAATTTGAACTAAATAAGATAGTATTAAAAATCATTCATTTGTTTTAAAATAATTGATCTATTTATAAAAATAATTGTCTTAAAATAACCAATTCTTTTTAATTTTCAATTTAACATTAATTATTATTTTTTCACTTTTACAATATACTTAATACTATTTAAATCACTTTTAATTTAATATTCTTTTACTTTATATTTATAATAAAATTAAATATATCAATATATGCATGATAAAATTATTTTAATAAAAATATTTTTCTCTATTATTTATTGATGTATTTTTTTAAACTTGAATTGATAAATTTTATCAATTATTTTAAAATAGTATACGGTAAAGAACATCTTATTTTTAAGATTCTCTTTATCACGTAATTAGGTGAGTTGGACTTTAGAATGAACGGAATATAATTTTTCTTAATTTTATTAAATTTTAAATGTTATAAAATATTTTTAAAATAAATAATTAAATATCATTGAAATATTATGTAATTATTATTTTATTTCTCTTTTCAATTTTTTAATATATATCAACATTTAGATTTAGTAATTTAAAATTCAACTTATAAACATATTCTGGTCCTAATGGAAATAAATAGTAATGAAGCATAGAGTACAATATTGAAATTCTTAAAGCAATTTTATATGGAACAAGAATTAAATACAAGATATTATACTTTGGGAACAGATTTTCTCCCATAGTTTATTGCATAAATATTTGATACAAGTGGTTTTCTGTCACTATCTAATATGGAATAAAAAAAGAGACAGGAGACAAGAGGTTTGAACAAATTAATTTCTTAGGTGAAGAGAGAACAAAATTCTGATCACAACAAAATCAAACTTGCCGACACATGACAATATTGCACATGTTTGGTTCAGAGGAAGAACGCTAAAACAAGAGGATTTATATCGTGTATAGATAAAATTAACCTGTTTTAAATTAACAATTAAATTGGTTATTTATTATTATTATTATTATTATTATTATTATTATTATTATTATTATTATTATTATTATTATTATTATTATTATTTATTTATTTATTAATATAAAAAACTTAGAAAAAATCGATTCTGGATGTCATCAATATCAGAACAAGTTTTAAGGTCTAAAAAATACTTAAAAAATTACTTACGTATTACTCATAAAAAAGTCCGCAAAAGTTAAACTTACTACTTTGTTTGTAGAGTATGAAATAACATTTTATCATGTGAACCAACTTTAGTTTGTTATTTAGAATTTTTTTTATAGTTAAATATTGTATAATTTAATAATATATAAAAGTATTAACATTTTTTTTAAAAATAGTTTATTATTAATAATAATATTGAATATTTTAAAAATAGAAAGTATTTATAGATATAATTGTTTGTATAAAAGGATTTTTCTTAAGTTACAAGAATTTATAAGTAGCTATCTAATTTAAAATAGAATTAATTAAGAGATCAACTGCGTATTTTTATAAATAATCCACTTAAAAAAAATCCCATATTAAAAATACTTAAATTATCTTATTTTTAGGATAGATATATAAATCTTATATCAAATAAAAATGTGAGAATGAACAATTCACGGATTAATAGATTTTTTACTATACACATATCTATATATTAATTATTTTTATAATTTTTTAAATATAAATTTATAAAAAAAATTGTTAATTTAATATCGATGATTAAGCTAGTCATTTCATTTGATATGGGGTCGAGTGATCTTATTCAATTTGGTGTTCAATGTTATTCTTTTTTTTGTCATTTTTGAAATGGATTAATGTTGGGAAGAAGTTAGTTAGGATTTAAAGAAAGTTTTTTTGGATCGTGTGAAAGGTGATTACAACATTTCTTAGACTAAGTGGTCACATGTTTGCAAATTTAAGTAGAAATATGGTATGCGGATTTTTAGATCTCTGCTTTTAACTTAGCTATTTTGGCCAAATGGGGAAGAGGCTTATCTCATATCCTTATGGTCTTTAGTGTGAGAACTTACATGCTAGATATGTACTACTCATTGTCTCTTCCTTGATAGGGGTCAATATTATGGTTTTCGTTCTACATATACTTGATGGAAAAATGTGTCTCTTCTTAGCTGCAAAGAAAATGATTCATTTGGTTGGTTTGTGTATAATATCACATAGAGAGTGGGATATGTTATTCACACTTCTTTTGGGGTTGATCTATGGGTGGGGGATTACCCATCTCCATATCAGGTTCCTAAGGATATTCACTATCTTTGACCAAAAAGAATGGTTAGTGGGTGAGGTAGGTTGGTGGAAGGACGATGTTATGGTTTGAGATCTGAAGTGAAAAAGGTCTTTTTTTGTCTATGAGCAGGAGTAGGTTGCCAAATTTCTTTTAGTTAACTAAGGAACAACCGTCTCTTTGAAAAGTGATAGGTGGTGGTGGAACCATGCTAGGGATGTGGTTTTTTGGTTGCCTCAAATTTTTATGCCCTACTAGAGCTTAATGTTGATAGTGTTCACTCTTTCTAGATTGAGGAATTGACCCTTTTCTCATATGGGTTAGATGACCCAATCTAAAGTGGTGGTTTTTTCTTGACAACTTCTACAAGATAAAATTGTCACTAGAGAGAATGTGTTTAAGCGTAAGTTATAATTGATCATGCTGAAGTTTATTGTCCTATGCATCAAAGGTTGGTTAAGATAATTTATCATCTCTTCGTTACTTGTGAGATAACTTCGACTGTGTGGTATATGATTTGTTAGTGGTTGGAGTGGTTATTGTTTTTTACCCTATGGATCATAGATTTGTTTTTGAGTTATTTATCTCTCTGAGTGACAGGTCTAGGGTTAGGGGAGTGCTTGCAATGATTTGGTACTTTGTTGTCTAATCGATTTGTATTTTCTGTAATGATATTATTTTTTCAAGTTCATTATCTAATGTGAATGGTGTGGAAGAAAATAACATTTTACAGTCTTATAACTGGTACATTAGTAGGTTTGTGGGTGACTCTCCTGCTTTTTCTACAGGTTGGCTTGAGAATTCTATCATTATCTGAACCAATAGTTGTTTGAGAGTTTTTGACTTGATTCATGTGGTGGAATATTCTGGAGATCTTTGTTTCTATTGACAATGGTTCTTTGGTTTTAGGTATAACACGAGTCCCTTGTTGAAGGTGAAGTTTTATTGTTTGGTTTGTTCTGTAAGTTCGGAGTGCGCCTAAGAGGGGGGGGGGGGTGAATTAGGACCAATTAAATTTTTTGCTTTTAAAGACAAGTTGGTTCTGATTTTTATGTTTGGTGATGAGTATAGAAATCGATAAAGTGCAGAAAAATAAAGAACACAAGGATGTATCCTAGTTCCCCTCACAATCCGAAGGTACGTCTAGTCCCCTTTCAACACGAAAGAGATTTTACTATTTGTTAAGACTTGTACAAGACAAACATAATCACCAAGAACAACCTCTTGTGATTTACCAAGTTGATATGAGAACAATCTTCTCAAACTCAACTCTCTTGCTTCCAACAATCTTGGACAACAAGATGTTTACAACCAATTCTGGAAAATATTAAGTAAAGAAAGTATATCACAATATATCAATCACTATGACCGATCTTCTCTTCCAAACAAGAAATTTACAAGGATATATTAGTGCTCAAATGTTTATGAATATGAGATGAATTTTCTGGACTGATATATGTGAATAATGCAGAAAAATTCTTAAAAAAAGTTGAAAGATCAAAACACTTGTTTGAAAATTAATGTGTATAAGATTTCAAATTGCAATGGAAGAGGTGACTTTTGATTTCTGAATATATGAATATTTATATCACCTTGACACCTCTATGAAAGAGCGTGATTCAATGAAAAGATGCAATGGTTAAAGGATGATCTTTGGAAAATGTTCAGTTCATAAAACAGATTTGAAACGGCCACTGCTTCAGTGAAAATTCAAAATTTCGTGATGGAAATCGATATCCCAAAAGGGGGTAATCGATTTCCTGGGCTAAAAATTTGGTTCTGGCAAGTGGAAATTGATTCATGGAAAAGGGGTAATCGATTTCCTGAATTGAAAATTGAGTTCTGGCAATTGGAAATAGATTCCTGGAAAATGGGTAATCGATTTCCTGAACTGAATTTTCAAAAATTATTTGGAAAAACAGTTTAGAAATAGAGACATGTGAGACACAATGGATCATGCATGCAATGAATATTTGGAGAATTTTTGAGCACTAAGTTATCAATATATATTGCATGCTTGTACCTTAAAAACTCAAGAACAATACTAGTCTTCAAAATAAGTCTTGAATCCTTTGATGCTAGCTTTCACACATTGCTTGAAACTTGATTTGATTAAATGCACTTGAAGCTTTTTCCATACTTTTGACATGATTATTTGAATTTCACTTTGTCTTCATCAAAACATATTGGATGGAGAGTCTTGACTTCACATCTTCTATCTTTTTTGTTAGTTGTTTCTGATTCAAATTATCATATGTATTGAGATTTTCCCTATCTTATTTATTTATTTTTTATTATTCGATTGGGTTATTCCTTTTGTATGCTTTGTTGGTTTATTTTTCATATTTTCAGTTATCAATTCAATACATCTTGTGTTAATTTATATCATTGGTCATTATACTTAGGTGGACTATTTTTGTTATATATATATATATATATATATATATATATATATATATATATATATATATATATATATATATATATATATATATATATATATATATATATATATATATATATATATATATATATATATATATATATATATTATCTGTCATTTAAAAAAATGAGGCCGTTCTACATAACCTAAAAATATGTTTTTTAAACAAATCAATTTTATTCATTTTTGAATATGTCCAAGAAGGACCTAACAACCTTTGGGATTTGGTTTTACATCCTTATGTTGTTTTTGTCCTTAATGACCGTTTTGGCCATATCATGTGCCTCCCTATTATATTCTCTCTTGGTGTAATAAATACTACCCTGACCTAAAGCTTCTTAAGTTTTCATGTATACTCTTGATTTGGTAACCAACACACATCCTATCGTTTCCTCTCTCGCTATCCTCTTCTCTCATATTTACTCTCTTCATTATGTTCTTACAATCCATGTAAACCTACCAATTATCCATTCCTAAAATCCTAGCGACAATAAGAGCGTTGACCATGGGTTGAGCTTCATCTTCTCCGGGATTGTTATATCCTATTAGATTCCACGTTATCTCTATAATTACCTTGTTGTTTTAATCTTTAAAAATGGCTCCAAGGTTCCACTCTCCATTTTTGGCTAGTTTTGCGTCTATATGAATGATGGCTTAATTATTCTGCAGATCTTCATCACGATTGTTATTCATCTCATGAGCTCTAAGGTTTTAAGCAGGATCTTCATCGACTTCAATAACACTTATCTTTCGATCTCCATTTCTATTGTAATTATGAATGATGCTTTTGGTGTTATTGTTGAGATTATTGTTTTACATGTCCTTACAATCTTCCTTTTTCCAAGCCCGGTCTTCCCTTTTGTACTCTACTCTACACTTTGTGGATTTTTGGCGAACTCTAGGGTTTTGAGCATGATCTTCATTTAACTATTCATTATTCTTCCGATCTCCATATTGTAAGTTTTAGTGATACCTTCGGTGTTATTGTTGAGATTATTGCTTTGTATATCCTTACAATCTTATTTTTTTGGTCTCCTCTTTGCTTCTGAACTCGACGCGACACTTTGTGGATTTTTGGTGAACTCTAGGGTTTTGAGTAGGATCTTCATCAAGTTCATCATTGTTCTTCCGATATTTGTTCCTATTGTAAGTATCAGTGATTCCTTTGGTAATTTTATTTAGAAAATTATTTGGCATGTCCTTAAAATCTTCCTTTTCTAAGTCTCATCATAATTGCTTACAATGTGTGTATCTACAACTTTCTCCACTTTATTCATCTGTATAGCTTTATGCATGTTTTTTTCTCTAATTGTATCTTTAACTATGTTCATCTCTTTCTGGATTTATCTCTTTATTTCGCATGTCCTTAATTGTTTCGTCATAGTGTAATTATTGTGAAAATCAGTTTCTGCATTAAAGAACAAGAAATGCAAAGCAGAAAATGCATAATGAAGAAGAAGAAGAAAGAAGTTTTCAGGGAAAAGAAAATAATAGCTTGTTATATTTTTACACGTGTGGTAGCCATGTCCTTATATAGTGTATGGTTATCTCTTAACTACCAATCAAAAGTTAGCTAACAAACTGAAGCTAACTTATCCACATAACTCCTATAAGCTATATTATATTCTCAACAGCCCCTCTCAAGCTAAGCATGGCGAATGTTGATCATGCCAAGCTTGGAAATGAATTTATTGAAGGTTGAAGTGGATAAAGCTTTGGTTAGGAAATCAGCTAGTTGTTCATGAGTTGAAATTGGTAGAAGCCGTAGTAAGCCTTGCTGCAATTTTTCACGAACTAAATGGCAGTCAATTTCAAGGTGTTTTGTTCGCTCGTGGAAAACCGGATTGAGTGCAATGTGCATTGCACTTTGGCTGTCACAGTACAAGACAGGGAGCTTGGTACATGTAATGTGTAATTCCTTCATGAGAGCTATCAACCAAAGCAACTCACATGTAGCAAACGATAATGCCCGATACTCTGCCTCTGAAGATGACCTGGAAATGGTATTTTGTTTCTTCGCACGCCATGATATAAGAGAAGTCCCAAGAAAGAAATAATACCCTGAAATGGATTTTCTTGAATCAATACATCCTGCCCAATCTGAGTCAGAGAAGCCAAGTAGTTGCAATTCAGCATCTCTTCGAAACAAAATTCCTCCACCAGGATTGTTTTTCAGATATCGTATAACTCTGCAAGCAGCATGATAATGTGCCATTGTTGGATTGTGAAGAAATTGACTGAGTTGTTGAGTGGCATACATAATGTCAGGACATGTTGTGTTGAGGTATAGTAATCGACCTATCAAGCGCCTATAAGTTCCAATGTCATCAAAAGCTTTGCCATTATCAGTATGTAGTTTGACAGATGGATCGAGAGGTGTGGGAGCTGGTTTAGATCCAAGCATACCAGATTCCTGCAAGAGGTCAAGGCAGTATTTTCGTTGAGATAAAGAGATACCTGTCTTCGAGTGAGCAACTTCGAGGCCAAGAAAGTACTTCAATGTTCCCAAGTGTTTGATACTGAATGTTTCATTAAGAATGTGCTTGATGCGATCAAATTCAGACATAGAATTGCCGGCTAAGATTATGTCATTGACATAAACTAAAATGGCTGTGAAATGTATGTCAGTTTTCAAAGTAAACAGGGAATAATCAGAAGCAGATTGAGTGTACCCTTGATGTAACAGAAGAGCAGACAGTTTTTCATACCATTTGCGACTTGCTTGCTTCAGACCATATAAGCTCTTTTGAAGTTTACATACTTGATTAGGTTTGTGGCATGTAACACCTTCAGGTATTGTCATGTACACATCTTCTTTCAATTCCCCGTGTAAGAATGCGTTGTTGACATCAAGTTGGTGTAAGAACCACTTATTGATAGCTGCAGTCGCAAGGAGGGTTCTAACAGTTGTAAGCTTCGCTACTGGTGAAAATGTGTCAAAAAAATCCAGTCCCTCGATTTGATTGTAACCTTTGGCCACAAGCCGCGATTTATACCTCTCTATCGTGCCATCTGCTCTATGTTTCACTTTGAACACCCATCTGTTACCAATTGGCTTGACATGTGGTGGCAAATCAACTATGTTCCAAGTCTCATTCTTGTCTAATGCATCTAATTCAGACTTCATTGCTTTAATCCAATGTTCAGATAAGCATGCTTCTTTGTAATTCTTTGGTTCATGAATGAGAGAGATATTTGATGCAAAGACATGATGGGATGCAGATAAAAAATTCAATGAATCATAATTTGAAATTGGATAAATAACTTTGGATGTACCTGATGATGACTTGACTGCTGAAACATCGGATATATTGCACACATAATCTGAGAGATAATGAGGTGTCTGTTTGGTTCTAACAGGTCTAGACTGAGTGTTGCAATTCTCAGTGTCGTGTGTATCAAGTATATGTTGGGTGTCATTGTTCTCATCAGTATTTTCTACAGTTTCAGGGTCAGAATTAGAATGGTGTAATGTGTCATTAGCTATGGTATGTTGGTTATCATGTTCATCATTAGCTGGTTCAATGTTCTGTGATGGAACATGTATGACAGGGTCATGTTGAAAATGTTCAATAGAATCTTTGTGAAGGTGGTAATCCCAGTTAATGGAATTAGAATTAGAATAAGGAAATATATGTTCATGGTGTATGACATTTCTAAAGATAAGAATGGAATGACTGTGAATATCATAGAGTACCACACCCTTCATACCATTCTTGTATCCCAAGAAAACACATTTTCGAGCTCTTGACTCAAGTTTAGTGCGATGCACATTTAATGTGGATGCAAAAGCTAAAGATCCAAACACTTTAAGACTATGCATATCAGGATGTTCATTATGCAATATGAAATGAGGAGAAAGGTTATTTAAAACTTGAGTAGGGAGTTTATTAATGATGAATGTGGCATGTAAAACAGCATATGACCAAAATTGCTTGGGGAGTTTTGACTGAAAGAGGAGAGCTCTTCCAACATTTAACAAATGTTGGTGTTTCCTCTCCACTCTACCATTTTGCTGTGGTGATTCTACACAACTGGTTTGATGAATGATTCCCTTAGATGAATAAAATTCAGGGATGTTAAACTCAGCACCATTATCAGTTCTAATGGTTTTGACAGAAAGTTTATGTTGATTTTCTATGAGATTGACAAAATTTATGACATGCTGTCTAGCTTCAGATTTAGTTTTCATTAAAGTGATCCATGTGAATCTGCTACAATCATCGACAGCAGTCAAAAAGTATGAGTGACCATGCAAGGATTGGACAACTAGAGGTCCCCAAATATCAAAATGAATCAAATCATAAGGATGATCAGCACGACTATTGCTAACCTTATAGGAAAGTTTTCTTTGTCTAGAATAGCTATAAACATCACAAACATCTTTATGATTAACTGTGATAAAGGGAAATTGAGAATGTAAGTACAGAAGTCTATTATTGGATAAGTGTCCTAATCTGAAGTACCATAAAGCCTTTTCTGGTAAGGTTACTGTGGCTGCTATAGCAGATGTGAGATCAGGTGAGTGTATAGGAAGTGAAGTATTATCTCTTAGTGTTAAGTAGTACAATCCATCCTTTTGATCAGCAGAACCAGTCATCTTCAGAGTGACTTTGTCCTGTATAACACATTGTGAATTGATAAAGGTAACATTGAAATTAGAAGATTCACATAATTTGGAAACAGATAAAAGGTTTAATGAAAATTCAGGAATCAAAAGGACATTATACACAATGAACTCAGGAGAAAAATGTATTGTACCAGAATAGTTAGCAGTAAGACATTGACCATTTGGCAATCTAACATTGACTGGAATAATTTGCTTATAAGAATGAAACCATTTTATAGAACTACATATATGGTCAGAAGCTCCTGAATCAATGATCCAAGAACTATGGCTACTACTATGCATGCAATGAGATGTGTTACCTGTTGATAGATGACCAACAACAACTTGATTAGAAGAAGCATGCCCTGAAGATTGACCAATACCAGACTTCTGAATTAGCTCCATTAGAGTATTGAATTGGCCTTGAGTCATAGGTGAATTATCACTTTTAGTGTCAACACCATTTGAAAGAGATCCATCATCAGTGCCATCAGATGCAACATTGTTAGCTGAATTTTGAAATTGCTTCTGCATATGTGGTGGAACACCATGTTTCCTAAAGCAATTTTCAATAGTATGATTGGTTTTGCCACAGAAAGTACAAACACGAGCTCCATGCTTGAATGGATTGTTTCTTGCAACAAACTTTTTGGAATCAACAACATTAATCAGAGTATGGGACTCATCATTGGGGATGGTAAGCTGAAGTTGTCTTTCATGCTGAATGACCATGGAAAATATCTTATTCATGTTAGGAAAAGGATCCATTAACAAGATTTGGGATTTAACAACAGAAAATTGATCATTCAAACCGGTTAAAAATCTGATGACTTGCATCAGTTGATGGTTGGATCTTGCACTACGCATAGCTTCACAAGAACATTTGATGCAACATGTGCAAGTGGGTAAAGGCAAATACAAATCTAACTCCTCCCAAAGAATTTTAAGTTCAGAAAAGAAATCAGTTACCGATTTGGTTTCTTGCTTTAGATTGTATATTTCTTGCTGTAACTCAGAAATACGTATGAGATCACCTTGAGAGAATCTTTCCTTCAAATCGTTCCATACATCAAGCGCATTCTCCATGAAGACGATGGACTGAGAAATGGAATCTGAAACTGAATTCATGATCCAAGAATGGACTAACATGTTGCAGCGATTCTAAGCACGTAAGGATGGATCGAAGGAATCAACTGGAGCAGGAAGAGAACCATCAATGAACTCAATCTTCATCTTTCCACCGAGCGCTCTCTTCATGCTTCGAGCCCATGAATGATAGTTAGAACCAGTAAGCTTGGGAAGAACTGTAACTGAACCAGGACCATCGCTAGGATGAACAAAGTATGGGGAAGTTTGATCCAAAGCTGGATCAAGAGGTGAATTTCGTGGAGGAGCCATGAAAGTAAAGAAAGAATGAACAAGCTAAAGATTCAATTGGAAGAACAACGGAAGAAGGATCGAAATGGCGAATGATACCATATTGCGAAAATCAGTTTCTGCATTAAAGAACAAGAAATGCAAAGCAGAAAATGCAGAATGAAGAAGAAGAAGAAAGAAGTTTTCAGGGAAAAGAAAATAATAGCTTGTTATATTTTTACACGTGTGGTAGCCATGTCCTTATATAGTGTATGGTTATCTCTTAACTACCAATCAAAAGTTAGCTATCAAACTGAAGCTAACTTATCCATATAACTCCTATAAGCTATATTATATTCTCAACAGTAATTGAATCTATCTCTTTTGGTATGATCCTAATACTTAATCTCTTCCAAGTTATATCTAACTTTCTACTCTTTCCTTTTAATTATGTTGCTACTAAAATCTTCATTCTTCTGATGGTTGTTGTTACGGTTGCATGATCATCCATATTGGACTTTTGCTCAACATTGATCTCTCTCTCTGTCTCTCTCTCTCTCTCTCTCTCTCTCTCTCTCTCTCTCTCTCTCTCTCTCTCTCACACACACACACACACACACACACACATACACTACAAATAACACTTTTAACATCACACACGAAAGATATGTAACCTCGGTTACCGAGGCGACATAACAAATGGTGACATGAAAAGATGCCACTTAATACCTCGGTTAATGAAACACCAAGGGGTAAGTTATTTGATCATGGGTTTGAACCCCAACATCTGTATTTTTATTATTTACAAAGTTGGATGGCGTGCCCAACATAACATCTCAAATGATTTTTTTTATATATTTTCATTTGTACCTAAAAAACCATATCACAAAATACAGAACCATATTTTGCAGATTTCTGAAACATAAACATTGTACATGCATTACAGAACCATATCACAAAAGAACAATAGTTTACAACAAATGCAAAGCTAAAATTGGTTAAACCTTATAATTTTACAACAAAACTAGATCAAATTATTAACCAACAAAAGCAATTACCAAAATGGAAAATCTTGTAGGTTATCTAAAAGTTCTATGCTAAGATTTGTCACCGGTCATTAAACACCTATAATTTGAACAACAATTTAAACCAATTAGGGGTAATCAACAACAACATTAAATCTTTAGTAGAAGGAATAAAAAAGTAAAATGAATAATTATTAATTACTAAGTGATATACAATATTTACTTACTAGTTTTCCAATATTCCCTCTTTATGATCACGAAGAATAACATGCAAATCTGAATCATTTTCTTCAGATGATTGACGTACATGTGTTGAGAAACAAAGAGTCTCATAGTCAAAATCTTGATTGTCATCAGAAAGATATTTTCCTTGAAGTAAAATTGACCATCTAGTGCTAGAAGTATCAGTGACATAAATTTTTTTTTGCTTGGGTTGCCATGATTAATGGTTAATTCTTATAAGTTTCCTTTTGAAGATTAACCTGTGTGAATCCTAATTCACCGGTTTCTACACCAGTGTTACTATAAATCCTAATTCACCAGTTTCTACACCAGTGTTACTGTCAATCCACTTGCACTTAAATAAAGGCACTTTAAAAGAAACATAATCAATCTCCATAATCTCCTCAATGAACCCAAAGCACGCTCTAGATGTTAGTACATGATTGTTATCTCTAGTACTAGAGAAGTACATGGATTCAACTTCAACCATAACACCACTATTTTGCATGGTACTACGGTTATCCTTTGATTTTGTATAGAATAAATATCTAGTAATGTCGTATGCACTCCAAGTAATTATATTAAACTTAGGCATACGTGACAACCATTTAATTATCTCTGATGCACAAGTACTTGCTTTAGAAGCACTTTCATTAAACCAAGATATGAAAGTTTCGTTATGCTCTGTCAACAACCATTTTTCATTCATCCGGGGGTATTTTTCCTTTATAAGACTTTTTTGAGCGGTCAAGTAAGGTTGGACTTCAACTAGGTTATTCAATATATACAAATGTGCTTGAAGAACTACATCTCGGCTAAAAAATTAACATTTAAACCTTGAATACCTCTACCATCATATCTTCCCTCATGATGAGACTCGGGAACTCCTGTAGAATTAGTTTTTGACAAATAAATTGTACAAAACTAATCGGAAAAATAGCAAGTGTACTATTTTTCCTGTTATAGTAATAAAGGGGAATTTTCCCGAATGTCGATCTCAAGGACTGCACGTCAATATCGAGTTCAAATTATCATTCAATTAAACAAAAGTTATAATTAGGGTTTTTAATTCAAAATTATAATAATAAAGGCAAAGGCAAATAATAATGAAAAATAAGGGTTTGCACGGTAAGAGGAACAATGCCAGGGAAGGTGTATGATTTATCCCTGTAACAACCCTGAGTCACTATTGCATCAACAAATATCAATTACTACCAGTTCTCAAGGGTATTTTCTCCCAAGTCCTTGGTGAGAAAACCTTTAATCATTCTACCCTAATTTCTATGTCCATAGGAAATTAGGGTGAAGTTAAGCTTTATTATATCAAGAATACTCTTATTCATACAGGGTATCCCTAGTCCTAGGTGATATCTACTACAGAGTAACCATATGAAAACCTTACCAATGGCGGTCCAGCCTAATTAATAACCATAGAACAATCTCGATTGGTCCGAAAGAGAAAACATTAAACACATCAAAAGGTTACCATAATAATAATATTATAAATGAAAATGTAAACTCAAAGTCGTTACAATTCTAAATCAGGGACACCCCCTAGCATTGGGGGGTTTAGCTACTCATATTGTTCAAAACGAATGCAAGATAAAAATTACACATTACAAGTAATTGGATGCTTGGATCTTCAATCACTTTCGCTCATGAAAACCTTCCGCTCTTCGAATTCCTTGATCTCTGTAATACTTGATTGCTTGACAACTCTGGTGTTTGCCTCGTTCCAGGATGATCTTTTCTTTGGTAGAAGGTTCTCTTATATAGTGAAAATTCCAAGCAACAGGTGGAAAACTCCAAAAATATCTTCCCAAGGCCGATGGTCCAAAGCCCGTAAAAAATATGGAAATTTTGGGCATGGGCTGACACGGCATTTGTCAACTGAAACGGGTGGCCGTGTCAGCTCACTGCTTCACTTGACACGCCCATGAGGGCTCAACACGGCTGAGGAACATGCTTGACACGGCTAGCCGTGTCAGGCTACTGTTTTAGCTTTCATCCTCCTTTTTCCTGACACGGCCCGTGTTAGGTGACATGGGTGGCCGTGTCAGGCCTCCTGTGCTGAAGTTTTTCCATTCCTTTGCTTGTCGGAATTTCACACTATCTCGCTCTGAGTTCCTCGGTTCTTTCACCTGGAACTGTTGGACAAAAACACAGACATCCTACGCGTAAAATCACGAAAATATAAAGTAAAACATAACAATGAATGGAAATGCTCAAATATTATACGGGGAGTAAAATTTCCTTGAAAAGAACCAAAATGCTTGCACAATGTCTCAAAATCCTCGGTTTCTTGTCGGATCAGTAATGAAAGCTTAATGAAAATGGTGACTGATCACAACCCCAAACTTAGCTCATTGCTTGTGCTCAAGTAATGTTTCAGATGACACTGTATGTCACTCCCCAAGATTCTTTATATCTCCTGACACTGTTGAGATCATTCTCTAACTCCTTCACTCTTCCTTTATTAGTTCCTGCTTTTCCTTGTGAGTTTTTAGTCGCACTTCCACTTCGAGACACTGTTTCACTTGTCAGCTTATATCACATTCTCACCAAGTCTCTCGGGGTTAAGTGTTTTCACTCATAATTCAGAATATGCAATATCGACTCATGAGTTTGAATAGTCTCTCCTTTCATATCACCTACACACAACACACACTTTTTGAGGTCTTTCAGGTTGTAACGGGGCTTGGGTTATGGTGTGGATATTCAAACAAAATGGGAAATAAATGGTTTTTGGTTCAGAGTCAATGTTACTATTCTTTTTACTGTGTTGGTTCGTTTTTATTTCTTAAAATTCTTTCTTTTTGTTTTTAGCTCGGTTTTTCTTTTCTATTCTTGTTTTGTAACCGAGTGCCCTTCTTTGGCTAGTGCTTCTTTTGAACCCTCGAGTTTATTTTCTTTTCTATTTTTTTTCTCTCTCGATGATTCTCTCTTTTTTTCGCATTTACCTTGGCTTTTGGAGCTTATGGGGTTTTACCCCAAACTTAGAATTTCAACACAACTTAATAATATCAATTTGACTTTGAACAAGGTAAGGAAGTGTTTTGGCAGCGGGGTACATTTACGGGGTTAAACAAAAAAAATGGATATAGACTCAAATGGGGTTTACAACTGATAGAATTATTGGGACGGCTAGAAAGGATCAAGGTTATATTCAAACAACGTGCCTTAGTGTGTGTAGCTATGCAGTGACAGTCCCAGAGAATCTACCCAAATTTAGAGTGATAAAAACATACCTAAATAATGCTCATGATGATCAATGTGTTTGACTTTCTATGAATCACCCTGTTAGGTAAAGCTTGACAGTATTCGCAATACCTCTAGTATGGTGCGACTTCTTCCTTACTTCGAAATGCACAGGGCACTTATGTTGGTTAAGCTGTATACGTTGCATTTGGTCTTTCTTCTTCAGCAGTGTCGACTTCCTGGGAAGATCCTTCACAACAAGCAATGGTAAGTGGAGTGATCATTTCATCCACTCCTAGTCATGATCATTACTAATTTCACAATAACACCACAAACCTGAAACACTTGCAGCATAATGTACCCTAAAACAGAAAAACCAAATACAAAATGTAATAAAGTAAAATAACAAAATTATTAGAAAAGTAACAAAATAGTGAAAATAACCTAAACTCTCCCCCACACTTGAACCAAACATTGGCCTCAATGTTTGCGAACAAGAGCGAAGGAGGAAACTCACAGTACTCTACTAAGGAGGTGGGTGTGGAAAATGCAGCATCAATTGCCGCATCATGAGGCTCATTTCATCCAACATTTCCCCCTGTCGGGCTTGCTCGATACCTTGTCGTGTTTTCTCAGTCCTTAAGTCGCCCAACTCAGTTTGTACCCAGGTTCATTGGTCGGTGGACCAAGAAGACGATCCTGCATCCTGCTGGGTAGGCTCCGGAGGTGGGGGTACAAATTGTTCTTGAGGTTCCTCCTCTTCTGCTTCTGTGGCATCCACATGGTCACCTGCAAACTGCTCACCTGTAGCAAAGTGCTCAGTGTCAGGGTCAGCACTTACATATAACCAGTTTGCACAATCAGTCATACTAACTTTGTCCAGATCCGGAAGATCCATAACAAACCGTTTATGGATAAGAACATAATAATAAGTGGGAGCAACGACAATCATACCTTAATGTATTAGAGCTGACATGTCAATTTTAGTTTTACCTGCAACCGGAGTGCCTTCAAGTAAAACCGCCTGATACCCAAAATGTTCAGCAATTTGGGTGATCATGCCGTCGACGGAGATGCCTCCAGAGTCCGCTCGGACAACCCTGCCCAGATAATCAGCTGCAAAGGCAGCTACATTGATGGCTTTGTTTTACGCCATCGAGTACATAAAAAATAACTCCGCTGAGTGGTGACCCCTATGCTATCACCTCGTCCAAACAGGGTATAGGCCAAACCCTTCTGGGCATAACGGAAACACGGGTTCTGTATGCCGGAGGCTTTAGCACCCTTGGAGGTATAATCCGTCATCCCCGTGATGGAAATCCAAAAGTCCTTTGGCAAAAACCCATCGGGGACTGCTCCCGGTCCATACAATGGGAGTCGGAGTATTCCTGCCAATTCCTCCACAGACAATTCATGATAGTTATTGAACAGGCGGAAACGTAAAGTCCCAAAATAGTACCTGGTGGTGTCGATCCATATCTTTTCGGGTTGGAATTCGAGCGTGCTAAGGAATTCGAGCGTGATGCGCTTATATGTTGGTGCTTCAAGGCTCATAAACTCCAACATTCCTAATACGCGGAACATCCTGTACACTTCAATTTTTAGCACTAAAGCGTTCAAAGTGTGCTCGCGCATATACCTGGTAGGTGTGAGCTTTCGTTTCTGGTGAACTTGATACCGTTTTTCCTGTTCTGGATTGTCGAATAGAATGTTATGCAGATTTGGGTTCCGGCTGGGTCGCTTCCGTGACCTCGACATCTCAGCTAGTTGTTGCTTTCCGGTTAAAATTCTCCTCGGGGG
Source organism: Lathyrus oleraceus (assembly GCF_024323335.1). Taxonomy (NCBI): domain Eukaryota; kingdom Viridiplantae; phylum Streptophyta; class Magnoliopsida; order Fabales; family Fabaceae; genus Lathyrus; species Lathyrus oleraceus. The sequence goes on from NC_066585.1 coordinate 102,499,635, forward strand.
CATTTTGGACCTACAAAAAAATGAAATTTCTGATATATGGAGTTAGGAAATTCTGAAACCGTGGTTGGAACGAGGATGACGAATGGAGTAATAATTGTGAAGGGTGTTATGGCGATAGGGTAATGGAAGTCGTGGTTATGGAAGCTTTGAGGGTGGAGGTTTAATGGAGGTTTGGTGAGGGTTTTAGAGAGAGAGAGAGAATGATTAAGTTTATGAGAGAGAAGGTGAGTTTAGTGGTGAAAATATGACTAATGATAAGGTGAAAAGGTGGATGAAATGTGGTTAAGAGGTAATTAAAAGGGTGAGTCCCACAAAAATTTAAATTTTCAAGAAAATTTCAAAATCCGTCAGCTGACACGGTCAAGTTTTTGGCGTCGTTGTCGAGGAAGGTGTATGATTTATCCCTGTAACAATCTGAGTCACTATTGCATTAACAAATATCAATTACTACCAATTCTCAAGGGTATTTTCTCACAAATCCTTGGTGAGAAAACCTTTAATTATTCTACCCTAATTTCTATGTCCATAGGCAATTAGGGTGAAGTTAAGCTTTATTATATCAAGAATACTCTGATTTATACAGGGTATCCCTAGTCCTAGGTGATATCTACTGCAGAGTAACCTTATGAAAACCTTACCAATGACGGTCCAACCTAATTGATAACCATAGAACAATCTCGATTGGTCCGAAAGAGAAAGCATTAAACACATCAAAAGGTTATTGTAAGAATAATATTATAAATGCAAATGTAAACTCAAAGTCATTACAATTATAAATCAGGGACACCCCCTAGCATTGGGGGATTTAGCTACTCATATTGTTCAAAACGAATGTAAGATGAAAATTACACATTACAAGTAATTGGATGACTTGGATCTTCAATCGCTTCCGCTCATGAAAACCTTCCGCTCTCTGAATTCCTTGATCTCTATAATACTTGATTGCTTGACAATTCTGGTGTTCGCCTTGTTCCAGGATGATCTTTTCTTTGGTAGAAGGTTCTCTTATATAGTGAAAATTCCAAGCAGCAGGTGGACAACTCCAAAAATATCTTCACAAGCCCGATGATCCAAAGCCCGTAAAAACATGGAAAATTTGGGCCTGGGCTGACACGTGTGGTTGTGTCAGCTTACTGCTTCACTTAACACACCCATAGGGGGTTCAACACGGCTGAGGAACATGCCTGACACAGGTTGTGTCAGCTGACACGGCTTTCTGTGTCAGGCTACTTATTTAGCTTTCATCCTCCTTCTTCCTGACACGGCTCGGTCAGGTGACACGGGTGGCCGTGTCAGGCCTCCTGGACCTGTTGGACAAAAAACGGACATCCTACGCGTAAAATCACAAAAATATAAAGTAAAACATGAAAATGAATGGAAATTCTCAAATATTATAAGGGAAGTAAAATTGCCTTGTAAAGTACCAAAATGCTTGTACAGTGTCTCAAAATCCTCGGTTTCTTGTTGGATCAGTAACGAAAACTTAATGAAAATGGTGACTGATCAAAAACTCAATAGCTTCTTATATGATGTACCATTCAACGATCGATGCTTCCGTATGGTGATGATTCTTTATATACACTTTGAAGATATCCATATAACACTCTACGAGATATATCCACCGTAAATAAACTGGACCACAAATTCTAATATCCCTTACTGGATGAACAACTAAGTGAACCATAATGTCAAAGAATGATGGAGGGAAAGGGGAAAAGATCTCTAGTTGACACAAGATGATTGCAGTCTCATGTTGCAACTCGTCTAAATTTTCAGGATCAATGACTTTACTACATATAACATTGAACAATAAGCATAATCTGGTTATAGTTACCCTTACATTCCTTAGTAAAACGTCACGGATATCCACTGGTAGAAGTTGTTGCATCAAGACATGACAATCATGAGATTTTAAGCCAACTAATTTATGATCATTCTCTGACACAAGTTTCTTCACATGTGATGAGTACCCTTGGGGAACTTTGATACCCTGCAAACAATCACAAAACCTTTTTTTTTCTTTTTTAGACATAGTGTGACAAGCTGAGGGCAAATATGTTCTACTTCTTATTTCTTTTGGGGATAACTCTTGTCGTATATCCATCACCACCATATCTTCACAGGATTTCTTAGTATCTTTTATCTTACCTTTAATGTTGATAAATATTCCAATCAAATTATCACATACATTTTTCTCCACATGCGTTACATCAAGACAATGTCTTACATGAAGGCTAGACCAATATGGAAGATCAAAGAACACCAACCTCTTTGTCCAACTATTTTTCTCCACGGGACCCTTTTGTTTACCTTTTAGTTTCTTTCCAAAGACAACCTTAATATATTGTTGTTATTTATAAACTTCCTTCACGGTTAAGGGCTTTGGAGCAAAATCAAACTCCTGCTCTCCGTTAAAATCCTTCTATAATCTACGGTATGGATGATTAGGTCTTAAAAAAATTTAATACCCAAGATAAATAATCTTTTTCCATTTTGTAATTGGTGGTGGCATGTGTCAAATTCAAATATAGGACAAGCTTTATGTCCCTTGACGCTGGACCCAGACAAATTACTGTATGTAGAAAAGTCATTGATTGTGCAAAATAACATGACACGCAACTTAAAGTTATCACATGTATATGCATCATCAACATCAATGTCTTCCTCCCACAAAAGTCTTAAATCTTCAATCAATGGAGTTAAATAAACATTTATGTCATTCCCTGGTTGTTTTGGACCAGAAATCATCATTGATAACATCATATATTTGCGCTTCATGCACAACCATGGAGATAGGTTATAAATTATGAGAAGAACAAACAATGACGTATAATTAGTAATCAATTTACCAAAAGGGTTCATTTTGTCGGTGGTAAGTCCAAGCCTAAGGTTCCTCAGTTCTAGTGCAAAATATGGAAACAAGGAATCAATTTTCTTCCATTACAATGAATTAGCTACATGGAAAAAAATTCCATCACACACTCTTTCATTTGCATGCCTTCTAGTATTATTTGCACCATTTGCATTAGAAGACAATCTCTTGAACATTTGAACTATCAGTAGGTACCACATCACCTTGGAAGGAACACCCTTTCTTGTTACACTATCAACGTCTTCAACACCATTGACCTTCTTCTTGTAGCGTGACTCCCCACACCTCGGTAACTCCTTCAAGTTTTCATATTCTTTCCTATATAATATGAAATCATTACGACATACATGTATTTTGACATGATCCAAACCCATCGGATACAATATCTTCTTGGCCTCATATCTACGATTTGGCAAGGCGTTACCTTCTGGAAGCATTTCTTGCAACAATTCAAGAAACTCAGTGAAAATTCTATCCATCCACCCACCTCTTTCCTTAAGATTAAATAGTCTTAACACAACTGACAATCTTGTAAAACTTTTGCATCCCGGATACAATGACTCTTTAATGTCTTTTTGCAAAGTATCTACCACATTAGCATTCTTGAAAGCATCTACCCCAATATCATGAATCATATCTTCTAGAGTATCATTCATAAATTCATCATCATATTCAACTGTAGGTGACAAAGGTCTTTTTTTGTCACTTCACCATGCCATACTGTCGCATCTCAAAAAATACGATCCCTCGTGATGGTCACGGAAAAAGTGATTCGAACAGAGCCACCACTGAACTTTATTCATTCCAATGAAGGAATAGGAAAATACCGATAAAACCTTTGAAAATAGAATAATGGTCATCACAACCATATTCGGGTTCGGGAGTCGATTACGTAAGGGGAAGGTATTAGCACCCCTCGTGTCCCTTGTACTTAACGAGAACCTTTTAGTTAAAGCTTTCGATTTGAATGTTAGCTAAATGTTATTTGTTTTCTTCGAGCGATAAAGAGATTGAAAAGAGAAGTGAATTGAAACCTCAAAAGGGGAAAAAGGGAGGTTTTTTTATTAGTGTGCTCGCCAAGATCTCGCAATCTAATGCTTACATATCCTTATAGTGCAATAAAGAAGTCAGAGCATTCGTAGTTCGAGGTAGCCAAGAGTGTTGGTTGATTTATTTTAGAGGACGAGTGTTTAGGTCACATTCTAATTGTTAAACACTGGCTTGTCTATTCTCGGTGGAGGCTTAAGCACTAGTTTGTATCTGCGTCAGAAAGGACTAAACATTGTCCGTTTATGAAAAAGTTTTCAATCGCATGGGGGAGAGAAACAAGTTTTATTAAGTTGTGTCATAGTGAGCACGTGTGTAGATCACATTATAATGGTAAAACATGATTTACTTACTCGCGGCGGAGGCTTAAGCACAAGGTTGTACGCGTTAGAAGGGAATCGACAAATGTCCTACTATGAAAGGTTTTCGATCACACGGGGCGAGAGAATAAGTTGAAGTTGATGTGTTGTATGATTTTTAGGTGAATGAAGAATATTCGGTAAGAACAAGACGTGAGCCTAGGAACCAATGAATCGGGGTATTATCGGAATGCTAGACTCTAACAATACCTTTTTCATTCAGTGTATTCATAAAATGGTTTGATGGACAATGAACATTCAAAATATTGTTCAAAGGTTCCACCGGAATGCTAGACTCTAATGGTCCCTCTTTTCGTCCAAGTAATTAGGTATTTTAGAAACAAAAAGAGTGAATGAAAAGATAACCCAAGACGTGTGCCTCGAGAGAAATCATCAAGGATTCAAGGAATGCGACATTCCAAGGACCCATTTCTTTCGTACTTGTTTAGGAAAAAAGTTTAACGAGTTGAAGAAGCGGAAGAGAAATTCGATGTTGATCGAGTGTTTTATCGCATTAGTGAAAATGATTTGCGAAATGGTTTAAAATGATATGAGGTGCTTATTAAAGAAACAAGCTTAGTGGGATTTTGAAAAATGTACTTGATGTTGATCAAATACATTTATCTTAGCATTTTTGAAAGGTTAATTTTAATGATCACTTTGTCTTTTTTGATTAACAATTATAGATAAACTAAAAATACAATAAAATAAACTAAAAAATATAGCAATAAAAAAGGTAAAAGAAATAATAAAAGGGAGGGGACACACTATCAATGCAAGAGGTAAAAGAACTAAAAAAACTAAAGGAAATAAAATAAAGAACAAAAATAAATAAATAAAGAAATAATAATAAAGTAATAAATAAAAAATATATACAAAAGACAAAAATAGGCTAAAAATTGGGGGTGTAGTTAGGAAAATGCTCTAGATCTAAAGAAGGGAGCCCCACAAGGGTGCATTGAGCAATTGAGAGGTGTGAGAGAGACTTCATCCTCTTCAACCCAATATTTGGTTACTATTCCCGTAACAATAAAAATGTAAGAAAATGAGTTCCAACGAAAACGTAAAAACACCCTAACTTTCTCAATTTTTCACGGAATTAAGCAAATAAATAATGAAAATTTATCTACTCGATCTCGCAAACACAATAATATATTCTAAATCAGCAAATAAACAACAAAAAATTTCGAAAATCAACAAAAACGCAACAACATATTTTTGCTTGATTTTGTCATTTTATCCACCCTCATGATAAACGAACTATGAATTCATGCCCGGGGTGATGTTGGGAAGTTATTGAATATATTATTTATGTAAAATAAACATCAATTTTCATTTTCCATTTTTGTTCATGGAGGTTTAAGAATATTTTAAACTCTTGAGTTTGAAATCAATTGAGCTTCCATTAAAATGATGATTATTAAGGTACTAAATAAATAAAGTAAGAGTAAAAATACAATAGAATTAAATAAAGAACAAGTACAATAGTTATTTAAACAACAAATCACTTTTACTTATGGAGGTTCAAGAACACTTTTAAACTCTTGTTTTAAAATCAATTGAATTTCCGTGCAAAATGGTGATGATTAAGATACTAAATAAATAAAGCAAGAGTAAAAATACAATAGAATTAAATAAAGAACAAGTATAAGAGTCTAACTATTCAATAAAAAGAAAGAAATGACTTGAAATAAAATGAAGAGAGTTTTGACTTAGTTTTGTGAATGATCGATGGTGTCATTTGTGAATGGAATGAGGTTTATTTATAGGCTCTAGAAAGGATAGTTTAGGAATTATGCAAATAGTGTAAGTGTCTTCTAGAAAGTTATTTAATTAAATAGTGAATAATGATGTAATATATGCATGAAATGATAATGTAATATATGCATTGAATAATGATGTAATAAGTGAGAGATATTTTTGACCTTCTAGAAACATTGGATTTTTATTTTATGATGTATGCAAATGATTAATAAAATTCAAATGAATATTTTGATGATAAACCAAATGATCATGCATTTTTTTCAATATGCATAATAAAAAAAATGCAATTTTAGTCAATTTCTTCAACATGTAAAATGTTGACTTTTTTACTATAATGTATATATTATTGATTATGGTGATTGTATTTGATGATACAAAATACATATGGCTAAAAAATATAAAACTTGACAAATGGACATGTATCAGATAAATTTGAAATACCCGAATAAAATTGGGGTATGACAGTTGCCCTTTTTAAATCACCTTGAACTAGAAGGTATGCATGACAACGATCTTCGTACATTCGTGGTGGAAGATGATAAAATACGAAAGGACACAAATTTTGTCCTTTGAGATGCAAGGAAGAAACGCGAAAAGAAAATGCAATGAGAAATATCATGATAAAGGTTATCATAAAGTAAATGAAACAATCAAGACTCTCTGAGCATCGTCAAAACAATATCTTGGATGACATAATCGAGATATTTCAGCAATGGAATGATACCTCAAATGTATCTAGATTTTCTGAACACTAACAGAACAATGTCTTAAATTAAACATACGATATTCCCTGAGGATCAACGAAGAAGTGTCTTACATGATATAATCGAGATATTCTAATAAGGGAATGATACCTCAATCGTATTTAAGATTCTCCGAGGATACTAGAGTAGTTAAATAAGTGCTTATGAGATTCTACGAATCAACAAAGCAGTATCTCAGGCAACAAATGAGATTCTTCAGATTAATGAAGCAGTATCTCAAAAAGGTAAATGAGATTCTCCGAATACACGAAGCAACGTCTTATTTGATATAATCAATATATTCCAAACAAGGGGAAGTGATACCTCAATTATATCTAATACTCTTAGGGAATACTAGAGTAATATCTCTAAACAAATGAGATTCTTTAGATAAATGAAGCAGTATCTCAAACAAATAAGTGAGATTCTCTGAATCAATGAAGCAACATCTTATATGATATAATCGAGATATTCCTGCAAGGGAATGACAACTCAATCACATATAAGACTCTTTGAGAATACTAAAGCAGTATCTATAAAACAAATGAGATTCTTTAGATAAATGAAGCAGTATCTCAAACAGATAATTGAGATTCTTTGAATTGACGAAGAAGCATCTTATATGATATAATCGAGATATTCCTACAAGAGAATGATACCTCAATTGCATCTAAGACTCTTTAGGAATACTATAGCAGTATCTCTAAAACAAATGAGATTCTTCAGATAAATGAAGCAGTATCTCAAAAAGATAAATGTGATTCTTTGAATCGACAAAGCAATATCTCATACGTTCACCTGTTGGGGGGAAATATTTCAAAAAAGACTCCCTTTTGGAGGAGATTTACTGGCAAAGATCTGCAGGGGAAATTCTCATAAGATACTTTTTAGGATATCCTCTGCTTGGGAGTAATGATAGCAAAGATGTTGGGGAATATCATTATCGACCATAAAGCTAAAGAAAGACTTGCTAGGAAATAATTCCACAAGCATATGCAGGGTAATAACGCTACTGCTTTGAATGAGGACTATCCTGGATACTTGTGATTGACCCTGGATCCTGAATTATGTTATATTTGATGTTTTGTATGACATTCCACTTTGGATGGAAGTACTTATGCATGTAATGACGCATGAGATGCATGTAGTATGCAGTTGCTAGGGATATTTAGGATGTGCATGTAGGAATGTGAATGATTTTTTATTTTATTTTGTATAAGGCTATGCATAGGTATGCTGATGATTGATATGATTGTGTTTTTGAATCTTCATGTTTGGTAGGAAAAACATTTATGAATGATGCATGTGAGAGTGAAAATGGGTAATTGGGCTTTTGTAGGGTTTTATTCTTGATCGCCAATGATATTGGACTTTGAAGGTGAACTTCCATACTAGAACTGGTGAAAAAGATTAAACTGCCAGACAAGAACTGGACTTAAAGGATATGTTACCATACGAGAACTGGTGAAAAGGATTAAAATGCCAGATAGGAACTGACTTTGTTTTTGTTTGTCAGATGAGAACTGACTTTGTTTTTTGTTTGTCATATGGGAGTTGACTTTTAAAGTAAGCTACCAGACGATAACTGGTTACGAAAGATAGAATACCATACGGGAACTGGTATTAAAATAGGTGACCAAACGGGAACTGGTTTAAGAGATAATCTACCAGACGAGAACTAGTTTAAGAAATGATCTAACAGACGAGAACTGGTAAAGGATTTGCCATGCAAGAACTGGATTTTTAAAATGGTTTGACAGACGGGAACTGGACTTGGAAATGGTTCGCCAGGCAAGGACTGGACTTTGGATAGTCTACCAGACAAGAACTGCATTTGAAAAAAAAACTATTATACGAGAAATGACTTTTAAAATAGGCCATCAGACGATAGTTGGCTATGAAAGACTAACTACCAGACGGGAACTGGTATGAAAATAGGTGACCAGGTGGGAACTGGTTTAAAAGATATTTCCAGATATGAACTGGTCTTTAAAATGATTTGCCATATGAGAACTGAGCTTTGAATTACCAAGCGATGTTGGGCTTTGATATGAGATCTTGTGTTACAAGGCTTTTTGATGTCAAGTTCATGTTATGGGGTTAGGACCGTGAATGATATGAACAGCTTCATGCTTGAGCAAAGTGACATGACTATTTGATGAGGATGATTTATGCAATGATTTGAAGATTTCCAAAAGTTCCCCTGTGGTGGGTAATGGATGTAAGTGTTTTTTTTGCAGCAAGGCTTCTTGTCAGTCAAAAGGTTATTTGATGGGGGGATAACATGATTCCCTAACACTTATCTTGAACTCTATAGTTGCCGACGTGCAAAAAAGTTTTTGCTTTAAAAACTTCAAAACATGGAGAGGACTTCCTCATATATGGCTTAACTTGCCCCAGTTTGTTGGGTTTTGTAGAAGTTTTCCTTAAGGAGTTTGAAAGTAGTTGTACCATAATTTTCTTGGAGATGACATGCCCTAGAATTTTGGGTCACGAAAGGATTTGTCTTTAATTAACCGACTCTCTGACTGGTTGATTTTTTTGTGCTCTTGAGGTAGCTTGCCTCGGTATGAGCGTTGAAGCGACTTAACTCACATTGACTGAATATTAAAGGGATTTTCCCTGGGTCAACAAAACCTCTAGGTGATCTTCCCCTGGTTGATAAAGTTTTGAGCTGGTCAGCTCTGGATCAACCAATCCTTTAAATGATTTTCCCCCTGATCAGCAGATGTTTAGAGACTTGCTTTAGACTGGTCAATTCTTGGAATAAACTTCATTGATCGTCTTGATATTTTGGGTGGCATGCCCCCGATTAATGGGTTATGAAGTAATCTTGATTCTGGTAAATGATCAAGTTTCTATGATTGTTCTTTGTTGAAATTTACCTGATGTCAAATGCTGAATTGCAATTAAAATTGTTCATTCATAACTGGTAATTTTAATGTGATGCTCATGCAAGTTTTGAAAATAATCATTTATTGGAATAATGTGATAGTGTGTGACGAGTGGACCATGAGTCCAAATGCAATGTTGTTTTAACAATTTAAAGTGTGAAATATACAACGAGAATAATAACATTGATTTAGAAGATTAGAAAATATTTAGGAGTCACTTTACGCAACCTTGCTATAGAATGATTTCAGAATAAACTTTGCTTCGATTAGGTCTTTTAAGGGTTGTAACGTGGCCTGATTCATGGTTATTGCAACAAAGGATATGAGGCTCAAAATTGTTTTTGTACCCACCCTTCTTCTTGATAAACTCCAATCCTATGCTCAGTTAATTCAACATACACATTCGTCTTTTAAGAGAGTTTTGAAGGTGTAAGGATAAAGATGATGATTCAAGGTCTCTTGAAATGGCAGTCACCTTATTTCATTTTATGGATGTAGGTGACCCTTTGATTTTGGTATAGTGGTCACTAAATCTTGTTTCGTTTTTGATGAGGATTTTCATGACCTCTTTTGATTTTTGTTTTAATCTCTAATGTTTGCCTGGACCGCTCTTTGAAGCTTTGAGTCCATCGGGATTGCCCTAATTTTTACCTAAGTCGTCTCTTGGTGTTCGACTTAGCGAGCTTTTTTATTTTATTTTTTTGCTGAAGGGTCGTGATTGCCAAGTCATTGGTCATTGAAGAACAACTGACATAACCTTTGGATTTTTTCCTAGTATCATGTGGTTGATCCTCATATGGGATGTATTCTCTTGTAATTTGATTGTGTAGTCAAATTAACTGAACACTACCCTGCTCCAGGTTAAGCATAAATGTTTATAGATCCGAAAGAAACACCTACTTATAGGCTCATAGTGGTTAATTAGGGATTAAATCTTTATCTCTCCAGTGTTTGGGGATTTGAAACAATGCATGTACATCATCAACATGATTTTATCTGAAAGCATACAGTCAACAATTATGAGTATTTTGTTATCGTCATCCTCCCTCAAATCTTTTCTAAAACAACATTTATGATAAAGAAAGGTGAATGGGAGAAACACATATGTATTTTTTTTTATATAAGAGAAGAAAAAAGTGTGAATACGACATAATTGATTCAAAACATGCATCATTACTTCATTAATATTACCATTAAAAACAACAATGTTTAAACACAAGTAGCTTTTAACAACAAAGAAATTACAAATGCAAATGAAAACAAATCAGTCCAATGATTACCAATGTTGAGGATATCTTCATGTCTGGACCATTGGTTTTAGGAGATGCCCCTTGAAGTCTTCGAACTCATTCAGACGAGAGGTTGACGTGGACCAACAGGTTTCCTTCCGGAAAGGATATGCATTTTTTGTCGATCATTTGTTATACTTTGGTCGTGAAAGAATTGTAGTCCTCAGTTGAGTGTCCTATTGATCCAACATGATATCCATATTTCACCATGGGATCATATCCAAGTGGGTATGGTTTCGGAAATGGCCTAAGAGACTTGGGTTCCACCAGCGAGCTTTGAATCAGATATGGCAGAAGTTGATTGTTTGACATAGCGATTGGATCGAGAGGAGCATTGCTTCTTTCCAGATTGTTTATAGGCTTGGGCTAGTTTTGATGTTGATTCTGATATCCTCAACCACGAGATCTTTGATTTGCATGAGGAGTAACCCATGGTTGCTGGTATGCCGCTCTAGGCGTTGGTGATTGTCCAAAAGGATAATGTAGTGCTGGAAATGGCGAATTTTGAAAAGATGAGGGATCATAAGGTCTGGATGGTGCACCATGAGAATACCCAACATATGCCATGACTGCACTTATTTCATCTTCCTTTTCCTTTTGAGAATTGCTGAGGGGTTCTATCTCGCTAGCTTGGCTGCTCGAGGTGCCTTGGATTCTTCCGCTTTTGAGGGGACCCTCGATGCGTTCTCCAATTGTCACTAGGTGGGCGAAGTATGATAACGCACTTCCTAGCAACCTTCTAAAGTACGGGTTTGGTAAGGTATCCATAAAAAAAGTCAACTAATTCCTTATCCAGGAGTGGTGATTGCACTTGGGCTTCCAATTCTCTCTATCGCTATGCATATCCTTTGAAAGATTCGTTGCTCTTTTGAGATAAGCTTTGCATCTACCTTCGGTCTGGAGCCCTGTCCAAGTTGTAGTTGTACTGATTTAAAAAGGCAATAGCTAAATCTTCCCATGATTGAATATGGCTTCTTTTCAACTTCATATACCAGCTCAAAGATGGTCCAATCAAACTGTCTTGAAAACAGTGAATCATCAACTTGTCATCGTGAGTATGTGATGCCATTTTTCAGAATAACATCACTAAATGGTTCCATGGACAGCTATCCCCTTTGCACCTCTCGAAGTTGGGTACTTTTAATTTTGGAGGGATCACTAGGCCTGGCACTAAGCACATATCCATGACATTTAGACCATGACTGTTATGCACCTCTATTGCTCAGATTTTATCCTCAAGGGAACTGAGCCTTTTGTCATCAAGATTGGTCAATGTCATCAACTAGGATTGGGTAGGAATGTTCACTTGTGGAGGATCATAGTCAGGGAGAAGATCGTACATTGGGTTGGTCATTATAGTAAAGCCTGACGGGGAACTAACATTCTTTATGATAACATGCTGAAGATTGTTCTTCGACTGAGCTAACACAGCTTCCAACATTTGTTCTACCTTAACTTTCATGTTGTTCATATCCTTTCTCAACTCAACTTGATTTTGTTCCAAGCACTCCCTTGTCTTTTAGTAGCTCTCTAGGTTCAATGTGAGTATCGGGGAGTCATCCTGTTGGTTATGGACAAAAGGTGGGATGAGTTTTTTGGTTTATGAAAATGGTATGAAATTCATGTTGGTGAAATACGAAAGCATGAATTTTGTATTTTGGTATGCAAATAAATTGTAATGTAGGTATAGTTAGGGTCCAGGATAACATGAGTATCATAGAATAACCTATTAGGTAGGCTCCCTACAATGGATAGTTTTACGCTCTCTACCCATAAACCACTCACAGGGTTAGCTTTGAGGTTTTGGATAAGGTTCCCAGAGTCATGGACATTAATCGTATCAATGTCCTGCAACAAGCTAGTCGTTTTATGACGAGAGTAACAGAAGGTCTATTGTGGGCGGGGTTCTCATGCTAGGCACACGAGGAAAGGTCCTCGGAGTCTAACACTACACAGCCACCAAGACGGTAACTAATTCTAAAAGTTGTTCCCAGGGTCATGGACCATTCATGAATCAATTCGTGCAACAGGCTAACTGTTTTACGACGAGATCTACGAAAAGGTCTACTCCAGGGGAAGACTTAATGCTAGGCTCATAAGGAGTGGTCCTTGGAGACTAAAACTACACAACTTACAATTATAAACTTAGGTTTTCCCTCTTCTTTTTTCAAGGATCGGGTGTAGAGTTATACTCATGATACCATCCCAAGATCCACAAATAAAAATGATAATGAGCATATATAGTGAAAAAAGAAAGCATAAAGAAAACAGGTAAGCAAACAAGCATATATAGTGTTAAAAAATTAACTAAGTGAAGCCAACATTTATCATAAGGTTAACTAAGTTAGGCTTGACTCTCTCTTGCATGGAGCAATAAAATTCCCTAACAGAGTCGCCAGCTATTGTATCTCGAAAAATACAATCCCTCGCGATGGTCACGGAAAAAATGTTCCCCAACAGAGTCGCCAGCTGCCGCATCTCGAAAAATACGATCCCTCGCAATGGTCGCGGAAAAAATGATTCGAACAAAGTCGCCACCGAACTTTATTTATTCCAATGAAGGAATAGGAAAATATTGATAAAACCTTTGAAAATATAATAATGGTTATCACAACCATATTTGGGTTTGGGAGTCGATTACGCAAGGGGAAGGTATTAGCACCCCTCATGTTCGTTGTACTCAACGAGAACCTTTTAGTTAAAACTTATGATTTGAATGTTAGCTAAATGCTATTTATTTTCTTCGAGTGATAAAGGGATTGAAAAGAGAAGTGAATGGAAACCTCAAAAGGGGAAAATGGAGTTTTTTTTATTAGTGTGCTCGCCAAGATCTCGCAATCTCGTGCCTACGTATCCTTATAGTGTAATAAGATAATCAGAGCATTCGTAGTTAAGGGTAGCCAAGAGTGTTGGTTGATTGTTTTTAGAGGACGAGTGTTTAGGTCGCATTCTAATGGTTAAACATTGGCTTGTCTACTCTCGGTGGAGGCTTAAGCGCTAGTTTGTATCCGTGTTAGAAATGACTAAACAATGTCATTTATGAAAAGGTTTTCAATCGCACGCGGGTGAGAAAAGTGTTTGATTAAAGTTGTGTTATGGTAAACACGTGTCTAGATCGCATTATAGCGGTAAAACATGGCTTGCTTACTCATGGAGGAGGCTTAAGCACAAGTTTGTACGCGTTATAAGGGATTAGACAAATGTCCTATTATGAAAGGTTTTCGATCACACGGGGGCAAGAGAATAAGTTGAAGTTGATGTGTTGTATGCTTTTTAGATGAATGACGAATATTCAGTAAGAACAAGACGTGAGCCTTGGAACCAATGAACCGAGGTATTATTGGAATGCTAGACTCCAACAATACTTTTTCATTCAATGTATTCATAAAATGGTTTGATGGATAATAAACATTCAAAAGATTGTTCAAAGGTTCCACCAAAATGCTAGACTCCAATGGCTCCTCTTTTCGTCCAAGTAATTAGGTATTTTAGAAACGAAAAGAGTGAATGAAAAGCTAACCCAAGACGTGTGCCTCGAGAGCAATCATCAAGGATTCAAGGAATGCGAGATTCCTAGGACCCTTTCTTTCATATTTGTTTAGGAAAAAAGTTTAATGAGTTGAGAAAGCGGAAGAGAAATTCGATATTGATCGAGTGTTTTATCGCATTAGTGAAAATGATTTGAAATGATATGAGGTGCTTATTAAAGAAAAAAATTAGTGGGATTTTGAAAAATGTACTTGATGCTGATCAAATACCTTTTATCTTAGCATTTTTGAAAGGTTAATTTTAATGGTCACTTTGTCTTTTTGGATTAACAATTATGTAAAAACTTAAAATACAATAAAATAGACTAAAAAATAAAGCAATAAAAAAGGTAAAAGAAATAATAACAGGGAGGGGACACACTATCAATGCAAGAGGTAAAAAAATTAAAAAAATTAAAAGGAAATAAAAGAAAGAACAAAAATAAATAAATAAAGCAATAATAATAAAATGATAAATAAAAATATTTACAAAAGACAAAAATAAATTGAAAATTGGGGGTGTAGCTAGAAAAATATTCTAGGCCCAAATAAGGGAGTCTCACAAGGGTGCATTGAGAAATTAGAAGGTGTGAGTGAGACTTCATTTTCTCCAACCCCGTATTTGGTTACTATTCCCGTAGCAACAAAAATGGAAGAAAATGAGTTCCAACGAAAACGTAAAAATACCATAACTTTCTCAAATTTTCATGGGATTAAGCAAATAAATAACGAAAACTTATCTACCCGATCTCACAAACATATTGATATATTCAAACTCAACAAGTAAACAACAACTTTTTTTGAAAATCAACAAAAATGCAGCAATATATATTTGCTTGATTTGACCATTTTATTCATCCTCACGATAAACGAACTATGGATTAATGCACGGGGTGATGTTGGGAAGTTATTGAATATATTATTTATGTAAAACAAGCATCAATTTTCATTTGACCCTTTTTGTTCATGGAGGTTCCAGACCACTTTAAACTCTTGATTTTGAGATCAATTGAGTTTCCATATAAAATGATGATTATTAAGGTACTAAATAAATAAAGTAAGAGTAAAAATACAATAGAATTAAATAAATAACAAGCACAAGAGTTATTTAAACAACAATAAATCACTTTTGCTTATGGAGGTTCAAGAATATTTTTCAACTTTTGATTTTAAAATCAATTGAATTTCCATGCAAAATGGTGATGATTAAGGTGCTAAATATATAAAGCAAGAGTAAAAATACAATAGAATTAAATAAAGAACGAGCATAAGAGTCTAACTATTCAATAAAAAGAAAGAAATGACTTGAAAGAAAATGAAGAGAGTTTTGACTTAGTTTTGTGAATGATTGGTGGTGTCATTTGTGAATGGAATGAGGTTTATTTATAGGCTCTAGAAAGGATAGTTCAGGAATTATGCAAAGAGTGTGAGTGTCTTCTAGAAAGTTATTTAATTAAATAGTGAATAACGATGCAATTTATGCATGAAACGATAATGTAATATATGCATGGAATAATGATATAATAAATGAGAGATATTTTGGACCTTCTAGAAACATTGATTTTTATTTTATGATGCATGAAAATGAAAATGATTAATAAAATTCAAATGGATATTTTGATGATAAATCAAATGATCATGAATTTATTTTTTTCAATATGCATAATGAAAAAAAAAATGTATTTTTAGTCAATTTCTTAAACATGTAAAATATTGACTTTTTTACTATAATGCATATATGGATGATTATGGTGATTGTATTTGATGATAAAAATGCATATGCCTAAAAATATAAAATTTGACAAATAGACATGTATCAAATAAATTTAAAATACCCTGACAAAATTGGGGAATTTGGGGACTTTATTCATTCCTTCCTCGTTGTTATTGTTTTAGTCATTCGGGAATTTGAGGACCTTATTAATTCCTTGACCGTGGTTAGTCTGAAATTTACCTTTGTCTTTATTGTGAATATTATTGTTGATGATTAGATTACTATAGTTGTTCTCGGTATGATTGTTATAGGTATTATTAATGTTTTGCAACATGGTTGGATCTCTCGTCCCTAAAGGTGGTGCCTTTGTTCTAGTTTTTCCTTTATTAATTAGGACCATCTCTAATATTCCTTTTCTTGTTGGTTCTAACTTTTGAATCGTCTTTTGTTTTTTTTATTGAGGTTGAGGCCTAGTGAAGGAATTACCAAGGACATCAACCTGGTTATTCTGCTTGTTGGTTTTCCAAAACTCTGCATTCTTATTGATATCATAAGAGCAAGAGAAATCATCCCTCTTTCTTTTATTATTGTTTCTAATCTGGTTGTGATTATTGGGTTAGTTTGTCTTGCTTTCTTACTTTTTATTATGCTTATTGATCTCTTATATGCTCTTTTTTTGTTGCTATCCAAATCTATATTGCACTTATAGTTGTTATTTGTATGATGATGATTGTTATTAACTTTATTAGTATCATTTGGTTGTATGTTATTGTCCTTACCGGTTTGGTTTTGGTTGTTGTTCCTTTTCTTTCATGACCATCTTGCTTCTTGGCAGTTGATATGATTAGCATATCTTATAGTATCCTTTCTGGTTATGATAATATCCTAAAAAATCTTTGTATTCCTAGCCCACCAGATGCTATAAAGAATTACCATGACATTCTTTTCAGTATCTTTGTCTTTTTCTCTTATTGTATCCTAGAGCCAATTTTTAATTGGCCACTCTGCCTGCTAAAGTTAATATTAAAGGTGGGTTCAAACCAGATTTTCCTAGTCCACTTATAATTTTTTAAAATATGGTATATGGATTCACCACGGGGGTAAGTAACATAGAGAATAATATGGGGAAATTGATCTCTCTTCTATTGATTTTAGTCCTGATTGGAATAACATTATTATTGATGCGCCAATAAAGAGTTTTATTTATAAGTTAGGTTTTTATGTTCCACATCTTCTTCCATATTTTCTCATATTCCTTGTAGTTATAACTACTTGGATTGGAGCAAAAAGACTGGTCGTGGAAGTAATGATACCCTAACTTAACCATGTAGTTATCATCCTTGTTATCCATCCACATAAGAGTAATCTTTTTCTTGATATTCTAAGGGAATATGAAGGATTATATTAGTGTCATAGAGAAGGAACGTGTTTTTTATGAGGGGTGTGTTCTATTTTTGGCTATCCTGGTCAATTAGGTCCCTAACCCAAAGTATTTTGTTATTCAAAGGTTTTCAAGTTATGACTTTAGACCAACCTTGATAGGGTAACCTAGGTATTCCCAAACAATAATATATTTCACATTCCCCATTTTCCAGCAACAACCTTTAAGAAGCATATTCTTAGTATAAAAGAGACTTTTCCATAGGTCGATATCCGTAGGTTTATTTCTAGCTTCTTTGATGGAAGAGTTAGGGAAATATCTGGCTTTGAGACATTTGTGAGTTATTGTGTCTTTGTTTATAATGATTCTCCATTTTTTTGTGATTAGGGCATCATTAAAAATGTTCATTTTCCTAAATCCAATCCTTCCTTTAAACTTGCTTAGATAAAACTTGTTCCAATTTTTCCAACATATTTTCCTCTCATCTTTTTTAGCTCACCACCAATAGTTAGGAATCATTCAGTCCATGTCATTTCATAGGTTTTCAGGAAATTTAAAAACATTCATAGCATAGGTAGAGATAACTTGAGCAATGACTTTGATTTAATATGAATTTACGAGTAAAATATAGGTTCTTCTCCTTCCAACAATTCAATTTACCTCTAATTCTCTCCAAGATGAAGTTGAAATAACTTTTTTTTCCAACTTCCCCAGATGGGCAGGGAGCCCCAAATCATTTCCAATGTTATTAGTAGTCTTGATAGACATCCATCTCCTAACCTTTTTCTTAGTACTTCCCGATATCGCAATGTTGAAGACCATAATAGACTTGTCATAATTGGTAAGTTGGTATGAATTCTTTTGGTATATATCTAAAAAATGTTGTAAAAAGTTATCTAGCTTCATCTTCGTTTGTTACGCGAATTTGATATATATTTTTTATACATAACATTTTATGATTTTTTAAAGAGTTATTTAAAATTAAAAAAAAACTTAACATTGTAATTATTAATTAAGAAAGAGACTAATTAAATACATATAACCATTGTTGTGTTCCAATAATAACATGACACCTTCCTTAAAAAAATTGACTTCAAAAATAGGCAACACTTTCTGTAGTGTTGCAATAAGCAATCAGAAATTGGCAACGCTTCGTGAAGTGTTGCAACAAGCAACTAGGCAATGCTTGTAAAGTGTTGCAATAGGTAAAAAGTTGCAACACTTTGTAAAAAAAACTATGTTGAAAGAGTGTGTTTCATCAAAGTTGAAACCTTGTGAAACAACACTACTTAACCTATAAATTGATCATTCCAGATTAAAAATAAAAATAAAAAACAGTCATCCTCTTCACTATAAATTTCAGATTTCATCCTTCCTATATTTGGATTTCATTGGTCTTATGCAAACTCAAAAATAGACTGAATTATCTTGGATATTCATGCACATTGACTCTAAGACATCTTGAGAGTTTTTAAAATACTATTAGGAAAGTGATTTCGTTCACGATTCAAGCCTTGGTCCATTTAACTTAAAGAGTCAATATCTAATAATATAATAGTATTTCAAGAATCAAGTGGGAGTCAAAACAAAAGTTTGGATCAAAACTCTAACGATTGATCTAATAGAAGAAAGAAATTTAAATCAAGAGTCAAACAAGAATCTACATCATGGATCTGGATTTAAAATGAACGAAAATAAGATTCGAACATGCGATCTCAACTATTGCAACACTTGTTAAAATATTTGAATGTTATATAAATAGTTATTTATTATCAGGTGTAGAATTTAATACAAAAGGATACACAATTAAATTAATATAATTTTAAATTTATGTAAATTCAAATTATGATTAATTTGTGGGTGCAACTTTGAGGGAGAAATAAACGCTCATGTTTCCTTGTATGGTGAAAGGTACATAATCATATTAAAAGTATATAACATATATAATTATTTTTCAAAATAACCATCTTTCTTAACTTAATTTCCAAAATAATCATCTTTCCCAGATGAAGTTACATAAAAAATACCAGAGCGCATCGCACGCTGGAAGATACAATAGAGTCGCCATCAAACTTTATTTATTCCTGAAGGAAATAGAAAACATCGATAAAACCCAGAGGAATAGAAAAGAGTAAGGAAGTCAGTTATGCAAAGGGAAGGTATTAGCATCCCTCACATTTGTTGTACTCAACGAGAACCGCTTTGATTGTTCTATGCATGAATGGGTGTTACTATCTAAAGATTATTCGTGAAAGGATAAAAAGGTTTAATAATTAGGGTAAAAAAAGAAAATAATAATTAAATGTACTCGCCAAGGATTGTGGCCCTCGTGTCTACGAATCTTTGTAGTGCAATAAGGAAGTCAGAGCTCCGTAGTTCGTAGAACTAATGGTGGGAGATAAAAGAATAGTGATAAACGGTATAGTTTGAACCAAAGGATAATGTTGTTTGAACCCATAGGGTAGGTATATCCGAACAAATGAGAAAAACTAGCATCAAGCCAAAAAACAAAGAGTTTTGCCTATATAAGGACTTATAAGGACACAAAAGGAAATATGTGTCTATACAAGACACACAACTCTTGGATCAGAGGTGGACATTATTTATTGGCCCAAAAATATGTATGGAACTCAAAGAAATAGTGTATTTGGTTCAAATAGAAAGTATATCACTGGGAATGAATGAAGGTATTGAATGATGGATTATGAAAGGTCTGGATGGTTCCCTAAGGCAGAAAAAGAAATAATAATAAATATGTCCGCCAAGGATTCAAACCATTGTTCTTACATATTTTCATTGTGCAATGAGAAATTCAGAGCTCTGTAGTTCGTATAACTAATGTTGAACAAAGAAAGAAAGAGGTGATTAGGCTTCCAAAAGGCGAAGAAAATTGCTTGAATAGTAAGAGTGTGACATTAACTAATAAATGGTGTTCAGCCAAAGTGACAAAAGTGTTGGAGAATTGCCATCCAAGGCGCACCGGAATTTAAAATTTTCTCCATTTAGTGATCCTTACGAATGGGCATGATCAGTGATAGAATCGTTACCTCTTGTGGCGATTCAAACCTTTGGTGCAGATCTCTGATAATGATCAAAACCTTTGATACAGATCCACGGGGCGATCACGAACGTTGAACGATGACAACGTCTCTACTCAGTCCACACGAACGGATTCCTTCAATCGCAGTGCTAGCTGTTATGAATGAAGGCTTTGAGTGAGAGAAAAAGGGAAACAAAATTCCAAGTCTCTACTTGAATTTCTGTCTGAGTGGAGTGACCATGCTTCTACCCAAGGGGTTCTATTTATAGAACCACTTGTGTGGGCTTCAAGCCAAAAAGCCCACTTAAGTGTATTTTGCCCATATCTCATAATATGCCAAAGTCACTTAAGTATTTGGTACCTTACCATATTTCGTTTCCACTTAAGTGCACCGTACCTTACGATGTTCCTTAATTATTCTATCTCTCATCAATCCGTCCTTGTGTGTGACCCTATAGGTTTTCGCGGCGTTGACAATTATATTAAATCACGCATTTAACATAATAAACAGTGAGCGGTATCTAGCAACACATCACTGCTACCCAAGTCACGAAAATGTCATGTGATCTGACAAAACCTCTTGTGATAATAATTATGTGTATAATTACCCCTTTGCCCTTATGTCTATATTGAACACAAGGTATAGACCGTGTCACCCTTGTCCAGTTCAATATTGGGCCCATAGACATTTATCCTGTTACGCAGGATTGGCAAATTCCATCTAGGACACTCATGTCCCTCAGCATGCTTCGTGGAGTACCCATCAACTGTCTTTATGGTTATCCAGTTACGGACAATGTTGGATCAGCAATAAAGCACTCGACTCTACATCTAGGATCCATAGTGGTTTCAGGTCGAAGAGTGGTATACACTATTATCACCATGAGAATAACTTATGACACTTTGCATAACTTTCTATATAGTATTCTCATAGCGGGTCAATCCGGTATAAATATTACTCCTAATATTCATACCTATGTTTAAGACTTGATAACTCTTTATCCATGATCCATGAGATGTGATCATCAGTCTACAAACATAATAGTCTTAATGCTTTAATGTTATCCCACTTCACATTAAAGCTTGACTACGGATACTTTAAGAACAGTGTCCTTATGTTTAATGTGTTCTCATGATTAAGTCACACTTAATACATTAAACGGACTATCTATTCCAGGGACTTTATTAATCAACCATAATAAAGAAAAAGCCTTTTATTATTAATAAATAATTCGATACAAGTACCAAAAGTATTGGCCTCTAGGGCTTACACCAACAATCTCCCACTAGCACTAGAGCCAATCAAACATACCCCGTATGCCCATTGATCTAGTATGGCCATCATGCTTCTGCTGCGCAAGAGGTTTTGTCAGTGGGTCAGCTATATTGTCTAGTGTAGGTACTTTACATATTTTCACATCTCCTCTATCTATTATCTCTCGAATGAGATGATAACGCCTAAGTATGTGTTTGGATCGTTGGTGAGATCTAGACTCCTTAGCTTGTGCGATAACACCATTGTTATCATAATAGAGACCAATGGGATCCACAATGCTAGGGACTATGCCAAGTTTATTGATCCAAACAGCTTCCTTTGTTGCACTTAAGGCAGCAATATACTCGGCCTTAGTTGTAGAATCAGCAACTGCATCTTGCGTTGAACTTTTCAAGCTCACAGTGCCACCATTTAAGCAAAACACATAACCAGATTGGAATCATTCATATTAAAGCGTCTCAGCACTTTGTCTATGTATGTACTCTGACTTAGGCCTAGCAGTTTTGTGATCTATCTCTATAGATTCTGATTCCTAATATATAGGTTGCTTCACCTAGGTCCTTCATAGAAAAGCATTTCCCCAACCAAGACTTTACTTGTTGCAGGGTAGGGATATCGATTCCAATGAGTAATATGTCACCTACATATAATACCAGGAATACGATCATGCTCCCACTAACCTTCTTGTAGACACAAGGCTCATCTTCGTTCTTGATGAATCCATACAGTTTTACTGTTTCATCAAAATAAAGATTCCATGAGTAGGTCACAGGCTCATCTTGATCCATGAGTAATACATCACCTAGATCAGATATCCATATATCTCAGGTAGGTGACGTATCCTGCCTGACCTACGTTGGTCTTGTTCTACTTGAGCAGGTTGCTCTTACACAACTACTTGTGTTTCCTGCTCTAGTTCCTCCATAGGTATATCGATACTTTGTGATTCTTGAATTTCTTCAAGCTCTACTTTCCTCCCACTGATTCTTTTGGAAATAAAATCCCTTTCTAGGAAAACTCAAGTTTGAGCGACAAACACTTTGCCCTCAGAAGGATTGTAGAAATAATATCCTCTTGTTTCTTTAGGATACCCCACAAATAAGCATTTATCAGATTTGGGCTTAAGCTTAGTTGAAATTTGTCGTTTCACGTAAACTTCGCAACCCCAAATCTTCATGTAAGACATATGTGGTCTCTTACCACTCCATATCTCATATGGTGTCTTTTCAACCTTTTGGATGGAACACGGTTAAGTGTGTAAGCTGATGTTAATGGTGTATGTCCTCAAAAGGAGTTTGGAAGATTGGTGTGACTCATCATGAATCGGACCATGTCCAACAGGGTTCGATTTCTTCTCTCAGATACATCCTTCCATTGGTATGTTCCAGGAGGAGTAAGTTGGGATAGGATCCCACACTCTTTCAGATGGTCATCAAACTCTAGGATTAAATACTCATCACTTCGATCTGATCGAAGAGTTTTAATATTCTTACCTAGTTGGTTTTAACTCGTTAGGTTTCACCCTTTTGTATTAATGTTATTAATAGGCATTTTAAGATCAAGGACATATAGTCCATTGTTCATTTGTGCAGTAGCATAGAATATATCATTCAAATAAATTGAGCAACAATTGTTCTTTATTATAAATGAAAAACCAAACTTGTCCAAACAAGAAATGGAAATAATATTCCTGCTAATTGCAGGTACATAATAACAGTTCTCTAACTGAATTATTAAACCACTAGGTAAAGTCATTACAAAAGTTCCTACGGCTAAAGCAGCAACCTTTGCTCCATAGCCAACTCGTAGGTCGACTTCACCTTTTGCCAAATCTCTACTCCTTTTTAGTTCCTGCACATTTGTACAAATGTGAGAACCGCATCCAGTATCTAATACTCATGATGTAGAAGTAGATAAATTAATAACAAAAATACCTGAAGTTGAAGTCTCTACTCCATTCTTCTTATCTTCCAGGTACTTTGGGCAGTTCCTCTTCCAGTGTCCGGTCTTACCGCAATGGAAGCAGGTGCCTTCTTTTGCTATGCCTCCACTAGGCTTCAAAGCAGCAGTGGGTCTGGGATTGACAACTTCCTTGCCCTTCCCCTTATCACTATGCTTAGTGGGCCTTTTGTTTTGTCTCTTTCCATTTCCGATCATCAGAATGGACTTCCCTTTTGACTTCAGATTCTGCTCGGCAGTTCTTAACATGGCGAGCAGTTCAGGAAGAGATTTGTCCATATCAATCATATTGAAATTTAGGACAAATTGACTGAAACTATCTGGCAACGATTGCAAGATCAAATCAGTTGCAAGTTCCTTTTCGAGGGGAAAACCCAATCTCTCAAGGTTTTCCACATACCCAATCATCTTGAGTACATGGGGACCTACAGGGGCTCCCTCAGCTAACTTGCTTTGAAAAAGGGATTTTGAAACTTCAAACCTCTCATGCCTTGCTTGCTCTTGATAGAGCAACTTTAGGTGTTCGATCATATCGAACGCTGACATGTTCTCATGTTGCTTTTGCAATTCTGAGTTCATGGTAGCCAACATGAGACAAGCAGTTTCATTGGCATCATCGACATGCTTCTTATAAGCATCTCTTTCTGCCTTAGGTGCAGAACTAGGAGGTTCCTCTTCAGGAACAGGTGTCTCCAAGACATACATCTTTTTATCATGTTTGAGGACAATCCTCAGGTTTCGGTGCCAATCCAGAAAATTTGTCCCAGACAATTTTTCCTTATCAAGGATTGATCGCAGGATGTTGTTAGAGGTGTTTGCTGTCATGGTAATCTACATAAGGATTAATGAAAATATAAGTATCATTGACATATTCAATTAGGCCTTTAATTAAACATGCTCCCACTATTTTATTCAAAACAAATGACCCTCATCATTTGATTCGGAAAATCCCGTTGGAAGATTTTCTAGTGGGTCGAGATCCATATTTCACTTCGTTCTAAGTCCGCGTAGGCGGATTACACAAAACTAGGTTATTTAGGTAGGAACTCCTTCCAATTGTATCTCATACAACTCTCGAAAATTTCAGTTGGGTGAATAACTCCTTATTCCAATCCATCATATGGATCATTCCCAACTCTTGCTTCTAAACATATATATGATCTTATTATAATTTGTTTAGTTAAGTTTGACCCATTGTTTTAACAGTTGGATATTACAATTATCCCATCGCACCTTACTAATATAGAACATGCACCTCGCGTAGGCGAAACCTACATTATTCGATACTAGTCTTGATGAGTGTTAAAACTTGGAAAGCTTAAAACTTAATATTTAGTTTTGAGGGAATTGCAATTTTTCTGATCTCACCGGCTTGTTTATCATATAAACCGTCTCTCACATGCATCAACATACATTCACATGCATCAACATACATACAAACAAAATGAAACAATTATGGCCCCTAGCGCAATTGTTCTCCCAAGCCAATGAGAGAACCTAAACTAACCTACAACGATCTAAGTTTCTCCAAGCAAGATCTTCAAGGTTGTCCTCCTTTGGCACTAACTCCTTTGCTTTCTTCATATCATTATATTACATGAAAGAAACTCGTTTTACATACGAGGGAGTGAGATGAGAAAAGAAGTTACATTTGGGAGATTAAGAGAGAGGCACGACACGCAGGTCGTATTTTAAAAAACCCAAAACAAAACAAAGGAAAACTAAGGCCATAACCGATCACCACAAGACAATAATAAACACTTTATTATTATTATAATTAATTCCTTTAATTAACTAAAATCAAATTAAATTTCGACGACCGATCATCACATTTTAATGAACAATTCATTTAAAATCGATGTCGCTTTTTGTATCAACACTTGACACTTTTAAAGCACTGAGTTAGCCGAATGGGCGAAAATTTCCTTGCGTTAACCGGTTAACCATATGCGTTAACCGGTTAACACTGTTTTGAAATCTGAAAAAATTGTTTTCTGCCTTGCGTTAACCGGTTAACCAAATGCGTTAACCGGTTAACACTGTTTGGAAATGTCTTGGAAAACTGTTTTCCGCCTTGCGTTAACCGGTTAACCAAATGCGTTAACCGGTTAACACTGTTTGAAAATCTCAAAAATTTATTTCGCATTTCGTTAACCGGTTAACCATACGCGTTAACCGGTTAGCACTGTTCCAACAAGTGTTTAGGGAGCACAACTCTTGTGCGTTCAAACCCCAATCGCGTAACTCTCTGACAACACAACCCTTGTGTCGTCACTAACCCTAATGCACCAATTTCAGACCGTCAAACACGTCTCGATTGTTAATTCAGTATGATTGATCAACACGTCATTGCTTCACCATACTAATGTCGGATCAAGAAGCAAACGACCATTGATCGCTCAAAGGAAAACAATCATCGAGGTTTTTGAATGAACGAAACAAGAACATTATATCATATATAATGTATTTTGCATCAGGGTTACATATATCACATATATGTAACTTGATCGATCTCAATTTAACCTTTGATTCATTCTGTTTTAATCATATTATTACATAACAAAAACAGATATCAGATTCATGGTTTCGTAAGTGGCTCTGATACCACTGTTGGAGAATTGTCATCCAAGGCGCAGCGGAATTTAAAATTTTCTCCATTTAGTGATCCTTACGAATGGGCATGATCAGTGATAGAATCGTTACCTCTTGTGGCGATTCAAACCTTTGGTGCAGATCTCTGATAATGATCAAAACCTTTGATACAGATCCACGGGGCGATCACGAACGTTGAACGATGACAACGTCTCTACTCAGTCCACACGAACGAATTCCTTCAATCGCAGTGCTAGCTGTTATGAATGAAGGCTTTGAGTGAGAGAAAGAGGGAAACAAAATTCCAAGTCTCTACTTGAATTTCTGTCTGAGTGGAGTGACCATGCTTCTACCCAAGGGGTTCTATTTATAGAACCACTTGTGTGGGCTTCAAGCCAAAAAGCCCACTTAAGTGTATTTTGCCCATATCTCATAATATGCCAAAGTCACTTAAGTATTTGGTACCTTACCATATTTCGTTTCCACTTAAGTGCACCGTACCTTACGATGTTCCTTAATTATTCTATCTCTCATCAATCAGTCCTTGTGTGTGACCCTATAGGTTTTCGCGGCGTTGACAATTATATTAAATCACGCATTTAACATAATAAACAGTGAGCGGTATCTAGCAACACATCACTGCTACCCAAGTCACGAAAATGTCATGTGATCTGACAAAACCTCCTGTGATAATAATTATGTGTATAATTACCCCTTTGCCCTTATGTCTATATTGAACACAAGGTATAGACCGTGTCACCCTTGTCCAGTTCAATATTGGGCCCATAGACATTTATCCTGTTACGCAGGATTGGCAAATTCCATCTAGGACACTCATGTCCCTCAGCATGCTTCGTGGAGTACCCATCAACTATCTTTATGGTTATCCAGTTACGGACAATGTTGGATCAGCAATAAAGCACTCGACTCTACATCTAGGATCCATAGTGGTTTCAGGTCGAAGAGTGGTATACACTATTATCACCATGAGAATAACTTATGACACTTTGCATAACTTTCTATATAGTATTCTCATAGCGGGTCAATCCGGTATAAATATTACTCCTAATATTCATACCTATGTTTAAGACTTGATAACTCTTTATCCATGATCCATGAGATGTGATCATCAGTCTACAAACATAATAGTCTTAATGCTTTAATGTTATCCCACTTCACATTAAAGCTCGACTACGGATACTTTAAGAACAGTGTCCTTATGTTTAATGTGTTCTCATGATTAAGTCACACTTAATACATTAAACGGACTATCTATTCCAGGGACTTTATTAATCAACCATAATAAAGAAAAAGCCTTTTATTATTAATAAATAATTTGATACAAGTACCAAAAGTATTGGCCTCTAGGGCTTACACCAACAAAAAGAACAAGTGTTGTTGAATTTGTGAAGGCATGGTCTGAACCAAGGATGCTACCAGAGTTTGTGACTCTATGAGGTAGGAAAATATGTTTTCCTGTAACCCTACATAGTAGAATGAGAGATATCCAAAGTCTGTAACTGTATAGGCAGGATAAAAAGGGGTCAGAGTATGTAACTCTACATGAAATTCATGTTTGCCGAAGTCTGTAACTTTTTATAGAAAAGTGAAATGATATATGCCATAGATTGTAACTTTATAGGCAAAGAACGATTCTCAGAGTCTGTAACTCTATAAGGTAAGGAAATAGACTTCCAGAGTTTGTAACTCTATAGGGGGAAAAAAGAGCTTGCTAGGTTTCCTTCCATATTAGAAGGTCATCACATAGATTTTTGGTTATCTTTTGAAAATCAAGAATCCAGAATTGATTATGGTAGGTTTCCTTCCATATTAGAATAATATATCGATGTGAGTTGCATATAGGATGTTGAATATCATAAATCTACATCTTGGTGGATATTTACACTAACCAGGGTACAATTTCTTGGAAGAGAAAGAAACAAATATGTATCACCCTCTCAATCATAGAACCAGAGTGCATGGATTTTACTTCTTTTAGTTAAGAAGGTAAATGGTTGATGGACCTTCTGTTGGAAGTTTCATTAGCTAAAGACAATAATTTAAAGGTGCTGATACATTGCAATAGTCAAGTCAATTTTGTTAGAGCATACAACAAAGTGTATAAAGGAAGTCTAGGCACATAAGTCTTAGACATTCCTTCGCGAGAAAAAAAATTAAGGATAGAATAATTTCACTTACGCATATACGTTTGTAAGACCCCAATTTTGACCCTAAGATCCCTCATGGCATCATAACATTGCATTTGCATAGCCTCAAGGATCATGAGCATCTTGGTTCCCTTTGCCTTTGGGTGGGACTCCTTGTGATTGGTTTGAGATCACCAAGCATGCTTGAATTATACATCATTGTTTCTCTTACTTTTGTTTACTAAAAAAAAAAAATAAATAAATAAATAAATAAATAATTAAATAAATAAATAAAATATAACAATTTTTTTTTGGACTTGGGCCTCTCTCATTTGAGCCCACAGGTCCACAAAAACCAGGTTATAAATTCAGAGTTTCAGTGAAACAAAAGGACATGCCATTCCTATTACCCTAGCAGGAAAAAGAAAGTGAGAAAAGAGCTAACAGAGTTTAGAGCAACCTCCAGAGGCTGAAGGGAACTCATCGGCAAAGAACCAATTCCCTCTCATATAAACCCTCAGATTGCTCTGCAAACCTCACGGGTGCAACTCAATTTCAATCGATCCTCCCCAATCAGGTATGCCCTATTTCCACTACTTTATACTTTCAACCTGAAATTTTTTGATACCCTTTTAATGTATGTGTTTGACAAGAGGTTTAGGCCTCCTGCCCTTGGTTGCTTTTTGTGAGCTTTTTTTGTGAATTTTAATGGCATGATTCATGTGGTTACATTTTGATTTGGGGCAACTCTTGATTACCCTATCTTGTTTCTCTAACCTGTTTGTTGAGTTTTTTTTGTGAGGGCTCACATGACTCTTACAGAGATGGCCTGGTGTTCCACTTTATTTGTGGGATACCCCCTGGAGGTTTATTCTGATTACCTGTGCTTAATGTCTTGAGATATTTGTTTGTGACTGCTTATTCCAAAGGATGGGAGCTACTTGGATCATCAATATGATCTCAAGAGGGGAACTCCTAATGTGGTTTTATTTTCTTTTCCTTATCTCTTGTATGTTTAGGAATTTAACCCTTCTTTTTTTTTCTTTCCCCATTCTAACCCAAGCCAAAACTTTTTGTGCAAACAATAACTTTTGTTTTCAACATTAGAAACCTAAGCCTTATGCTTTTGATTTTCAAAACTTATTTTTCATAACACTTATTTTGAATTGAACCTTTTAATCCACTTTAACCATATTTTTGTAAATACTTTTAATTGGTATATATAACCCATTCAAATACTTTTTGTGGTTTCAATGGCCACCTTCTTAATCAAACCCTTTTTTTATAACCATTAGCTATTAGGTTTGAATTATCCTTGAGGTAGATATAATACTCACCTTTATCCTTAGTGATGGGCAATGAGTCTTCCATGCTTATTATAGGGTTAACCCCTCACTAGCATGTTGAAGCTATCCTCACATGGTGGATTTGTGGTTTTAGGTTGAGTTTTCTCCCTTTGATAACAAAAGACCTTAAGGTTTTTGGACCAATCAATTCACCAACTTTTTTTTGAATTTTTTTACCCCGAACTACGAGGTTTTGATCCTAATCTTTTTTTAAGATGGTACGTAGGCAATGGGTTCATCCATTCAAACACAAAATGTAAATAAATTTGTATATTCTTTTCTCATCCCTTCAATCATGTTTGCACAAATAAATTTTCACAAAAAAAAAACAACCTTACAACAAATGTGAAAAGGGCTCCCTAGGAGTACCTAGGATGCTTTGGGTGCCTAACACCTTCCCATTGCATAACCAACCCCCTTACCCAGATCTCTGACATTTTTACTAGTTTTTGATTCGATAAAACTTTTAGGTTTTTGTTCGCTTTCTAACCATTCCTTTGGATAAATAGAAGTGCGGTGGCGACTCGACTTGTATGGTTTACCTTGGATTTAGTCAATATCTCTAATGGTAACGAATACCCCGCTACAGAAAAATGGCGACTCCACTGGGGACAAATAATTTGCCTAGTGGGTTTTGCCTACTTTTCATATTTGTTGTATTGTATTGTATATTTTTTTGTGACATATTTTTGTGCAATTTGGGATTACTGTATTGTATGTAATGATTGAATTGTTTGAATATTAATTCCTTGTATGCTTGGTGATCTTCGTGAGATGAGTTATATACCCGAACTCGAGTGCACTTAGGACAGGAGAATAGCATAGCATTGTTGACTTGTGTGGAGTTATTCCTTAGCAAGTTGACTTGCAAGCCCATTCACTTGGTGGAGGTTATGTTGGGATCAATAATGTCACACAAGTAAGTTGTGGTTAGACATTACTTTTCCAATATAGACCTTAGAAGCCAAGGACCTTAGTTTACCAAACCCATCTTGGCCTATTCGTAGGATGTAGTGCGAAAGTCGTTCAAGTGTAAGATTTGATACGATTGTTACGCGATACTACACTCATAAGAGTCTCTCTTGAGAATATTTTTGGAATACGAGTAGTCGTTTCTCCGATAATATCCAAAAGATGGGATGATGACTATGGGAACCTCTTGTAGAACATGTTTGGCAGGTTTAAACCCTAGTACACTCCCCTTTGGGTGGTTCTTAACCTAAACTCCATGCTCGTGACTTACAACAAACCCTTGATTCATGGTTGATCCGTTCATGAATCCTTAATATCAATGGAACTTGGGTGTTGATAAGGTGTAAACCATAATCCACCAAAATGGATGATTGATATTAAGGATAACATGATCCATCCCATGACCTTTGTTTGGTGTGCTTTGCTTGATCCTTGAGTGTGATTGTTGCATTCATGCATTCATGCACCCATTTGCATTCATATCATCAAAATAATAAGAAAATTTTCAAGGAACTTAAGGGGGTTTATTTGCAAAATTTTCAGACATGGAAAGACAAAGAAGGAATACAAAGAAGTACAGTTTCAGACAACCAGACTTGAAAGAGTTAGGGAATTTGACATCTTATGTATTAGATCCCTTGGGTTTCAAAGCTCGTTTTGGGAAGCTTCTTCCTCTTCTGACCACTCAGGTGGATGAAGGATTGATGAGTGTATTGGTGCAGTTTTATGATCCCTTGTACCGTTGCTTCACGTTTCCGGATTTCCAGCTTTTGCCTACCCTTGAGGAGTATGCTTATCTTGTGGGTATACCTGTTCTGGATCAGTTGCCGTTCAGTGGCTTGGAGAGTATTCCTACTTCACAAGAGATAGCAGACATGTTGCACATAGATGAATCTCTGGTTGGTGCTCATATGACTACCAAAGGTGGAATTCAAGGTCTCCCTTCTGAGTTCCTCATTGCTCAAGCTACTATGTATGGGAAGGCCATGAGTGAGGACGCCTTTGAGGCCATATTTGTACTTCTCATCTATGGGCTAGTATTATTCCCCAACATCGACAAGTTTGTGGATGTGAACGCTATTAGGATCTTCTCTACTCTTAATCCCGTTCCGACTCTGTTGGGCGATACCTACTTCTCTTTGCATATGAGGAATGCAAAGGGTGGTGGCGCCATTGTGTGTTGTTTGCCTCTGTTGTATAAGTGGTTTATTTCTCACTTACCGCAGACGGTCGCCTTCAAGGAGAATAAGGGATGTCTACGGTGGTCCACGAGACTTATGTCTCTCACTAATGATGATATCTCTTGGTATAACCATGTGTATGATGGTGTGCAGATTATTGACTCTTGTGGCGAATTCTCCAATGTACCTCTTCTTGGTACATATGGTGGGATTAACTACAATCCTGTTTTGGCACGTCGGCAGCTTGGGTTCCCCCTAAAGGATAAACCCAATAACATTTTGTTAGAGGGTGTATTCTTTCGGGATGGTAAAGATCCCCAAGGCTTGAAAGCTAGGATGGTCCGCGCTTGGCGCAAGATTCATAGGAAAGGAAGGAAAGAGTTGGGTCCTAAGAATTGCATCGCTTTGGAGCCTTACACTATTTGGGTTAGGAAGAGGGCATCTGAGTATCTCATGCCTTACGAGTATCCGAGACCTACACCTATGATTATGGCTGGGCCTTCAACCCTCCCTAATCAAGGAGCAAAGGAGTTGAGAGACGAAGACCGTTCACGTGCCTGGATCCGTGAACGTGAAGAGTTGCTTCAGCAGATTAAGGAGAAGGATACGTTGATTGAGTTTCTTGAGCATCAGGTTATTGATGACCCTGATGATGTATGGACTTCTCTACTTCCTCAGTCTTCTAAGTTCTGGAAGAGGAAGTATGATCGACTCGCCAAAGAGAAGGCCGATATGGAGGCAGCCTACGAGAGGGAGGTGAAGAGGCTTCGCGCATCTTATCTTCCTGTGTCCCGAGCTTTAGATGATTGTTTCTAGGGATCCATAGGATGATTATTCTCCTTTTCTCTTGTATATGATTGACGATGTTGCACTTCTTTTCCCTGATATTATTTGATGAGATATTTCCATATGTGATAAAATGCTTAATATTTCCAGGATTTGCAAATAAAACTCTAAAGTTCCTTTGAAATAAAAAACAAATCATATGCACAAGCATTGCATGCATCATATGCATAAGCAGGTTTTGTTTCCGGTCCCTTACCCTGTGGTCTAACTCTGTGTCCTTCATTTATTTTGAAGACAAGCTGACTCACCGGTACTACACTAGAGCCAACTCTGCAAGACTGATGGATCATCTAGAACAAGAGAATCGTGAACTGAAGGAGGAAGTGGCCAGATTGACTGCCCTAATGGAGTCACTCATGGCTGCCCAGAGCCAGTCTTCTCCGACACCTTAACTCCTCCCCAGAGGACGGTTATCTCCGAGATTGTCTCCTCAACTGTGCCTGTTGCCAGTACACACTTTGTTCCAACAGCCATGCCAACCGGGTTCCCGTGGGGGATGCCTCCCAATTTCATGCCTGAGGGTCTTGTTCCAGCCTTTGCTTCTATGCCGGCATCTAGCCCAGTCCTTGTTGTTCCTCCTCCTGTCGTGCATACTTTGCCCAGGGTAGACGACACCATCTATCATTCTGAGTCGTCTGAGGGTCCAGATGTTTATGAGAAGATGGATGCTATGAACGATCAGTTTCTTGAGCTTTGCAAGGAATTGAAAACTCTCAGAGGGAAGGATCTTTTCGGCAAGTCTGCTGCCGAACTCTGTTTGGTTCCAAATGTGAAGATCCCTGTGAAATTCAAGGTCCCTGACTTTGAAAAGTACAAAGGAAATACTTGTCCTCTCAGCCACCTGGTCATGTATGCCAGGAAGATGTCAACTCAAACCGATAATGACCAACTACTCATCCACTACTTTCAGGACAGTCTGTCCGGTGCCGCTTTGCGTTGGTACATGGGTTTAAACAGCGCGAACATCCGATTCTTCAATGATCTTGGCGAGGCCTTCGTCAAGCAGTACAAGTACAACGTGGATATGGCCCCCAATAGATATCAATTGAGAGTCATGCCCCAAAAGGATAAAGAAACATTTAAGGAGTATGCCCAGAGGTGACGAGAGATGGCAGCACAGATCGTGCCTCCGCTGGAAGAGAAAGAGATGACTAAGATATTTTTGAAGACTTTAAGTTCTTTTTATTATGAGCGGATGATTGCTAGCGCTCCTTCTGACTTCACCGAGATGATAAATATGGGGACGCGTCTAGAAGAAGGGGTCCGTGAAGGACGGTTAACCAGAGAAGAAGGCTCTTCTGCCAAACGTTATGGGGCGTTTGCAAAGAAGAAAGATGGAGAGGCACATGCTGTGACCTCCCATGAGAGACCAAGAAGACCCTATGTGATTAGGAAGACCGAGCGTCCCGCCGGTAACCAGCACCAGGTGGCTCATATAACACCTGTTTTCAGAGACAATCAACAATATCAGCAACAACAGCTCCGCCCGCAACAGCAGGCCTACCAATCTCGAAACAATAATCAGACCAATACAAGTTACGAGAGGAAAAGGGTCACCTTCGATCCTATTCCTATGACGTACACAGAGTTATATCCCTCTTTGATAGAGAGGAAGTTGATTACTCCGAGAGACCCACCGGCTATACCTGCTAACCCCCAATGGTGGTATAAGCCCGAGTTACATTGTGTTTACCATTCTGGTGCTCCCGGCCACGACGTGAAGAATTGTTACCCTTTGAAGACCAAGGTTCAGGACCTTATGAGGTGTGGAATTCTGTGTTTTGAGGACGTAGGTCCTAATGTGAAGAAGAACCCATTGCCCGAGCATGGGAAATCTGTTAACATGGTCCAGGGGTGCCCTGGCAAATACAAAGTCAAGTATGTCAGTCATATCCGACAATCTCTGGTCCAGATGCATCGTTTTCTATGTGACTACAATCATTACGAGCATGACCATGATAGATGTCGAGTCTGCTCTGTTAACCGATTGGGTTGTTTCCAGGTGCGCAAGGATGTTCAGGAAATGCTGGACGAAGGAGTCATTGAGATCCTTCAAAACAGGAGTGTTGATGAAAATGAGCCTGAGGTCAATGTGATTTCTCCAGTGTTCCGGATACCCGAGCCTGTTATCATCAAGTACAATGGTAGCAAGCAGAAGGCTTCTCCCGCTCTGATCATTAAGCCTACTAGTCCTATACCTTACTCTTCTGAAAAAGCAGTTCCCTATCGCTACAACGCCGTAGCAGTAGAGAATGGGAAAGAGGTTTCCTTGCCCTCTTCTTCTGTTGTGAATATTGTCGATGTTAGCGGTTTGACCCGTAGTGGCCGTGTGTTTTCAGCGCCACTGAAGCCTCAAATTAATGCTGATTTTGTTGAACGCCCGATTGGGAACGCTGTGAATTCTCTGAATCTGGCACTTGTTGTTAAGCCCTCCTCCTTACTGAAAACTCCTACTTCTGTTGGCCCGAGTGGCAATGTGAAAGAAGACTGTGACGAGATGCTGAGGCTCATCAAGAAAAGTGAGTACAATGTCGTAGACGAACTTCTACAAACGCCATCCAAAATATCTGTGTTATCCTTACTCTTAAATTTAGAACCACACCGAGAGGCTCTGCAGAAGGTGTTGGATGTGGCATATGTGGATCACGATGTCACTTTGGAGCAATTCGATAGCATTGTTGCAAATATTACTGCTTGTAACAACCTGAGCTTTTGTGACTCTGATCTCCCTGAGGAGGGAAGAGACCACAACTTGGCTTTACACATATCTATGAATTGTAGAGACGACGCCATGTCCAATGTACTGGTGGACACTAGGTCATCATTGAACGTATTGCCAAAGTCCACTCTCTCAAAGCTATCATATCAAGGATCTCCCATGAGGCAAAGTGGAGTAGTTGTGAAGGCTTTCGATGGGTCTCGCAAAACTGTGATTGGGGAAGTTGATCTCCCAATCAAGATCGGACCAAGTGATTTTCAGATTACCTTTCAGGTTATGGATATTCACCCATCGTATAGTTGTCTCTTAGGTAGACCATGGATTCACGAGGCAGGCGCCGTGACGTCCACCCTACACCAGAAACTGAAATTTGTGAAGAACAAGAAGCTGGTGGTGGTAGGGGGAGAAAGGGCTCTCCTGGTTAGCCATTTGTCTTCATTCTCTTATATAGATGTTGAGGTTGAAATTGGAACTCCTTTCCAAGCTTTATCTATAGCTGAGCCTATTGAGAAGAGAACTCCTTCATTTGCTTCCTACAAAGATGCAAAGTTGGCCATTGAGCGTGGTGCAACCACTGGTTTAGGAAAAATGATTGAGTTAGAAGACAACGAGTCCCGGGCTGGCATAGGTTTTTCTTCTGGTACTTTCAACAAGCAAGGTTTATTCAAGAGTGGAGGTTTTATCCACACTGGTCTAGATGAGGAGGCTGCTGCCGTTTTAGAAGAAAATATAAAGGATTCTGGCAATTTCATCATCCCTTGAGGGGTCTGCAACAATTGGGTCGCTGTGGATATTCCAACAGTTGTCCATAAGTCAACGTAATAATCACTTTGTTTAAAAACCCTTCTCCCATGCCAAAAGGAGGAATGATGATATTGATGGCGCATAAATACAATGATATTTTCATTCAATAAATTCATGTTAAATGTTTGTTTTTCCATTTATTTTCCCTTTTTGCTTTTGCATGAAATTGGTGATCACATAAAACCCTAAAAAATAGAATAAAATCGATCTTTTTCATATGCATAATGATTTGCCTTGTTTGAATTCTAAAGCTTTTCATATTCAAAAATCACTATGCAGGTTGATTTCTAAACCCATTGAACATAATGACCCAACACCATCTCCCAATTTTGAATTCCCTGTATTTGAGGCAGAGGAAGATGATGTTGAAGAGATTCCTGATGAGATCACCCAGCTACTTGAGCATGAAGAGAAGATCATTCAGCCGCATCTTGAGAATCTGGAAATAGTCAACTTGGGGTCTGAAGATTGTGTGCGAGAGGTAAAGATTGGGGCACTTCTGGAAGAATCTGTTAAGAAGGGGTTGATTAAGTTGCTACGAGAATATGTTGACGTCTTCGCCTGGTCATATGAAGACATGCCTGGTCTAGATACTGATATTGCGCAACATTTCCTACCCTTGAAGCCTGAGTGCGTGCCTGTGAAGCAGAAACTCAGAAGAACTCATCCTGATATGGCAGTGAAGATCAAAGAGGAAGTTCAGAAGCAAATTGATGTGGGGTTCCTGGTGACTTCTACATATCCTCAATGGGTGGCCAATATTGTGCCCGTGCCTAAGAAAGATGGAAAAGTCCGGATGTGTGTGGATTATAGAGACTTGAATAAAGCTAGTCCGAAAGATGATTTCCCTCTACCACACATTGATATGTTGGTAGACAATACAGCTAAATTCAATGTCTTCTCGTTTATGGACGGATTTTCCGGATATAATCAGATTAAGATGGCACCCGAGGAT
Source organism: Lathyrus oleraceus (assembly GCF_024323335.1). Classification (NCBI taxonomy): domain Eukaryota; kingdom Viridiplantae; phylum Streptophyta; class Magnoliopsida; order Fabales; family Fabaceae; genus Lathyrus; species Lathyrus oleraceus. The sequence goes on from NC_066585.1 coordinate 102,537,062, forward strand.
ATGGAGAAGACAACATTCATCACACCTTGGGGAACATTCTGTTATCAAGTGATGCCCTTCGGTTTGAAGAACGCCGGAGCCACGTATCAACGAGCTATGACCACCTTGTTTCATGATATGATGCACAAGGAGATTGAGGTATATGTTAACGATATGATTGCTAAGTCAAGAACGGAAGTTGAACATGTAGAGCACCTGTTGAAGCTTTTTCAGCGTTTGAGGAAATATAAGTTTCGTTTGAATCCCAACAAGTGTACATTTGGAGTCCGTTTTGGCAAGTTATTGGGCTTTATCGTTAGTGAAAGAGGTATTGAGGTTGATCCTGCAAAGGTCAAAGCAATACAAGAGATGCATGCGCCCAAAACTGAGAAGCAAGTCTGAGGTTTTCTTGGCCGCTTGAACTATATCTCCAGATTCATATCCCACATGACTGCCACATATGCGCCTATATTCAAGCTCCTCTGGAAAGATCGGTCCCATGATTGGACCGAGGATTGCCAGAAAGCTTTCGACAGTATTAAAGAATATCTGTTTGAGCCTCCGATTCTGTCTCCACCTGTAGAGGGAAGACCTTTGATCATGTATCTGACTGTTCTTGAAGACTCGATGGGTTGTGTCCTTGGTCAGCCAGACAAATCAGAGAAGAAGGAGTATGCTATTTACTACCTGAGTAAGAAGTTCACTGATTGTGAGTCTCGATACTCAATGCTTGAAAAGACATGTTGTGCTTTGGCTTGGGCTGCTAAGCGCTTACGTCAGTATATGATAAATCATACGACTTGGTTGATATCCAGAATGGATCCAATCAAGTACATCTTCGAGAAGCCTGCTTTAACAGGGAGAATTGCCCGTTGGCAAATGTTGTTATCTGAGTATGATATTGAGTATCGAGCTCGGAAGGATATTAAAGGTAGTATCTTGGCTGACCATTTGGCACATCAGCCTATTGAAGATTATCAGTCAGTTCAGTATGACTTCTCGGATGAGGAGATTCTGTATTTGAAGATGAAAGATTGTGATGAGCCTACACTCGACGAAGGGCCAGAGCCTGGTTCCAGATGGAGTATGGTATTTGATGGCGCTGTAAATCAGTATGGAAATGGTATTGGGGCCGTGATTATTACTCCTCAGGGCGCACATATTCCTTTTACAGCAAGGCTAACTTTCAAATGCACGAATAATATGGCTGAGTATGAGGCTTGTATTATGGGATTGGAAGAATGCATTGATCTAAGGATCAAGCATCTTGATGTATATGGTGATTCGGCCCACGTTGTTAATCAGATTAAGGGTGAATGGGAAACGAATCAGCCTGGCCTTATTCCATATAGAGATTATGCGAGGAGGATTTCAACGTTCTTCACTGAGGTTGACTTCCATCATATTCCTCGAGATGAGAATCGGATGGCAGATGCCCTTGCTACGCTAGCTTCAATGATTGTGGTTAAATATTGGAATGAAGTTCCCAATATCACCGTGATGCGCTTGGACAGACCAGCTCATGTATTTGCAGTAGAAGAAGTAAAAGATGATAAGCCGTGGTATTATGATATCAAATGTTTCCTTCAGAGCCAGATTTACCCACCTGGGGCGTCTGTGAAAGATAGGAAGACTTTGAGGAGATTGTCAGGCAGTTTCTACCTCAATGGCGAAGTGCTTTACAAAAGAAATTTTGACATGGTTCTGCTCAGATGCGTGGATAGACACGAAGCAGACCTGTTGATGACTGAGGTCCATGAGGGTTCATTTGGTACTCATTCCAATGGACATGCCATGGCTAGAAAGATGTTGAGAGCAGGCTACTATTGGCTGACAATGGAGTCTGAGTGCTGCAAATTTGTGAAGAAATGCCACAAGTGTCAGATTTATGCTGATAAGATTCATATTCCCCCGACACTTTTGAATGTGATCTCATCACCATGGCCTTTCTCCATGTGGGGAATTGACATGATTGGCATGATAGAGCCGAAAGCATCCAATGGACACAGATTTATTCTCGTAGCAATTGATTACTTCACCAAGTGGGTTGAAGCGGCGTCGTATACATAAGTGACCAGGCAGGTGGTCGTGAAGTTTATCAAGAATCAACTCATATGCCGATATGGTGTGTCAGATAAGATCATTACTGATAATGGATCTAACTTGAATAACAAGATGATGAAAGAGCTGTGTAGTGAATTCAAGATTGCACATCATAATTCTTCTCCGTACAGACCTAAGATGAATGGGGCTGTTGAAGCTGCTAATAAGAACATCAAGAAAATTATCCAGAAGATGGTTGTTACGTACAAAGATTGGCATGAGATGTTGCCATTCGCTTTACATGGATATCGTACATCTGTCCGCACTTCAACAGGGGCAACCCCTTTCTCTCTTGTTTATGGCATGAAGGCGGTACTCCCAGTAGAGGTGGAGATCCCATCAATGAGAGTCTTGATGGAGGCCAAGTTGACTGATGCTAAATGGGTTCAGAGTCGTTATGATCAGCTGAGCTTGATAGAAGAAAAGAGATTGAGTGCCATGTGCCACGGTCAGTTATATCAGCGGAGGATGAAGAAAGCTTTTGATAAGAAGGTCAAGCCTCGTGTGTTCCGAGAAGGTGACCTTGTGCTCAAGAAAGTTTTGTCTTTCGCGCCCGATTCCAGGGACAAGTGGACTCCGAACTATGAGGGTCCGTATGTTGTTAAGAGAGTCGTTTCAGGCGGTGCTTTGATACTTACAACTATGGATGGGGAGGATTTCACTTGTCCTGTGAATTCAGATGCAGTCAAGAAATACTTCGCCTAAAAAAACAAAAAAAAACTGAATAGCTCGCTAAGTCGAAAACCCGAAAGGGCGGCTTAGGCAAAAATGAGCGTCTCGGTGGATTGAAAACCCGAAAGGGCGGTCCAGGCAAAAGTTAGAGACACAAAAAATATATAATAATGATATATGTATCCCGCTAGATTGAGTACCTCATCCTGGGGCAATCTAGGCAAAAATTAGGGATTTGGCAAGTAACTGCATCCTGACAAGACTTTGTTCTACAACTGTCGTCCGTCAGAGATCCTTGCTCATTATCAGCCAAAGCTTCAAATACATCGGATTCAGAATTGGTGGAGAAATGGTCATTATGTTCAATGTAGCTCTTTTCCAATATATATCACCAATTTCAAACTTGTAAAGATCTATGGAGTCTTGCCATTTGTAGACTACCATTCTATCAAATAAATTTGAGTCTTTTATCCAATTATTGGCACTCTTATCTGTTTCTATTCAACAAATATTTTGCATGTTTTGATTAAGAAAATATCATTATTTTAAACGATCAAATTTTTTATAATTTGTTTTTAAACAAAGTGAACATTCACAATGACGAAAGGATACTTAGGAGATCCTCAGTGCTCTCCCAAGGGTGGTACGATCCCCAACAGGGTAAGATTTTTGTCCATATTCCTGGCATGACAGTATCTCCTCCCTCCGCAACCCCTTGTGGTTTATCCGACCAAGTGGATTGCTTGTTGAGAGTCACCTCTCTTCCCTTCAGCAGAGTAGCAATCTTTCTTCCTCAGCAGCTTGGATCTCTTTGGGCAAGAGCGGTATTTGGTGGTTGATCCCGATAAATCCTTTATCTCCTCGGATAGATTCCCCAGTAGAGTTGTTGGTGTGGTGGACCTTGTCTGTGATAACTCTCGTCCCCAGCTGGAATGATTGATGATTCATCCCTTGCAGAGTTCTTTGCTTCCTGGTATCTCTGATCCCCAGCAGATTGGATACTCTCCGATGAACTTGGCTTTCTCTCTTGAGATGTAGTACCGGGTGGTTAATTCCTGAACCTGGTTGTGTTAGATATGTCTGTCTGTCAGCATACATCATACATAAACCACGCATATTCATGAATAATTATAACATTCAGGTATTCATGTTGCATTCTTTGCCATATATCGTTGTTTGTTGTCTCCTGCTATTTGGTGATATACTTCCCCAAGCAGACGTGTGTGTCTGATCTCTCCATATAGAGTCAGCTCCATAAGCAGAAAGCGTCTATCCTTTCTTCCATATTCCCCACGGGTTATATCCTCGTGGATGTTGATTGTTTTTGTTCCTTCCCAACACATATACTGGGATGATTTTCCCCATTAAGTTATATCCTCACCGGGACAAGTCTTGATTTGGTGTGCCTATCTAGTTTGATCCTAGATCGGTCTCTTGAGACTCTTTTCCTGTTTCCCCGTGGTAAATGAATAATCGCTCAATAATTAGTAATTATTATCCCGGCGGAGTCTGTGGTTCTCTACCCTCATACCGGTAGATGTAATTCCCTCCTTGTTGGTTATCTTTATACAAAATTCGATATTGACATTCCTTAATTTTTTAGTATACCACCCAGTAACCGGTGATATATCTCTTGGATAATCGCTCTAATTACGCAATTTATCCCCAGCGGGTCATCTCTCGTCTATCTTGTTGTTGTTAGTAACGATTGTTCCTCCCCTGAATTGGTCATCATTATATACCTAGTTTCGGTATCCCGATGCCTTTTCTTTTCGGTCGATTTATCCTTTATTAACCCAGTAACCGGTTGTGGATAATCGTCCATGCGAGTATATTATCTACGTTCTGACGGTAATAGATAGTATATCTCATGCACTCTTTGGTCGAAGCTTTTGTTCTTCCCCAGTTGAGTAAGATTCGTACCCCCTTTTCGGAGTCGAATGTCCATCCCATAATCGAGTTTGCTTTTTGCCCTCTTTTTGGATGATGAGTGTTTTGGGAATATTCCCCAATTCACGCCTTGATTGGTCATCATTATATACCTAGTTTCGGTATCCCGATGCCTTTTCTTTTCGGTCGATTTATCCTTTATTAACCCAGTAACCGGTTGTGGATAATCGTCCATGCGAGTATATTATCTACGTTCTGACGGTAATAGATAGTATATCTCATGCACTCTTTGGTCGAAGCTTTTGTTCTTCCCCAGTCGAGTAAGATTTGTACCCCTTTTCCGGAGTCGAATGTCCATCCCATAATCGAGTATGCTTTTTGCCCTCTTTTTGGATGATGAGTGTTTTGAGAATATTCCCCAATTCACGCCTTGATTGGTCATCATTATATACCTAGTTTCGGTATCCCGATGTCTTTTCTTTTCGGTAGATTTATCCTTTACTAACCTAGTAACCGGTTGTGGATAATCGTCCATGCGAGTATATTATCTATGTTCTGACGGTAATAAATAGTATATCTCATGCACTCTTTGGTCGAAGCTTTTGTTCTTCCCCAGTCGAGTAAGATTCGTACCCCCTTTACGGAGTCGAATATCCATCCTATCATCGAGTTTGCTTTTAGCCCTCTTTTGGATGATGAGTGTTTTGGGAATATTCCCCAATTCACGCCTTAGTTGGTCACCTATTATATGCCCAGTAACCGGTATCCCTGGTGTTCCCTCCTCTCTGCTCCCTATTATGACTTTTTGTCCTCTGTGGAGTCAGATTTTCCTGAGTTGAGATATACCTTTTTAGGTCTTCCTCAGATGATTTGGTTGATTGATATCTCTCACCCTTATACCGGTCTTAGATATTCATTCTTCCCGAGCATGTTGTATCTCACCCTCATACCGGCGATCAGATCACATGTCTCCTTGAGCTTATTACCCAGTAACCGGTAATACCTCGTCCCGCTGCTTCCTCAGGAGTGTCCTTTTAGGCATCCCCAGCGAAGTCCCTTAGTGGATTGTTTTCATCCGGATTTTTATCCGAAGTATCCATTGTGGATAGTTTTTGCTGTATTGGTATATTCCCCAATACATGCACCTTTGAGTCAGCTCGGGTCTTTCCATTGGATATTTTCCCTTTGGAATTTTATTCCCCAAGCGTTGAGTCGTGACCTGCTCACGCATTTTATTCCCTCTCCTATCCCCATAAGAGTCCCCAGAGTCTCTGTCCCGTTGAGTGTATTTCTCATATGGATTGTCAGTTTCTCCGAATGTCTTTTCTTCTTTGTGGACACATATCCCCACAGAGTTCGTACTATTTGCATACATACATCTGCATCATGAGGTCTCTTAGGGACAAAAATTTGTCTCTTTGTTATTATTTAAGCCCATTCTACCTCGTCGAGACGAAGATTTTAACCTTCACTTCTCCGGCTAGAATGACCTTAAATAGGGGCATCTGTAAGACCCCAATTTTGACCATAAGATCCCTTATAGCATCATAACATTGCATTTGCATGACCTCAAGGATCATGAGCATCTTGGTTCCCTTTGCCTTCGGGTGAGACTCCTTGTGATTGGTTTGAGATCACCAAGCATGCTTGAATTATACATCATTGTTTCTCTTACTTTTGTTTACTAAAAAAAAAAAAAAAATATGCCCTATTTCCACTACTTTATACTTTTAACCTGAAATTTTTTGATACCCTTTTAATGTATGTGTTTGACAAGAGGTTTAGGCCTCCTTCCCTTGGTTGCTTTTTGTGAGTTTTTTTTGTGAATTTTAATGGCATGATTCATGTGGTTACATTTTGATTTGGGGGCAACTCTTGATTACCCTATCTTGTTTCTCTAACCTGTTTGTTGAGTTTTTTTTGTGAGGGCTCACATGACTCTTGCAGAGATGACCTAGTGTTCCACTTTATTTGTGGGATACCCCCTGGAGGTTTATTCAGATTACCTGTGCTTAATGGCTTGAGATATTTGTTTGTGACTGCTTATTCCAAAGGATGGGAGCTACTTGGATCATCAATATGATCTCAAGAGGGGAACTCCTAATGTGGTTTTATTTTCTTTTCCCTTATCTCTTGTATGTTTAGGAATTTAACCCTTTTTTTTTCTTTCCCCATTCTAACCCAAGCCAAAACTTTTTGTGCAAACAATAACTTTTGTTTTCAACATTAGAAACCTAAGCCTTATGCTTTTGATTTTCAAAACTTATTTTTCATAACACTTATTCTGAATTGAACCTTTTAATCCACTTTAACCATATTTTTGTAAATACTTTTAATTGGTAAATATAACCCATTCAAATACTTTTTGTGGTTTCAATGGCCACCTTCTTAATCAAACCCTTTTTTTATAACCATTAGCTATTAGGTTTGAATTATCCTTGAGGTAGATATAATACTCACCTTTATCCTTAGTGATGGACAATGAGTCTTTCATGCTTATTATAGGGTTAACCCCTCACTAGCATGTTGAAGCTATCCTCACATGGTGGATTTGTGGTTTTAGGTTGAGTTTTCTCCCTTTGATAACAAAAGACCTTAAGGTTTTTGGACCAATCAATTCACCAACTTTTTTTTGAATTTTTTTACCCCGAACTACGAGGTTTTGATCCTAATCTTTTTTTAAGATGGTACGTAGGCAATGGGTTCATCCATTCAAACACAAAATGTAAATAAATTTGTATATTCTTTTCTCATCCCTTCAATCATGTTTGCACAAATAAATTTTCACAAAAAAAAAACAACAACCTTACAACAAATGTGAAAAGGGCTCCCTAGGAGTACCTAGGATGCTTTGGGTGCCTAACACCTTCCCATTGCATAACCAACCCCCTTACCCAGATCTCTGACATTTTTACTAGTTTTTGATTCGATAAAACTTTTAGGTTTTTGTTCGCTTTCTAACCATTCCTTTGGATAAATAGAAGTGCGGTGGTGACTCGACTTGTATGGTTTACCTTGGATTTAGTCAATATCTCTAATGGTAACGAATACCCCGCTACAACGTTCAAGATATAATTTAGTTGATCAATTTATTAACCACTAGCCAGAGATTTAGTAAACACTACCTTGAGAGGTATGAGATTGAAACTCCTTGAGTAATAGTTCCAACTTTATTTATAACTTACCCTATTTCTAACTTTATTTCCTATTCTAATTTACCAAACAATCATAGAGCCTTCAACCTTAAGTTATCTTCCACCCTTGAACTAACTTTATACTCCTCTGTCATCCTTGACCCCAATTAACAATGACCATTAATAATAAACTTTAATCCCTAACCATAAAAAAAATTGGGATTTAACCCCCTCTTCCTCATAACAAAAGAGCCATATATTTTAAATAGATATTCAAATTGAAGTTTCTAGCCAATGACACTATTGATAAGTACAAGTTACACCTTGTAGCACAATGGTTCAAACAAACTGAAGATATTGATTACCATCACTCTTTTAGCCTTGATATTAAAAATGGCCACTATAAGATTTCTTCTCTCTATAATATCTTATCAAAATTGGTTTTTACACCAAATTGATGTTAACATAGATTTTTTACATGGTGACTTAGAAGAATAAGCTTATATGAAAATACCCTTGGGATGAAAGTCTCTAACACAAAACCTTGTATGCAAGTTAATAGATCAATTTATGGTCTCAAGCAAGCTAGTAGACAATTGAATCAACAATTTAACTCAGACTTTCAATGAATTAGGCTTTACCCAATCCAAATCATATTATTCCTTATTCACTAAGAAATTATAATTACTGTCATTTTAATATATGTTAATGATTTGATTCTTACATGAAATATTCTACCTGAAATTAATTACATAAAGAATGTTTTGGATACTACCTTCAACATTAAATATCTTGGAAATCTAAAATATTTTTAGGATTTGAAGTTGCAAGATCAACCTATATGATTTCACTTTGTCAATGCAAGTATAGTCTTGATCTCTTATAGGACACATGATTGCTTGAAGTCAAACCAGCCTCCACAACTATGGATCCTAGTCACAACTTACACGATGATAATGCCACCCCTCACTAATCCATATTAATACAACTTACATCAGTGTTGTCGGATTCGTATTCAACCATGAGTTTGGATTTGTTTGCTCGGGTAAAATATCAGTGACGAGTCATCGTAGCTGCTGCAGAAAGACAAGAAGGTAAGCATTTTGTTTTCTGTAGGCCAAAGCAAGTGAATGTGTGGATTCATGAATGCATTCAAAAAGAGTTTTGACATATGCATATTTATTCATTTTTATCATTCATTCTTATAGATAAAAATTTCTAGGGAAACCTTGAGTTTCGTTTATTAACACAAGTAATCATAAAGCAAAAAGAGAGAGACAATATATGAAGCCAATAACAAAGAAACTCTTTTATTCAATATCAGAAAGTGGAGTACAAGTACATATCAAGAATCTGCCTGATGGGCTACAATAAGCTCAACTCTAATCCTATCAAACACCACTCTACAAATAGAGATGAAATGAAATATAGCCCACAAAACATTATGCAGAAACACTACAACAAAGGCTTCCTTCAACAGTTCTGGCAGGTCTTCCATGGCATGTTCAACAAACTGGGTTAGGCGTGCATGCCTTTCCCTCCAATATTGCACGTCCTTGAGAAGGTTGTGAAATAAAGTGTGATCAGGTCCATCCAAAAGATCTCTCAGAAATGTCTCCTTCTGGTCTAGGAGCCTTTGAAGATGTCCATTATGCCTCTCACAATGATCATTCTCTTGCTTGAGCAAATTAGTATTCTCTAGATCTTTGTGTGCTTGATCCTTCAACCCACAAATCTCTTCAAACCTCTGGTCTAACTTGCTTTGGCTCTAATGAAGAGTAACCTCTAGCTGTTTGACACGAATTTATTCATATTTCAGCCCTTTCTTGCAAGCTTCCAGTTGGTCTTGAAGTTTCTTAATTTGCTCCTTATAGTTAAGCTCTAATTTATAGGCTTGATATTGGATTTCTGCTAGTTGCTTCTTCTTTGATGATAGACTAGCACAAGTTTTCTTTAATGCTTCACCTACTTTTCTTCTCTTGTACAATTCAACTTGAACCTCATTGTCTGCTTGAAGTGCTCTATCTCTCTTCTGATTCGGATTAAACTTCAAGTTCTCTTTCTCCAATGACATCTTACCAATACTAGATTTGAGATCTGCATTCTTTTTCTCTAGTGCCTTGATAATTCCCTTCAGCTCGTCAACTTCAGAGATAGGATTAACAGTAAGTTCAGGAGGCTTGATGCTCATAGATTGTTTTGATGGAAATGGCAATAATATTTCTCTAACCCTATCTTTCACCCGTCTGGTATAAGATTACATGGCTATGCAGTTCTTCTTACCTATTTTTGCTCTTCCTTGAGGACATATATCTCCCAAGCCTTGATAATCTTCTTGAGTAACTCCTGATTGTCGACCCCTTCGTATAAAATAAAACCTTTCACACTCTTGTAATCAGGTTTATCCACCATAGGGTATCCCAACTGACGTAATGCCAATCTCGGGTAATAGTTGATTCCATATTTTGTACCAAGAAGAGGTACATCAGGGAGGTCACCATGATTGAGGATGAGTTTGACATTATCGTAGGCTCTAGAGTACCAGGAAATATCTTCAACATTCAAGGACGTGATCCTTTGAGACCACTTCAGATTGTATTTATTCCCAATGAAAGGACCTTTGTTGGATAGATGTGAAATAAACCATCTATACAACAAACGATGGTTCCTTTCTTCTATTAAATCCTTATGTGAATAGAGTAGTAAGTATCAACAAGAATAGTAGGAACATGATTCTGAGTCAGAAAAATATGGATAGCATCCAAATCCATAAATTCTTCCATATTTGGAAATAATACGATCCCATAGATAAGTAAAGCTAGAACGACGTTGAAAGCCACCCAACTTTCAACATCGGAAAAATTAGTAGCCTTATCCACTAGGAACTTTGAGGTAAAACCATGGATTCCACCCTTAAGTTTCAGATTCAACTCTACTTCCTTCTTCTCTAGGTGAAGGGCTTCAGCAAGGACATGAGACTTAGGAAGCTCTTTAGTGCAGACATAAGGAACTCGGTTCTTAATCCCAATACCCAAAATATGAGAGTATTCCTCCAACGTAGGTGCTAACTCATAGTCCTGAAAGGTAAGACATCTCAACGGAGGATCATAGAATTGCACAAGGGTGTGCACAGTCGTGGTGTTAACTTCGGTATTCAGAATTCCTAGGAGGTTGCCATAAGACTTATTGAATTCATCTTTGTTCGCAAGAATTAGATGGGGCCCTATTTCTCTTAAAACCTTCAATTGTGGTTCCATGAGCTTGTAACTGTGAATGCCTCTTCTTTCAGAAGTCATGCTTTTGTTTTGGATACTCAGTCAACAAACTTGGCTCTTGGATTCCTTGAAAGATGCATATGCAAAAAACTTATTATTATTAGATGATAATGTATGATGGGATGATATGGATCACACAAATTCAAAGTTCTGATACATTTTGGGTAATCTGTACATGCTGTTTGTTGTAAGTTCAAAGGTTCGAGACAATATGACAACTAAGGTATGTATAGTCTATGCTTTCTTGCAGGAAAAACCCATATCCCCCTCACAGGTATGGACTATGCTCCAAGGTGGTCCCTAGAAGGTCTCCTAGAGTCATCAACTCAAAATAAAAATACCATGCCATAGCGAATTCTAGTAGGACAAAAGTACTTCCAAGTGAATCTAGTCTTGGTGTGGCTCTCGTGACAACCCAACGCACGAAACGCAGATGTATACGACTATCCACGAGTCTATCATATGTGTATACTTAGCTCAGGTATAAAGCTTCACTCATGTAGCATCAACCCCAACCCAACAACAACATATATAGATATCTAGTATGATAAGGTATAGAAAAATGAAAGGCAATAAATAAACGATGAATAATATAAAGCGAGTAAAGAATACAGACAAACACCTAAAATAAGCGAAATCAAACAAAACTAGGCTTAACTCCTTTTAGCGACTAGCAAATACTCCAAGTAGTAGAGCCTCCCCAACAGAGTCGCCAACTTAAGCCAGCACAAATTTACTCGAACGCATCGCAGGCTCGAACATATAACAAGGTCACCATTGAACTTTATTTATTCCTGAAGGAAAGGGAAAATATCGATAAAATTTGGGGAAAGAGATAACTGGGTAAGGAATTCGGTTATGCAAGGGGAAGGTATTCGCACCCCTTACATCCATGGTACTCCATGGGGACCATTTTGATCGTTCTTGCTCGAATGGGTGTTATATCTAAATATTACTCGCAAAAGAATAAAGGGAAAGGAAAATAATAGATAAAGTGCTCGTTGAGGATTGAGGTCCCCATGCCTACGTATCCTTATAGTCCAATAAGGAATTCAGAGCTCCGTAGTTCATAGAACTAATATCGGGAGGTGAAAAGAAGTTGATAACGGTATGGTCCGAACCAAAGGATTATGTTGTTTGACTCCAAAAAGGGGTAGGTATGTCTGAACTAACGGGAAAACTAGCATCAAGCTAAAACAAAAGGGGTACCCTGGCATCAAGCCAAAATAAGGGTATACGGGCATCAAGCCTCAAAGCTGGCATCAAGCCAAAAATAAAGGGATATTGGTTCAGAAGCTGGACACTGATTGTTGCCCACAGTATGTATGAAACTCAAAGAAATAATGTATTTGGCTCAACTAAAGAGTATATCACATAAAGTGAATGAAGGTAGAATATGAATGCATCATTGAGATGAATGAATGATGCCCTATGGTAGAAGAAAGAATAATTAGGATTATGCTCGCCAAGGATTTGCATCCTCGTGCCTATGTGTTCTCACTGTGCAATGAGAAAGTCAGAGCATTCGTAGTTCGTGGAACTACGAAAATAAAGGGAGATATTAGGAAGTGTTTGCCTAAGCAACTAAGACTAACAAGACAAACAACTTCAAAAGTATGATTGTAGTGATGAATAGTATAACATGGGAACCCATAAAGGCAAGCTGACTTTGAACCTAAGAGTAAAAGGTACAGACTAAGATGTGGAGGGAACTAGGCATACCCACTCTTGTCATAACCAGAAACAAAGAGAATTAAGTGTTTGGCATCAAGACAAAAATATCTTGGTTCACAAGATGGACAAATGTCCTAAAAGGGTAGGTATGAGACCCACAAGAAAGTGTTGTTTGGATACAAGGAATGGTATATCACTATCGGGAACAAACAATTTGAAACCAAAGAATAATGGTATATTGGATCCATGAAGGAAAGAAACTCTGAACCGAAGAGTAAAAGAGGTACAAACTAAGACGTGGAGGAAACTAGGCATATCCACTCTTCTCATAACTATAAACAAATAGATTTAAGTATTTGGCATCAAGGCAAACATATCTTGGTTCAAAGGAAGGCATTGATTATGGAATCCAAGGAAAAATGTATTTGATCTCCAAAAGATGGTAGTGATTGATGAATGAAGAATGTGAATAAGATAGGATTAATAACTAGGGTAGCTCGCGGAGAATCTGAATCCTCGTGCCTACTTATTCTCACTGTGCAATAAGAAACTCAGACCTTTCGTAGTTCAGCCTATTAGGGCTGACAGTGAGATGATTGAGGCAAGAGATATGATAATAATGGAAGATGAATAAGACTTGGCAGTCATTGGACATGAACCACACTAAAGTCTATGAGTAAAGGTCAATACGATAAGCGATTGGATCATTCGTCCCGTACCCAAAGATATTCAAAATGAGTTAATAAAATTCTCCACTCTCATTCCCTTTGTACTACTTAAGGCTAATGGCATGTGATTCTCATCATAACTTTCAAGTTGTTGGAGAAGAATCCTTGCTGCTTCTTGAGTTGATGAAGATCTTATCAATCATTCGATTCGAGTTATATTAAAGTATATGAACAAAGGCGAATACCTTGAGCAACTGGGTCATTCGTCCCGTGCCCAAAGATACCCTAAACAAGGATATGAATTCTCCACTCTCATAATTCTTTGTTACTTAAGGCTCATGGTATACAACTTGAATTATGATTGATAACTTGTTGGTAGAGTCTTCTGCTTGTTACATTATTTCTAGTTGGAGAGAAACTCGACAATCTTATGATTTGAATTGTGCTAACGTCTATGAATAGAGGTGAATACGATGAACAACTGGGTCATTCGTCCCGTACCCAAAGATATTCAGAATGAGTTAATGGAATTCTCCAATCTCATTCCTTCCCTATTACTTAAGGCTCATGTCACACAATTTTAACCTTGATTAATAAGCTCTTGAAGAAACACCTTTGATATGCCTTATATAATCCACTGCTTGATATGACTGAGATGCCTTGAACGAGAGTCTGAACTTAAGGCCTTGAGATCCATAACATACAGAAAGAGTCTCATCAAGTGATCAAGGGAATTTTGATCACTTGAATAGACTGTGGGACTATACAAGATTAAAGGATTTAGTTAATCAAAACTACCTTTGATCAACTTGAATCGAGGATTTGAATTAACTTGAAAATTATGGTTAACCTAGTCTAAGGGTTAAAATAATTCACAAACTATTCCTAAGGGAGCATTCCACAATTAAAGTCATATTAATCAGATACTTCATGAAAAATCAACTGGATTAAACTAGCTGATTATTCTAAGTCAATTTTAATCCTAAAGGAACATGTGTTTCTAAGACAAATTAATCCCTAAGGGTAAAAGGGTCAATTCACATGAATATGTAATTAAGACAAAAATTAAATCCTAATCATGATCCTAACTAAAACCTAAAAAATAATCAAGTTCTAAATCTATTCTAATCAATTCAAAGAACCTAATTATTTAGAAATTTAATCAAAATCCTAAAAAAACATTAATATTCTAATTAAACCTAGATTTTATTCTAATTAAGATTCTAAGCTAATTAGTCCTAAATTCTAATTAAATCCTAAAATTAATCAAACTAAACAAAACTTATTAATCAAGATAAAACCTAATTAATGCTAAAAAAATCAAAACTAAAATGATGATTAAGCTAAGGGGGGTTCTCCTTGGAATAGGTGTATTGGTGATCATTTGGCCTTGGGCCCAGACCAAGGCCCACCGAACTCAGAAACCAAATGCCAAAAGGGAATGGATAAGGTCATGTTGAAGTGGCAATGGAATCTAATAGTCAAAGCCTGCACAGTCAAACTTCTTGACTTCACGTGGCCCAATGGATGCACAAGTAATGATACACATGAAAAGCATCAATTAAAAGCAATTGAACTTAGTGATCGTTCACCTGCCATCACTCAGTTCTCTCTCTCTATCTCTCTCGTCACCGTTTACGCCGTGCCGGAGGCTCCCTCGGCGGCGGAGACACCACAAAATCTCAAATCTAAACCACCTTTCTACCTTATTCTAAGCTCTAAATCCATATATAGCCATGAAAAGTTCTACAAATTCTTGAATCGAGCCAATTGAACGCAAACAACCAAGAACCCTAACATGTCAAAGTCAAATTAAATGGCGTAAAACCAGAGATTCTCATGCAAACCATGGGGCTAATGATGCCAAGAAGGTCTACTACACAGTGGTAATCGATTTTGCGGAAAACAGAGAAGAAAGTTTACCTCCGAAATGGAGCACTGTTCCGGTGAATGTCGATCGGAGAAGACGAAGCGCGAAGGGAAATCACTTGAACAATAGGTGATACACGATACTGATTCTTTCTTTGACGTCCACCGCTTCTTCTGCTTTCTACTTCTTCTTCCAAATCGAACAATGAGTGATGAAAGGCCTACCTCACTCTTCTTGAAGCTTAAAGGTGAAGCTTCAATGGAGTTCTGAAATAGAGCTTTGAGTGAGGGAGAGGGTGAATCGAGATTGAGCAAAATAGAGTGAGATCTATGAGTTTTTTTTCATGTTTGAGAGTGAATGAAAAGTGATTAGGAAATGATTGAATAAGGGTAGATTTTTGATAAAAATGATTGGTAGTTGATTCTGTAATGATTGGATTTGTTATATAGACCTCAGATTTGACAGAGTTTGAACTCTGTTAGTCTATCCATATACAATTTGGTTATGAAAATGACACTGTTAAAGTTTCAGTTAGGGTTAATCTGTTAGAGTTAGTTTGCTGAGTTGGAATGAAGTTTGTTAAGGACTTGGATTCTCTTAATTAACCCTGTTAGATTTGTTAGATTCAGTGATGAATGCTTTAGTTACAAAATTAGCCTGTGAATTCTGTTTACTGATGCAATGCGAATTGGCTGTTAGAAATTGATGTAGTTAGATTTGAATGTGAGTTATGCAATGTTAACTGTTAAGTTGTTAATTATTTCTGTTAAATGCTCTGTTAAAAATGTGAGGTTTTAATGTTAGTTTCTTTTTAAAAACAGTGGCAATTAGGATGTGTTAGTTATGGAGGTTGATATGTCAATGCTTTGAAATTCTGTCAAACTTAAGTTCCTACTATAACATGCTTTAATGTTAGTTTAGGTCAGTTGAAAATTATGCAGGTGGATCATGGTTACGATAACTGCATATGTGCAAAAAAAGTTCATGCCAAAATTGATAAGATTGCCATGTATATGTTGGATGAATGAGTTGTAAACAAAATATTTACTGTGTTATAGAGCAGGCAGATCAAATTGCTTGGAATGCACGTGGGCTGCTATGTATGGTCACAGTACATAGCTTATGAAGGGAAAATTGGATGAGACTGTCAATTGAGTTTTTGACCTATCATCATGTTATGCTAGGAACTTGTCATTGGCCATGTGGGATGCTATGTATTGAATGGATTTGTACTTAGCTTAGTTGCTCATGTTATATTATTGTAATGGTTCGACATAAATGAAAGTGAAGTTAAGGTTGTAATCGAATTGATGGTGTATTAGGATGTATGGTAAAATTGGAATTTGGATTGTATGGAATTGGTTTAGGCCATTATAGAAATGTGAAAATAATTATGTATTGCAATGACTTAAGGATTGTGTAAGACCACAATTTTGACCCTAAGATCCCTCATGCAATTTCATCATAAGCATTAGCATTGGGATCATACCTTGGCATCCTCCTTACCCCTCTTGCATTGGGTTTGTTTTGGGAGAGATCACCAAGCACTATCTGATTATATCATATTTGTATATTATCATGTTTCACTAACCAAAATATCAAAAATATGTCTTTGCATTTGCCTAACTCCTTTTGTAGGTAGGGCATGATCTCCATTGATCTATCAAGTTCATATCTAGGGTTTGAGACCCTCATGACAAATAGCACAACCATGAATTGATCCAAGAATGTTTATGAGCATCATATTTGAGTTCCATTGATTACTACATGTTATATTGGTCAAGTTTTCTTCAAGAGTTTGGAGGTGATTTGTCTTGGAAACCCTACTTTGACTGGGTATCTTGAGTAACTTCTCCAACAAGCTATCTCACCAATTGATCAAATTTCTCAAGGGAAACTTCAAAATTCATCATCTTATGCATATATGATCTACCATGAGCCAAGAAAGTCCAAAGAATTGAAGGTTGGCAAGTTGGTTGATGGTGGTTGGCCAGATGAACTCATCTTATCAAAACTGGGTCTCCCTAGACCCTATCTCTTACAGTTTTCACCATATGAAAATGATTCCAAGTTAAACGTTACTCTAAATGACATTCCAAACAACTTTCAGGTTGAGACCTAGATCTAGTTTTGCTTGGAAAATCATTTTCTATGTTGAAACATTATAGGTCATTTTGTCTAAAAACTAATTTGAAAGTCAACTTCCCAAGGCCATAACTTGCTCATTTTTTATGAGATAAAAGATTTCCAAGTTTCAAAATCAAATTCAAGATGTCTAATTCAATTTGGATGTTTGTAGTGAGAGAAAATTCAACTTTTATGAGCATGTGATATGAAGTTACATTATAGGTCATTTTTGACCTATACCATTGAACAAGTGATTTTTCCAAACTTCAAAAATGCATAACTCTATCATTCTAAATCCAAAGGACATGAAATTGATTACCATTTTGAAGGTATTTTAAATAGCTACAACTTTGATGAAGACACTTTTCTCATTTGAAGCTCACATAAAAAGTTAAGGAAGGTGGAATATTGAGATATATGGCTTGACACTTAGAAAAAATTTCAACATGTTGAAATTTCCAAACTTCCACCTCAAAATTCTCCATGTTCCAAGCTCCAAATGAAAATGTGTTGAACATAAAACTTGTTCCCCTTAATCCAAGTTTTCCAAAGAACCCAAGTTCATGCATTTTGGATGAGGTTTGCTAGGGTTGCGCATGGCTTTAACAGGTCTGCATCATTGGAAAGAATCAATTGCGCAATTTTCAGTTCACAATTTCTTGTCATTCAAGCTTCATTCAGACCTGAATTGGAATAATTTTAGACCTTTTTGCATTGCATCATGGGCCTGTACATGCCCATGCACTCGTGCCATCAACATTGTTAATTTTGGAAAGATTTTTGAAGTGTGCAAATATCATTCATTCATGCTATAAATACATGACCTCTGTGCTCATTTGAAGGACACTTTTCTCCAAGGTCCTTTGACCTTGTTTGACCTATGCTAAATCTCATGGCCATTTCTTTGGTGTTTTGATGAGGTTTTAGGAATTTGACAAACCATATTTAATTTAAATGTCTTATTTTAGTATTTTTTTAATTTGAATAAATGAAAATTAATTGTGTTGACCAATTGTGATGACTTGTTTGAGTTTGACTCTTGTTGTTGGGCCTTGGTCAAGGTTGATTTGACTTTGTCAAGTTAATATCATTGGATTTAGGGGATTGATGGAATGTACAATCCATCTCCCAAAATGAATGAATGATATTAATTTGGTAAAAGTTCTCCTTTGACCAATTTGATTTTTGATCCATTCCATTCCTTCTTCATCTCATTTCCTTCTTTATGCATCCATTTCATTTGGCCTATGATATCTCAAAGTCCTAAGGCTAGTTGATTGAAAAATCAACATAAGTATGGATAAGATTAGACCATCTCTTTGGCATATTCTTTTTGTGTGTGGTATATTTCATGAGCATAGTCCATTATACCATGTCTCTAACATGCATTAACACCAAAATTCTATTGCCCGACCTCAAATAGTTGTGACTTCTACATAAGTCCAATTACGATTGCTTAACATAGCGCTAAATTTGTGACACAAAAGGCATAGCATTCTAGTTAGTGAGATTGTAAGTCTCCCCTCTTTTATGGTATTGTGTGGAAACTTGGCCTTTTTTCCTTCCTTTGGAAGATGTCTTGGTTCAAGGATCCATGCTTGTGATAAGTGGGTTGAGTGTTCTCAAAAGAATAACTTAAAAATGAAAAGCAAAATCCAAACAATACTAACTTCTAACTCATTAACAACTAACTTTAAATTTCAAGCCATTTACTTTAATGTCATTTAATTTTAGTCTTTATTCATTTTCCATTATTCATATCATTCTAATTGTTTATGTTAATGCAATTTTCACTTTGTCCATTTGAACCATATTGTGTGATATATCTTGTTTGTGTATACTTTGCTTGTTTGCGTGGTCTTTGACCATTAATGTACATAATAACAACAAAAACCCTAAAAAAACTTTTATGTGGACTGTTGACTTGATCTTGGACAAATGGACTTAGAACTTAGGCAACATTCCTACGCTAAAGGACTTGGCCAATGCCAACTTATTGTAAAACCAAGTGCTTGCAATTTGGAACTTCATATGATACATCATTCAAGATCCTTTTGAGTTCATCTGCAACATGATAATTGTGAAGCTGTTATTTTGAACCTGTGACTTGTGGAGTTCATCTGTTACATGGGCTAATCTGAAGAAGATCATGGAGTGGCTAAACATGGATGTGGTTATCTTTATTTGATGCCTTGCTCTTCAAGATAATATAATTGTGCATTTGTGTGTTGCTTGATTCTAAATGTCCAAGGGAATTCTGGGTTTCTATTGACATTCTTGTCTATTGGATTGCTACCCATTGGTCAGATCTTTTCAACTCTTAACTTTTAATTTTGTGCATAGGATTAGTCTCTTCATCTTCTCCCCATTTCTTTAATTTCAAAATCTCTCCCTCCCTTTTCAAAATCTTCTTCGATTGAACTTATTTTGTTCTAAACTTTGACCACTTTGTAAAAAGATAGAAACTTTGGCCTTATGCCATTGCATTTTCAAACTTTTTTTCTTAAATCAAATTTGTAAATAAACTTAACTATACTTGACTTAAACGTTCAGAAAAGCCAAAAAAGAACTAACTCATTCAAACCATTTTCATGACTTTGTGTCTTTCAAACTTAATTTTTGTTAAAAGAAATGCATCCACTTTGAAATTTGTATCACGAACTACGAGGTTTTGATCCCTCTATTTTATGTTGGTACGTAGGCACAAGTCCGAAGGTCTTGTCAAACACAAAAATATAATTAATGAATTCTTTTCTCATCCCCCCATTCTATTTGTTTGTAAACATCATTTTTGTACCAAATACATATGCACACAAAAAGGGCTCCCTAGGAGTACATAAGACACTTTGGGTGCTAACACCTTCCCTCTGTGTAACCAACCCCCTTACCTGTAATCTCTGACATTTTATTAGTTTTGATTTGAAAACTTATTACTTTTGGGTTTTGTTCGTACTTTTTCCCTTTTCCCTTGGAAACAATAAAAGCGCGGTGGCGACTCTTGTTATTTGATGTCTAGCTTATCCATAGCTTGATGATCATGAATTTTCCGCTACAAAAATTAAGTGGCGACTCTGCTGGGGAGTAGTCTCCAGTGGGTTTAGCCTACTTTTTATGTGTATATATTTGTATATATGTGATGTTTGTATATATGTATGTATGATATAATCTGCTTGTTGTGCTTGGTGATCTCTGAGTGGTGAGATAAGTTCTAACCCGAACTTGAGTGCAATTATGATAGGAGGATGGTATAGTCATGTTCGACTTGTGTGGAGTAGTCCTTAACAAGTTGGCTTGAGATCAATCTGCTCAGTGGAGACTCTTTTGGATTTGGAAATGTCACACAAGTATTTGTGGTTAGGCATTGTTATCTCTAATTTGGGTCCGAGAAGTTGAGGACCGTAGAACATTTACCCCCCTTGGCCTATTTAGGATGTAGTGTGGAGGCTGTTCAAGTGTAGACTTGATAACAGTTGTTACGCGATACTACACTCAGACGAGTTTCTCTTGAGAATATTATGGGTCGATGAGTCAGTCATCTTAACCTGTAATATCCGATAGATGGAATTAAGACTCTGGGAACTTTTTAGAACATGATTTACATGTTTTTATCCTTAGTTCACTCCTTTGGGATGGTTCTTACCCAGACTCCATGCTCGTGACTTACAACAAACCCTTGATTCTTGGTTGATCCAATCAAGTCTTGTCAATATCAATGGAACTTGGGTGTTGATAAGGTGTAAACCATAATCCACCAAAATGGATGATTGATCTTGATAATGACTTGATTCATCCCTTGACCTTTGTGTGATCCCTTATTTGTGATTGTTGCATTCATGCACTCATGCGCATCATAACATTCATCACACAAAAATTTCAAGGAACCGAGGTATTATTTGTAAATATTTTCGGACCATGGATTATGGACGAAGGAACACTAAGAAGTACAGTTTTAGATGTCCCGACTTGAAAGAGTTAAGGAAGCTAGCATCTTTTGTATTAGATCCCTTGGACTTCAAACAACGCCATGGGAAGCTTTTGTCCATCTTGTCTGCTGATGTGGTTAAAGGACTTTTGAGTGTGCTAGTGTAGTTCTATGATCCTCTTTACCGTTGTTTCACTTTCCCAGATTTTCAGCTTATGCCTACCTTGGAGGAGTACTCCCATCTTTTGGGGATACCTGTTTCTAGTAGAGTGCCTTTTAGTGGATTGGAGGAGATTCCCCGATCTAGTATTATTGCTGAAGCTCTTCACTTGAAGAAGTCTGAGATAGAGGCTCATTGGGTGAAGAAAGGAGGATTGTTTGGGTTGCCATCTGATTTCCTCATCAAGGAAGCTACTGCTTTTGCTCAAGCCGGTAGTGTGGACGCTCTTGAAGCTATCTTTGTGTTACTCATCTATGAATTACTTTGTTCCCTAACATTGACGGTTTTGTTGATGTTAACGCCATTAGACTTTTCTTGATTGGGAATCCTGTGCCTACTTTGTTGGGTGATATGTATTTCTCTTTGCATCTAAGGAATTCTAAGGGTGGCGGAACGATTGTCTGTTGTATTCCTCTTTTGTATAAGTGGTTTATTTCGCACTTGCCTTAGACACCTGCTTTTGTGGAGAACAAACAATGTCTAAGATGGTCTCAGAGACTTATGTCTCTCACTAATGATGATATAGTTCGGTATGATCCGTCTTTGAGCAGTTTGGATATTATTGATAGTTGTGGTGAATTCTCTAATGTGCCTCTCATTGGTACACAAGGAGGAATTAACTACAACCATGCTTTGGCTCGTCGTCAACTTGGGTTCCCCTTGAGAGACAAACCTAATAACACTTTGTTAGAAGGTCTTTTCTATCAAGAGGGTAAAGATCCCCAACATTTAAAGCAGAAGATTGTGCATGCTTGGCATAATGTGCATAGGAAAGAAAGATCCGAGCTTGGTCCGTGCAATTGTGTAGCTTTAGAAGCTTACACTCTTTGGGTGAAGAAGAGAGCTTTGGAGTTGAAGATGCCTTATCCTTGTGAAAGAACTATGTCTATGGTTGTGGTTGAGCCATTAACTCTCCCTAACCAAGATGTAGAGGAGTTGGAAGATGTGCTCGTCAAGATGAAGCAAGAGAAGGATATGTGGGAAGAACGTTTCCGTGCTTTGAGCAAAAAGCATGAAGAGTTGCAGTTGGAATTTAAGGACAAAGATGCACTTATTGAGCTACTTGAAGGCCGAGTGACGAAGAGACAGAGAGAGCCTGAGGTTTCATCTTATAGCATGCCTCAGCCTTCTGTTGCTTGGAAGAATATTGTTGATCAGCTTATCCTCGAGAAGACTCAGATGAAGGCTTCTTTTGAGACCGAGATTCGAAGCATTCGAAGGAAGTACGCACCTTCAGCTAGGTCTTCTGACACCATTGTTAGGGATCCTTAGGATGACTAGTCTCCTTTTCTCTTGTATTTTTCATTTGGTTTCTGAAATTGTACTAAGTGTAATCCTTCCAATTATATAAATGAAAAGAGATTTTTGGTCATATAAAAATTATTGCAATTGTTGATATATATGTTTGCAAATGATATAGTAAGTTCCTTGAAAATAAAAATAAATAAACAAGCATTGCATTTCATGCACCATTTGCATAAGCAGGTTTCTCTTTCGCTAGATGTCTCATTGGTGTTTCTTCTGTGCTTTAGCCAAGCTGACTCATCGGTACAACACCCGCGCCAATCACTTCAAAATTAGGGAGCATCTAGAGAAAGAGAACAGAGAGTTGAAGGACGAGATCGCCCGCCTGACTGCCATGATGGAGTCAGCTTTTGCTGCTCAGAGTCAATCTTCTCCAACGCCTGCAACTCCTCCTCCTCCTCAGAGGACGGTTATTTCAGAGGTGGCTACCTCTACCATGCCTGTTGCTACCGCTCATTTTGCACCCACTATGTCTGCAGGATTCTCGTGGGGAATGTCGTCCAACTTTATGCTTGAAGTCTTTACGCCTACTTTTGCTTCCATGCCGGTATCTAGCCCGGTCATGTCTGTGCCACCTCCCGTTGTGCACACCTTACCTCGTGTAGAGGATACCATCTATCATTCTGAGCCATCTGAGGGTCTGGATGTCTACGAGAAAATGGATGAAATGAAGGATCAGTTTCTTGAGCTGCACAAGGAATTGAAGACGCTAAGGGGTAAGGATTTGTTTGGAAAGAGTGTTGCTGAGTTGTGTTTAGTGCCCAACGTCAAGATCCCGGTGAAGTCCAAAGTGCCTGACTTTGAAAAGTATAAAGGGAACACTTATCCGTTCAGTCATATAGTGATGTATGCTCGTAAGATGTCTACTCAGACCGACAATGATCAACTGTTGATTCATTATTTCCAAGATATTTTGACCGGTGTTACGCTCCGTTGGTATATGGGGTTGGATAGTGCAAGCATTCACACTTTCAATGACTTGGGAGAGGCTTTTGTCAAGCAATATAAGTAAAATATGGATATGGCGCCTGATAGAGACCAACTGAGGTCTATGTCTCAGAAGGATAAGGAGATGTTTAAAGAGTATGTGCAGAGATGGAGGGAATTGGCTGCCCAGATCACTCCTCCTTTGGAGGAAAAAGAGATGACAAAGATCTTTCTGAAAACTCTGAGTTCATTTTATTATGAACGTTATTGCTAGTGCCCCCAGTGACTTTACTAAAATGGTAAACATGGGGATGAGGCTTGAAGAAGGATTCTGAGAGGGACGTTTGTCGAAAGATAAACTATCGTCGAGTAAGAGGTATGGTAGCAATTTTGGGAAGAAAAAGGACAATGAAGCGAATGCAATAAGCAGTGGGAGGCAGAGGAGGCCTCGGATAAGAAGGAATCAACCATCCCGTCAACATCATCATCAAGTATCTTTAGTTATCCTTGTGTTTTCTAATCGACAATCAACACCGGTTCAACAACCACAACATCAACAACAACCGCAACAATGAGCAAACACCTACAATAACAGCAATACCAACAACAATCATCGTCAACAAAACTTTGAGAGGAAGAGGGTCTCTTTTGACCCAATTCCTATGTCTTATGCAAAATTGTATCCGTCTTTGGTTCTCAAGAACCTAATCCAACCAAGAAACCCGCCGCAAATTCCAGAACCACTTCCATGATGGTACAAGCCTGAGCTCCGTTGTGCTTTTCATCAAGGAGCACCCAGACATGATATCGAGAACTGTTATCCGCTCAAGTGTGAGGTTCAAAAGCTGATGAAGAGTGGAATGGTGTCCTTCGAGGATCGTGTGCCGAATGTGAAAGAAAATTTGTTGCCTGCTCATGAGAACTCTTCTGTGAATATGGTGGATGGTTGTCCTGGCGAGTTTAAGGTTTTTGATGTGCACTTTATTCAGAGGTCCTTAGTGCAGATGCATAAGGACATTTGTTTGGTGAGTGATTTTGAACATGACCATGACAGTTGTGTTATCTGTAGTATTAACCCGAGGGGTTGTGAAATTGTGAAAAGGGACATCCAACGACTGATGGATGAAGGCATGATTAAAATTGTTCAATCCTGTCATGTAGATGACGATGTAAATGTCATAGTGCCCATTTTCAAGCAGTCAAGGAGATTGGTAATCCAGTATGACAGCAACAACATTAACAATGTCAGTAATAGATCAGTATCGCCGTTGTAAATGTCATAGCTCTGTGGTGAGCATTGCTGATGTTACCAAGGTGACCCGCAATGGTCGTGTGTTTGGGCCGGTGTTCCCAAAGGATAAGGAAGAATCAGTTGTAAGTAAGAAGGTATAAGTGTCTGTTGTAGATCCAGTTGGTGTTTCAAAAGGTAAGTCTGGTGAATCCAACAATTTGAAAGCTAACAATGATGATGAGGCACTTCGGTTAATCAAGAGAAGTGAGTTTAATATGGTGGAGCAGCTGCTCCAAACCCCCTCAAAAATCTCAGTGTTGTCTCTGCTCATGAATTTTGAAGCGCACAGAGAAGCACTGCAAAGAGTTCTGGAACAAGCTTTTGTAGAACATGATGCTACAGTGGATCAATTTGATCATATTGTGGCTAACATCACTTCTTGCAATAATCTTAGCTTCTGTGATGAAGAACTCCCTGAGGAGGGAAGAAACCATAATCTGGCTTTGCACATTTCTATGAATTACAAAGAGGATGCTTTGTCAAATGTGCTTGTTGACACCGGGCCGTCGCTGAATGTGCTGCCGAAGTCAACTATGTCAAAGCTATCATACCAAGGAGCGCCTATGAGGTATAGTGGGGTAATCGTCATGGCCTTTGACAGTTCGCGCAAAACGGTTATTGGTGAAGTGGACTTTTCAGTTAAGATAGGTCCGAGTGATTTTCAAATTATTTTTCAAGTAATGGATATCCACCCGGCCTACAGTTGCTTATTGGGAAGGCCATGGATCCATGAGGCAGGAGCCGTTACTTCCACATTGCACCAGCAACTCAAATTTGTGAAGAACGGAAAGCTTATGATTGTTGGAGGAGAGAAGGCGTTGTTGGTTAGCCCCCTATCATCTTTCTCTTACGTTGAAGCTGAGGATGAGGTTGGAACTCCATTCCAAGCCTTGTCTATTTCTGCTGAAAAGAGGGTTGGGGCACCTATGTCCTCATTGAAAGATGCTAAGAAGATTTTGGAAGAAGGCAATGTTGATCAGTGGGGGCGCATGGTAGAGGTCTCCGATAATAAAGGCAGAAAAACCGGTTTGGGGTTCCAGAAAGGTTTATCAACTGCAAGGTCTGAAGATATGAAACTTAGCTTCCGTAGTGGAGGGTTCATTCATGGCAATGAACAAAACTTAGACGTTGTGCTAGAGGATGACAAAGAGGAAGATTGCACTAATTTTGTGACGCATGGAAAGGCTTGCAACAATTGGACTGTTGTTGATATTCCTGTTATTTTGCATTGATCAAAGTAATTGCTTTTATATGTTTTTAAAATCCTTCTCCTATGTGTAGCACCTCAAATTTGCACCTATCATTGTACATACATTCTCATATTAGGTCATAACATGTAACATAGTCCACTGCATAGCATTGCATTGTCCTTTGCCCCAAGTGCAAGATCATCAGTCAGATTAGGTCAAACTGGTCAGGAGATCAGTCAATCAAGCAAGCAAGTACAATTTTCATTGAATAAGGCCCTAGGGTTGGTCCAACATGTTCACATGACCTAGGGGTCCTTTTGAAGTGATTTGGTCAAGGTTTGATTGCTCAGAAGTCATCAGTCAGTGTGCAGTCTACTAGAAA
Organism: Lathyrus oleraceus; assembly: GCF_024323335.1. Lineage (NCBI taxonomy): Eukaryota > Viridiplantae > Streptophyta > Magnoliopsida > Fabales > Fabaceae > Lathyrus > Lathyrus oleraceus. Next base: position 102,563,691 of record NC_066585.1, read on the forward strand.
CCCTAGAAAGTCAACTATAGTCAACTGTTGGTCAACTGTGCATTTAATCAGTGATTTGATGGTGGGAATTGGTTTGAGAGGGTTCCTTCATGTCCAAATAGGCCTCATATAACATGTCAAACACCATCATGGAAGAATTTGAAGCCAGACAAGAAATTTCCAAAAATAGAAAGTTGACCTGTAATTGGAATTTGCCAAAAATGGAAAGTCTTGATCCTCAAACTTACATCATGATACAAGCTTCAAATGAATTTTTGCCCAACATGAAAGTTGAAGATCTTGTTCTCCCATTTCCAAAAAGTCCAAGAACACTCAATTCCCATGTATGGTTGACAAGTTATGATCAATTCATTCTCAAAAATATTTGAACTTCAAAAGGCCATATCTCTCAAACCATTTGGCCAAATTGGGTGGGGTTTTTTGCAACAAGTCACATTTGATCTCCTCTTTCCAAATATGTAATCATCATTCACCAAAACATCATAGATCAAAATGGCATTTTTGAACTTACTTGAATTAATTTCAAGTGAGGGTGAAATTTGACTTTTTAAAATAAACACTTTCAATCATTTTGGCCCTTTGAATATGTTCAGAAATGACATTTGAGACATGTTGGAAGGCCCGATTCGAGCTGCAGCCTCTTGCACCTCACCACTTAGGCCAAATTGCTCAAATTAGCAAAAACACTAAAATTACCAAATGCCAATTACCAAGTTCATTAATCATGCTTAGCAACATAAACAGAAGTATATATGTCCATTTTTCTGCCAAGAGAAAGCCCTAGCAGCCACTCAAAACCAACAGAAAACTCATTTCTCTAAAAACACCATTTTCTTCTTTTGCAAAATTCTGCTAAAAACTCAAGAGCACACGAGCTTGTTATGGTTTTGTCATCATATACCAACATCTTGGAAGCACTTGGGAGCCATGTATCACAACTGTAGCATCATTTCTACCTTGTTGCATCAAAGAGCATGTCCATGGCAACTTTGATTTTGAGCTAATTCCAACATTGCTAAGCTAAAGCCTTCCATCCATTCATCAACACCAACACCATAGTGCATCTGTTTCGACAAAACACAAGGAAACAACCATTAGTCCAGTTCTGTGCTCCAAATTTGGCCAGGTATCGAATCTCTTCATTTCCAAAATTATGAGGTGTTTCTTGTAGATCTTTTCACTGTGAGTATCGTGAGCTTTAAATCGAAAGAAACCATGCCATAATGAGAGAGAACGAGGGTTTTCAAGTTTTGTGTTCATGACTAAATTCCTTCGATTTGTGTTCAATTTGTTGTTGTTTGATGAAATAATGTTTGTTTATTGATAAGTGATGTTGGATATGCACGTTGCCGTCCTTAATTTTCATTTCTGAGACTTTTTGAATTTTCTGGAAAATCACGTTGAAGGTGATGAAGAACATCATACTGTTCTTGGTTGCTGGAGAGTTTCCTGCGGATTCTCCTGCAACCTTCATAGCATTACCCACGCTATTTCCTGCGGATTTCACGAATTAGGGTCTGCATGAACGTAGCACTGTTTCATTGCCAACGACCAATCAGGACATTTCCTGCTCATGAACGCTACGCAGCGTTTTGTTTAATTGGCCAGGTATTTACAAGTTTGCCATCGTGACCAAATTATTCAATTAAACCATTATTTCATTTATTTTCTTCAATATTTATTTCAAATTGATGCATCATCTTTGAAAAATCATAGCTCCTTCATTGTTAATCCAAAATTCATGAGGATTTTTGCATTGTGTCCATCTTGATCTCTAGTTAATTGTCATATTTTTTCCAGAATTTTTGGATGAAGGAATATTTATTGGGGCTAGGGTTTTGTTCATGTATCCATATTTTGTACCTTTTGCCAAAACATTGGTGAAATGATGATGCTTTGTCCAATGGCTTTGAAATTTTTTATGCTTAAACTAGACACATTCCTGGTGATTTTGGTATAGAGATTGTGAATTTATCATTTCTGGTTTGAGAGTTATGATTTTTTGAATTAGGGTGTGACAATTTGTGTCACACCATTGATGTGCAACTTCATGATTTTTGATACCATGCTTCTTGAACTCAATTTGGTCTGATTTTTTTGCATGAATTCACTTATGTATGTCTAGTTTACATGTGACTTTTTGTGGAATTATTTGTGGCATTTCCTAATTTTTTGAGATTTTTCTCCCCTGTTTGGTCTTATGTTGACTTTTTGTGATACATGTTCCCATTTCATTTGTGAAATTCTCATACTTTATTGAATGGACATGAAATTTGATATGTGATTAGTACACATCTTAAGGTTTATCATGATGTTAATCCCATTCATTTATCATTTGCTATCACTGGTTTATGATTTTTTGAAGTTGATACATGTTTGGTTGACTTCTTTGAGCATGCTTAAACTTGCCCTGCCTTTCTGATTTTCATTTCCCTACTTCCCATGATCCAATTGAGCTGAAATTTGACATGCTTACCATGCTATGGATTGTGTTTGATCATGATTTATTTGATGATTTTTGGAATTGTTTATGATTGGTTTTGAGTTGAGTCTTGCTGTTGACTTCTATGAGCTTCCATATGCCATGCTTTGACTTCTTTTGCTTATAGAATGATGATGAGGAATGATATGATTGTGGAACCAATTGAGTTTGTTTCTTAATTGTTTGAATTTGATTTTGATTGGAGTTCATTTGCTGTTTTGACTTTCTCATCCCCTTTTGACCCTAGGCTTGTCCTAGTGGTCCTGTTACTTATGTTTGAGTTCATTTTTTCAGGTTAACCAACAAATACCCAATGAGATCAATTCAAATTGATTGAGTTTGATTGTTTATCATGACTAATCCATTTGTTTTGTAGGTTGCTTGACTCACATGCTTGAGCCTTGTGCATTACACATTTAACTACTTGTGTTGACTGTTGATTTCTATCTCATTTTGACTTAACTTTGAATTGTGTACTGATTCTGTTTGACTGGTTTCAGGTACCTTTAGTTGCTTTTAGTTCCTTGTGAACTTTGCTTTGCTTTGCTTAAGAGCAATTTGCATTGAGGTATATTTCTCATCTTCATGTAGTCTGGAAGACCTGGCCTGTTACTTGGCCAGGCAACTGTCTGAAGTCCTCCTTAAGAGGCAATGTTTGTGACTGTTTACATTTGTCCTTGTATAGAGTCAAAGACCTCCTAAGTGAAGAGGCAATTGGCAGAACCCAAGGGATATGCAACCTATCCCCTGCTATTCTGTGTGTCATCTGCTTTGCTCACACCACTGTGTTGATGCATTGCAGATACAAACCCAAGATCTTGTACAATTGTACAGTTGAGTCAGTATCAAATGTGTAGAAGGGTTCCCACCTTCTGAACCCACACATTCTTGTCTTAAGCTCTCCCAGGCCAGGGATAAGAGCTGTGAAGTCTTATCTTCACTCACCTTTCATCTGCTTCACCTTAGCCCCTCAATGGCAAGGTTAAGAGCTAACATTACCCAGTTCCAGTGGTTTGTTTGTTGAGGTTGATATGACCCCTCGACTAAAACCTAGCCTTGATGTTTGAGCCCCTTGTTGGTGTGTTTATTTCATGCTGTATGTGCTTGTGTGGTGTGATTGTATCCCCTAGGTTTGTTAGACTCCGTGTAGTCTCGTTTGCATGTCAATTAAGGTAGCACGGTTCCTTCGTATAGGACTTCCTTTCTTGCTTGAGCTTTCCTAAAACACAAACAAACATTATCCCCTCTTAAGGATACGTTAACTCCTTCTACTACAGGTGAGTAAGTCTCCAAAGGTCGAGCATCAGGTAGATTGCGCAGTGACGTTGTCCACTTAAAAAACACAAACTAACGTGAATAGTTTAGCCGAACTACGGTAACTCTGATTCTCATGTCCAGATGAGATACGTAGGCACGAGATGCGATGTCTTGTCGAGTTTGACTAACAACTAACACTAATTCTTTTCTCTCGCCCTCGTTGCGATTGAGACCTCCCCTTTCTCTTGCCCTAGTTGCAATCGAGACCCTTGCTTCCTGTGCAAGTTAGGTTAGGTGTGGCTTGCTTCCTGTGCAAGTCATGTTTAGGATAGGCTTGCTTCCTGTGCAAGTTAGCTAGAAACCTTAACTTAGGGACGACTTTGCATGACAACATCTAGGCTCGAGTCGTAGTCTCCCTAGTGTTGTGTCTCCCTCTGTTATCTGGTTAGGCTAGTCCTTTTTCCCTGCGTAGGGGAACTACGTCGCCCTGATCCTCATACCAGATGAGGTACGTAGGCAGGAGATGAGCTGATCTCTTCGGGCGCCCTTTTTCTTTTTCAACCCTTTGTGTCTTAACCACCCTTGCGTGTGTTTTGGTTCGGATGCTGATGTAAGTCCAGTGATTGGCATTCGGGCTCCACGTTCGCCCTTTTGTTTTGTTTGTGTGAGTTGTTTCTCCTTTTCTGGTTGGAGTCCGACGTAAGTCCAGCGAGTGGCAGTTGGTTTCCTGTGTGTGTTTTGGTTCAGATGCTGATGTAAGTCCAGTGATTGGCATTCAGGCTCCATGTTTGCCTTCTTGTGTGTGTTCTGGTTCGGATGCTGATGTAAGTCCAGTGATTGGCATTCGGGCTCCACGTTTGCCTTTGCCTGTGTTTGTTTGTGTGCGTGTTAGCCGAGCTACGGATGCTCTGATTCTCCTTCGTCCGAGGAGATACGTATGCATAGGATGCGATATCCTAGCGAGCATGTGTCGTTTCCCCAGTCCGAACTACTTCGACTCTGATGTCTATGCCTGATAGACTAAGTAGGCCCAGGATGCGATATCCTGCCGAGTCAGTTTCAGTCTTGTCTATTTTCTTGTGTCTCTTTCAGCCAGTGTGTGTGTGTGAGCAGCGTTTTAGCAACCATTTTTCCTTCCTATTGTGCGTGGATCCCGTCGAGTACGACGGATGCGTAGGGGTGCTAATACCTTCCCTTCGCATAACCGACTCCCGATCCCATTCTCTCTGGTCGCGAGACCATGTCTTTTCCAGGTTTACTCTGAGCGTTTCCTTTCCCTCTTTTGGGATAAATAACGCACGGTGGCGGCTCTGTTGTTCTTGTTTTCCCGCCGGTTTTTCGCGTAATGCGACAGCTGGCGACTCTGCTGGGGACTAGAGAAGTTGACCTCTTGCTGGTCCATCTTCCCTGAGCGAGTCTCTCCTAGCGCTCTCTAGGTTAGGGCTTTGGTTGCTTTGTGCTGTTATTTATTGCATTCATTGTATATATGTGCATTTATTGTGTGCATTGATGTTTGCATTCATTCATATTCATTTGCTGGCTGTGCTGTGTTTCTCTGTTTGGGGTGGGAGTTACTCGAGGTAAAAGGCCCAATACCCAGGCTATGAGTGAAATCTAGGAAACCTAGGAATAGAGTGATTCATGGGAAGCGGGTGGTGTACGCCACTTAGCGGAACATCGATATCACGAGCAGTTCAGACCCTGGTGGGATATTATCGGTGCATACATCGGGTGTGCACAGGATGATATTCTGCGAAAGGTTATTTATGCTGCGTTTCTCTCGACCTTACCCTGGCCTAGATGACACCCGTGAGTGGGGAGGGATTGATCATTTTAACAGGTACAGTTGGTGACTCTCGGTACTGTTGGTGAATATGAATTCTGGACATTTGTTTCTGGGCGCCGGAGGTTCGACCCTGGTATTGATCAGAGGGTTCCGTTTATTTCGGATCCCTGGGCTGAATTTGAGGGTACTCGTTCAGATGATGATTTGGTTTCTAAGAATGGGTTCAGATGACAGCTCCTCAGATGACTTTGGGTTTCAGATGAGTTGTGGTTCAGAATTCAAGCCGAAGCTTTGACCCTGTGCCTTGAGACGCACAGCCTGACCAGACATGTTGCATCATTTGCATCATAGCATGTTTATTTTTCAAAAAAAAAAATAATAATGCATGAAAAAAGAAAAAAGTTAACTCGCATACGCATATCCTTTATCAGGATCATTCATGAAAAAATAGTACCCATATCATGCATATCATGCATATCATGCACATCCTTGCATTGCAGACATGTTTGGGAGAGACTTCTCACTTTGGTTCCCGACTGAGACAGGATAGCTGACCGCCGACCGCATCGTTACTCAACTAGACTCAATCAACAAAGAAGTATGGACCAGGTTCAAGCTGAGTTGGCTGAGATGAGGGCAAACATGGCCCAGTTTATGACGATGATGCAAGGAGTTGTTCAGGGGCAAGAGGAGCTGCGTGCCTTAGCCCAGAGACTGGAAGCCGTGATTCCACCAGTCCACCGTGCTTCACCAGTGGGTGTACCCGTTCATGAGAATGCTGCTGTCACTATTCTCGTCAATGATTATGCCGTGGGTGATGAATTGAGGGGGATCAAAATCAGTGAACAGCCTCTTGCTGCAGAGACTGTTAATGTCAGAGCAACCCACGCTCCGGTTCGCCATCCTGGCTCTTCAAGTTCTTCCAGTTCTAAGAAGACATACTCTGGGGCACCCAAAAGGGGAGAGAGTGAAACAAATGCTGTGCACCGTCGGAGGAGTGCAAAAAGAGGACAGAATCGTCAGGTTGCTGCTGTGACTATTCCAGCTACTCAACCCCAACAGCAGAGAAGGCCAACTCAGCAATATCAGCATCAACAACATCGTCCTCAGCAGCAGGCTTCCCAGCAAGCCAGTACGAGTAATGAGAGGAAGAAGATCATTTTTGATCCAATCCCCGTGTCCTACGCCGAACTGTATCCCTCTCTGTTAGAGCGGAACTTGATTACTCCCAGAGACCCGCCGGCTATACCCGACAACCCTCGGTGGTGGTATAGGCCTGAGCAGCATTGTGTGTATCATTCGGGTGCTCCTGGTCATGATGTGGATAGTTGCTTTCAGTTGAAGATGAAGGTTCAAGACCTCGTGAGGTCAGGTATTCTGAACTTTGAAGACTTGGGTCCCCGTGATAATCAAGCTTGAAGATAACAAGTCCTGGGCTGGCGCCGACTTTTCTTCAGAAGGGTTGTTCAGAAAACAGAAGCTGCTGATGCAAGAGATACTGACAGTTGTCATCCCCGGTGGGATCTATCACAATTGGGTCACTGTGGGCTTTCCTACAGTTGTTCATAAGTTAGAGTAATAATCACTTTGTTTAAAAACCCTTCTCCCATGCCAAAAGGAGAAGTGATGACATTGTTGGCAACATTTTGTGCAATGATATTTTCATTCAAATAAATTCATGTTAAACATTTGTTTTTCCATTTGTTTTCCCTTTTTGCTTTTTGCATGAAATTGGTGATCACAAAAAACCCTAAAAACAAGAATAAAAGCAATCTTTTCATCTGCATAACGATTGTCTTGTTTGATTTTCAAAGAGCTTTTCATATCAAAATCTTTATGCAGGTTGTTTCTTAAACCCATTAAACATAATGATCGGACGTCATCTCCCAATTTTGAATTCCCTGTATTCGAAGCGGAAGAAGATGATGTTGAAGGAATTCCTGACGAGATTTCCCGACTTCTTAAGCAAGAAAAGAAGATCATTCAGCTGCATCTCGAGAATCGGCAGAACAGCCAACTGGGGCATAACAAAAACAAAAACAAACAATCAAACAAAAAAAAAGAGAGAAGAAAAAAAGAGAGGAGGGTGCAAAATCAAAAGAAATCAAAAGAAATCTGAATCAAAAGAAAGAAAAAGAAAGAAAGAAACAAAAGAGAAATAGCACCCTCAAAGTCCCAAGTTGACTGATGCTGAACCCGACTGAAAGAAAGAAGAGATCAACTGCCATGTGTCATGGTCAGTCATATCAGCAGAGAGTGAAAAAGCATTCGGTAAGAAGGTCAAGCCTCGTGTGTTCCGAGAAGGTGACCTTGTGCTCAAGAAGGTCTTGTCTTTCGTGCCCGATTCCAGGGGCAAGTGGACTCCAAGCTATGAACGTCCATTTGTTGTCAAGAGAGCCTTTTCAGGCAATGTTTTGACACTTACAACAATGGATGGAGAAGTTCACTCGTCCTGTGAATTCCGATGCAGTCAAGAAATACTTCGCCTAAAAGAAAAAAGAAAAAAAAAGCAAAAACAGCTCGCTAAGTTGAACACCCCAAAGGGCGACTTAGGCAAAAAGGAGCGTCTCGGTGGATTGAAAACCCGAAAGGGCAATCTAGGCAAAAATTAGGGATTTGGCAAGTAACTGCATCCTGACAAGACTGTGCTGTACATCTGTCATCCGTCAGGAATTCTCGATTCGTCGTCGACTGAAGCTTTGAATACATCGAAAATTCAGAATGGTAGAGGAAAGGTCATTATGTTCAATGTAGCCTTCTCCAATATATATCACCGATTTCAAACTTGTACAGATCTATGGAGTCTCGCCCTTTGCAGACTACCATTCCATCACATCAATTTGAGCTTTTATCCAATTATTTGCACTCTTATTTGTTTCGACTCAACAAATGTTTTGCATGTTTTTAATTGATAAAGTATCATTGTTTTCAAAATAAACAAATTTTTCAAAAATTGTTCTTAAGCAAAGTGAACGCTCACAATGATGGAAGGATACTTAGGAGATCCGCAGTGCTCTCCCGAGGGTGGTATGATTACCAACAGGTAAGACATTTGTTCGTATCTCGAGCATAACCGTATCTTTCTCCTGTCGAATTTCTTTTGGTTTCTCCTCAGCAAGGTTGCTCAGTGCAGTGTTGGTTGAAGTTGTTTATCTTCATGTTCCCGGCAGTGCAACATTCTTCCTCCAAGTCCCTGTTAGCCCTGTTATGGGGCATCTCCAGTATAGGTTTGTTTGAGCCCTACCGTGGGGCATCCCCAGCAAGGTTGTGGTTGAAATACTTTTGTGGGGCAGTTCCCCAAGCAGAGTGTTTATTGAAGACTTTAACTTTCGTCTCTCCAGCAGAGCAGTCTTCCTCTTCTTCCCGGCATGGGTGCTTGTCTTTGGAAGACTCAGTATTTCGTGGATTGACATCCAGTACTCCATCATGTCCTCAGATAGATCCCCAACGGAGTTGTTGGCATGATGAGCTTTACCAGTGCCTATCTATCCTCATCAGAGATCTGGTTGCTTCATGGTATCTCAGATCTCCAGCACGAGTGGTCATGGCGCGTCCGCCTGTATGCTGAACTCTGTTCTCCGGTTGTGACCGACGATCCCCCCGGAAGCCTCTGGTGGCCTTCCTCCCCTGCAGGATGGTGTTTCTCCCTAATATCCCAGTCTCCAGTGGATTTTCTTGGCTCTCTGGTGACTTTGGTTTTCCCTCCGGAAGAGTGGTACCGAATGGTTGATTTCCGGACCTGTGTGTTGAGCACGCCTGTTTGTCAGCATTCATCATACATTCATCATGCATAATGCATACATGCATAATCATAGCATTCGGATACTCATGATGCAGCTGTTGCCGTGTATCTGTTGATTGTTGTCTCTTGCTGTTTGGTGATAAGAATCTCTCCAGTAGATTTTCCCCTAGCAGATGTGGGTGTGTCTGATCTCTCCATGTAGAGCCAACCCCTTAAGCAGAAAGTGTCTATCCTTTCCTGCCATTTCCCCACTGAGATACATCCTCGTGGATGACGGTTGTTTCCGTTCCCTCCCACATATAACGGGATGGGTTTTCCCTATTGAGTTCTTTCCTCATTAGGATGAGTCTTGATTCAGTTTGCCTTTTTGGATTGATCCTAAACTGGCTTCCTTGTAACTGTCTCTTGTGCCTCCCTGGGGCATAAATGAATAGTCGCTCACTAACCGGCACTCATTCATCTTATCCTCAGCGGAATTTGTTGGCCTCTACCTACAACCCGGTAGTTGTAAGTCCTATCTTTGTGGTTTTCTACCCGCTAGCTGGTAGTTGTAAAATCCCACTTTCATCCCCTAGCAGAGGTAACCTTTGTGGTTCATTCTGATTATTGGCGGATTTTTCGGTCTTCTACCTACTACCCGGTAGTTGTAAATCCTTTTTCTCACTCTGTCTCTCAGCAGACTGTTTGTTAGCCTCTACCTACAACCCGGTAGTTGTAAGTCCTATCTTTGTGGTTTTCTACCCGCTAGCTGGTAGTTGTAAAATCCCACTTTCATCCCCTAGCAGAGGTAACCTTTGTGGTTCATTCTGATTATTGGCGGATTTTTCGGTCTTCTACCTACTACCCGGTAGTTGTAAATCCTTTTTCTCACTCTGTCTCTCAGCAGACTGTTTGTTGGCTTCTACCTACAAACCGGTAGCTGTAAGTCCTATCTTTGTGGTTTTCTACCTACTAGCTGGTAGTTGTAAAATCCCACTTTCATCCCCTTGTTGGAGTTAACCCTTTGTGCTCATCCTATTGATGACTGGTTACTTTTCTGTGGTTTTCTACCTACAAACCGGTAGATATAATCCCCTCTTTGCGGTATTGGTATTCTTTTCCCCTCTGGATACTTGCCTTGATCAAGCAGTATTGTCCCCTTTGGGTCTTCCCCTTCTTTTTGGATATTTGCTCCGAGTTAGCAACTTTATCCTCTTTTGATTGGTCATCTTTGCATACCTAGTCCTGGTACCGATGCCTTTCTTTTCGGTCGTTTATCCATTTAACAACCTGCAACCCGGTTATGGATAATTTTCCATGCGAGTGTATTATCTACGTTTTTGACGGCTATAGATAATATATCTCATGCACTCTTTGGTCAATCTTTCGATTGTTTTCTCCAGTAGAGTTCATCCTACCAATGGATTGGACGAATTCCCGTAGCAGGTTGATACCTGCTTCCCCAGCTGAGTTGATTCTATTTGTGGATGGTGTGGGTCGTCCCCGGCAGAGTAGGTATTTCCCAAAGCAGAGTTTATCGTATCTGAGGTTTGTATGAGCCTTATCCCCAGAGATTTGCCTGGTTTATCCTCCCCAGCGGAGCAGTTATTTCCCCAAGCGGAGTTTATCCTACTTGTGAATTGATTGGGATATCCCCAGCAATGTACCTTTGTCCATAGCAAGTTGCTTTATTACTCCCCAGCGAGTTGCCTTGTCTTCCCCTAGCGGAGTTGTATTGATGGTTCCCCGACATTTTCCTTGTTTTCCCCTAGCGGAGTTGTATGGATGGTTCCCCGGCAGTTTCCTCGTTTTCCCCCCAGCGGAATTGTATTGAAGGTTTCTCAGCACAGTCGTCCTGTGTATCCCCGGCGGAGTTTTCATCATTTTTGCATTTTGCATGTAGTAATCATTGCATTCTCAAAACTGCGTAGCATTTCCATCCCATATGGAGCATTACGCCATAGAAAAATTCAAACATATGCATTCATGTGTTCGAAACCCATCAGACTGTATCCCCGGCAGAGGCGGGTCATTTTGTTCAACATCGGCACAACACGTCTACTACAGTTGCTCCTGACAGTACTCAGGACTGATATCCCCACAGAGGTTTATTTCCTCACCCGTCGGTGACAGAAAGTTTGTTTCTCCCTAGGGAGACCCCCAGCAAGTGATCAGCCTTGCCGTGACATATCTTAAGATGTCATTCTTGTGATACCGGTAAGTGTCATGGTAGCACCCGCGTGTGTTTCTTTGTTTGATGTCGGTAAACACCATTGTTTCGGTGTCGGTAAACATCGAGTCTCATCCCAGTCATCGGTAAATGTCTGGTCATTTTTTGGTGTCGGTAAACGCCATTGTTTCGGTGTCGGTAAACATCGAGTTTCACTCCAGTCCTCAGTAAATGTCTGGTCATCATTTTTTGGTGTCGGTAAACGCCATTGTTTCGGTGTCGGTAAACATCGAGTCTCACCCCAGTCATCGGTAAATGTCTGGTCAATTTTTTGGATGTCGGTAAACATCGAGTCTCACCCCAGTCATCGGTAAATGTCTGGTCGCTTTTGTTTGATGTCGGTAAACATCATCTTTCGGTGTCGGTAAACATCGAGTCTTTCCCTCAGTCATCGGTAAATGTCTGATAATTCCCCAGCTAGATCCCCAGTAGAGTCATCTGTAAATGTCCTATCTGGTTTCCGGTTGCGAATATTTGTTTTTTCTCTTCCCAGTAAGTACTTCCCCAGTCATCGGTAAATGTCTGGTCATTTTTGGATGTCGGTAAACATCATCTTTCGATGTCGGTAAACATCGAGTCTCACCCCAGTCATCGGTAAATGTCTGGTCATGTGTTATCTTTCTTGTTAATAAAATCAAGATCCCCAGAAGTCGTCGGTAAACGTCTTGTCTGATTACACTACAAAGATTTTGTTCCTCCCCAAGCAGAGATGCCATCGGTAAATGGCCCAGTTTTCTTCGATATCGCTAAATATCGAATTCCCAGTTGCAGCAGCCATCGGTAAATGGCCTTGTTGAAGTTGATATCGGTAAATATCAAGTTGCTCTGAAGCCACCATCGGTAAATGGTCTTGCTTCCCTCTTACATCAAAGTTGTTTTCCCAGCAGCCATCGGTAAATGGTCTTGCTGAAGTTGATATCGGTAAATATCAAGTTTTAACCATCGGTAAATGGTTTTGTTTTTCAGAAGTTGTTTTCCCAGCAGCCATCGGTAAATGGTCTCGCTGAAGTTGATATCGGTAAATATCAAGTTTTAACCATCGGTAAATGGTTTTGTTTTTCAGAAGTTGTTTTCCCAGCAGCCATCGGTAAATGGTCTCGCTGAAGTTGATATCGGTAAATATCAAGTTTCCAACCATCGGTAAATGGTTTCGCTTTTCTCAAGTTGTTTCCCAGCAGCCATCGGTAAATGGTCTCGCTGAAGTTGATATCGGTAAATATCAAGTTTCCAGTTGCTAACCATCGGTAAATGGTTTCGCTTTTCTCAAGTTGTTTTCCAGCAGCCTTCGGTAAATGGTCTCGCTGAAGTTGATATCGGTAAATATCAAGTTTCCAGTTTTTTAACCATCGGTAAATGGTTTTATTTTTCAGAAGTTGTTTTCCCAGCAGCCATCGGTAAATGGTCTTGCTGAAGTTGATATCGGTAAATATCAAGTTTCCAGTTTTTAACCATCGGTAAATGGTTTTATTTTTCAGAAGTTGTTTTCCCAGCGGCCATCGGTAAATGGTCTCGCTGAAGTTGATATCGGTAAATATCAAGTTTCCAGTTTTTAACCATCGGTAAATGGTTTCGCTTTTCTCAAGTTGTTTCCCAGCGGCCATCGGTAAATGGTCTCGCTGAAGTTGATATCGGTAAATATCAAGTTTTCAGTTTTTAACCATCGGTAAGTGGTTTTGCTTTTCTGAAGTTGTCATTCGAAGCAGTCATCAGTAAATGACGTGGTTCTTCTTGTATTATATCCAGTCGGTGCAAATTTCTACGGTTCTTTGGTATTCAATCCCTGTTTACCCTGAAAGTCTGACAGCCGTTGCTATCATCCGTTCGGGTTCCCAGCTGATTGAATAGGGGCAGCTGTAGCACCTCAAATTTGCACCTATCATTGTACATACATTCTCATAATAGGTCATAACATGTAACATAGTCCACTGCATAGCATTGCATTGTCCTTTGCCCTAAGTGCAAGATCATCAGTCAGATTAGGTCAAACTGGTCAGGAGATCAGTCAATCAAGCAAGCAAGTACAATTTTCATTGAATAAGGCCCTAGGGTTGGTCCAACATGTTCACATGACCTATGGGTCCTTTTGAAGTGATTTGGTCAAGGTTTGATTGCTCAGAAGTCATCAGTCAGTGTGCAGTCTACTAGAAACCCTAGAAAGTCAACTATAGTCAACTGTGCATTTAATCAGTGATTTGATGGTGGGAATTGGTTTGAGAGGGTTCCTTCATGTCCAAATAGGCCTCATATAACATGTCAAACACCATCATGGAAGAATTTGAAGCCAGACAAGAAATTTCCAAAAATAGAAAGTTGACCTGTAATTGGAATTTGCCAAAAATGGAAAGTCTTGATCCTCAAACTTACATCATGATACAAGCTTCAAATGAATTTTTGCCCAACATGAAAGTTGAAGATCTTGTTCTCCCATTTCCAAAAAGTCCAAGAACACTCAATTCCCATGTATGGTTGGCAAGTTATGATCAATTCATTCTCAAAAATATTTGAACTTCAAAAGGCCATATCTCTCAAACCATTTGGCCAAATTGGGTGGGGTTTTTTGCAACAAGTCACATTTGATCTCCTCTTTCCAAATATGTAATCATCATTCACCAAAACATCATAGATCAAAATGGCATTTTTGAACTTACTTGAATTAATTTCAAGTGAGGGTGAAATTTGACTTTTTAAAATAAACACTTTCAATCATTTTGGCCCTTTGAATATGTTCAGAAATGACATTTGAGACATGTTGGAAGGCCCGATTCGAGCTGCAGCCTCTTGCACCTCACCACTTAGGCCAAATTGCTCAAATTAGCAAAAACACTAAAATTACCAAATGCCAATTACCAAGTTCATTAATCATGCTTAGCAACATAAACAGAAGTATATATGTCCATTTTTCTGCCAAGAGAAAGCCCTAGCAGCCACTCAAAACCAACAGAAAACTCATTTCTCTAAAAACACCATTTTCTTCTTTTGCAAAATTCTGCTAAAAACTCAAGAGCACACGAGCTTGTTATGGTTTTGTCATCATATACCAACATCTTGGAAGCACTTGGGAGCCATGTATCACAACTGTAGCATCATTTCTACCTTGTTGCATCAAAGAGCATGTCCATGGCAACTGTGATTTTGAGCTAATTCCAACATTGCTAAGCTAAAGCCTTCCATCCATTCATCAACACCAACACCATAGTGCATCTGTTTCGACAAAACACAAGGAAACAACCATTAGTCCAGTTCTGTGCTCCAAATTTGGCCAGGTATCGAATCTCTTCATTTCCAAAATTATGAGGTGTTTCTTGTAGATCTTTTCACTGTGAGTATCGTGAGCTTTAAATCGAAAGAAACCATGCCATAATGAGAGAGAACGAGGGTTTTCAAGTTTTGTGTTCATGACTAAATTCCTTCGATTTATGTTCAATTTGTTGTTGTTTGATGAAATAATGTTTGTTTATTGATAAGTGATGTTGGATATGCACGTTGCCGTCCTTAATTTTCATTTCTGAGACTTTTTGAATTTTCTGGAAAATCACGTTGAAGGTGATGAAGAACATCATACTGTTCTTGGTTGCTGGAGAGTTTCCTGCGGATTCTCCTGCAACCTTCATAGCATTACCCACGCTATTTCCTGCGGATTTCACGAATTAGGGTCTGCATGAACGTAGCACTGTTTCATTGCCAACGACCAATCAGGACATTTCCTGCTCATGAACGCTACGCAGCGTTTTGTTTAATTGGCCAGGTATTTACAAGTTTGCCATCGTGACCAAATTATTCAATTAAACCATTATTTCATTTATTTTCTTCAATATTTATTTCAAATTGATGCATCATCTTTGAAAAATCATAGCTCCTTCATTGTTAATCCAAAATTCATGAGGATTTTTGCATTGTGTCCATCTTGATCTCTAGTTAATTGTCATATTTTTTCCAGAATTTTTGGATGAAGGAATATTTATTGGGGCTAGGGTTTTGTTCATGTATCCATATTTTGTACCTTTTGCCAAAACATTGGTGAAATGATGATGCTTTGTCCAATGGCTTTGAAATTTTTTATGCTTAAACTAGACACATTCCTGGTGATTTTGGTATAGAGATTGTGAATTTATCATTTCTGGTTTGAGAGTTATGATTTTTTGAATTAGGGTGTGACAATTTGTGTCACACCATTGATGTGCAACTTCATGATTTTTGATACCATGCTTCTTGAACTCAATTTGGTCTGATTTTTTTGCATGAATTCACTTATGTATGTCTAGTTTACATGTGACTTTTTGTGGAATTATTTGTGGCATTTCCTAATTTTTTGAGATTTTTCTCCCCTGTTTGGTCTTATGTTGACTTTTTGTGATACATGTTCCCATTTCATTTGTGAAATTCTCATACTTTATTGAATGGACATGAAATTTGATATGTGATTAGTACACATCTTAAGGTTTATCATGGTGTTAATCCCATTCATTTATCATTTGCTATCACTGGTTTATGATTTTTTGAAGTTGATACATGTTTGGTTGACTTCTTTGAGCATGCTTAAACTTGCCCTGCCTTTCTGATTTTCATTTTCCTACTTCCCATGATCCAATTGAGCTGAAATTTGACATGCTTACCATGCTATGGATTGTGTTTGATCATGATTTATTTGATGATTTTTGGAATTGTTTATGATTGGTTTTGAGTTGAGTCTTGCTGTTGACTTCTATGAGCTTCCATATGCCATGCTTTGACTTCTTTTGCTTATAGAATGATGATGAGGAATGATATGATTGTGGAACCAATTGAGTTTGTTTCTTGATTGTTTGAATTTGATTTTGATTGGAGTTCATTTGCTGTTTTGACTTTCTCATCCCCTTTTGACCCTAGGCTTGTCCTAGTGGTCCTGTTACTTATGTTTGAGTTCATTTTTTCAGGTTAACCAACAAATACCCAATGAGATCAATTCAAATTGATTGAGTTTGCTTGTTTATCATGACTAATCCATTTGTTTTGTAGGTTGCTTGACTCACATGCTTGAGCCTTGTGCATTACACATTTAACTGCTTGTGTTGACTGTTGATTTCTATCTCATTTTGACTTAACTTTGAATTGTGTACTGATTCTGTTTGACTGGTTTCAGGTACCTTTAGTTGCTTTTAGTTCCTTGTGAACTTTGATTTGCTTTGCTTAAGAGCAATTTGCATTGAGGTATATTTCTCATCTTCATGTAGTCTGGAAGACCTGGCCTGTTACTTGGCCAGGCAACTGTCTGAAGTCCTCCTTAAGAGGCAATGTTTGTGACTGTTTACATTTGTCCTTGTATAGAGTCAAAGACCTCCTAAGTGAAGAGGCAATTGGCAGAACCCAAGGGATATGCAACCTATCCCCTGCTATTCTGTGTGTCATCTGCTTTGCTCACACCACTGTGTTGATGCATTGCAGATACAAACCCAAGATCTTGTACAATTGTACAGTTGAGTCAGTATCAAATGTGTAGAAGGGTTCCCACCTTCTGAACCCACACATTCTTGTCTTAAGCTCTCCCAGGCCAGGGATAAGAGCTGTGAAGTCTTATCTTCACTCACCTTTCATCTGCTTCACCTTAGCCCCTCAATGGCAAGGTTAAGAGCTAACATTACCCAGTTCCAGTGGTTTGTTTGTTGAGGTTGATATGACCCCTCGACTAAAACCTAGCCTTGATGTTTGAGCCCCTTGTTGGTGTGTTTATTTCATGCTGTATGTGCTTGTGTGGTGTGATTGTATCCCCTAGGTTTGTTAGACTCCGTGTAGTCTCGTTTGCATGTCAATTAAGGTAGCACGGTTCCTTCGTATAGGACTTCCTTTCTTGCTTGAGCTTTCCTAAAACACAAACAAACATTATCCCCTCTTAAGGATACGTTAACTCCTTCTACTACAGGTGAGTAAGTCTCCAAAGGTCGAGCATCAGGTAGATTGCGCAGTGACGTTGTCCACTTAAAAAACACAAACTAACGGGAATAGTTTAGCCGAACTACGGCAACTCTGATTCTCATGTCCAGATGAGATACGTAGGCACGAGATGCGATGTCTTGTCGAGTTTGACTAACAACTAACACTAATTCTTTTCTCTCGCCCTCGTTGCGATTGAGACCTCCCCTTTCTCTTGCCCTAGTTGCAATCGAGACCCTTGCTTCCTGTGCAAGTTAGGTTAGGTGTGGCTTGCTTCCTGTGCAAGTCATGTTTAGGATAGGCTTGCTTCCTGTGCAAGTTAGCTAGAAACCTTAACTTAGGGACGACTTTGCATGACAACATCTAGGCTCGAGTCGTAGTCTCCCTAGTGTTGTGTCTCCCTCTGTTATCTGGGTAGGCTAGTCCTTTTTCCCTGCGTAGGGGAACTACGTCGCCCTGATCCTCATACCAGATGAGGTACGTAGGCAGGAGATGAGCTGATCTCTCCGGGCGCCCTTTTTCTTTTTCAACCCTTTGTGTCTTAACCACCCTTGCGTGTGTTTTGGTTCGGATGCTGATGTAAGTCCAGTGATTGGCATTCGGGCTCCACGTTCGCCCTTTTGTTTTGTTTGTGTGAGTTGTTTCTCCTTTTCTGGTTGGAGTCCGACGTAAGTCCAACGAGTGGCAGTTGGTTTCCTGTGTGTGTTTTGGTTCAGATGCTGATGTAAGTCCAGTGATTGGCATTCGGGCTCCATGTTTGCCTTCTTGTGTGTGTTCTGGTTCGGATGCTGATGTAAGTCCAGTGATTGGCATTCGGGCTCCACGTTTGCCTTTGCCTGTGTTTGTTTGTGTGCGTGTTAGCCGAGCTACGGATGCTCTGATTCTCCTTCGTCCGAGGAGATACGTATGCATAGGATGCGATATCCTAGCGAGCATGTGCCGTTTCCCCAGTCCGAACTACTTCGACTCTGATGTCTATGCCTGATAGACTAAGTAGGCCCAGGATGCGATATCCTGCCGAGTCAGTTTCAGTCTTGTCTGTTTTCTTGTGTCTTTTTCAGCCAGTGTGTGTGTGTGTGAGCAGCGTTTTAGCAACCATTTTTCCTTCCTATTGTGCGTGGATCCCGTCGAGTACGACGGATGCGTAGGGGTGCTAATACCTTCCCTTCGCATAACCGACTCCCGATCCCATTCTCTCTGGTCGCGAGACCATGTCTTTTCCAGGTTTACTCTGAGCGTTTCCTTTCCCTCTTTTGGGATAAATAACGCACGGTGGCGACTCTGTTGTTCTTGTTTTCCCGCCGGTTTTTCGCGTAATGCGACACTATGCCTAAGCGAGAAGTGAACATTGTTTAGGCATTTTCAAATTGATCATTAATAAAATTAATTTTATTCATCCACATCTATGATGTTTTATTTTTACTTTTTTCTTTATTCTGAAAATGGTAATCACAAAAAACATAAATAAACAATATAATTGTCCATCTGCATAATATTTGGTCACAAGTCCATTTCTCTAAAATCAAAATATCAAATCATTATGCAGGTTGGTTCCTAACCCTATTGAATACAATGATCCTTCTCCTTCTCCAAATTTTGAATTCCCTGTGTTTGAGGCCGAGGAGGAAAGTGATGTAGAAGTGAGTGATGAATTATCTCGTCTTCTTGAGCAAGATGAAAAGATCATTCAACCGTTTGAAGAGTAGATTGAGCTAGTCAACTTGGGTTCCGAGGATGATGTGAAGGAAGTCAAGATTGGGTCTCTCCTGTGTCCAGATGTCAAGAAGGGGTTAATTGATCTTCTTTGAGAGTATTTAGATGTGTTTGCTTGGTCCTACCAAGACATGCCTGGTTTGGATTCTGAGATTGTGGAGCATAGATTGCCGTTGAAGCCAGAATGCCCGCCAGTCAAGCAGAAGTTGAGAAGAACGCATCCTGATATGGCTATGAAGATCAAAGAGGAAGTGCAGAAACAGATTGATGTCGGTTTCCTTGTGACCGCTGAATATCCGCAATGGGTGGCCAATATTGTGCATGTGCCGAAGAAAGATGGAAAAGTCCGCATGTGTGTCGACTATGGAGATTTGAATAAAGCCAGTCCGAAAGATGATTTCCCTCTGCCACACATTGATATGGTGGTAGACAATACTGCTAAATTCAAAGTCTTTTTGTTTATGGATGGATTTTTCGGATATAATCAGATCAAGATGGCACCCGAAGATATGGAGAAGACCATATTCATTACACCTTGGGGAACATTCTGTTATAGAGTGATGCCTTTCGGTTTAAAGAATGCTGGTGCAACATACCAAAGAGCAATGACTACTCTTTTTCATGATATGATGCATAAAGAGATTGAAGTATATGTCGATGACATGATTGCTAAATCAATTGATGAAGAGGAACATGTTGAACATTTATTGAAGTTATTCCAGCGTTTGAGGAAGTATAAACTCCGCTTGAATCCCAATAAGTGTACTTTTGGTGTTCGTTCTGGTAAGTTGTTGGGCTTTATTGTCAGCGAGAAGGGTATTGAAGTTGATCCCGCCAAGGTCAAAGCAATACAAGAGCTGCCTGCGCCCAAAACTGAGAAGCAAGTCAGAGGTTTTCTCGGCCACTTGAATTATATTTCCAAATTCATTTCCCACAATGACTGCCACATGTGCGCCTATATTCAAGCTTCTTCAGAAAGATCAGTCTTATGATTGGATCGAAGACTGCCATAAAGCTTTTGACAGTATCAAGGAATATCTGCTTGAGCCTCTGATTTTGTCTCCACCTGTTGAAGGAAGACCGTTGATCATGTATTTCACTGTGCTTGATGAGAGTATGGGTTGTGTTCTTGGTCAGCAAGATGAGACTAGAAAGAAAGAATTTGCAATTTACTACCTCAGTAAGAAGTTCACCGACTATGAGACTCGGTATTCTATGCTTGAGAAAACTTGTTGCGCATTGGCTTGGGTTGCTAAGCGTTTGCGTCAGTATATGTTGAATCATACCACTTGTTTGATATCCAAAATGGATCCGATCAAGTATATATTTGAGAAGCCTGCTTTAATTGGGAGGATTGCCCGTTGGCAGATGTTGTTATCAAAGTATGATATCGAATACCGATCTTCGAAAGCGATCAAAGGTAGTATCTTGGATGACCGTTTGGCTCACCAACCAATTGAAGATTACCAATCAGTGCAGTATGATTTTCCTGATGAAGAGATTTTGTACTTGAAAATGAAAGATTGTGATGAACCATTGCTTGAAGAAGGGCTAGAACCTGGTTCCCGTTAGGGCATGGTATTTGATGGAGTTGTTAATCAATATGTAAATGGCATTGGGGCAGTGATTATTATTCCTCAAGGAACGCATCTACCATTTACAGCTAGATTGACTTTCAAGTGTACAAACAACATGGCAGAATATGAAGCTTGCATTATGGGGCTTGAAGTGGGCATGAATCTCAGAATCAAGTATTTAGATGTCTTTGGAGATTCCGCTTTGGTTGTGAATCAGACCAAAGGTGAATGGGAGACAAATCAACCCGGTTTAATACCATATAGAGATTATGCGAGGAGGATTTCAACTTTCTTTACAAAGGTTGAGTTCCATCATATCCCTCGAGATGAGAACTGGATGGCAGATACTCTTGCAACGTTGGCGTCAATAATTATAGTGAAATATTAGAATGAAGATCCCAATTTGTCTGTGATGCGTCTTGATAGGCCAGCTCATGTGTTTGCTGTTGAAGAGATCAAAGACGAGAAGCCGTGGTATTACGACATCAAATGTTTCCTCCAAAGTCAGATTTACCCGCCTGGGGAATCTTTGAAAGATAAGAAGACTTTGAGAAGATTAGTCGGTAATTTCTACTTGAATGGTGATATACTATACAAGAGAAACTTCGACATGGTTTTGCTCAGATGCGTGGATAGACACGAAGCAAACATGTTGATGACTGAAGTGCATGAAGGTTCCTTTGGTACTCATTCCAATGGACATGCAATGGCGAAGAAGATGTTGCGAGCAGGTTACTATTGGCTGACAATGGAATCTGACTGTTGCAAGTTTGTGAAGAAGTGCCACAAGTGTCAAATATATGCTGATAAGATTCATGTTCCTCCGACACTATTGAATGTTATCTCTTCCCCATGGCCCTTCTCCATGTGGGGAATCAATATGATTGGGATGATTGAACCTAAAGCTTCGAATGGGCATCGTTTCATTTTGGTGGCAATTGACTACTTTACAAAGTGGGTAGAAGCGGCATCGTATGCGAATGTAACCAAGCAAGTTGTTATAAGGTTTATCAAGAATCAAATCATATGCCGTTATGGTGTGCCAAGTAAGATCATTACTGATAATGGATCGAACTTGAATAACAATATGGTGGAAGCTCTTTGCAAAGACTTTAAGATTGCACATCATAATTCTTCTCCCTACATACCCAAGATGAATGGGGCTGTTGAAGCTGCAAATAAGAACATTAAGAAAATTATTCAGAAGATGGTTGTCACGTATAAGGATTGGCATGAGATGCTCCTGTTTGCTTTGCATGGGTATCGTACATCCGTCCGCACTTCAACAGGGGCAACCCCTTTTTCTCTTGTATATGGCATGGAAGCAGTGCTCCCCATAGAGGTTGAGATTCCTTCATTACGAGTGCTCATGGAAGCCAAGTTGACTGAGGTTGAATGATGTCAGACTAGGTTTGACCAATTGAATTTAATTAAAGAGAAGAGATTGACTGCCATGTGTCATGGTCAGTTATATCAGCAGAGAATGAAGAAAACTTTTGATAAGAAGGTCAGACCTCGTGTGTTCATAGAAGGTGACCTTGTGCTCAAGAAGATTTTATCTTTCAAACCAGATTCTAGGGGAAAATGGACTCCTAATTATGAAGGCCCATATGTTGTTAAAAGAGCCTTTTCAGGCGGTGCTTTGATTCTTACAACTATGGATGGTGAAGAGTTCACTCGTCCTGTGAACGCAGATGCAGTCAAGAAATACTTCGCCTCTCCTCAGCAGATCTCCTTCCTCGGCTAGATTTGAGCCTTTGGTTTGTTGATTTCTCTGTTCTCCAGCAGTTGTCTCCCTCTTTTTTGTGGATTGACCAAGGATTGTACCGATGATTCAAATTCTTTACGACACCTTTGTATCCTTTGTGATCGTTTTGTCAACATAATCATCATATATACATATACATATACATTCATATAATTTCATAATTGCATATTTGCACCATTATTTTTTATGTGATTTGAGATTCTCATTCTCTGTATGGCGGTACTTTATCCCCATACGAGTTCGGTGTCTGTCCTCCCTCTATTGTAGAGTGTCAGCCCCTTAGGCAGAAAGACTTTAACCTTTCTTCTCTTCCCCACTGAGTTGTTTCCTCGTGGATGATTATCACTTCAGTTTCCTCCCTAATTGTTTATCTGGATGGAACCACTCCCCTTGAGTTATATCCTCATTGGGTTGAGTCTTAATTGACTTTTTCTATCTAGCTCTTACCTAGATAGATGCTTTAAGTCTCCTAAGAGGTTATTACCCAGTAACTGGTAATATTCATCTTAGTTTGCAGTTTGTTACTTCTTGCCCAATACCGGACATAAGTACCCCTATTTTCCCAGCAGTGGAGTTCCCAATGGATTCATTTGCTTCTGATTCCCCAGGAAGTATATCCTTGATATGTTCACCCTAACTGGTGACAGATATCTTTCTCTCCCCTGCCTGAGTTTATCCTTGATATGTTCATCATAACCGATAACGGATATTCTCATCCTTGGTATTCTACCTAGTAAAAAGGTAGTTGTAATCCCTATTTTGTTCCCCAGAGAGTTAATCCTTGATATGTTCATCCTAACCGATGACGAGTTTCCTTCTCTTTGTGGTATTCTACCCAGTAACCGGTAGTTGTAAACCCTACTTTTTCCCGCAGAGTTTATCCTTGATATATTCATCCTAACTGGTGATGGATTTTCTCTTCGTTGGTATTCTATCCAGTAACTGATAGATGTAATTCCTATTCCCCCCCTCTCAGAGTCTATCCTTGATATGTTCATCTTAACCGGTGATGGGTTTTTTCTTTTATGGTCTTCTATCCAGCATTCGATAGATGTAATCCATACCTTTTGTTTAGTTGGTTTATCCTTGATATGTTCATCTTAACCGATGACGGGTATCCTCCTTGAAAATCCCAGGCAAGTTTATCCTTGATATGTTCATCTTAACCGATGACGGATCTTTTTCCCTGTTGAGTTTATCCTTGATATGTTCATCTTAACCGATGACGGATATTCTCACCTTTGGTCTTCTGCCCAGTAACTGGTAGTTGTAAATCCTTTTTGTTCTGCAGTTTTCCCTAGCAAGGTTATTCTTACCCAGTAACCGGTAATGAATACTCCCTCCTGGCATTTCCCAGCGAGTCATCCTTGATATGTTCATCCTAACCGATGATGGATGTCCTCACCGTCAGATATTTATTATCTCCTCACCCAGTAACAGGTAGTAGATAATAGATTTCTGCTCCTCCTGTGTTGAAGTTTATTTCTTCCCCAATTGAGTTGAGTGCGCGTTTCCTTAGTGAAATCGCTTTCCCTGTATGATTCAAGTATTGCAGTTTATCCTGACTTACTTGTATCCCCTGCAGATGTTGTTTTCCTTGACTGAGTCTTTTCCATGTTTGTGTGGAATTCCTCTAGTCCCCCAGCAATTTTAAGTCATAGCTTGGCCTACGCATAACTCCTTTTCCCCCCAGAGTCTCTGTCTGCCCAGTGAGTTTTTCTTACGAATACATTATACTCCTGCGGGCTTTCGGTCTCTGATTTATTTTCCTTTGTGGAAATATTTCCCCACAAATAATTTACTTTTGCATTCACATCATGAGGTCTCTTAGGGACCAAAATTTGTTCCTATATGTTGTTATTTAAGCCCATTCTACTGAGTCAACATGAAGATTTTAACCTTCGCCTCCTCATTCAAAATGTCCTTAAATATAGGCAGTTGTAAGACCCCAATTTTTGACCCTAAGATCCCTCATGCAATTTCATCATAAGCATTAGCATTGGGATCATACCTTGGCATCCTCCTTACCCCTCTTGCATTGGGTTTGTTTTGGGAGAGATCACCAAGCACTATGTGATTGTATCATACTTGTATGTTATCATGTTTCACTAACCAGAATACCAAAAATATGTCTTTGCATTTGCCTAACTCCTTTTGTAGGTAGGGCATGATCTCCATTGATCTATCAAGTTCATATCTAGGGTTTGAGACCCTTATGACAAAGAGCACAACTATGAATTGATCCAAGAATGGTTATGAGCATCATATTTTAGTTTCGATTACTACATGTTATATTCATCAAGTTTTCTTTAAGAGTTTGGAGGTGATTTGTCTTGGAAACATCAAAATTCATCATCTTATGCATATGATCTACCATAGGCCAAGAAAGTCCAAAGAATTGAAGGTTAGCAAGTCTGTTGATGGTGGTTGGCCAGATGAATTCATCTGATCAAAACTAGGTCTCCCTACACCCTATCTCCTACAATTTTCACCATATGAAAATGATTCCAAGATAAAAGTTACTCTAAATGACATTCCAAACAACTTTCATGTTTCGACCTAGAGCTAGTTTTTCTTGGAAAATCATTTTCTATGTTGAAACATTATAGGTCATTTTGTCTAAACCCTAATTTGAAAGTCAACTTCCTAAGGCCATAACTTGCTCATTTTTTATGAGATGAAATATTTCCAAGTTGAAAAATCAAATTCAAGATGCCTACTTCAACTTTTATGTTTGGAGTGAGAGCAAATTCAACTTTTATGAGCATGTGATATGAAGTTACATTATAGGTCATTTTTGACCTATACCATTGAACAAGTGATTTTTCCAAACTTCAAAAATTCATAACTCTATCATTATAAATCCAAATGACATGAAATTGGTGACCATTTTGAAGGTCTTTGAAAGATCTACAACTTTGATGAATACACGTTTTTCATTTGAAGCTCATATAAAAAGTTAAGCAAGGTGGAATATTGAGATATATGGCTTGACACTTAGAAAAAATTTCAACATGTTGAAATTTCTAAACTTCCACCTCAAAATTCTCCATCTTCCAAGCTGCAAATGAAAAAGTGTTGAACATCAAACTTGTTCCCCTTGACCCAAGCTTTCCAAAGAACCCAAGTTCATGCATTTTGGATGAGGTTTGCTAGGTCTACGCATGGCTTTAACAGGGATGCATCATTGGAAAGAATCAATTGCGCAAATTTCAGTTCACAATGCCTTGCCATTCAAGCTTCATTTAGACCTCAATTGGAATCATTTTGGACCTTTTTGCATTGCATCATGGGTCTGTACATGCCCATGCACTCGTGCCATCAACATTGCTAGTTTTGGATAGATTTTTGAAGTGTGCAAATATCATTCATTCATGTTTTAAATACATGACCTCTGTGCTCATTTGAAGGACACTTTGCGCATCAGCTTTTCCCCCCATTGAAACCCTCTCATTCTAAAGGAAAACTTGAGAAATTTCAATTTGAAATTTGAGTTTGAATCTCAACTGTTGGAGATTCAAGAACTCCAGGATCCAAAGCCTTGCAACCTCTCTAATCACTTCCTGCTAGCTTCTCAAGTGTGATCAATTCGTGTTTGGAGAAAGCCACATCAAGATCTGCATAGCATTGAAGGTAATTTTCAGAAAACTTCATCTCTTCGATTCTCACTCAATTCTACTCAATTCTCTTGGATCTTTGGTTGTCTGAAGTCCTACCAATGTAGGCAAGAAGATTGAGTTGCTTAGAGGTCAAATCGAAGCAACTCAGTTGACACACCTCAAAATTCAACTCCTCCTATCTTTCTATATATGTGGAGTTAGTTGAAATTGAGGTCAGATTCGCGCTCTACGCCATTTTTTCTTTCAGATCATGTCCTCCTTTTTCATTTATATGATGGTGATGATTGAACCAGTTTGGTGAGCCTCGTCTGAGAAGGTGACTGGAGGTCCAACGCCGGTGGTGTGTTGGACAGGTTCTGAACCACATGATCATTTCAAAATGTTTTAATCTCACGCGTCCATTATGATTACCATCCCTGCAGCGTGCTGACTCGTGTGTTTGGTGGAATGCGCATTTTAGGTCACTTGATCTGCCACATCAATTAATGAGGGAGATCAAGTGGCTCACGTATTTTCACATTTTCAGATTTTTGTTTTATTGCTTTTATTTTCATTAATTCATATTAAGTTTAATATTGATCCAAAAAATATGAGAGTTTCACCCAACAAATTCAAATAATTTCCTCTTTCATATTCTGAATTAAAATTATTTTTAGGGTCATTATTAATATTTTTCATGATTTAATTGATTTTGTGATTATTTTTAATTGTTTAAAAATACTTTAAAAATTCTGAAAATTTTTCTCCAAGGTCCTTTGACCTTATTTGACCTATGATAAATCTCATTGTCATTTCATTGGTGTTTTGATGAGGTTTTAGGAATTTGACAAATCATATTTAATTTAAATGCCTTATTTTAGTATTTTTAATTTGAATAAATGCCAATTAATTGTGTTGACCAATTGTGATGACTTGTTTGAGTTTGACTCTTGTTGTTGGGCCTTGGTCAAGGTTGATTTGACTTTGTCAAGTTAATATCATTGGATTTAGGGGATTGATGGAATGTACATTCCATCTCCCAAAATGAATGAATGATATTAATTTGATAAAAGTCCTCCTTTGACCAATTTGAGTTTTGATCCATTCCCTTTCTTCTTCATCTCATTCCCCTTCTTTATGCATCCATTTCATTTGGCCTATGATATCTCAAAGTCCTAAGGCTAGTTGATTGAAAAATCAACATAAGTATGGATGAGATTAGACCACCTCTTTGGCATATTCTTTTTGTGTGTGGTATGTTTCATAAGCATAGTCCATTATACTATGTTTCTAACATGCATTAACACCAAAATTATATTGCCCAACCTCAAATAGTTGTGACTTCTACATAAGTCCAATTACGATTGCTTAACATGGCGCTAAATTTGTGACACAAAAGGCATAGCATTCTAGTTAGTGAGATTGTAAGTCTCCCCTCTTTCATGGTATTGTGTGGAAACTTGGCTTTTTTCCTTCCTTTGGAATATGTCTTGGCTCATGGATCCATGCTTGTGATAAGTGGGTTAAGTGTTCTCCAAAGAATGACTTAAAAATGAAAAGCAAAAGCAAAACAATACTAACTTCTAACTCATTAACAACTAACTTTTAATTTCAAGCCATTTACTTTAATGTCATTTAATTTTAGTCTTTATTCATTTGCCATCATTCATACCATTCTAATTGTTTATGTTAATGTCATTTTCACTTTGTCCATTTGGACCATATTGTGTGATATATCTTGTTTGTGTATACTTTGCTTGTTTATGTGGTCTTTGATCATTAATGTACATAATAACAACAAAAACCCTATAAAAAAATTATGTGGACTGTTGGCTTGATCTTGGACAAATGGACTTAGAACTTAGGCAATATTCCTATGCTAAAGGACTTGGCCAATGCCAACTTATTGTGAAACCAAGTGCTTGCAATTTGGAACTTCATCTGATACATCATTCAAGATCCTTTTGAGTTCATCTGCAACATGATAATTGTGAAGTTGTTATTTTGAACGAGTGACTTGTGGAGTTCATCTGTTACATGGGCTAATCTGAAGAAGATCATGGAGTGGCTAAGCTTGGATGTGGCTATCTTTATTTGATTCTTTGCTCTTCAAGATAATATAATTGTGCATTTGTGTGTTTCTTGATTCTAAATGTCCAAGGGAATTCTGGGTTTCTATTGACATTCTTGTCTATTGGATTGCTACCCATTGGTCAGATCTTTTCAACTATTAACTTTTAATTTTGTGAATAGGATTAGTCTTTTCATATTCTCCCCATTTCTTTAATTTCAAAATCTCTCCCTCCCTTTTCAAAATCTTCTTTGATTGAACTTATTTTGTTCTAAACTTTGACCACTTTGTAAAAAGATAGAAACTTTGGCCTTATGCCATTGCATTTTCAAACTTCTTTTCTTAAATCAAATTTGTAAATAAAATTAACTATACTTGACTTAAACTTTCAGAAAAGCCAAAAAAGAACTAACTCATTCAAACCATTTTCAGGCCTTTGTGCCTTTCAAACTTAATTTTTGTTAAAAGCAATGCATCCACTTTGAAATTTGTATCACGAACTACAAGGTTTTTATCCCTCATTTTTATGTTGCTACGTAGGCACAAGTCCGAAGGTCTTGTCAAACACAAAAATATAGTTAATGAATTCTTTTCTCATCCCCCCATTCTATTTGTTTGTAAACATCATTTTTGTACCAAATACATATGCACACAAAAAGGTCTCCCTAGGAGTACCAAGGACACTTTGGGTGCTAACACCTTCCCTCTGTGTAACCAACCCCCTTACGTGTAATCTCTGACATTTTATTAGTTTTGATTTGAAAACTTCTTACTTTTGGGTTTTATTTGTACTTTTTCCCTTTTCCCTTGGAAACAATAAAAGCGCGGTGGCGACTCTTGTTATTTGATGTCTAGCTTATCCATAGCTTAAGGATCATGAATTTATCGCTATAAATTGGTTCAAAGTGAATGGTGAATAAGATTTTGAAAATGACTTTGGTTTGTCATGGCTTGAAATTGTGATTTTATTTGTAAATGGAAATGAAATTAATTTGAAAAATGGGAATGAAAGTTTGATCATTGATTGGAAAGTATATTGAATGGGAATGGGATTATATTGAATTGATTTGAAATCGAATATTTGGATTAATGACAAATTATGGAATTTTGAATATGCATTAAACTTGACATGAATTGATTAATGAATGAAAGTTTGAAAGGTATTGAATGGTTGATCATTTGGAAATTACTTGGTTTAGATCATGGTAGTGAACATGCAAGAACAATCATGGACAAAACAATGAGTTATGGTTAAAAGTGACCAAGATTAATGAATGAATTAATTAATGAATGAAGGTTTGAAAGGTATTGAATGGTTGATCATTTGGAAATTACTTGGTTTAGATCATGGTAGTGAACATGCAAGAACAATCATGGACAAAACAATGAGTTATGGTTAAAAGTGACCAAGATTTAAAATGGATCATTTCCCCCAAAATGGACATGGATTAAATATGAATGGCTTGAAAATAACTTATAGAAAGTGGTTGACTTTGTCCAACTAGTTGACCAAAAGTCAACAATTGACCAAAGTCAATTATAGATCTCAAACTAGGGTTTTCTTGTATGGACTGGTGTAGATTGACATGAACCCTGATTAAACGTGGATGGGCCCATAATGATGACCTAGAAATGTTTCAAAAGCCTTGATGGGTCAAAAGCAAACCAAATCCCATAAGATCAGTGTATTTGTGTAAGCATGAATCCAAGAATCAATGACTAGTGATCCACACCATATGAATAGGAGACATGATCTTGCAAGAGCCAGGAAGATGTATGGGTATAGTTGAAAAGATGTTAGGCAAGAGTCTTCCTCAATGGGCTAGGGTTTTAGTCAAACCAAGATGATTCCAGGCCAAACTCTACTAACATAAGCCTTAAAGCATATGAGATTAGGGTTTCAATAGCACATCCTTCAATCAAGGCCTTTGGATGGATTAGGATGCTTCCCAATAAAGTCTTTAACATATATGATCCCCAATTGGGGTTTAGGAGTCCAAATAAGATCCAAAGAACATCCATGGAGCCTTACAACCAAAACATCAGGAGATTAGGGTTTGAGACCCTTGAGAATTACCATGATGGAATTTTGTTGAATTTAAGTCCCAAAGATCAAGACATTAGGGTTTCACACCTCCTATGATCAAATGAAGATCCAAGCCAAACCTCTAGGGTTTCATCCCCATCAAAAACCCTAGCTTTGTAAGCCAAGAACTTTGAATCCATGATGATCAACTACTAAGTATGGATGAATGCTTGATGCATATGAATGAAACATGAGTGTATGCAAATGATTCTCAAATTAAGGGTTGAGTGAAAATATGAAAAGGGGAGGGCAAATTTTGGGATACAACAATATCCATTCTTATTTGAGGGAAGGTATTAAACTATAAGTTTTATAGTTTAATTATTTTAATTAAGTTTATTAGTCTTAATTTTCTAATTGATTCTATTATACTTAAGTGGATGTAATTAGAACCTTTTTATTTACTTGTTAATTAGTTATTGAGCTATTTAAAGGTTGTGCAAGATATTGTAGCAATTAAGCATTCAATATTTTTACTAATGTTTCAATATATCAAAGTTCCAAATTTTATTTTATTTTATATCTTGTAAAACTACCATATGTTAGTAATTAAAAAGATTATTTAGATGTTTATGTTTGGTGGTTGATTAATATAATTATTTGAGTTTTCTATTATTATTTAGGCGGGTTTTTAGTGTTTAGGTCTTTTATTGAATTATCTACTAGTGATATTATATAATGTAGTGTCAAACACATTTGAAGGTAACAAATATCAAATGAAAAAAAGTCGTTAGTTTTCTTACATTATTTCTAGGTGTTCTTACTAAACACTATTTGGAGAAATCTTCCTGAAGCCTAGCCAAAAGAGATTGCAATCGTCCTATTAAGTTAGAAGGTATTTAGTAGTTGTCCTTTCCTTCATGGAGGAAGTTCCATTTTATACTATATAACTCCTCAATGATCCTTTAAGGCATGCCTATTCACACCCCTCTTTAAGACGACTCTAGATAATGTATGTCGCCCTCTATAATTACCAGATAACGTCTTTCCCATCAATGTTTGTAACTCCTATGCAATCACGGGGTCATTTTGTAACTGTCTCTCGTGGTGGTTCATATGGTTTCCTAGTACTCAAATCGGATCCTACTTATCATTTATCCGTGTTATCACGAAATCGGCTTCGACGTGCTTGCTTTGTGTCTAACTGGTTCCTAACTGGACTCCAACCTGTGTAAGGCTATGGTTATCTGACCTACTTGTGTTCACCTACTCGATTTTCCAAGAACTTAGCCTCAGAGAATTCTGGGATGTAGATAAGCGCCCCAATCACAAGATCCTATGGGATCGAAGTGCTCGGACAAGATAGTCTCAAAATACATTATTCATTAAGTCGGCCTCCTATTCGGCGAGTTATTAAGTTTTAGTAATCTTAATGATGACAAATATTTCTATCTCCCAGTTATAATGGCTTTTATGGAAACTCCCATTTGTCATCATTACTTTTCTTCGGTACATACTCTTGACCATTATAACTTTTCTTTGAATAAAAGAGAGATATGTTCTTTCATTTCGTTCATTTTACCAAAGCTAGTGATTTTCCTAAGTGTTATGGTCAAGTTTTAGTTGCTCAATTTTTCTTCCATCTCAAACCTCAGGTATCGTTTTATTTTCCCACTTTTTACTCCCTTCTTGATTTTTTATTATGTCTTTAGTACAAGATTACAATAAATAGGATTTGGAATCATTGCATGATAGAGTGTGAGGTCACTTGAATAAAGTGGACTTTGATCGGATTATTAGAGAAGTTTATGGTGAAATACCTTCACTTATTAGTAACATTGACTCGGAGTCTTCGTCCTCTGGATTTTTGGACACTCAAATGGAGGCTACAAGATCTTTGATAGATAAATAAGTTCTAAGTTATAACCATAGTATCATTGACGAAAGTTGCATCTCGAAGCTTCATTCTAATACCCTAGTCTCTTCAACTGGAAATGAGGAAGATGTTATACTAGCACCTTGTGTGGATGGTGAGAGTGTCTGCATTACTCGACCCAAAGAAGTGTCTGATGAAGACTTGTATTTCTATTCAGGAGTGATTGAGGACTTTAAAATCCGCATATTGTTTACTGATTTTGAGTCTGACCTCCTCAAAGCCCTAAATATAGACCTTTCTCAATTACGCTCAAATGGTTGGGGTTTTATCAAGTCTTTTGAAATTGTTTTTGACACAATGGACATAACGCCTACCTTGGGATTATTTTTCTCATTTTTCGAGTTGAAAAAAGCAGAAAAAGAAGGTTGGGTTTGCCTTAGCGGAATTCTGAGGAAGAATTTCCTACAAGCTTATACTACTCATTATAAGGGTTTTAAGGACAAATTCCTTTGAGTGAGGAGAGGGAAGAGATGTCCCCGGGTCATGTATGCGCTGGACGATATTGGTTGGAAAGTCCATTGTTGGTCTTCATCTTCGACTATGACAAGTTGAGCACTTTGGAAGTTCGGTCTTTGGGCGTTCTGGATGCCTTCCCGGTAGTGAAAGTTAAGGATTTACTTCAGATGGCTGAAGACTCAGAACAAATTTTTGATTTCTTGGGTAATGCTTATATGTGCTTATATTTTGCTTTTTAATAACCTTATTAATCCTCGTGTTTTTTTAATTCTACTTGGGCCTTTTCTTTTCAGCGAAAAGGACAAACCTCAAGTTGTCTGAATAAAAGAATTTGATGGTTGAAGCCAGAGCAAGGTGTGGGGATTAGTCTTCTTCTAAAAGTGATCTAATCGGTATTCAAACTCGGACCCTCAAAAGGAAGATGGATGCCAACAAGGAATCTCTATTGTGTCAGAGCCCTAACCTACCTTCATTCCTCCTCTTGGTAATTCTAAACCGGGTTCCCCAAAGAAAGTGAAAACCCTGATGAGTGATGACGTGAGCCAAGCCGATCTAATAATTACCATTTTGGTTCAGGATTTAGGTAGTAGTCATCCAACTAACCCATATTCTAAATTCATGTTTTGGTCCAACAACTTCGATGGTTTGAGATATCTTTATGACCATTTGAATGCGGCCGAAGATGTTGAGAAGGTGAATTCAATATGTGCTCAGTAATTAACCCAAAATCTTGGATCCTACTTGATGATGTGTATGGTTATAAGTCGGGGTTTATTTGGAGTAGGTGATGCCCACAAACAAAATGAGGTTCATCTTAATATAGACATAACCTAGTTGAAAGATGACTTGAAGGCTCGGACCGTCCAAGTGGAGGAATTGACTAAGCAACTTTCAGAGATGTAAAAACAGAAAGAGATGTCAGAGTCCCAACTATCGGAAATGACTAAGCTGAAGGAAACTGTTGAATCTAAATGCTCGAAACTAGAAGTGTCCAATGCAGGTTTAGCCCAGGAATTAGAATAAGCTCGGGTTCTTAATGAGACTTAAAGAAATTCCTTGCAAGATGCCCAGGTAGATTTTCTCTCTACTGGAGATGAAGCCTTTGAGATAGATAAAGCTCAATATTTATGCATAATGCCAAAACTGGACGTGTCAAAGATGGATTTTTTCAAGGTTGTGGTGGATGGGCAGCTGGTCGACATGGATGAGGCTTCCTCTGAGATAGAGGGTTTGAAGGATGTGATGATGGGTGATCTGACACCTGAAGCTCAGGAGGACGATCATCATGAAGTTTAAATTTGCTTATGTCTTATTGTTATTCATCAGTGGTGATGTGTCATTTTGTATCTTTGAATAATATTTTGTTTTTCTGTTAGATGCTTAGGCCCTTTTAGGGCCTTTTTGATTAATGTCATCTCATTACTCTTTTATTTTGTTTCAATATCTTAATTTTTTTAGTAATCTATGTTTTGTCTAGTGATATATTATCACATGCTATTCATACTTCTTCGTTTTGACTGAGTACTTTTAGTCCCAACTTAGCCAAACGTCTTGAAATCTAGCCCAAAAGATCATCATTTATTCAGTCGATTACGTTATGGATCTTTTTCTGTCTAAAATCTTAAACTTCATTAACCCAAGTAGGGGTTTAAAGTTTACATAGTTGATTTCGTTAGGTCAGAGGTTTTATTAAACATAAATCGGCCAAAGGTTTATTTCTTACATAGTCGACTTCATAACATAGCCAGAGGTTTATCGTTTACATAATCGGTTTTGTTAGGTCAGAGGTTTTTTTAAACATAACCTGGCCAGAGGTTTATTATTTACATATCCAATTTCATAACTCGAGCAGAGGTTTATCGTTTACATAGTTGGTTTTGTTAGGTCATAGGTTTTACTAAACATAACCCGACCATATGTTTATTGTTTAAATAGTTGATTTCATAACCCGACCAATGGTTTATCGTTTACATAGCCGATTTTGTTAGGTCAAAAGTTTTTTTAAAGCATAACCTGACCAAAGTTTTATTACATAGCCAGTTTCATAACCCGGCCAGAGGTTTATCATTTACATAGCCGTTTTTGTTAGGTCACTAGTGATATTTGCGACGATCTCGGATACCAGGACGAGTTTGTTCTTTTCTGCAAAAGCGACACACAAAAATATGAATTGAAGGAGCCTCATTAAAAACCCTTGCCCCTGCAAGGGAAAAGAGTGCCACCTTTATTTTTTATTCAAGTAATAATATTACATAATGTTTAAATATAAGAAAACCTAAGGTTGGAAACATTCCAAGCCATCGACATCTCTACTCTTTCTAAGTTCTCGAGCTTGTAAGCTCCATTGTTAAATCTCTGCTTAATCTGGTAAGGTCCCTCCTAGATTGGAGAAAGATTCCCCTTCTTTTGTGTGCCTGTAATTCTTTTGCAAACCAAATCCCCTTCTTAAAAACTTCTTGTCTGAACTCTGGTGTTAAACCTTCTGGCCATCCTCTATTTTACAACGCATTCTCGTATATGAGCCATCCCCTTGATTTCCTCTAGGAAGCCAGCGAGTTGTCAAGCCTCTAATTATTGAGATCCTCGTTGAAGTTTAACCGCCTCTAGGTTGGATAATTAATCTCCATTTGTATCATTGCATCCGCTCCATAAACAATTCTAAAAGGTGTTTCCTTAGTGGTTGAATGGGGAGGGTGTTATACGACCATAGGATTTCATGCAAATACTTGGCCCAAAGCCCATTGGCTTCATCTAACTTCTTTTTTATTCCTAAAAGGATGATCCTATTTTCTGTTTCTACTTGACCATTGGATTATGGATGTTCAATCAATACAAACCTGTTATGAATACAAAGGTGCCTGCAAAATTCTATAATACTAGAGCTTGCAAACTGTGATCCATTATCAGATGCAATGATTCAGAGTAATCCAAACCGACATATAATATTTCTCCAGTAAAAGCGTCTTACTCTTTTTGTTATGATTCAAGATACGACCTCTGCTTCTACCCATTTGGTGAAATAGTCAACTGCTACTATGAGGAGTTTTAATTGCCCGACTGCTATAGGAAAAGGTTTGAGGATGTCTTCCCCCATTGATAGAAAGGACAGGGTGATATCGCTGAATGTAACAACTCCACTGGAGAATGTATGAAAGGAGCATATACTTGACACTTTTCACAATGATTCACGAATCATACGCAATCGTGTAGCATACTCGGGTAGTAGTACCTGACGCGGAGTATCTTTCCAGACAAAGCTCTTCCTCCAATATGGATTCTGCATACCCCTTCATGCACTTCCTTCATTATGATTCCAACCTCTTATTCAGTTACATATCTTAGCATCAGAGAGGATATACCCATCTTGTACAACTGGTCGACTACCATGAGATATCGAGAAGATACTCTCTTGATACCTCGTGCTTCAATTTCTTCCTCTAGTAGCTTATCATGTGTTAAGTATTGAATTATAGGTGTTATCCAACTCTTATCATTTTCCAATACCATCACTTCCTTAACCTTCGTGCTTGGTGTAGCACCTCAAATTTGCACCCTACCATTTGTACATTCATTTCATATCAGGTCATAGCATTAACAATGTCCACTGCATAACATTGCATTGTCCATGTGCCCAAGTGCAAGTTCAATTGATGAATCGGGTCAGACTGATCAGGAGAATCAGTCAATCAAGCAAGCAAGTGCCATTTTCATTGAGACAAAGCCCTGGGGTTGATTTTTCAAGCTCATGTGGTCCAAGGATCATTTTGAAGTGGTTTGGCCAAAGGTTGGATGCTCAGAAGTCACCAGTCATTGTCCAGTCAACCAGAAACCCTAGAAAGTCAACTGTGGTCAACTGTACATTTAATCAGTGATTTGATGATTGGAATTGGTTGAATATGTCTCATTCATGTCCATATAAGTCTCATTTGACATGACAAAGACCAAGGTTGAAAGAATTGAGCTCAGACAGAAAGTTTCCAAAAATAGCAGGTGACCTGTAATTTCAGCTGCCCAAAATGGAAACTTTTTCTCCTCAAGATAACTTCATCATACAAGCTTCAAATGGAATTTTGCCCAACATGAAAGTTGAAGATCTTGTTCTCACCTTTCCAAAAAGTCCAAGAACTTGAAAATTCAATGTGTGGTTTGCAGAATATGGCTCAGTGAATTTCAGAAAAGACCCGTAATCAGGAGGCCATAACTACCACATGGTTGGTCCAAATTGCAAGTTCTTTATATGCACAAACTCCATTTGACATGTACTTCAAGGGTGCATCATTGGATTTTTCCAAAAGTGGCCAATGCAAAAAGTCACTTTTCAACTGGACTGTTAAATTGAACCAGGGGCAAAATTGTCCAAATGTCAAAATATTTGGAATTTTGAGATGGGACTTTTTGCAACACCTCAGGAATGGCATTTGGAATGTGTTTGAACCATCATTTCATGGCTAGGCCTCATAATTTGAGTTTTGGCTTGAAGAATGAAAGTGCATAATTAGGCATTTTTCTACCACAGGGTGAAATTGCAAAATACTTGGCCAATTGAAATGAAACTTGTTTCTACACATTACACATGGTATTTTAGACTTGTTGGAACCAAAATTGAGCTGCTATTTGGACTGATTTGAAGGAAGGGCATTTTTGGCCATTTTGAAGAAAAATGCAATTAGCTTAACTTTGCCATTTTGATTAAGGGCTTGATTAATCATGATTAAAGCTGAGATATAAAAGCCTAATTACTGCATAAACCTGAGAGAATTTTCATTCCCCCAAAAATCAGATCAAATCATCACAATTCTCTCAAATTCATTCAAGAACTCAAAACACAAAAATCCAAAAATCTCCATCAATCTTTGATCATTTTGGAAGATTCTTTTGGCATTGATCGTGCATTGGTACGTGCTCCATCTGTTTGCACCTGTTAGCATCCAAAACCGCGCCATTTGCAACTGTCCAAAGAAGCTCCTTCCATGGTGAATTGTGAATCCAAGAGCTAGGAGCAAGATCGAAGGAATCTAAGCTTCACATCACCTTTCCAGTAGCCTGCACTGCACCTGTTTGAGGCTTATTCGCGCCAACTCGTCTCGCTTCACTTCTGCCATTTCCAGGTATGTGCGAAATTCGATTGTCAAGATTCGTTAAATAATTAGGTGCGTGTTGTAGAGCATGTTACGTGGAGCATTGTGATGTTTTTGGAATTGCAAATGATCAACTGTAGGCTTAGAAATCGTAACCTGAAGTTTGGATATAAAACCCTAGATCGCTCGATTCACATGATTTAGCAATTGTTAGGATGAATTGAATGCATATTCGTACTCTACTCGATCATACGGTTCCAACGGTTACCTCCTTGTAGATTTTGGTGACGATCTGGAAAATCCATGTTCTTGAGCCATTGTTGCGTTTCTGGAAAAGTTGAGTTGAAAATGATGAAGATTGAGTCGTTTGATCCAAATTTCTGGTTTGAAAATTTGAAAAACAAGTTTACCGCCCCCGCCCTTGCATATTACCAAAATGCCACTGATTTTAATTTATTTATTTCAATTAATTCTAAAAAATTGTAAAAAACACATGTGACCTTAAAAAATTCATAGAAAAATGTAGAAAAATCAGAAAAATGTGAAAATTATTTTGTTGACTTTGTCATTGAGTGTAGATATTTTTTGACCTATTGGTCAAAGTTGTGCATGGCATATTTTTCATTTGACCTAGGGTTTCTTCCGCATGTGTATATTTTGATACCTTAGACTAATTTGATCATGAAATTCTCATATTGTAAAATAAATTCTTGCCAATTTTTGTGATGATTCTTGACTGGATGAGGTTTATTTCCATGTAAATTTCATGCATTTTTGATTCCTGGCCATAGAGATATGAATTTTGGAACTTAGGTGTGACAATTTGTGTCACACCTCTTGATGTCAATTTGCTGGATTTAATTGAGTGGTCTATGCGTGTTGAAATGAAATGAAATTTTGCATGGTGGTTGATTGACATGTTAGGAAGCTATGATAATTTTTAGGGAATTTTACATTGCATTTTCAATTTGATTGTGATTTTTCATTTCTGATGATTGAATTTGCAAGCTCATACGATACATGTTGGTAGATTGATTGAGAAATGCTCATATTGTATTGTATGTTCATGAAATTTGATATGCCTGTAGTAGACACATGTTAGGACCTCCCTGTTTTGGTCTCATTCATTTCTTTATTGTTTTCATTAAGATATGGATTTTTGAAGTGGAAGTATGTATTGATGTTGTGATTTGGAGCCAATAATTGTGTCTGTTTTTGTTGATTTTCATTGACATGGTTCCGTTTGCCCAATTAAGCTGAAATTTGGTGTGCCATCCCCTGATTATCCCCTGTTTAGGTGTAATTTATTTGAGAATTTTTGGGATTGTGTTGATGTGAATTTGAATGCAATAATTCTGTTTGTAGGCTTAGGGCTTCCTTTGAACTAGTTTGCCTTATTTTGTGCATAGAATGAGCATGATGAATGATATGACCATGAAATTTGGTAGAATAGTTCCTGACATGTGTAGCTTTCATTTGGCTTTGGTCCTACTAATTTCCCA
Source organism: Lathyrus oleraceus (assembly GCF_024323335.1). Classification (NCBI taxonomy): domain Eukaryota; kingdom Viridiplantae; phylum Streptophyta; class Magnoliopsida; order Fabales; family Fabaceae; genus Lathyrus; species Lathyrus oleraceus. The sequence goes on from NC_066585.1 coordinate 102,602,800, forward strand.
TGTAATGTCACTGTTTACCATTGGATTGAAGTTAATGTACATTTTGTAGCTTCATTTGATTGTGTTTTGCATGCTTAGACATGTTGAATTAATTCCCATAGTTCCACTAGTCCAAATGGCTTAAAAATTGACATGTAGCTTGTTTAATGTCCTCTGTTTAGGATATAATTTTTGTGGAATTTTCCATGCTGTTTTGATATTTTTTGTGATGTGATCTTGCTGATTGCTCATATGTGGTTTAACATTGCTCCCTTTGCCTTACATGTTGCATAAAAAGAGATAGGTGTATAGTTTGGATATGGGACCAATTGGGACCCCTTTGTTATTGAAATAGCTTGACTTTGATCATGAATTGGTTGCTGTTTTAACATGTTTCCATCTTTTTGACCCTAGGCTAGTCCTAGTGGTCATGTTACTTACATTTGAAGTTGATTGTGCCTTTTCAGGTTAAGAAGTTAAGGATTAAAGCATTTGTTTCACATTTGGGATTGTGTTGCTTGACCTATAAACTAATGTGTTTGTTTTGTAGGATGTTTGAGCCTTGAGCTTTGTGCTATGCACACCATTGTTTGATTGTGATTGTACACTGTTGATCATTATATTGTTGTCTGGTTGTGAATGGGATGCTGATTCTGTTTGACTTTTGTACAGGTACACTTAGTTGCTCAGTTCTCTTAAGAACTTGCATTGCTTTGCTTATAAGCAATTGGCATTGAGGTATAGAACTTTCTTCTTCATGTAGTCTGGAGACCCGGCTGTTACCGAGCCGGGCAAACTGTCTGAAGTCCTCCTTAAGAGGCAATGCTTGTGTATGTTTATATTTGTCCTAAGCAGGGAAAGTCCTCATTTGAGGCAATTGGTGGAAGGTAGGGATAAGCAATCTATCCCCCACTATTCTGTGAGTCTTCTCCTTGCTCCCATTACATGGTTGTAGCATTGAGATCCCAACCCAAGATCTTGTACATTGTACAGTCGAGTCTATGTCTTGAGCGTAGAAGGGTCCCCCCATTCTGGACCCACGCTCCCTTGTCTGATGCTCTCTCTGACCAGAGATAGAAGCAATGAGGCACACCCCTCATCACCTTTCATCTGGCTTCACCTTAGCCCCTCAATGGCAAGGTTAAGAGCTAACCTGACCCCGATACAGAGGCTTGTTTGTTGAGGTTGATATGACCCCTCGACTAAAGCCTAACCCTGATGTTTGAGCCCCTTGCTGGTGTGTTTATTTCATGCTGTATATGTTTGTGTGGTGTGATTGTATCCCCTAGGTTTGCTAGACTCCGCATAGTCTCGTTTGCATGACAATTAAGGTAGCACGGTTCCTTCGTATAGGACTTCCTTTCTTGCTTGAGCTTTCCTAAAACACAAACAAACATTATCCCCTCTTAAGGATACGTCCACTCCTTCTACTACAGGTGAGTAAGTCTCCAAAGGTCGAGCATCAGGTAGATTGCGTAGTGACGTTGTCCACTTAAAAAACACAAACCAACAGGAATAGTTTAGCCGAACTACGGCAACTCTGATTCTCATGTTCAGGTGAGATACGTAGGCACGAGACGCGATGTCTTGCCGAGTTTGACTAACCACTAACATCTAATTCTCTTTTCTCTCACCCCTGTTGTGACTGAGATATTCTTTTCTCTCGCCCTCGTTGCGATTGAGACCTCCCCCTTCTCTTGCCCTAGTTGCAATCGAGACCCTTCTTCTTATTGCATGCTGTTGTGTGTTTTGGGTTCGGATGCTGACATAATTCCATCAATTGGTTGTCGGGCTCCATGTTTGCCCTTTTGAGTGTGTTTTTGGTTCGGATGCTGATGTAAGCCCAGTGATTGGCATTCAGGCTCCATGTTTGCCCTTGCCTCTGTTTGTTTTTGTGTGCGTGTTAGCCGAGCTACGAATGCTCTGATTCTCCTTCGTCCAAAGGAGATACGTATGCATAGGATGCGACATCCTAGCGAGCATGTGTTGTTTTCCCCGGTCCGAACTACTTTGACTCTGATGTCTATGCCTGATAGACTAAGTAGGCCCAGGATGCGATATCCTGCCGAGTCAGTTTCAGTCTGTTTTCTTGTGTCTCCTTCAGCCAGTGTGTGTGTGTGAGCAGTGTTTAGCAACCATTTTCCTTTCTAGTGTGCGTGGATCCCGTCGAGTACGACGGATGCGTAGGGGTGCTAACACCTTCCCTTCGCATAACCGACTCCCGATCCCATTCTCTTTGGTCGCGAGACCACGCTTTTTCCAGGTTTACTCTGAGCGTTTCCTTTCCCTCTTTTGGGATAAATAACGCACGGTGGCGGCTCTGTTGTTCTTGTTTTCCCGCCGGTTTTTCGCGTAATGCGACACTTGGTACTTCCAAAGTCTCTTGAATTATCGTTCTATTCAGCCCCCAGGCCCTTGGTGTTGGCGAACTGGGCTAACAGATCGACCCTAGTGTTTTCCTCTCGTGGAATATGCATCACCTCAAACTTTGCAAAACCTTTGGCTAACTTCATGACTCATTGCAGATATTTGAGCAACAATGCATATTTTGTTTGAAACTATCCTTTGATTTGACTAACTATCAATTGAGAGTCAGTTTTGACCATTAAATGAGATACTCCGACTTCTTTGGCTAGCTTTAAATTGGATATTACTGCTTCATATTATGCTTGGTTGTTGATGGCTTGAAAGTTGAATCAAAGAGATTGTTCTAGTACCAACTCTCCTGGTCCTTCTAATACTATCCCAACTCTGTTGCCCTTGAGGTTAGATGATCCGTCCATTCATAAGACCCGTTGTTCTTAGTCTTCTTCCAAGATGGGTGCACTTAATTCCATCAGGAAACCTTCCAATACTTGCAACTTGATACTTGTTCAAGGTGATTACATGATATCATATTCGGATAACTCAACCGCTTATGCCACCATTCTGCCTGCTAGATCTAGATTTTTGAGGATTCTTTTTATTGGATAATTTGTCTTGATTATCACTAGGTGTCCCTGAAAGTATTGCCTGAGTTTCCTGACAGCTAATACCACTGCCAGTAATAACTGTTCAATCTTCTGATAATGAATCTTAGCTCCTTTGAGGACCTTGGCAACGAAGTAGACCGACCTTTCCTCATCGTAGTCGTCATGTACCAACAACGAGCTGGTTTCTTTCTTGGATACTTCCAAATATAAGATGAGAATTGAATTCTTCCTGGGTGTTACCAAAATCGGCGGGGAAGACAAGAACTTCTTCAATTCCACAAATTCCTTTTTGCATTCTTTAGTCCATGCGAATTCGACTGACTTCTTGGTAGTTGCACAAGATTAAAACCAAGTTTAGGAAGCTAGTATCCCTGTTAGTTGTTGGACTTCTTTTACTGATGTCAGACTTCTCATGTCAGTGATGGCTTGACACTTGTCCTGGTTGGCTTCTATTCCACGGTGTGTCAACAAAAAGTTGAGGAATTTATCGGTTTGTACCCTAAAAGTACACTTATCGGGGTTAAGTCTCATATCAAAATTTCTTAAAGATTGAAAAGTTTCCCTCAGATCTTCCACATGCCTTCTTTCCTCTTGTGTCTTGACTAGCATGTCATCCACGTATACTTCAAGGTTTCTTCCTATATGAGATGAAAAAACCATATCCATTAACCTCTGATACGTAGACCTAGCATTTTTTAGCCCAAATGGAATTACTTCATAGTAATAGTTGTTCATATCTGTCATGAAAGCCGTTTTGGGGGCGTCAGCTAGGTCCATATGTATTTGATTATAACCTGAGTAGGCATCCATGAAGCTGAGTAAACGAAAACCTGACGTAGCATCAATCAATCTATCAATCTGTGGTAACAGGTAGGGGTCCTTCGGACAAGCCTTGTTGAGATCGTAAAATCTATACACATATGCCATTTTCCTCTAGTACGTTGGCCAATCGCTGGACTTACGTCAGACTCCGATCAAACAAACACACACAGGAAACCGACTGCCAATTGCTAGGCTTACATCAGACTCCAAACAAATAAGCACTAACAAGAAACCGAATGCCAATCGCTGGACTTACATCAGACTCCAAGCACACACACAAATCAGAAGGGTCTCGATTGCAACTAGGGCAAGAGAAAGGGAAGGTCTCAATCGCAATGGGGGCGAGAGAAAAGGATTAAAGTTAGTTGTTAGTCAAACTCGACGAGACATCGCATCTAGTGCCTACGTATCTCATCTGGACATGAGAATCAGAGTTGCCGTAGTTCGGCTAAACTATTTCTGTTTGTTTTGTGTTTTTTAGGTGAACAACGTCACTACGCAATCTACCGGATGCTCGACCTTTGGAGACTTACTCACCTGTAGTAGAAGGAGTTAACGTGTCCTTAAGAGGGGATCAAATTTGTTTGTGTTTTAGGAAAGCTCACGCAAGAAAGGAAGTCCTAGACGAAGGAACCGTGCTACCTTAATTGACATGCAAACGAGAGACTACGCGAAGTCTAGCAAACCTAGGGGATACAATCATACCACACAAACACATACAGCATGAAGTAAATACACCAACAAGGGGCTCAAACATCAAGGCTGGGCTTTAGTCAAGGGGTCATATCAACCTCGACAAACAAGCTGGCTGGAAGGGTATCTGAGGCTCTTAACCACTGACATTGACCGTCAGGGTGAGCAGATGAAAGGGTAATGAGGATAAGACCTCATAGCTCTTAACCCGGGTCTGGGTGAGCTTCAAATCAATGAAGGTGTGGGAGTCCAGAATGCGGGACTCTACTCCACTTGACTGACTCTATATACAATGATCTTGGGTGTTTATTCAAGATGCATCAGCACGTAGTGCGAGCAAGATGAATGACTCAACTGAATAGCAGGGGATGGATTGTACATCCCTTCTATCTGCCAATGCCTCTTCACTTAGGAGGTCTTTGAAGTACATGGCACAAACATAAACAACCACAAACATTGCCTCTTAAGGAGGGCTTCAGACAGGCGCCTGCCAAAAGAAAATGACAGGTCTTCCAGACTACATGGAGAATAAGAAGTTACCTAGGTGGTATGCCAACCACAAGCAAAGCAACTCAAGCAATGAGTTAAAACGGCTAAAGTACCTGTAAGAAAAACTAAACAATCAGTACTATGTTCAGACAAACAATCAACAGTTAACAACAGTGGTTCCTAATATACACAACAAGCAAGCTTTATGTGCAAGCATTCAAATTGTTTCATCATCTCAAATGACCTACAAACAGAAAGGGTTAGTGGACAAAGTAAAGGAATCTCAAATCATGAGATCAACATCATCCCTTAGGACTATAAGCTTGAACCTGAAATGCAAAACTCAAAAGATGAGTACAAAACCCCTAGGGCAAAGCCTAGGGTCAAAGGTGGAGAAAAAATTCAAAACAGAAGCTAATACTCAACATGAAGCAACTTTAAACAAGTAAGAACATGTCCTAAAAAGGACCAAGTCAAAAGCATTAATCAAAGTAATCATTCAACCAAGAGAAGGCAAGGCAAGCAAAAGGTGCATACAATTGGTCAACAAGAATCAAAATTCCATATTAAAACAGAAATGAGTCAAACAATCATGGAAATTTTTATGAGCATACAACATGTCAAACATAATCATCATGCCAAAAATTATAAACAGAAGAGCTCAATTGGCAAGGCAATGAAAATGGAGAAGATCAACATCAAATTGTGTGACACACATTGCCACACCATACAAACACATGCATAAAACAGAGATGGAAAATGCTAAAAATGCCAAACCAAATCTCACAATTCATATATCATGTTGGGAATCAGCACACAAAATTTCATGGCAATTGGATCATTATTGAGCATTTCACAACAATTTGAATGAGGCATGTCACAAAAGCATACATGTTCAATTAGTCTAACACAATTAAAATTCCAACCAGGCACAATTCCAGAAATCCACATCAAAAAATAGAAGACATTCATATGATCATGTAGAAAAAAATCTGGAATTAATTGGATCATCAAGCTATTTTTAAGGATTTTTTGAATGAGCATGCATAAAATGAAATAAAAATTGAAAAGCATGGAAAATAATGAAAATGAAATAGAAATAGGAAATGCTATCAGGCGGATTCGAAGCGAGGTAATGCCAAAACGACGTCGTTTCAAGGCCAGGGAATTAAAAATGAAAATCCAAAATGCTGGAGCACGGATTCGAAGCATGTATGGCGCGCTACGCAAAAACGATGCCGTTTTGGCCTAGGGTTAGCAGACGGAGGCGCACACTATTCATACACGGCCGACTATGGTGGAAACCACCGTCTCCTACCTTGAGACGGTGGTGAACAATAACGACCTCCAAATTTTTTTCCAGAATTTCGAATGGCATACACCAATGGAAAGCTTACAACACGTAGAACTCAAATCTATCATCATCTTAGCCTAAAACAACATGTATCGTGCAAATTGAACAAAAAACATACATGAACTCAAAACTTCAATTCATCATATCTCCATGAATACTTGTCCATTTTTCAAGATTTTTATATCAGTAGAATCAGCAAGCAACGAACTACAAGTCTATGGCAATAAAAACAAGAATTAAGCTACTCAAAAATCTGACCTCTTGAAGCTCCAAAATGGCAGTAGTAGATTCAAGGCTTGGCAAGCATCCAAATCCAGTCCTGAGATGATATTATGAAGTTTGATGTATGAATTGAAGCCTGGAGATGCTTGGATCTAGCTCAAAAGTCAATTTCCATCTTCATGTTCTTGAGCTTCATGTGCTTAATTCTTCACCAAATTCTGCAAATCAAAGCTTGATCTATACTGCATAATGATCAGAGAACACAAATATGCAAGAAAATCCAAGTGTTATGTGGAAAAATTTTGAATTATGGTGGAGAGAAATTTTGGAGGGAAAGTTTGAATCTAGATCTAGAATTGTGAATTGTGAAAATTCTGTTAGGATTAGGGCTTTATATGATGTGTTAATCCATTTGCTAATTAAAATTAAGCATGGTTAATGAAGTTTTAGTGAGAAATAAGGTGTAGTGCAAAAATTGATTTTTCACCCCATGCATGCAACATGCACGTGAACAGTACCACATGGCCATGCAATTTCACTTAAAATCATCTTATGAACATGTTGGAATGGTTAAAAAGCTCATATGATGCACCAAATTCAAATTCATGATTTTCCCTCCAAAATGAGCATGAATGAGCAAATGGTCATGTGATGAAATTTCATGCAATGTGATGAATGATTTGGAAAATATGAGTCATAAGGAGAAATATGCAAAAAGAGGCACTCAATTTGGAGTTTTAGATCAAAAGTTATGGCTTGTTGAAGTTCCATGCACACTTGGCAATGATTTGATCATATGTCCTCAACCATTCATCAGATGCTCATGATCTTGGACTTTTTGGAAATGGGAGAGAAATATCTTCAACTTTCATGTTGGACAAAATTTCATTTGAAGCTTCTTTGATGTTGGAAAGTCAAGTTGAATGTGATCCAAAAACTTGCCATTTTTGGAAACTTTAAATTACAGGTGACTTTCCATTTTGGGAAACTTTTGATCTGGCTTCAAAATCTTCAAGGTATGAGTTTGACATGATGAATAAACCTCTTTTGGACATGTATGAGGTGTCTCAAACCATTTCTCCACCTCCTAGCCCTCAGTTGACTTGCAGTTGACTTTTACGGGCCCCAGATGACCTGAAATGCACTGATGACTTTTGAGCCTCTAGCACTTGGTCAAGTTGCTTCAAAATGAACCTTGGTTCACATAAGCTCTCTAGCATACTCATGTGGATTCTTTTCAAGGAAATGCTTGGTCTTTTGCACTGAGGAATTCTCCTGATGCCAGTCTTGACTGATAAGATGCAATACACTATGCAATGTTAATGACCTAAAAATGAAATGAATGCATGAATGGGGGGTGCAAATTTGAGGTGCTACACTACATATCCGCCTTCTAGGGGATACTTCATGGTCAAATAAAGGGTGGACAACACCGCCTCTAGAGCATTGAAAACTGGCCTCCTGATGATGTTGTAGGGTGATGATGCATTCATGATCAAATACCTTACCTTAATGCTTTTTGAATTTCTCCTACTTCCAAAGATAGTCATCATAGGCACATGACTCAGCACCTGAACCTGCTCCCCGAAGAACCCGGCTAGAGTTCCCTTGAAAGGTAGAAACTCGGATGTGTCCATGTTTATTACCTTTAAAGCCTCCCAGTATAATATGTTGGTTGAACTGTCTGGGTCAATTATCACCCTTTTGATGCTCTAGTCATTAATTTGTACCTTTATGACTACGAAATCATTTTCATGTGCCATCACTCCTTCAGAATCTTGTCTTGAGAACCCAATGATAATTGGCTTCTCTTCTCTTATGGATGACGAGCCTTATGATACATGCATCACTGATTGGGCATATCTTTTTTTTAGTTGAGCATGTCTCACCTCAACCTGCAAATCCTGTCGATATGGTATTTAGTGTGTGATGAGCCACCCTAGTTTCATGTACTTCCTCAATGTTCTTCCCCTTTTTGGTGGATGTATTCTCTGAATCAGATTCTCTTATGGATGGACTTCTTTTTCCTGTCGATCCTTCTGGTTCCTTCACATATGCTAGTAACTAACCTCTTTGGATTAGATTCTCTATTTCTCTCTTTAAGTGATGAAAGTCTTTTGTATGATGACATTTCAGCCGATGGTAAGCACACCATGTCCATGTATTTTTCCCTACTACATCGTTAACTCTCCTAGGTCGATACATCTCAGGTAACAATTTGAGATGATACACTTCCTTCAAAATGTCGGCCCACTTCATATTGAGAGGAGTGTAGTTCTCGGATAATTTATCTTAGGGTCTTCGATAAGGTCTCATTTTGACCTGTCTCTTGAGACGTGCTTGTGGTATTCTCTTATGGACCCAGATCCTTCGTGTTTGAATCATGTTTTTTCTTTAACGTCCTAGGACCACTTTTCCATGTTGCTTTCCTCCCCTTTAACATAGTATTTTTCTCTGCTCATGACCTCCTCCATGATGGTGGCCGGTTTTTGCGCTAATGACTCATTGAAGTGATCGGCCTTTAGACCGTTTTGAAAATCTCCCACGAACATCTCTTTATTTTGATGGGAGACTTTGATGGTTTCTTCATTAAACCTCGCCATGTATTCCTGGAGATACTCGGAAGGTCTTTCTCGGACATTGAAAAAACTGGTTGTAGTAACCTTTCTGTGCTTGCTAGCGGAAAAGTGGTATACCATTATTTTAGTTAGGTCTTGGTATCTAGTAACCGACAGCCTCAACAGACTCATATACTAGCGTAGTGCCACATCTTTGAAGGTTCCTTCCATGAGTTTGCACTTCAAGGAGTCGGAAGCCCCGACTATTGACATCAGATTATTTAGTGATATTGTGTGTTCATGAGGATCGCTTTTTTCCATCAAAAGATGGCAAAGGTGGTGGTTTCAAATTCTCTGGGACTTTATCATCCCAAATCATTTCTAACAGAGGTTAAGGATCAAATAATTCTTCCTTATCCTCCAATTCCTTCATACTTTGTGATTGCTGCAAAGTATGAACACTTTCTTGTAGAGATTCATTTTGTTGGCACATGTTCTCCACAATTGCTAGGAGTTGAGCCATATCTGGAGGATGGTGATCATCACTCATAGATGATCCAAACATAGTGTTGATGGTGATATAGTGTATGTTTTTTGTATGAGGCATGTGGAAATTTTACTAAGGCCCCACGGTGGGTGCCAAATGTTCTTGCTAAACATTATTTGGAGAAATCTCCTTGAAGTCTGGCTAGGAGAGATTGCAATTGTCTTATTAAGTTAAGAGGTATTTAGTAGTTGTCATTTCCTTCATGGAGGAAGTTCCCTTTTATACTGTATGACTCCTCAATGATCCTTTAAGGCATTCCTTTTCACATCACTCTTTAAGATAACTCCATATAACATCTGATGCCCTCTATAATTACCAGAAAACATCTTTTCCATCAATATTTGTAACTCCTATGCAATCATGGGGTCATTTCGTAACCGTCTCTCGTGACGGTCCATATGGTTTCCTAGTACTAAAATCGGATCCGACTTATCATTTGTCCATGTTATCACGATATCAGCTCTGACGTGCTTACTATGTGTCTGAATGGTTCCTAACCGAATTTTGACCTATGTAAAGTTATGACTGTTTGGCCTACTTGTTTTCACCTACTCGGTATTCCAAGAACTCGGCCTCAGAGAGTTATGGGATGTACACTAGGGTTAATAGTTATTTTCCCCACTCATATGGGCACAATTTGAAAAGCTCCATGTGAAAAAAAAAATTGGGTTCCCTTCCTAACTTATGAAGAACCATCTATTTTGGTCCTTATCATACTCCGACATCAAAATAAATGACATGACAGACCTTCATTTATTTTTTAATTTTTTAATGACATAATCAGCCAAATTGTTTTTTTTAGTTTTTAATTTTTTTAAATCTATGTAGCTTTTATTTTTTATTTTTTGGACTTGGAAATTTTAAAAGCAATAAAGATTAAAATTATGCACCAAAGAGGGTTTGAACCAATGTTTTAAAAAATATGATTGAACCAGTCGGTTCATCCGATTGGACTGGGAATCGGAGTTGAATCTGATTCAATCAACCTTTCAAAATCGTAAATGGGTCAAAACCGGCGTAAAATCGAAAATACCAAATTGAACTATCTAAGACTGTATGAACCAAAGAATCAAAGTCGATTTTGTAAAACCGTATGGGTAAAAAAAATGCATCAAATTGGCGATTTTTTTGTTGAAAAAATTAGTTTGTCAATATCAAAACTTAAAACATTCTTCATTCACAAAATACAATTCTTTGTTTTTCTTCAACCATACAAACTTATAAATTCTCTCAATGTATTATAGTCTTTCTTCCAACTACGCCCCATCATCATCACACAGTCTTTTCAAACATAGTTGTGTTGTCCAACTCAATATTGATTGTTGTTCAACTCAATATTATTTGTTGTTGTCCAGTTATGACTTATTTATCGTCTTTTAACTTGAATTTGCCTAATATTGTTCAATTAAGTATATCATATTGTTTATTTTTGTTAAATATAACTTATTTAATTTAGGTATTCTTAATTATTTGAATTTTATTTTAGATGTTATGTTCTATTATTTAATTTTATTTTGAATTAGTTTAACTTATTTTATTGTAATTCTTTCATTTGTTCAAATATTATTAATTGAAAGTTGAAATTAGGCGTACAATTATGTTGTCTTACTATGTGTACTATTGATTCTATTGTATTAAGTTTGTAATTGATTGTTGAAATATTTATTTTATTAAGTTATAAATATATGATTGTGTATGACATATCTAAGAAATTTAGTTTTATATTATTAATTTACTTTAAAACGGTTTAACTGTGGGTTTAATCAATTTAACTTTAAACAGGAAATTTCACTGATTCGACATTTCATCTTATTTTTAAAGCATTTGTTTGGACCCATGACCCCAACCTCGATGTAGTTTGCTTTGTTTTATTTTTTTAGGAAATGTACTAACTAAATGTTATTAAGTGTAAAAAAAAATATTAAAAATATTTCAATATTTATTTAAAAAATATTTATTAAATATTATTTCTAAATAAATATTTATTACAAATCTATTTATTACATAGTGATTGTAACAATTATTAGTTTGAAATATATAAAAAAAAATCATATTAAAAGAAAATATATTTCAAATATTTTAATCACACTTTTATTTCAGTTATTTTATATTTCCTATTTAATAATATTTGTTGAGTTTTGGTTTGATAAGGGAATTTTTTTAAAATACTCAAATATATTTTTAAAATGTCATTTATATTTTAAATTGTGTTTAAATATTTTAACACATTAAACAAATTTTAAATGATATTAAAACACATTTAAATGATATTTAATCATATTTAAATATGCTTTGGAATATTTAAATATATTTAATCATGACTTAATTAGTGACGAAGTTTTTAATTTAATATTTTATTTTACTTTAGTCTCTTATCTAATCAACATTACTTATTACTCTTAAAAACTATTTCTTTAGTCTAATTGGTTATTTTAATCAAATTTTATAAGAAAACGTTAACTTTTAGATACGTGTTACGGTTACAATGCAATTGTTAAGAATTGAATAAACATAAATAAAAAAAATTGATATCTTGTTTAAACTGAAGGAAGTTTTGTTTTCGGAGTTTAAAACCCCACAAGTGATTTACTAGACTTAATTCCCCTGTAATAGTGTCGAGTATCGTATTTGTATGAATTTTATTTAAAACCAGTTGTTTTTGCATCTCACCCAATTATAGTTTGATTAAGAAAATTTATAATAAATGGCTGCCATCATATCCATCCACAACATAACAATCTAGGAAAAACATGTGACCCAAACTCATTGCATTATTAAGAGTAGAATAACAAGAACACATTACAATGACCATGGCCATGAACCATATGGAGAAAAAAAACTCCTAAAAGAAATATAGCTTCTAAACGTTGTAAAGACCGCTCATTGTAAGCAAAAAAAATTAACCAACACTCAAAGTAAATGTTGATACATGAAAGTAGTCAATTAAAAGAAAGAAAAAAAAACATTGAACAACAACGACGATAAAAGTCCACAACAAATAGCATCATTTGCTAACTAGTTCTAAAATATATGTTGTAACAGAATAATGCTTTCTTGTACTTGACATTAACACTAACATTCTGAATAAAGAACTATCGACAATTCCTTTTATAACCTAAAAAGTGGAAATTAAATAAAGAATAAGCATTTTTATGGCATAATGAAACTTCAAATTGAACCAAAAAATAACTAGATCCAACATACCATTTTCATTGACCTCCTGTTTTCTTGATCAACGTCCCCTTCAGCTCCTCCATATCTCGCCCCACGGTTAAGCCGTGTAGAGATCTTAGAGCATTCTGATTCTTTCACCAGCTTCCTTTGAGGTGTAGCTCTACAAACTGTAACAGGCTGAACAGTCGGGTACCTATTGTTGGATTCGAAATTTCACCACCTTCCCTTGGATTCAAAATTTCACCCAATCCCTCTCTGTAATAATAGTTTGAAGCAAATACTTTTAAACATTTTATAAACAAATATAGATGTTAAAAATGGAGAATAAGTAGAGAAATATTATAATCAAAATTAATATTTTTAATTCTTTATTGATATTATGGTTTTAGAACATATTTAATTCTTTTAGAAGTGTATTGGATTTGGAAAAAAAAAGTATAAGGTGTGAGATACGTGTTATATGAGTGTCATACAGATGTCAGACACCGATTCAACAAATATTGAATTATATAAAAAATTATGTTTTTGACGGCACTTGTCTGATTTTTTTCGATATATGTTGTACAAATGTCAGACATCGATACGTGTCAGACATCGTGACACGCCTATGTCTCGAGATGTTCGTGCTTCATAAAAAAAAGTAATCATATAAGAATAAAAGATAAATAAAAATAATGCTTAATAAATAATAAATAACAAAACATATAAGTGATTATATAAGAATAAAAGGTAGATAAAAATAATGTTTAATACATAATAAATAATAAATAACAAAATATTACATGTTAAATAAAACAATTCCTAAACTAATGTCAGCTAAATGACAAGTATATAAAACTTAATGGTTTTACACAAAATTTAAGACAGAATTAATCTGACTAATAAATGAGATCTAAATGACTTAAAATGGAGGTTTAATAAATAAAAGATTAAAGTGAAACTTTAAATTAAGTTAATGGGAAAAGAATATATTAGGCTTTTAATTATTTGATTTCTGTTTGATTAATAATAATAATAATAATAATAATAATAATAATAATAGTAAATAATATCTCTTACCGTTTAATCTAAAATTTTGTGTTCAAATTCAGTCATGAGCACGCAACAATGTTAAATCTCTTAAGAAAGAGCTTTGTCGTCTATTATGATCCTTCCGGATCCAAGAATTAGTCTTTATTATTGCACATGGAGGATATCCGTTTTATATAAAAACTAATAGTAAATACAAATAAATATCTATTTAAGAAGAACATATATACTAAAACAGTGATTTTTTCAATAACAATGTTTTTCAATTAAAATGCCATAATAACCATCTTTTTCAGTTATTTACCAAAATATTCATATTTAAATAAATAAAAAATCACAACAAAGAGAAGGTGCTACTAATATCGGCGCATGCATTAAAGAAATACACATAGGCGCCTATCTCACTGGCACATGTATTACCAATGCGCCAATAGGTCTAACGCATGTGTTGTAGGTCAAAGAGGTAAGTAGGTTTGACGCCAATGTGTATTGGCTTTTTTTTAAAATTAAACTTATAATTAATTAAAAATAAAAAATTGTGAAATAAAAAATTAAATACTAATACTATTTAATTTAAATAGAATTACATGCCGGAAAATTTTGTAAACATATTTTTTAACGACCCACTCCTGGCGTTGCCTTTGTCGTTGAGGCCTCCCACGATATCCCTGAGGTGTTTGGTGTCTCCCAGGATTCACCTGAGGTGTTTGGTGAGAGGTCCATGAAATTAACCCCGAAGATGTTGTAGTTTGGACTACAAAAACAATAATCATCCCACTACAACAAATAATGCTTTTTATGATGAAATTTTCACCACGAACAATATAAAATTGAGGGTGTATGTAACGGGAGCGCCTTGTTTTTTTTATAAAAAAAATCAACTACCTCAGTTTTTTGAAAAGCCAACATAAATATATGCTTAGAGTTTGAGATTCGTTTCCCATCTCCTGCAGTTTTATATTTATATGGAACCAAAACGACACCTTTAATTTTTATAGATTTTACGTCAGATATGTTACCTCGGTTTTCATGAAAATTGAGATAAATACTCTCTAATTTTCTATTCTTTTTGGAACCAAAAATGCCCCTTTATTTTTTAAAGATTTTACGTAGGATATGTTACATCGATTTTTTCAGTATAATCGTGATAAATATTCTTTATATTTTTTATTCCCTCAGTGTCTACCTCATTCACTTCTTAAGCCCTAGCTAAAGAACACTTCTTCTCCAGCCAACGAAAAAACACTTATTCTCCAAGGAGCCCTAGCAAACGAAAAAACTCTATCTGGTATGTTATTATTGTTGTTCTTCTTCTTGTTGTTGCTTTGGTCTATTACTGTTGTTCTTGTTATTCTCCATTACTGTTGTTGTTGTTGTTGTTGTTGTTGAGAAGCTTTATTTTTGTTGGTTGTGTACTATTTTTATTTTTTTCATAAACTTTATGTGGTTATGGATCATAGTTGGATGAAAGTCAATAGATTAAGTATAGAGTACGAGAATAGATTGAAACAATTTCTTGATCTCGCTGGAAAAAAAACCTTTCTTACAATAATGAGATTTTTTGATGTCTTTGTAAAAACTGCTTTAATATGAAAAAAAACATCATAGGGATGTTATATTCAATCATTGTTGTTGTGATGGAATTATCCAAAATTACACAAAATGGATATCACATGGTGAAGCGACAAAAACAAGACATTTGTCACATACGGTTGAAGATGATGAAGTTATGAATGATACTATAGAAGATATCATTCGTGATATTGGAGTTAATGTTTTCAAGAATGCTAATACGGTAGATACTTTGCGAAGAGACATGGAAGATTCTTTGTATCCAGATGTAAAAAATTTACAAGATTGTCAGTTGTGCTAAGACTATTTAATCTTAAGACAATAGGTGGGTAGACAGATAAAAGTTTCTAAATATTCATTCTATACAAAATCAAAGGATGATTGTAGCACCATGCAAAATAATGGGGTTATGGTTGAGACTGAATCCATCTACTTTTCTAGTTCCAAAGATAACAATCATGTACTAGTATCTAGGACGTATTTTGGGGTCATTGAGGAGATTTTGGAGATTGAGTATGTTTTTTTTAAAGTGCATTTATTTAAGTGCAAGTGGATTGATAGTAACACTGGTGTAGAAACCGATGAATTGGGATTCACACGGGCTGATATTCGTAAGGAAACTTATATGAATGAACCTTTCGTCATGGCAACCCAAGTAAAATAAGTTTTTTATGTCATTGATCCTTCTAACACTAGATAGTCGATTGTTCTTCAAGGTAAACATCTTCTCGATAGTACTGATAAAAATCAAGATTTTAACTATGAGACACCTTGTTTAGCAACACATGTACGTTAAGCATCTGAAGAAAATGATTCAGATGATGTGCATGCTATTCGTCATGATCATGAAAAGGGGATATAAGAAAACTAGTAAGTAAATGTTTTATATCCCTTTAAAATTTATAACTAATCATTTTACTCATTTTTAATCATTGTACTATATATTTAAAGTTATTGTTGATTGACCTAATTAGTTTCAAATGTTGTTCAAACCATAGGGGCTTAAGGACCAGTGGAAAATCTCATTGGACAACCTACAAAACTTTCCATTTTGGTTATTGCTTTTGTTTCATAATCCTTTGTTTTAATTTTGAAAATGGTTTTGTAATTGGTTCTGTAATACAGGTTTCAAAAAATATGGTTCTATATTCCTGTAATTGATTCTAAAAATCTGATTATATATTAAGGAACATGGTTCTGTAAATGGTTCTGTAATACAGGTGCAAACGACAGTACAAAAAAAACATTACCTCGGTGTTTACATAAAACCGAGGTAATAACATTGGGCATGCCATCCAATTCTGAAAATAATAAAAATGCTGATGTTGGGGGTCAAACCCACAGTCTTTTAATTTCTAACCTCGGTTTTAGAATCACCAAGGTGACAAGTGATTTCTTTTCATGCCGTCCTTCGTTACTGTTAAGAGATATTATAGGGATATTATTTGATATAGATTAATTATAGGAGATTACAGTTTTATTATAGATTTATTATAGCTTTATTATAGGAGATTTACATACCTAAGTAAGCTAATACTGAATTGTATAAATCCCAAAATTGTATTCTTGTAAAGACACGAAATATGGAATACAGAATTTTCCAATTCCACTTTCTGCTATTCTGCTAACATGGTATACAAAGCATAGGTCATCGATCCCTAAAAAAAATTCTCTCTTTTCTGCAACATCAGTATATCTACTTGCAGATCTGTACAAACTCAGTCCTCCATTATCTTGTTCATTTGTTCATCTCTGCATCATGGAGAAAACTGATATTGTTAAACCCATTACAACAACCTTGACCGGACCAAACTACAATCTCTGGGTCCAAGGAATGAAGAGTTTTCTGATCGGACGCAAGCTTTGGCGCATAGTCACCGACGATGTCGTCAAGCCAACTCAAGGCGAAGATGAATCTGCTACAAAATTTGCGGACCGCCTTGAAGATTGGGATAGTAAAAATCATCAGATCATCACGTGGTTGCGCAACATGTCTGTACCGTCTATTCACATTCAGTTTAATAACTACGATACTGCAAAAGAAATTTGGGAATTCTTGAAAAACCGCTATCAAACAACTGGACTTGCACATTATTATCAGTTATGGACCACACTTCACAATACCAAGCAAGAACCTGGTCAATTAGTGAATGAATTTCTTGCTCAAATCCAACCAATTTGGCACCAAATATCTCTGGCCAAAATCAGTGAAGACCACATTCATCTCATTCAAGTCCTTATGGCTCTTCAGCCCGAATATGAAGTCGTACGAGCCTCACTGCTACATCGAAATCCGCTTCCATCATTGGACACTGCTATTCAAGAAATCATTTTTGAAGAAACACGTCTGAACCTAGACAAAACTCCTCAAATAGATGCTGCTCTTGCAACTACTCGATTCTCACATCAGAAATCGAATCATCATCCATGTAAGAATTGCAATCGCACCGGTCATATATTTGCTAACTGTCCTACTATAGAGTGTAGGTACTGCCGTGGTATCGGTCACATTCTTGAACATTGTCCCACGCGACCTCCAAAACAAAATCGTGGCTTCACCAAATCCAAGAATGTTCCAAAGTCTGGATCTTCCTCCATCTCTGCTGCTGCCACTGAAGGTTCGACGACCATTACTATGAGTGGTATTGAAGCTTTAATCAAGCAGGTTATGTCTTCCAATACCTCTACTTCCATGTCTTCTACTTCCGGTAATTCTCGTTGGTTTTTTGATTTTGCATGTAGTAATCATATGACCACTGATATTAAATTATTACCTGCTGCGACACTTGTTTCATCTCTACCACCAATCCACACAGCCAGTGGCAATACAATGAACATAACTCATACCGGTCATGTATCCACCTTAAATCTCACCCTTCCTGACACATATTACATTCCTAACTTGAAACTCAATCTTATTTCCATTGGTCAATTGTGTGAACAAGGACTGAATGTTTATTTTCCCCCTCTGGTGTTCAGGTACAGGATCCACAAACGAAGCAGATCATTAGGACGGGTCATAGGGTGGGTCGGTTATTTGGGGGCCTTCTCCTATTTCTTCAATAAATGGTTTTCGTTATTTTGTATTGTTTATTGACGATTTTTCTCGGTTTACATGGATATATTTTTTGAAAAATCTCTCTGAATTACCTCAAACCTATATTTCTTTTGCTCGTATGGTTAAAACACAATTTTCTTGTGCTATTAAGATTCTTCGCACAAACAATGCGATGGAATACCGTGAATCTTCATTGCTTCAGTTTCTCAGTCAGCAAGGCACCGTGGTTCAACGTTCATGCCCTCACACCTCCCAACAAAATGGTCGGGCTGAACGAAAACACCGTCACATCCTTGACTCAGTTCGTGCTCTTCTCCTCTCAGCCTTGTGTTCAGAAAAGTTTTAGGGGGAAGCAACTCTTAATGTTGTCTATACAATTAATCGGCTTCCCACCATAAATCTTCAAAACTTATCTCCTTTTGAAAAACTATTTGGTAAGTCTCCTGAATATTCCATTCTTAAACCTTTTGGATGTGTTTGTTTTGTTCTCTTGCAGCCTCATGAGCACACAAAATTACAACCACGTGCTAGCTTGTGTTGCTTTCTTGGCTATGGCACAGAACACAAAGGATATCGCTGTTGGGATCCAATCTCTAACAGATTACGCATCTCACGTCATGTTACCTTTTGGGAAAACACAATGTTCTCCTCTCTTTCTACATTTCATCATTCCCTTGACACTGACTCATTTTATTTCACTGATCCCTCAGTTGAGTTGTTTCCAAGTTCTAATGAAGATAACTTCAATGACCTTAATACTCCTCTTCCCTCACCTGCTCCTAATGAACTTGTTCCAGATGTTGAGCTCAATACTCGTCCATCCTCACCTGCTCCTACTGAACCTGTTCCGGATGTTGATATTGTACCTGCATCTCGCCATTCCACCCGAGTAAGTAATCCACCTACTCGTCTTAGTGATTACCATTGTTACTCTGTGATCGGTCACCATTTCCATTGAATTCCCACCGTTAATCCGACATATTTTCATCACTTTGGTAAGATTTATGTTTGTTTATAGTTGCTTCAGAGTCGTTTATCATGTTTTGTTGGTTTGGTATCGCATTGCATTTGATTACAAGTTTATGTCAAAAAGATCTCTTTTACGCTTCGTTTGGTAGTGTTATTGTTACAGGCCATTGCACAGGTTTAAAAGCATTAATAGTGAAGTTATGGATACTCAGAAAGGCAAAAATATGAAGAGACAGTAGGTCAACACGGGCACCCGTGTGCTACAACACTGCCCGTGTTGTTGGTCAGGCAAAGCAAAGTGGGAGAAGAAAAACAGAGATCAACACGGGCACCCGTGTGGTGACACACGGATGTGTTATTTAAAACAGTGCATTAACACGGGCACCCGTGTGTACACACACGGCCCATGTTGTTGGGCGCGGCTTGGAAACCTAAACTTTTGCTTTGTGAACCTATTCTTCTCATTAAGGGTAGTTTGGACCTTTTGCTTGGAGGAGATTCAGTTGAAGCTATTAGAAGGCTTGGAAGGGAAAGGAGAGAACACTTTTTGACGTACGAAAGAAAACACGACATTGAGAAGATAGCTACTACGGAGGATTCGAAGACGGCGAGATTCAAGGGTTCTGACCATTGAAGATCCAAATCTCCTAGTTCTTTGTAATGTCTAATTTTCATACTATGATTTTGTTTCCGACTATGAGAGGCTAAACCCCCTATGTTAGGGGGGTGGTCCTGATTTGATCGTATGTTATGAATTTGAAAAAATGATTTCCTTATTACTATGTTACTTATTTCAATTCAATTGTGTGATGTTATCATGCATTTGTATCGGACAAATACAAATTGATCTATGACTATCAATAACAGGATTGTGATTGTTAGGGTTTTCACACAATTAGGTTTATGATTGCATCATCTAGGACTAGTAACTTTTGTAAACCACCGCAAACCTTGATATTGTTTATGATTAAAACCAATGATTAATTGAATGGACACTTAAGTAAGAATTTGGTAGTTTAATAGTTTCTTCCTTACGGACTTAAGGAAGAACATTCTGAGGTTAGGTAATTGAATGTGTCATATGTATTAAGGAAACCTTGACTGAATTCATAACTGGTTAAATCAACCACTTCCCCTAGCATGCTTTAACTTAATCAATTACATTTTTACTGTCTTTTGTGTTTATTGCTGAAATTCCTAAAACAACCAAACCATTATATTTTTGTTCTGATAGAATCAAAGTTAAATAAGTATTTCCTATGCAATCCCTGAGATCGATACTTGGAAATAAAACTCCTTATTACTACATCGGTAAAAATAGTACGTTTGCTATTTTTCTGATCAAGTTTTTGGCGCCGTTGTTGGGGATTGCCAAAATACATATTTTAATTTCTATTCTATCGAAATTTTGTTGCTCGCCAAATAAAATTTTATCAGTGACAATTTTGTTATTCAATTCTAATCTTTGTCTAACTTGTTTATGCGAGGTAAGGCCTCAACGGATTTTCCTTTTGACGCGGATCCAGAAAGAACTCTTCGCGCTAGGCTAAGACAAGCTAAGAGAGAAAAACTGGAATTAGCAGAGAAAGCGGAGGGGGAAGTTGTTTCAGTGCACTCAGAGAATTCAGATTCAGACGCGGAAACAGTTCCTGAAATCATGGCTGCTAATCCACCACCACCACCACCAGAGAGACTCCTCGGTGACTATGGTGGAACCAACACCCCGGGTGGTCGTATGACAATTGTCAACCAACTGGTTAATGTGGAACAATTT
Organism: Lathyrus oleraceus; assembly: GCF_024323335.1. Classification (NCBI taxonomy): domain Eukaryota; kingdom Viridiplantae; phylum Streptophyta; class Magnoliopsida; order Fabales; family Fabaceae; genus Lathyrus; species Lathyrus oleraceus. Next base: position 102,624,012 of record NC_066585.1, read on the forward strand.
CAGCTGCATCCCAGCACCATTAATCAACTCGAAAGACGGTCCTTCTCTGGAAGAGTGAATGAAGATGCCAACAAGCATCTGCAAAGATTTTTAACCATGAGCACAACACTGAAAATGCCTGGACTTAGCGAAGAAGCAATCCGACTTCGTATGTTCCCATTCACTTTAGCAGATGAGGCCGAAGAGTGGTTCTATTCCTTACCTGCTGGTAGTATCATTACATGGGAGCAAATGGAAACAACATTCTTGCAGGAGTATTTTCCCGCATCTGTGTCATTGCAAAAAAGATATGAGATCCTAAACTTCAAGCAGAAGGAGGGTGAGTTACTAGGAGATGCCTACAAAAGATTCAAGAGAATCCTAGTGGCTTGTCCTACTCACAACATGGATGAAACTGAACAGATGCAAATGTTTGTCAATGGCCTTCGAATTCAAATGAGACAAATCCTTGATTCAGCAGCTGGTGGCTCAGCCAACTTTGCAACAGCCACTGGTATGAAGAAGATAATTGAAGCTATTGCCTCGAACGAGCATTTGGAGTTATATGACAGGGTATCAAGCAAATCTGCAGTTATTGACTTGAAGCTTGAAACAAACAAGCAGGTGAAAATTGAAGAAGCTGTTGCTGCGGAGGTAGAGAAAAGGTTGAAAGCACTAAACATAGGTGCTCAGAAAGTGGCTCAAGTGCAACAGGCACCGAGTGATGTGTGTGGCATCTGCAATGGACCATACAATACTGTTCATTGCTTTGCAACACCGCAACAGATAGAAGATATAAAGTTTTTAAAGCAAAACAACCCCTACTCCAACACATATAATCTGGGGTGGAAGAATCATCCCAACTTTGCATGGAAAGATCAAAGAGGGAACGTGCAACAGCAGGCACAGGGTCAATATCAAAATCAATATCAGCAGCAGCAACAACAGGTACCTAAGAAGGCAGATTGGGAGATCGCAATTGAAAAGATGGCAGCTCACAACATCCAATTCCAAGAGGAGACTCGAAATAATCAGAAGAACACTACAGCATCCATAAAAAATCTTGAAATTCAGATGGGTCAAATTGCTCAACAGTTAGCCTCAAACTCCCAGACACCTGGCACGCTTCTCAGTGGGACAGTCGTTAATCCCCGTGATCAAAGTCACATTAAAGCTGTGGTCACCAGAAAAGAAAAAGCTAAGGAACTATAAGTTGACGAACAGGTCGAAGAAGATGGATTGTTGGAAGTTGACTTGGAGATTAGAGAAGAGCCAAAACAAACTGAAGAAGTGGTGGTGAAGCCGACAAGCCAGCAAGAGAAACAAAAACCAAAGATCATTCTTCCTTTTCCGACAAGAACAAAGAAGAAAGATCTCCATGACTTTTTTTTGAGAAATTCTTACAATTATTCAAGAAGCTCGAGATCAACATACCTTTTGCTGAAGCTCTGGAACAGATGCCGATCTACGCCAAATTCATGAAAGACATCATATCGAAGAAAAGGTCGATCGACGGCGAGCCAGTCATGTTAACTGAAACTTGTAGTGCTATTTTGCAGGGCCTAAAATTTCCGATGAAGAAAAAAGATAGAGGTGCAGTCACTATTCCTTGTACCATTGGAGACAGATCATTCAAAAAGGCACTGATCGATTTGGGAGCAAGTGTTAGTCTAATGCCCCTCTCGATTTACAAAAAACTTGAGTTAAGGGAGGTGCAGGATACTCGCATGACACTACAGTTTGCGGATCACTCTATGAAGAGACCCTATGGTATAGCAACAGATGTTCTGGTGAAGATTGATAAATTTGTATTCCCGGTGGATTTTGTGATACTCGAGATGCCGGAAGATGAGGAAATTCCTCTCATATTGGGAAGGTCGTTCCTTGAAACTGGAAGATGCATGATAGATATTGAGGAAGGAACCATGACCCTCAAAGTTTATGATGAAAAGCTCAAAATTGATGTGAGGGATACTATGAAATTCAAGGATGACGTAGGGGCGAGTAAAAGTATTGAAGTATTAGATACAGTTTTTGCTCAATCTATGCAGATTACAACACCCAAGCTTCCTTTGGAGAGAGTTTTGAGTTTATCTATCGTTGAGGGTACTAAAGGAATTGATGAGAAAGAATCTGAAGTGGTAGCGATGTTAAAAGAACAACCGCCTTGGGTTCGTTCCCGACCGCAACGGTGGGAAGAGCTTCGACCTAAAACATCTCCAGAATCAAAACAGGATATAAAAAAAGGGATAGAGTTGAAACTATTACCAGAACATCTCAAATATGTCTTTCTTGACAATGAGGAAAAATGTCCAGCAATCATCAATTCAGGTTTGAGAGAGATCCAAGAAGGAGAGCTAATCAAAGTCCTCAAGAAATACAAGGGTGTTATTGGATGGGCGATGGACGATTTGAAATGAATCAGCCCGACACTGTGTATGCACAAGATTTTGATGGAGGATGATCAGAAACCGGTTGTCCAACCTCAAAGAAGACTGAATCCAGCTATGAAAGAAGTCGTTTGCAAGGAGGTTATTAAACTTTTAGATGCAGGGTTGATTTACCCAATATCTGACCGTTCGTGGGTGAGCCCAGTTCATGTGGTACCAAAGAAGGGAGGGACAACTGTGATAAAAAATGAGAAAAATGAGTTGATCCCCACCCGTACTGTTACAGGTTGGAGAGTTTGCATAGACTATAGAAGACTGAACACTGCAACAAGGAAGGACCATTTTCCCTTACCTTTTATTGATCAGATGTTGGAAAGATTGGCAGGTCATGAATTCTATTGTTTTCTGGATGGGTACTCAGGGTACAACCAAATTGCTGTGGCACCTGAGGATCAAGAAAAAATAGCGTTCACATGCCCGTATGGAATCTTTGCTTATAGAAGAATGCCATTTGGTTTATGCAACACACCTGCGACATTTCAGAGGTGCATGACATCCATATTTTCCGATATGCTTGAGAAGCATATGGAGGTGTTTATGGATGATTTTTCGGTTTTTGGATCTTCTTTCGAAATTTTTTTGTATAATCTGTCACTTGTGCTGGAAAGATGTCAACAAACCAATCTAATCCTGAATTGGGAAAAGTGTCACTTCATGGTGAGAGAAGGGATAGTACTAGGTCATAAAATTTCCCATAAAGGAATAGAAGTTGACAAGGCAAAAGTGGAAGTGATCGCCAATCTCCCTCATCCTGTGAATGAGAAAGGTATACGGAGTTTCTTGGGACATGCAGGATTCTATCGTAGGTTCATCAAAGATTTCTCTAAGATCGCAAAACCTTTGACTAGCCTGCTTGTGAAGGATACTCCGTTTCTGTTTGACAAAAAGTGCAACGAAGCCTTCGACACTCTGAAAAATAAATTGGTGTCTGCTCCTATAGTGATCTCGCCTGACTGGTCTCTACCCTTTGAGATAATGTGCAATGCGAGCGACATAGCAGTAGGGGCAGTCTTGGGGAAAAGAAAAGACAAACTCCTCCACGTCATCTACTATGCTAGCCATGTGTTGAATCCAGCCCAAATGAATTATGCAACCACAGAGAAGGAGTTACTGGCTGTGGTTTATGCCTTTGACAAATTTCGGCAAAACTTGTTGGGAACAAAGGTAATTGTTTATACTGACCATGTTGCTTTGAAATATCTTTTTTCTAAACAGGACTCGAAGCCAAGGCTGCTTAGATGGATCTTGCTGTTGCAAGAATATGACCTTGAAATTCGAGACAAAAGGGGGTGTGAAAACACCGTTGCTGACCACCTATCTCGAATGTCCCCGATTGAAGAGACGGAAGAAGAACATCCCATAAAGGACGAGTTTATAGATGAAAGAATCCTCGCGGTGGTGGGTGTTCCTTGGTTTGCTGACTACGCAAACTACCTGGTGGGTGGTATAATTCCTGACGACTTTGGTTATAACAAAAAGAAAAAGTTTCTTCATGATTGCAGGTTCTATTTGTGGGACGAACTATTCTTGTATAAGAAAGGGGTAGATGGACTGATTCGTCGATGTGTCCCTGAGGAAGAACAAAATGAAGTCTTAAAGGCATGTCATGACTCAGATTATGGGGGACACTTTAGTGGAGACAGGACAGCCGCAAAAGTCCTCCAATCAGGGTTGTACTGGCCTACGTTGTTTAAGGATGCCCAAGTCATTGTGAAGGAATGTGACAGATGCCAACGGACAGGGAATATTTCTAGGAGGAATCAGATGCCTCAAAAGGGCATGCTTCAAGTGGAATTATTTGATGTTTGGGGGATAGACTTTATGGGGCCATTTCCACCCTTATTTGGAAAAATTTATATTCTGGTGGTTGTGGACTATGTCTCCAAATGGGTGGAATCCGTTGCCCTCCCTTCTAATGATGCGAGAGTAGTGGTAAACTTTCTCAAACAAAAGATCTTTTCAAGGTTTGGTGTGCCTAGAGCACTTATCAGTGATGAAGGAACACATTTCTTGAATAAGCTCATGGAGAACTTATTGAAGAAATATAATGTGAAGCACAAGATTGCCACACCATATCATCCCCAAACGAGTGGGCAAGTTGAAGTGTCTAATCGGCAAATTAAACAGATTTTGGAAAAGACAGTGAGTGCTTCAAGAAAAGATTGGGCGATCAAATTAGATGACGCTTTATGGGCGTACCGAACCGCTTTCAAAACCCCAATTGGCATGTCTCCGTATCAACTGATTTATGGTAAGGCGTGTCATCTTCCTCTGGAATTAGAGCACAAAGCCTTTTGGGCATCCAAGTTCTTAAATTGTGATCTTGCAAAAGCCGGTGAATCCCGAATTCTTCAACTTCACGAGTTAGAAGAATTTCGTAATCAAGCATATGAGAATGCAAAGATGTACAAGGAGCAAACACAGAAGTGGCATGATCAGAGAATCCTCAAGAAAGATTTCTGGGAAGGACAACTGGTATTGTTGTTCAATTCAAGGCTCAAGTTGTTTCCTGGGAAATTGAAATCAAGATGGTCCGGGCCATTTGTCGTGCATAAGGTCTCTCCCCACGGAGCAATAGAGATTAAGAACCAAAACAATGGGGATATATTCAAGGTGAATGGCCAGAGGCTGAAGCCCTATTACATAGGCCAAGAGTCTGGATTGATTGACCATGTGCGCCTCGCCTAATGAGGTGGACAACTGTCGAGCCATGCGACGTTAAATGAAGCGCTTCGTGGGAGGCAACCCACGTGTTCGATTGTTAACTTATTTTGTTTTTTTTCTTTTCTGTATGTGTGTGAAACGTTGTTGCAGGTAAGGAGTGAAACTTGGAGAGTATAGTCATAATCACCTCTCAGCGAAAGGATACCATACATATGAAGCATAGCAGAATTCAGAAATTGAGGAAAACAGGTCATCCACACGGCCCGTGTTGTGCTGCAAGAGGGAATACTGGGCATCCACACGGCCACCCGTGTTGTGACACACGACCGTGTTAATTAAAACAGTGGATTAACACGGGCGCCCGTGTGCAGGAACACGGCCGTGTTAATTAAAACAGTGAATTAACACGGGTGCCCGTGTGCAGGAACACGGCCGTGTTGTTCTTAACGGGTTGATTTTTGAAATTTTGTGATTTTGGGCAATTTTAATGTTGGGACCCACTTGATATTAAATCTCTTCCCCACCACTTATTCTCTCTTTTTCTGATTTTTTGAAAGCTTTTCTCTCCCTCTTCCTCCATTGTTAACCTAGCCTCCACCCTTTAAGCTCCACTTTTCTCATAGCTCCACTCACTTTTACCTCATCTCACCTTCACGAAAATCGTTCCTCTCGTCGTCCTCTACACAGTGACGGTGGCAGTTTTCACTAATCTGTTCTTTGGATTTTGAGAAAATTTTCAGGTACCATTATGCCCCCAAAGCGTATAAGCAAGGAGAAGGATGTAGCCACGTCTTCTCGGCCGAAGCAACGGGCTAGACGCTCTCCGAATCCTCATGGCATTTTGTTTGAACAACCGAATCATCAAGAGAGGTATGTGATTCTCGCTAAACGTAAGCTCATTCCGACACGATATATGTGTGATGCTACACTGGATGAGTTAGGTTTAAAGGAAGAGGTGCACCGTATGTTTCACAACATCGGTATGTTAGAATTCATGCAATTCGAAGCACCGACCTTCGCTCGTATCACACTTGAATTCTTAAGTACGATTGAGTTTAAGATGAGTAGAAGGTGGACAGGTTTAGAGATGGAATTTTATGGTCAAATTAATTTCCAATTGTTCGATGAAGATCACGAGTTATCTGTTGAGGAACTTGGGAGTATTCTGAGACTCCCGGTATCTGGACCCGGAACCCCTCCAGACACTTTTTCAGCAATTGATTTCTGGAGGGCTATTACAGGTAAAACTGGCTATAACCCTAGCTCGGGAAAAGCTTCTGGGATTCATAACCCTTGCTTCAGATATGCACAAAAAGGGTTAGCCTACACCTTGTTCAGACGGGGTGATAGTACCGGGGTCGCTGCTAAGAGAGAGTTATTTTTTCTTCATTGCATGGCCCACAATGAGCGAATCAATGCAGCTGCTTTCGCCGCCAATCATTTGAAGCAAGTTGGCCGCGCAACTACCGATGATATTTCTGTGGGTGGTATGATCACGTAGATTGCGGGCCACTTTGGGTATGATCAACTCTTGCTAGAAGAAACTGCAGTGGTGGGAAAGACTAAGATCGACATGCACACTCTAGTCAATCAACAAATGATTGCCATCATGCCGACTCATTACTCTCTGGTGATTCACAATGTGGAAGTGCTCGCACTACCAGCACCTGGTTCCATTAGCATTGTAAATGTTGCTAACTGGTTGTATACAGGTTCAGCCCCATCTGTAGGGGACGATGCTCAGTTTGACCATGACCTTTCAGGTGAGGAAATGGAAGAAGATGGGAGGCCAGCTACCCATGGTATGCCACCCCCACATGATTCGAGCCTACATGGTGAAGGATCCTCTTTTATGTCTCAGGACCAGTGGGGTTGGCTCCAAACTGAGATGGGAACTCTCCGCACCGAGCAAACCAGACAAGGTGCGGAATTAGACAGACAGGGTGTGGAACTGTTCCGACAAGGGACAGTCATGGATGACATGCAAGCCATGATGCAACGTCTGATGTTGCATTTCCCGCACGATCCTCCGCCTCCTCCACAACAGTGATCACTGTAAGTCCCCTTCGTTTTTGAATTTAAACATTGAGGTCAATGTTTAGTTCAAGTGTGGGGGGGGGGTTCTCTTTTCATGTTTTAATTCTCTTTCAATTTGTTTTGTTTTTGTTATGTTATCGTTATATTAGTGTGTTTGTTTGTTTTGTTTGTTTTCTTTTCTTTTGGACTTACTGTGTGTACAGAGTGATAAGAAACGGTTGGACGATCCCGGGATCAATGGTAGTGGATGAATGACACCCCTCAAACTTAGGCTGATAAGGCACCCCGGAAGTTGATGCAACCTTGAGAAAATAAAGTCGGACACAATTTGGGGACACCGGACCAAGAGAGCGGTATGGAAAAACCAAGTCAGAAAAGAACCACATAACACGAGGAGGCTTAAGAGCTTGCAAAGCTAACCAACATGGTGAGATCACAAAAATCCAAACACTGAATATCAGCATGAGAGTTCAGCCAGGTATGACTCTATCACTTTGATTTTGCGTATGTCCTTTTGACACATAACAGCATGACAACACACACTGAGGCAAGTTGTTTGTTTAGCCAGGGCCTTTCTAGCCATACCTATCTATATGTTTCCCTTCGTGAACCTCGTTGAGCCATAGCCTTTTGTTCATCATAAACCTATGTTAACCACTAATCATTCATTCCTTCCATCACTCGGCATGATTGTTGTGAGTTGCAAGATGTGCATAAAGCTAAGTTTGGGGTAGTAATCTAGAAAGATAGGGCAAGTGCATAATAAGAGATCATACAAAAAGAAAAGAATTGTGTATGTCCAAAAAGAAAAAAAAAAGAAAAAAAAAGAAAAAAAAAGAAAAACAAAAGACAAAAAAATGCATTTGCCGAGACTTAAGACTCTAACACCTATAAAATGCTCGAAAAATTTGAGTAGAAAAAGAGTCAAAAGAGTGAAATTAACCCCCAGAGTATACGTGATGCACGAGAAAAAGAGAAAGAAAAATCACACAACATGACTGCCGAGTTTAAAACCCTTTGTTATCCATTTTTTTGTTTATCCCACCGTACCCAAGCCCCGTTACAACCCAAAAGACCTCGTAAAGTGTGTGGAATCTGCTGTTGTCGTGACATTAGAATGTATTCAAATTTAAGAGTTTGGTACTGCATACTGTGCTGTGAGTGTACACCCCTAACCATGAGAGATGTTGTGAGTGTGTGAAAAGCTTGCAGGTGACGAGGCTTCTGATGTGGAAATGTGGCAAACTGCCTGAGTCGGAGAGACCTGAAACTCGATTGGAAAGGAATAACACAAATTGTGAAAGACTAGGTTGCATTGTGGAAAATGAATTCGTGGGTGACCTTTGTTTGGACTCAATACATCACTTGAGGACAAGCAATGAGACAAGTTTGGGGTTGTGATCGGTCACCATTTCCATTGAATTCCCACCATTAATCCGACATATTTTCATCACTTTGGTAAGATTTATGTTTGTTTATAGTTGCTTCAGAGTCATTTATCATGTTTTGTTGGTTTGGTATCGCATTGCATTTGATTACAAGTTTATGTCAAAAAGATCTCTTTTACGCTTCGTTTGGTAGTGTTATTGTTACAGGCCATTGCACAGGTTTAAAAGCATTAATAGTGAAGATGCCCATTTTGGAGAGCACACACGGGCACCCGTGTGTACACACACGGCCCGTGTTGTTGGGCGCGGCTTGGAAACCTAAACTTTTGGTTTGTGAACCTATTCTGCTCATTAAGGGTAGTTTGGACCTTTTGCTTGGAGGAGATTCAGCTGAAGCTATTAGAAGGCTTGGAAGGGAAAGGAGAGAACACTTTTTGACGTACGAAAGAAAACACGACATTGAGAAGATAGCTACTACGGAGGATTCGAAGACGGCGAGATTCAAGGGTTCCGACCATTGAAGATCCAAATCTCCTAGTTCTTTGTAATGTCTAATTTTCATACTATGATTTCGTTTCCGACTATGAGAGGCTAAACCCCCTATGTTAGGGGGGTGGTCCTGATTTAATCGTATGTTATGAATTTGAACAAATGATTTCCTTATTACTTTCAGTTCAATTGTGTGATGTTATTATGCATTTGTATCGGACAAATACAAATTGATCTATGACTATCAATAACATGATTGTGATTGTTAGGGTTTTCACACAATTAGGTTTATGATTGCATCATCTAGGATTAGTAACTTTTGTAAACCACCGCAAACCTTGATATTGTTTATGATTAAAACCAATGATTAATTGAATGGACATTTAAGTAAGAATTGGTAGTTTAATAGTTTCTTCCTTACGGACTTAAGGAAGAACATTCTGAGGTTAGGTAATTGAATGTGTCATATGTATTAAGGAAACCTTGACTGAATTCATAACTGGTTAAATCAACCACTTCCCCTAGCATGCTTTAACTTAATCAATTACATTTTTACTGTCTTTTGTGTTTATTGCTGAAATTCCTAAAACAACCAAACCATTATATTTTTGTTCTGATAGAATCAAAGTTAAATAAGTATTTCCTACGCAATCCCTGAGATCGATACTTGGAAATAAAACTCCTTATTACTACATCGGTAAAAATAGTACACTTGCTATTTTTCCGATCACTCTGCTATTAAAACTCTTCATGAGCCTTCTTCTTATCGAGAGGCCAGTACTAACCCCATTTGGCAGCAAGCTATGGGTGAAGAAATTCAAGCATTAGAAAAGACAAATACTTGGGAATTAGTTGATCTTCCTGCAGATAAGATTCCTATTGGATGCAAATGGATCTACAAAATTAAAACTCGCTCTGATGGAATTGTAGAATGTTATAAAGCTCGCCTAGTAGCCAAAGGGTACACTCAAGAGTATGGTATAGACTATGAAGAGACATTTGCTCCGGTTGCTCGAATAACATCTGTTCGTAGCCTCTTGGCCATTGTTGCAGTTCGTAAATGGAAGCTTTTTTAGATGGATGTCAAAAATGCCTTCCTTCACGGTGATTTGACAGAGGAAGTATATATGCACCCTCCTCCAGGATATCATTCTCCCCATAAGGTCTGTAAACTTCAAAAAGCCTTATATGGGTTGAAACAAGCTCCTAGAGCCTGGTTTGCCAAGTTCAGTTCTACCCTAACACAATTTGGTTTTCTCTCTAGTCCACATGACTCTGCTCTATTCACTCGAAGAAGTGATAGTGGTATTGTAATTCTGCTTCTTTATGTAGATGACATGATCATAACCGGAGATGACAAGACTGGAATCTCAGCTTTACAACAATATCTCAGTCAACATTTCGAAATGAAAGACCTTGGTTCCCTTAGTTATTTTTTGGGGCTTGAAGTTTCCCAAGACTCAGAAGGATATTATCTTTCCCAGGCCAAATATGCTTCTGACTTGCTTTCTCGAGCAGGAATCACAGACTGCAAGACTGAATTGACACCATTGGAAGTCAACTCCAAACTCACACCACTTGACGGCACTCCTCTTGAAGATGCCACCTTGTATCGGCAACTTGTTGGTAGTCTTGTTTACCTAACTGTCACTCGCCCTGATATTGCATATGGTGTCCATAAAGTCAATCAATTTATGGCTGCCGCTCGGTCATCTCATTTCTCTGCAGTTCTACGTATCATTCATTATGTTAAAGGTACTATTTTTCATGGTTTACGCTTCTCTGCTAATTCATCCTTGGTCCTATCTGGATACTCTGATGCAGATTGGGCAGGTGACCCTACTGATCGTCGCTCAACAACAGGGTATTGTTTCTTCTTAGGAAATTCTCTTCTTTCCTGGCGTAGCAAAAAGCAAACAGTTGTTGCCCGATCAAGCACAGAATCTGAATATCACGCTCTTGCTGATGCTACTGCTGAGTTACTTTGGTTACGATGGTTGTTAAACGATATGGGCGTTACACAATCTTCTTCTACTATGCTTCATTGTGATAATAGAAGTGCTATCCAGATTTCCCATAATGATGTTTTTCATGAGCGCACAAAACACATTGAAATTGATTGTCACCTTGTACGCCATCATGTTACTAATGGCACCATACAGTTGATTTATATTCCTTCTGTGGACCAACCGGCTGATACCTTCACCAAAACTCATAATCCGATGCGCTTCAAAGATTTATTAAGCAAACTCCAGTTGGCATCCACCATACCAACTAGAGTTTGAGGGAGGGTGTTAAGAGATATTATAGGGATATTATTTGATATAGATTAATTATAGGAGATTACAGTTTTATTATAGATTTATTATAGCTTTATTATAGGAGATTTACGTACCTAAGTAAGCTAATACTAAATTGTATAAAACCCAAAATTGTATTCTTGTAAAGACACGAAATATGGAATACAGAATTTTCCAATTCCACTTTCTGCTATTCTACTAACAGTTACCTCACCTGTGTAGCCGAAGCTAAATGTATTTCGTGGTCGATGTTAGATGTGTTATTTATAGTAGTGTCAGGTTCACTACTGTGGAGATGCACCATAGTGACCGTGTCAAATTGTAGTTCGACATGCATCAATAAATCCCCGATTTCCTGGTGTGTTTGGGACAGTGACATATGTAACACCCTAAACCCGACACCCTTGATTTATGAAAATGAAACATGTAATTTCACACAATATCGGTGTTACACATTAACGACATGCATTTTACTCCATTATCACACATATTAAATAACAATGGAAGATCCAAACTCTAAATAAACATTCATTATGTCTCAACATAAGTACTTAATAAAATAATTAAAACATCTCAAGAAACATATCATGTAACAAAGCAACTTGTCCTAGTGTTATAAATTAGAGCTCAACAAAAACTAAATAATCCTGGAAATAATAAATAAATGAAGGGGCTTCAACGTCATCCTCCAACTCAAATAGAAGATACTTCTCTACCTAACTATTGTACTCCAAGAGAGTATAGAACACCACAACAAAGAAAATAGGGGTGAGAATACGCTCAACATATGTTAGCGGTGCAAAAGATAGCAAGGGTAACATCATACATAATAATCATCAATGTATGAATTATTCTCAACATCACCAATTTACTCATGTCTCAACCAAGCACAGACAAACAATCGTCAACACATGAATATCATTCACATCAATAAGAATAATAACTTGATGGTAAATCATGTATGTATGCAATGAATCAATTCCTCGACTCTATATGCATGTGGTACCAATTCGACACCAATGTAATAAACATTCACTAGTTCCCCTTTGAACCACATACTTGCCAGTAAGGCCGCCATCTCAACACAAATAATCATGCTTTATAATTATGAATCACCAATGCATAATCATACAAGCATTCAACAACACATACTTATACATCTACAAAGTATTCACACAACTCATAAAGCATATTCGTTTTTATTCACCAACTCATCAATCAACATCAAATGGTGCCAAATGGTACTATTTAGTACCTAGAAGTACTAAACATTTTCTAAAATAGAACTCTGTCGAAAAGTTGATTCAAAAACAGCCAACTTTGCATCATCACCTTCACTATGCCCAACCATCGCTCGCTTAGTGCTGATTTGGTGGGTGGGATATTCCTGCTCTAAGCGCAAAATTGTTGGGTCAATGCTAAGCGCGAACGCTCATGACAGCAAAACCATAAAATGTGAATTCCACCATAAGAGCCTTATCAAAGCTCCAATTTTGACCTTAAACCACCTAAGTCGAATAGAAAGCATTACACATATTTCATACAATGTTTGGTACACTAATTAACCATTGATTCATCATCAATTTATCACAATTTTAAGAATATGTTCATCACACCAAAAACCATAAACATGAACAACAACTCAATCAATTTGCACATATAGAGGCACATGAAAACCAGGAGTAAAACAATCATGAATTTCATGTCACTCACAACAGTTAAAACAAGTTTTACATAAACTTTTCCAAAAGAAACACACAAGCATCAACAATGGAGGAAAATAGGAGAAACCCTATAGGAAGGTGAGAATCCCTCTATACCCTTCATGCATTTGACACCCATATTAGAGTAACCCTCCTATCTCAATTTCTAGCAAATATTCAAGCTTTTAGTTATGGTGTTCTTCTCCAACCTAGGGTTGCCTCTTTGCCCAAGTTCTCACATACTGTAAAAATCCCTCGCCCCTCCACTTTTCTATTTAAATAACCTGATAATCCCAATTATTTTATTTTATTCACAATTATCCTTTAACTATTGGTAACTTATCCCTTAACCCACCAATTCCAGAAAAATATTATTTTCCACCCCATATCTCAATATTTCTCATTTAATCCTTGTTTCCCTTATTTTAATTAAATACTAATTAACAATGGTTTTAATAATTCAAACAAATCCTGATAAATCCCACAATCATTAAATAAATCACATAAAACATTTGATTGGATCACATAAGACGGATCAAGAATATACTTTGATGCCTCAATCCGTAACGGTAATGCCTCAACAGTCAAGTTATCTCTCACTTGTACATCATTTGATTGGATCACATGAGACGGATCAGGAATATACTTCCCAAGTTGTGACACATGAAACATACACTAAATAATTTGAAAGAGATGGTGGTAAGGCAAGTTTGTAGGCCACTTCTCATACTCTCTTTAAAACCTGATAAAGACCAATCAAATAAGGTGTGAGCTTTCGAGCCTTCAACGCACGACCAACACCAATCACCAAAGTGAGTCTCAAGAACACATGATCTCCCTCTCAGAACTCAAGTGTCTTTCTTAGCTTGTCATGATAAATCTATTTCCTGCTTTGTGATGCTTTCATCTTATCCAGAATTATCTTAACTTTCTCAGTAGTTTGTTGAACAATCTATGGGACGAGCACAATCCTTTCACCATATCCATACTAACATAATGGTTTCATACACCTTTTACCATAGAATTCTTCAAAAAGAGTCATTCTAATACTAGAATGGAAACTATTTTTATAGGTGAACTCGATCAATAAGAAATAACTATCCCGATTAACTCCTTGTTCCAAAACGCAAGCTCTCAAAAAATCTTCCAAGGATTGGATAGTCATTTCTGTTTAACCATTTGTTTGCGGATGGTAGGTAAAACTCAACCTCAATTTTGTTCCTAAAGCTTATTGAAAACTCTCCTAAAACCTTGATGTAAACCTCAGATCTCTATCTAAAGCAATACTTGAAGGAATACAATGCAACTTCACAATTTCACTGATGTAAACCTCTGCTAGTTTATGCAACGACTAATTGATCTTTATCAGAATAAAATGAGCCAACTTATTCAATTTATCCACCACAACCCATAACGAATCACTTCCACTCTTTGTCTTTGGAAACCCACCACAAAATCCATAGAGATGGTATCCCAGTTCCACTTAGGAATACTCAAAGGTTGCATCAATCCAGATGGCTCATGATACTCGATCTTCGACTTCTGACAAGTCAAACAAGAATATACTATCTCAGCAACATCCTTCTTCATACCTGACCACCAAAACATCTTCTTAAGATCTTGGTACATCTTCATAGAACCACGATGAATAAGCAGACCACTTTTGTGACATTCCTCATGAATTCTCTTCTTAAGCTCTGGAGAATATGGTACACAAACTCTATCTCAAAATCTCATAAGTCCATTCTCATCAACTATGGAATCCACTTATTTACCTTGATTGACTAACACCAACCAGTCAATCAATCCCAAATCTAATTTATGACCTTCTCTGATCTCTTCTAACACAATACTAGTCAACTTCAGTATACCCAACATGACACTCTACGGCTTCATATCACACATCAAACTAAGATCTTTTAATTTCCAAATCAAGTCCATCTCTCTAACCATCAATGCCGACATATGCAAAAACTTTAAACGCAAAGCATCTACTACTATATTAGATGTACCAGGATGGCAACTTAACTCAAAGTCATAGTCCTTCCAAAACTATAGCCATCTCCTCTGCCTCATATTTAGCTCATTCTAATCAAATAAATATTTCAAACTCTTATCATGGCTAAAAACCTCAAATCTCAAAGCATATAGATAATGCCTCTAAACTTGAAACACAAAAACTATTTTTTCCAACTCTAAATCATGGATAGGATAATTCCTCTCATGAGCTTTCAGTTGTCTCGAAGCATATGCTACAACCAGACGATTTTGCATAAGCACACAACCTAAGCCCCTCTTCAACGTATCACAATACACAACAAAAGATTCCTTCGAATCTAGTAAAATCAAATTTGGCATTGCCGTCAACCTAGTTTTCAAATTTTGGAAACTTTCTTCACACAGAGCATCTCACACATAAGCTTGACCCTTTTGAGTTAACTGAGTTAAAGGCAAAGCTAACTTCGAAAATCCTTCAATAAACCTGCTATAGTAACCATCCAAACCAAGAAAACTTCTTATCTTTGTGATAGACTTAAGAGTCTCCCACTACAACACTGCATCTATCTTAGACAGATCAACCACTATATCACCACTGGAAATCACATGACCAAGGAAACTCACTTCTCGAAACCAGAAATCACACTTGGACAACTTAGCATATAACTTCTTCTTTTATAAGGTCTACAACACAACTTGTAGATGTCTTGCATGCTCTTCATCTGACTTAGAATACGCCAAGATGTCATCTATGAAAACCACAACGAACAAATCCAAGTAAGGATGAAAGATTTTATTCATATACTCCATGAACACACCTAGCGCATTAGACACACCGAACAAAGTCACTAAGTACTAATGGTGGCCGTATAGAGTTCTAAAAGTAGTTTTTGGAATATCTTCTGACTTTAATCAAATATGATGATAAATCAATATCAAATCAATCCTACTTAATACATAAGCACCAACAAACTGATCCATAAGTTCATCGATCCAAGGAAAAGGATACATGCTCTTGATTGTAACCTTATTCAGTTGTCGGTAATCAATAGACAACATCATGCTACCATCTTTCTTCTTAACCAACAACACAGACGCTCCCCACGATGACTCACTAGATCTAGGGATGTCAATATGGCGGGGCGAGGCGGGGCAGAGGACATTTCCCCAATTTTTGTCCCTATCACCAAATTCATTCCCCATCCCCGTCCCTGATCCCTATCACAGGGGAGTTTCTATCCACATCCCCGTTCCCCGCGGATCCTACATTTATCCATTAACATTTTATTTTTAAAAATATCTATATTTTGTATAAATATAAAAAGAACAAGTATTTCACATATTTATTTTGTTATTAAAAAATGCTAGTATTTCACATTTGTTATTTTTTATTAAAAATACTAATGGGACACAAAAAAATAATAGTTTTTTATAAAATTCTATAAAATGCTAAAAAAATTCAACAACATATACTATAACTTTTTCTAAGTAATAGAATGCCTAAACAACTGCAAAATTCAACAACATAAATATGCTTTAAAAAATATACTTCATCAAAACTAACAAGGGATAATTGTAAAATTCAACATTATGAGTATGCTTGAAAAGCTAAAAAAAATACTTCATAATAAGTATACATGAAAGTGTATACTTAAGTATAAACTCATGAGGCATAATTGTAAAACTTTGCATCACTCTATTATACTATATCATTTTAAAAAGTAGTTAAAATCAACTAAAAGAAAAAGGTGACGTAACTTTATTGCTCAATTAATAACACGCATAAAAGTAGACATATCAAATTATTTAAAACAAATTTACATATAAATAAACTAAAATATTAAGCAAAATATCCAAACAAATCATGATAAATCATGATTCTCTTTGCAACTTCTCCTTGCGAGGTCTTCTTCATCATTCCACAACTAGATTTGACTTTCTTTTTCCTACGAAAAGTTAACAACCAATAATCATATCTAATTCATAAAAAATAATTTAAAAACTGAAAGATAACCAACAATAATATCTAAATCACCTCATTATCATCATCATTCGTATCTTCTTACACACTTTCGAATTGAGTCAACGCTTTTGAATAACCTAAGAAACAAATAGCTAAAAAAACTATTACATTCAATGTTGTAAAGAGTAAAATATATTACCTTTTATTTCTTTTTGGATCCAATGTTGAGTGCACATCAAAGCCTCTAAAGTTTCTTCCTTCAACCTACTACGTTGTTGACTTAAAACACGACAACTAGTATTAAAGGCAAACTTTGAAGCAACAATGGAGATAGGAATTGCTAAAAAGTCTCTTGCAATCTTTTGCAAAGTTGTAAATTTTAAACCATTTGTTTCCATCATCCTAGTATGTCAATTTTTTATTTATTTATCAAGCAAGACACCATCTTCTAAGTAGGAAGTAAATTTTGACTTGACATTTGTAATTGAAGTATTTTCCATCACATATTCTGAATAAGCCACATCCTAATCTTGACTTATAACATCAATTTCATCTACCTATGTTGATGCACTAAATTCACTACTTGTAGGAACCATATCATCATTTGGTTGATATTCATCAACTAAATCTTCACACATTTGTTTCACCTTTTCCAATTCTTTGGAAGCATTATCCCCATACATAAGCGAAAAGAAGTAATTCAACAATGTTATTTTTTTATCTAGGATGCAAAACAACCTCTATTGCCATCACCCCATTAATCAAACTCCAATATTTGGCAAACTTCACTATCATACTTGTTGCCATACTTTGTATAGTATCACTAGAAGAATTTTTCCACTTTCTTAAAGCTAATATTATTTGACAAACTTTTGGAAAATAAATGTTTGATGTTGGATACTTAGTACCCGGGAACAACTCAGTGACATTAAAAAACAATTCCAACTTGTCACAGATTTCTCTTGTCATTTTCCAATCTTCTTCACTTGGTACACATTTATATTGAGAATCACGACGTTGTTTTAAATGTTTAAAACTTCTTCATAATGCAATGCAGAAGCAAGCATTAAATAAGTAGAGCTTCATCTTGTTCTACAATCTTGTGCAAGCTTCTTTTTATAAGTCATGTTCAATTGATTACAAGTTTCTTTAAACTTCTCATCCCTCTTTGGTGTTGCTACCCAAAATCTGACACTTTCCCTAATCTTTTCAATTAAACTAGAAATTTATAGCACATGATACAGAGGAGATGATGGACGATGGTGAGGTGCGGCGGAGAAGCTGAATGAGGAAGCTGAATGGAGGTTTGACGGTAGAAGAAAAAATGAACGAGTCTGATAGAATAAAATGATATTGATGCGATTGTAAGAGATGTGAATAATCAACGCTTCAACTTTTTTTAGGGTTTTAATATCTACATTTTCTCTCTTAACAAATGGATTAATATTTATTTACTTTTAAAAATAAACATAAAAAGGAAATGACAAATAAACCTAATGTAAAATATAAAATAAATATTAAATTAACTATATTAAAATAAATAGGCGGGGCGGGGGATGTATTCTCCATCCCCGAAGTGCTCTCAGGGGAATTTTTCTCCCCATCCCCGCCCCGTGGAGGAAATTCCCCATCTTTGGGGCCCCGAACAGGGAAATCCCCACGGGAATTCCTGCTAACAGATGCAAACTGACATCCCTAACTAGATATGACAAACTTCTTCTCAATCGGATTTTCTAACTACTTCTTTAGCTCACCCAACTCTGACACAGACATTTTATATGGTGCCATAGACACAGGTCTAGTACTAGATACTAAATCTATGGAGAACTCAACTTCTTGCTCCGATGGAAAGTCACAAATATCCTTAGGAAAAGAATCAGGAAACTCATAAATCAAGGGCATACCACTAGCTATAACATCACTCTCTACTCTCAAAGAAGTGAACATCATGAGAACCTGATCATTCTCCCTCAAAGACATCTCAACCTGACTAGAAGACATGAATCTCGAATTCGTACTCTCTTCGTGTTTGGGGGACAATGCAGTCTCAACAACACCTGCACTCTTGCAATCAATGGCGCACTGACCTAACTCCACACACTTAAAACACCTTAAGAAAGAAGAAGCTCACCCCCTACTTGTTTCAATCTCACTCCTACTAGAAAGCGGTTAGGAAAGAAAAATGAGCATCAACAGTGTTCAAACACATCTCTTATGCCATGGAAATAAAAAAATTCATACAACCTAGGCCGAATGGACCGACTAGGCTCTGATACCAACTATGTAACACCCTAAAATAGACACCCTCGATCTATGAAAGTACAACATGTAATTTCACGCAATATCGATGTTACACATTCGCGACATGCATTTTACTCCAATTATTAGACATTAAATAGCAGCGAAATATTAAAACTCCAAATAAACATTTATTATATCTCAACATAAATACTTAATAAAATAATTCAAACATCTCAAGAAATATACCATGTAACAAAGTAACCCATCCCCAGTGTTATAGATTAGAGCTCAGCGAAAACTAAGTAACGCAGGAAAACGGTAAATAAATGAAGAAGCCTCAACACCATCATCCAGCTCAAACAACAACTACTCCTCTACCTGATTATTTGTAATCCAAAATAGTACAAAACACTACAACAAAGAAAGGGTAGCATCATACACAATAATCATCAATGTATGAATTATTCTGAACATCACTAATTTACTCATGTCTCAACCAAGAAAAAATAATCAATTTCCAATAGATGAATATCATTCACAATAATAAGAATAATAAGCCGATCACAAAGCATGTATATATGTGATGTATCAGCTCCTCGACTCTATATTCATGTGGTACCGATTCGAACATCAGAGGTATGTTACTGATTTTGTCCAGTCACTAATGGTTCCTCTTCGAAACTGGTTCCACTTTGAACCATAAACGTTATTGACCCCCTACTAAATCAACAACACGTCACAGATTCCCCCTACTGATTCAGCAACTCGGCACTGGTCCCCCTTCTAAACCAATGACACACCACCAGACTGAAGTCTATATACCATGATGCATGACAATGCAACAAACACACCAATGTAATAAACATTCACTGGTTCCCATTTGAACCACATAGTCACCAATAAGGCCACCATATCAACATAAATAATCATGCTTTATAATTACGAATAAACAATGCATAATCATACAAGCATTCAACAACACATACTTATACATCCACAAAGTATTCACACAACTCATAAAGCATATCAGTTTTGATTCACCAACTTATCAATCAACATCAAGCATTGCCAAATGGTTCTTTTCAGTACCTAGTAGTACTAAACATTCTCCAAAGTAGAACTTTGTTGAAAAATCGATTCAAAAACATCCAACTATGCATTGTCACTCAATTAATTTTCACACAAAGGCACATGAAAACCAGGAGTAAGACAATGCACAAGTTTCATGTCATTCACAACAATTACAACAAGTTTTACACATACTTTTCCAAAAGAAACACACAAGCATAAAAAATGGAGGAAAATAGGAAAAAACCTAGAGGAGGGTGAGGATCCCTCTCCATTCTTCATGCATTTGATACATATATTAGAGTAATCCCCCTACCTCAATTTTCAGCAAAGATCCAAGCTTTTGGTTATGGTGTTCTTCTCCAACTTAGGATTGTCTCTTTTCCATTCTTGCCTCTTTACCAAAATTCCCACGTACTGTAAAAACCCCTCTCCCCTACACTTTTCTATTTAAATAACCCAACAATCCCAATTATTTTATTTTATTCACAATTTTGCCTCAACTATTGGTAACTCATCCCTTAATCCACAAATTCGAGAAAAATACCATTTCCACCCCATATCTCAACATTTCTCATTTAATACCTATTTCCTATATTTTAATTAAATAACAAACAATGGTTTTAATAATTCAAATAAATCCTAATAAATCCCACAATTATCAAATAAATCACATAAAAAATCTCATCACCAAAATCATTAAATAAAAGGCATTTAAAATTAAACTAAATAAGTTAATCAAAATTCGGGGCATTACAACATCAACTTAGAGTCGATTCCCAATGAAATTTTATCGATTGGAGAGACTTTTTTGAGGATGTGTGTCGTCAATGGACGTGTCGTCATCAACGGGTCATAAATGAAGATGCCATGCCATACGAATATAAACTAACTCAAAATTATATGAATTGGTATAAATCAGTTACAAAAACCAGTTTGTGTTTGACCCGAGGTATTTAATCGACCCACGCCTACGAGTTTTGTCATCAAATGCTTAACATGATTACTAGCGCAGCTACACCTAACAACCAACCCAAAAAATTGTCAACCCACCTACACCAAACAATCAACCGAACGATTACCAACACACCTACATTGCAATTTATCACTATCACTATGGTGTATCTCCACAATAGTGAATCTGATGACCATTGTTTTTGCAATCCAAACTGCAACATTGTTTACCCTTGTTTTTGGTAAATCAAATCGCAAGTTTTCATTCACTTACATGATTAAAATCGAAAAGATCACAGGACATAGTTGTGTAAAGATTTGATAAAATATGTTTGTGCTTTGAATATTGATGTTTGAATGTCAAGAATTTAAATGTAAACTCTAACTGAAACAATGCATAATTGCTTTGAAAATAAGGATAAACAAAGAATATAAAAGATCATTCAAGTAAATGCTTCGAATTTAAAGAATTAAAAGAAAGGACGCAAATTCATATGTTTTCTCACAAACTCTTTTCTCTATGTGACTTGAATACTTAAGTTCTATAGAGAATAATTAATGAATTTCGCAACCTCTGTTTACATGACTGAACTTATCTTACATACTATGATAACATTAATCGTCAATAACGACTATTTTTGTAGGACTCGACACACACTCCCTTACGTGGGCTTCAACCTTCCAGTTTGCTTCCATGTGTCTTCGGCATTTGAATCGTCTTGAACTCCACTTTTTGTTTTAAACTACCCTTTTAAATCTCCTAACTACTTCTGTCGAAGGTTTCTTATGTCGAACCTTGGAGCATAATGTCAAAATGATTAGCTACTTCTACTTAACTTAGGAATTTATCTCATTTCTACTTCAATGAAACATGCCAAATCATCATAAACCTTTTCGCGATTCTGAATATATTTTGAAGAGAGGGTGGGTGATCATAATCTTGTGGATCTGTTCTTGAGATTCTTCAAAACCCGACTTGGTAAGTTTCTAGGTTATCTAAATCTTGAACTCAAAATAGACTAAGTCCCAATCATTTGATAAACGAGTTGAACTCACATTTTCAGTCGAAGTTGTCGAAACAATAACTAAGTTATTTTATACTTAAAAATCTCATAGAAAATACTAAACCAAAATTCTCAAGCTAACAGATGCACTAACACGGTTAATTTCACAGACCTCGCACCAAACACTTCAGGTGAACCCTATGAAGCACCAAACACCTTGGGAAAATCGTGGGAGGCCTCAACGACAAAGAATAATGCCGAGGTGTGGAATCGATGACCGTTATGATCAAGTCGATCGTTAAAATATGTTTACAAAATTTTTTCGCGTGTAATTCTATTTAAATAAAATGATATTAGTATTTAATTTTTTTATTTCATAATTTTTCATTTTTAATTAATTATAAATTTAATTTTAAAAATAAATCCATTACACATATGCGTCAAACTTACTGATGCCTCTTCTTCAATTTACAACACATACGTCAAACCTATTATCTAATTGAATTGATAATGAATGCACCAATACGTCAAACCTATTATCTAATTGAATTGATAATGTATGTGCCAATAAAATAGTCTATTATATATATTTTTTAATATATACACTATTATCAATACCACCTCTTTTTTTTTCGAAATTATTTTGTTTGAAAACTAAAATTTCAAATTCACGGTAAAGAAAGATGGTTATTATAATATTTTAATAAATAAATAATTATTTCAAACAACTACATCCCAACAATTGCTATAGTAGTTCGCCAATCATTATATAGCGGTAGTATCGAAAACCCTTCTTTATTTTTAAATAATGAATTTTTGCTTTTAATGTAAATTTTTTGTATCCAACAGATGATTCGTGAGTACAATTACCTTAAACTTAAAGCTCAATTAACTAGCCGAGCCATATAAGCATTCCCTAGATCAGAACCGCGAAGCCGGGGAATAGGAATAGATGGCGACGCAAGTGAGATTTAATATTAACAAGTTTATTAAATTATAATGCAGTTTCATTAATATTAAAAACACATTAAAATATAGAGAATATTATAATATTTAGGCATTGCTTTTTTTTCAACTGCAGGTCCCCACCGCTGATGTAAGACACGTATAAAACTCCAAAATTTCAAAAAGGTTTGAAATGGTGGTCACCATCACTTTCTTTATGTATAAAGAAAAGTAAAAAGAAAAATACACATAAAATTAAAATGGATCTCTCTTTCAAATATTAAATAAATATTAAATATATTTATTAAATTATATATATATATATATATATATATATATATATATATATATATATATATATATATATATATATATATATATAATTTGATGTTTAAACATAAAATTTAAAATATTTTGACAAAGATTAAATATATTTATGATTCTCTAAAATATTTTAAATTTATTTTTAATCTTTTAAAATACTTTTATTTAAAGAATGATTCTTTTAAAAAATTTCATCAACACTTTTGACATGTAATACTAAAATCGTCTCTAAAATTGATGTTAATTCAATCATTAAATGATAAGTCGTCGTTAAAACTGTAATTAAATTATAAAAATTATTATTAAATTGCAGAATCAAAATAATGAATGTAAATTTTAATAAAATAATTATTAAAAAAAATATTTTAAAAATAAAATTTGCAATATTAAGAATATCTGCAAAATATTTAATTCACTTTTTAATATGCCTTTAAAATCTGTGTTACTGTTTTCATGTGAAAACTGCATTAAGAAAATGAGAATACAATGAAGGATCACTCTAGAAGAAGTTGAAATATAGGAAAAATTAGCTATGAATAAAATATAGATAGAGATAGTTAAATTGTATATAAGGAGATAAATTAATTCTAAAAACAGATTTAAAATGAGTTAATCTATTTAATAATTGTTTATATTAATTAATTTGGTTTTTTTATAAGTTGTAATATATATATATATATATATATATATATATATATATATATATATATATATATATATATATATATATATATATATATATATATATATATATATATATATATATATATATATATATATATATATATATATATATATATATATATATATTGTTTTCATGTGAAAACTGCATTAAGAAAATGAGAATACAATGAAGGATCACTCTAGAAGAAGTTGAAATATAGGAAAAATTAGCTATGAATAAAATATAGATAGAGATAGTTAAATTGTATATAAGGAGATAAATTAATTCTATAAACAGATTTAAAATGAGTTAATCTATTTCATAATTGTTTATATTAATTAATTTGGTTTTTTTATAAGTTGTAATATATATATATATATATATATATATATATATATTAATAATTTTTTATATTAATATATAAATATGTCACTAAAAATTTAAATTTGACAAATAGTTTATATTCATTTAATTTAACTAACACATATTAATTTTAATTGAAATATCTGTTTCATTCATATTAATTAACTTTATTGATTCAAGCGTTAAATTAAAAATATATAATTATATTAAATAGAGTGTTTTATAATTTTATTAGGTTTTTTATATATAATTAAATAGTTTCAAATGAATGAGCGATTTTCAATAAAATATAGGTCGAAATACTATTTTTTTTAGACCAATATATTATTTCAGTAACTGTTTCATACTGAAGGAGAAATAGTTGAAGTAGGTAATGAGTAATCTTGATCTAGTGGTATTGATCTCCGATACGAAGACGCATGAGTGGGTCTACAAGGTTAACACTAATGCTAAAGTTTGTTCAGGTTTTAAGATGGGCGTAGTGAAAATAGAGATCAAATAATGTATGTTGCTTTCCGTGTGAAATAACTTTATACTTTGTCTCAAGTGGAGTTGATTTGAGCCGATGTGGACCTCACTTATTTGGGGCTTAAGCCGACTCAAAACAGTTTTCCCAAGGCCTGTTGAGCACTTGGAGAGCAGGGGAAGCCTTTTAGCAATTGAGGCCGACCTCCAGGAGTGTCGTCTGATGCGAACATGAAGTGAAATGTCTAGAGTTAATTGAAAAAGTAGTGGGGAACAAGTGCATTAAATGCATTTTCATCCTTGAGATGTTTCGCCGCTCCCTTCTAAGATGTGGCTTGAAAACATGACTAGTTAGGGTATGACACTATTTATAGTGCACTCGATCACACTAGAGTTTGCTCACAACCTCTTAGATGAAATCCAATTGTTAATTCCATAACTATTTTCCACCGTTGATCTGGATCATTCAATCATCATTGCTTATAAATATGGGGAGTTGAGTCGTGAGAAAACTTTTCTCAATCCTTGGAATTCAAGTTCATTCATATTCACTTTATTTATTAGTAAACATCTTCTCCTCTTTCTTCCTGAAAGTGTTCATCAACTATTGTAACTTTTGTATGAAAGTCTTCGCCTTACTTCATTCACTCCACTTCATCAATTTCTTATAACCAAATATCTTTCTCAATTCAAACTTTTACCTTATGCATTTCCTATTTTCTAGCCAAGATGAGTGATAGTATTGTTCACATAATGAGTGATTTTGAGATTGATACTTTTTATGCTACAAGAATGACGGTATTCCTTGATTCTCATCTCCCTCCCCTTGCTCACGGCTGTAGGAGCCAAGAAGTTATATCCTTATTTGACGATTCAAATTCGTAAATGGTCTATGGGAGCTGCCTTGATGAATGAGCTTCATCATTCCCTTTTATCAAATGACAACGAAGAAGAGAATCGTATCGAGGTCCATATGCCCCTCCCCTTTTGATTGAGAATAAAATACAAGCTATCAAGAAGACGAGGGAACACACTGACGATTTTATCCAACTTTACCCGAGAACCAATGACTATGAACGTAGCGACGCTGAAGTAAGGACCCACTTGGACCATCGGGGCCAACCCGATGTAGTTTCTTGGATCACACCCGAAGAATATTCTAAAGTCGACTACCTGGTCTGGAGAGGTGTGACGTTGGTAGAGTCAGCCAATGCAGTTAATTAAGGTTGGGTGGATGCAAAAGTGGTGGGTACATGTTTACTGTGAAATTTGGTAAACAAAAATAAGTTTGATTTCACTTAAGGGATTGAACTCGAAAAGATCCAAAGACATATTGTGTGAAAATCGATGGTTTGAAATATATTTTGACACTGAATTTGAAATATAAAAGAAACAAAATAATTGAAATAAGGTTCAACGTAGTAAATAACTTAAAATTAAGACTTTGATTTGTAAAAAATGGAACACATATACATACATTCTTGACTATTTTCTCACAACCGCACAAATACTTTGAGTTTTACAGAATTTGTATACAATTGCAGACCCCTAAAAGATAAGTGAATTCTTACTTATATACTAGTCCTAAATTAACTGTCTACAATGGTCGATTAAGCAAAATATGCCACGTCTTCGCATCCATGCAACCTTCATCTTCGACAGGCCCCCACGTGTCCTCAAATAACAACCTGATCTTATCCATTTACACCTCATTCAATTGCTTGGAAAAAAATTTGGGTACTTTGAATTTCGCTAAGTCCCAAACACCAATAAACCCTCTAGTCTTTAGCTGTTTGCAATTCGACCAAAGTTGATACTACTTCTCGCAAATGAAATTCATCGAGATCTCCATGGTCGTAACTAACCATTTCGATTTTTTGGCAATAAACCCATTATCACATGAAACTTATCACATCTTTATAATTAATGTTTTGTGTCGAAAATATGAGGTAACAAATTTTCCCCCAAAATGCCATGTTTCAATTTTGAATAAAAAAAGAAAGGTGTCATTTTTTAAAGCATTTTCGACATTGTTCAAACTCTTTCGCTGACGTCAGCGTCATCATTACCACTTTTATGAAAAATGCCATTTTCCATAAGATATTCTCATAAATTCATCATTACTCCTATTTTCTAGAAGATAATGGATTTTCACGTTTTCACTAACTTCTCCACTTTTATCAACTCTCCCACTTCTTAAGAAATGAAACATTTCACATCAACACACATATGCCATGTGCCCGTCATTGACAAGAAAAGAGACTATATAAACACTTCCTTCTTATTCTCTTCTCATCTCCTTCACTCTTGCTTTAACATTTCACACACAAAAAAACCTTTCGCGGCAAGATTTTCAAACACAATAATGGCAACAACAACCTTATCTTCCAAACTCGATATTGGGAAAAACCAATTGACATTCATGATTCTGCCATCAGAAGATGACCAAGAAAGAGATATCGTGCCTGAACCACTAATGACCATATAAAAAATCGCCACCTGGAAGATACAAATACTCATCCCTTTTACCCTTTCTGATAAACTTTTAGCGTTCTTAGGACCGTTTCCGAAGGCTAAGTCACAATCTGAGAAGATAAAAAACATCTTCCCGTGTTATCCTATTACGATGTCTTCTGTGTTCGAATAACGCTCCCTCGACATGCCCTTTATGGAAACAACCATTCGGGTATTTCGATTCATCCTCTGCTTAAAACAAAGAGTACATTGCTTGGCTTGAAAAAGTCAAACTCAAGAGAAAAAGAAAATTGGAGAAACTATGCATCTTCGACGTGATTAAAATCTCTAGAACTCTCCCTAGGTATAACCCTACCATGTTATTTGCGTCGATCTTCTTTTGGGAAGGTTCGACAAACACATTTCAATTCCCTTGTGGAATGCTTACACCGACTTTATTCGACATAGTAGCTACTACGAGACTTAAGCCTACACATGAAACTTTCATCGTCACAACAAAAATCGATAATGAGTTCGTCTTCGAACACTTTAGCTTCAAAAATTACATCATCGACCACCATAATAATAAAAATGAAGAGGTCTCCGACCAAGAACATATCGCCTTCTTGACCCTTTGGCTCTCCTATTTTTTTTCTGCGGAAGCTCCCTACAAATAGCTAAGAAATACATCCCTCTAGCAATCCAACTTCATGAGGGTCGAAAAATTTCTCTAGGAAAACTACTTTTAGCCAATCTATATCAATCAATTGGAAATGCTTATTATAAGTTGAAACACCTTCCTAAAACCAACAAGTCATATCTTTTCTTCAGTCCCTTGTGGCTTTTACAACTCTGGTTAAATGCTACATTCGAACCCAAGATGAAAATAACCCAGTCAAAAGCTTTGATGGAAGAAACTGGCTGCAGGAGCATTGAAGGCACTAGACTTGCCTTAGTCACCCCCTATGTGTGTGAATAGATATATAAGTGTGATGGGTGTGTGTGACCGTGAGTGGATAGTGTAGAGAGTAGAAGTTGGTAGATTTTATTTAGAATTATTTTACTAATTAAAATAATTCTCTAGTTTTATTATTTAAATAAAATAATGAGATAAAGGGAAAATATGAGTTTGTAGAAATATTGAGGACAAGTGGGAATTAAGGAAAAAAGGTGAGGACAAGGTATGAATATCCTAATGAGGGACTTAAGTTTTTATTTTAAAAAGAGAGTTAAGAGGAAATAATTTTATCAGTACATACAAAAAGTGAAAAGAGGATAAGAGGCCAGAAGAGAGAAAGAGCTAGGGAAAAAATAAGAACAAGAGGAAAACTAGAGCTTTTGAGAGAGAAGACCATAGAGATTGCTTACTTTTGCTGAAATCACAAGGTAAAGGGGGAGAATAGCCTTCAATAAGGACTTATGCATGAGGGGTAGAGTAGAGGAGTCATTAACCTCCAATATGGTGTATGATATGGATGAATTCTGATTATATGTGATGTGTGATGAGATCTTTTTGTAATTATTAATGAATTTCGTGCACAATTCATGCCTGATTTTTCTATTTTGATATTTGATGTGTTTTCCACCATTGTTGCAATTTCGAAGGTTTTAGGCATAACCTTAAATTCATGATTTGATGTTTTAATTGTGTTAAAATTGTGAATTAACTTGATATAGTTAGGGTATTGCGTAGGTTGTAATTTTTTAAGCACTTGGGTTTTTACGAAACCGAAATCGGAGGTCTAGAAGGCCTCCAATGATGAAAAATGCAGAAAATTTTGCATTCTGTCTGTCACGACCGCACTTAGCCCAGGGGGGTGGGGTGCACTCAGCACGAGAGACGTTGTTCGTGTTTTTCGGTCGAAATAGTTTTGGCCATAACTTTTGCTTTGAAAGTCCAAATTGAGTGTCGTTCGAAGCGTTAGAGAGCTAACGTATAGAACTATTAATTAATGTGAGCATTTGAGTTATCTTATAATGATGTTATGATGTTTATGAATATTAATTATAATTGGTTAGTAATGTAAATGTTGAATTGTAAGTTGTGATAAATATGTGTCGTCGTGTGAGCATGATAGTTGATGTTGTTGTTATGATGTTGATAATGATTATGATATTGTTGTGCATAATGTCAATTATCATTATGATGTTTTTGCGTATGATGTTAATGATGATTAAGATGTTGTTCTGTTATGATGTTAAGGATAATATTGATGTTGTTGATGTGATTGGTGAATAATAGTTCGAGTAGGGAGGATTATTATTGTTGGGTCAATGCATGCTTAGTTTATTGTTGGAAGGGGACTTTAAAAATCTCGATGTTGTTGCATTGATATGTTTTGACATGAATTCCTGATGTCTTTGTTATTCATGAAATAGGAAAATTGCAACCCGAGTAGGGTGGATTGGTGACTTGTCCTAAATCCGAGCAGTGTGGATTTGGGGTTTGAGTAGGCTGAACTCGGTTAGCTAAGGAACCTTTTAATGACATGGTACCACATGCATATGCATAGAGTTGCATAGTCGAGTTGCATTGTATAACGAGTTATATGTATATTTGTTAAGTGGTGCATTGGGTGTGAGATTGTAATTGATATACTATGATCTGAGATTGTGTAGATTATGCTATGTGTTGATATCATGCCTTCCAATATATGCTTGTTATTATTGAATGTGATTTCTCACCCCCTTTGTTTGAATGTTGCCTTCACATGAGCATCATGCAGATACTCAAGATTAGAGTCAACGCTATGAATGGAAGCTAGCTCCTAGAGCTATTTATTTTAGTTTCTTTATTTTAGCTTGGTTATGCTCTAATATGTAACACTGGGGGGACTTTGCTTTGTTTTAGGTTGAGTTTTCTGAGAGGCAATGTATACTCTCGTATTTTATGTTTTGGTGTAATAGGAATTTGAAGAATACTTGTGAGTCGATTCTTTTTAATTATCATATGAGATTTAAATTGGTGTGTTTTAATTTAGGTATTTTCGCTGCGATGATAACCTAAGAGAATATGAGCATGCGATGACAGGTGTTGCATGTTTATTTAAATTAAGTGTTACATGATCAACAAGTGTGTGTTTCGAGATGTGTAACATCCTATGTGTGAATGTTTTGAAAAATCTATGATTGAATTATAATTATACGTTAGGGGAATAAGGTGTTACATGTTGGCATGTATTGGTTTCGAAACAGGTTTCATGGCGTGACTATCTCCGCTGCTGCAATATTGAACTCCGATTGGACAACCTTCTTAACTCTGACACTCTTATCCACTTGTATTGAGACAAGAACTATTGGTTTCAGCTTCATTGGCTATCATCCCAATTTAGTGGCTAGGAAATTTGGTTTCAGCGAAATGCTGCCAAGCTCGCTCTATACTTAGGAGAACGACATTTGTTGGTCGAAAAGGAAATTTACTACTCAGGAATACAGAGACTGCATGGAGTTCACTCGTCAACAAGTCCTCAAATTTCCTACTTTCCACTTTCAGTCATCCTTTTATTTGATAGTAGAATTTAACAACTGATGAACAAATTACTTCCAAAGCCACTTCTCTGAAGAAAACTTCCGCAAGAGATTGTAGACCAACTTTTCCAACTTACAAGAGAATCTAGAGAAAAGAACATGCGCATATTAATCATGTATTCAAATTCTTTTCATTCATACCTTCGACTTCTCACACATTTTTATTGTATGTGAAATTGAAGCAAAGGGCGATACTAATGTCGAAGGCCCTTTTGATGCTAAAAAAGAAGAAGAACCCCAAAAGAAAAAGCCAAGTCTTTTCCATATTTACATTTAGCCAATCTTTGAAATGACTCTAAGATGCCTTTCCATTCAGAATTGAAAACGTAATCCAGACTCTCCGACAACCACAAAAACCAAGAAAAAGAAGAAATCCAAAAAGATTACCTCGACACAGATATGCATATGATTTCCCTATTTGGTGGCTTCGATGATTCAGCAAACTAACCAATCACTTTTTCAGGCTACTCCAAAACCAACAGAGACCTTGGCTGAAGCCGAAAGTTCAGAAGATAGCGAAAAATAATGATCTTCTCGAGACCTAAGCCCAAGGCTTCTCCCAAACCAAGCATCGGCAGGAAAAAAGACGCCATAGGAAAAAAGGTGCCAGAAAAAAAAAACTCCAAAGGAAACAACAACCTCGAGTTCCGGTCCTTCTAATAAAGGAAAAGGAAAAGAAGACTTGTCTATTCCTGATGACCAAGTGCAGGATGAACCCAAAGATCTTCCAGTCGAATAACAAGAAACTAATGATTCTAAGGTATTGCTTTACACAACACACAAGTTTTATCTCTTGATTCCAACTTTGACTAACCATTCCTCTAATTTTTAGGAACCGCCAAAGTTGGATGGGAATATGGTAGATAAACCCAAAGGTATCCCTTGTTCGACTCTTACTGAAACTTTTTCTCTTATCCATTGCTTAGATTTTATTGACTCCATCCTCTTGTTTATCCATCTAGGGAACAAACCAATTGGTGAAGGTGTAGATACTCCCACCCAACAAAACCCTGAAGTGAAGGCTGATGTCGACCAACTTTCTCCCTAAAGAAATGAAGAATTGGACAACGCTATGGCTTCTGTTCACGACAACTTAACTCAAGATGACCCAACAAACAAGAGCCCTGAAAAAATGGATGAAGAGCAATCTATTCCAAATGTCGAGGCCACTCCAATAGAAGAAAAAGGTCAGTCCACCATCGTTGAAGAGAATCAGGCCCAACCTACCATTTACGACTCGTCGTCCAACACTTCGCTGAGCCAAGAGGAGATTTTAGCCATTTAAAGGAAGAAACCTACAAAATATTTGAGAAGATTCCAAAAACTCCGAAAGCTATCGACTGGCTCCATATCTTCCCACTCTTCTGAGCTTCTTTGGGTGATATAAGTGAAGGCTCGGTGAACCTCTTGATGTAACAACTGCAAACCAACATTTTCGAAACTGATTTTCCCAATGCCCTCGAAGGATACACTCAACTTGGAGTCGATTATCATAAGTTGTTGGCTGAACTTAAGAAACAACGGGTCCCAGATTCCATGGTCCATTTTTTGTTTGAGTTCGAAGCTTACTTCAGTCTAGTCTACCGAGATATCAACCTCAAGAACACCTATAGTGCCCGTCTTCAACAAACAAAAGAAGTTATGGCAGTAGCGTGGGACTCTAGTGGTGCTTCCGAAAAATAGGTCAATAATGTAGCAGTAAATTCATGACCATCAAGCTATGGATAAACTTGACGTCAATAAAACAAGAGTCTCCACCGCGCTTTTATTGTTTACAAAGGAAAAGGGAAAAGTACGAACAAAACCCAAAGATAAGAATTTTTCAAATCAAAACTAATAAAATGTCAAAGATTACAGGTAAGGGGGTTGGTTACACAGAGGGGGTTAGTTTTCAAATTAAAACTAATAAAATCCCATTGTCTTAGGTACTCATAGGGAGCCCTTTTTATGTGGGCATATGTTTTTGGTATAATAGATGTTTGATAAAATAAAGAGTGTGGGGATGAGAAAAGAATTCATTGATTATATTTTTGTGTTTGAAAAGACCTTCGATCTTGTGCCTACGTACCAACATAAAATGGGGGATCAAAATCTCGTAGTTCATGGTAAATTTTTTAAATAAGTTGGTGAATTGCTTTTAGCAAAAGTTTAAGAAGATGAGGCATAAAAGGCCAAAAATTTGAATGGGGTTGTTAACTCTTTTTGTATTTTGAAATTTAAGGTCAATATGGTTAGGTTTATTTACAAGTTTGATTTAAGAAAAGGTTTAAAAATTCAATGGCATAAGACCAAAGTTTCTAATTGTTAAAACATGTGTAAGTTAGAAAACAAGCAAAGAAGATTTTTTAAAAGAGGAAGAAGTTTTGAAATTTAATAAGTAGGAGGAGATGAAGAGGCTATCCTAAGCACAAATTTAAAAGTTAAGAGTTGAAAATATCTGAGCAATGGGATGCAATCCAACAGACAAGAATGTCATATAGAAACCCATTTTCCTTTTGACTTTGACCAAGCAATAAGAAACAGTCAATAAGCAATATCCGGACATCATAAAGATCAAGGCATCAAATAAAGATATCCATATCGAAGCAAGCATTCCAATAGCTAGCAGTCTTCACTGTCTTCTAGTGTATCAGATGAAATATTCCTTGATCAACTTAGAATGAAACATCAGACATAAACCATAACAAAATAACAATTAAGCACATAGACAAAGTAGCAGATGAATCAATAGCACTCAAAGTCTTGCATCAAATGAAGGCACATTTCAAGATAGCTCAGTCTCAAATGTTGGCATTGGCCAAGTCCTTTAGCATATGGAATGTTGCGTAATCCTAAGTCCAAAAGTTCAGATCAAGTCCAACAGTCCACCAATTTTTTTTATGGTTTTTGTTGTTATTAGATGTTTTAAGGTCCTAAGACCATAAACAAAACCAAACGTAAGCAAACACTATATACAATCACAAGCTCAAATGAGCAAAGTGAAAATGGCTTGAAACATAAACAAGTTATATGAAATGTAAATGGAAATGAATGATAAGTGACTGAAATTTAAATTGCATAAAGTAAATGACTTGAAAGTAAAATAAAAAATGAATAAGAGTTAGTCAATGGTTAGTCAAATGTTAGTGTTGAATTTTTAATTGATTAAGTCATCCTTTGGAGAATACTCAACCATTCATTCACAAGTATGGATCCTTGAACCAAGACATCTTCCATGAGGAGGGATCCAACTTGGATAATTCAGCAAGTATGCCACTAGCTCCCATGAAAGGAAAAAAGGTAAAGTCTCCATACAATGACATGAAGAATGAGAGACTTACAATCTCACTTACTAGAATGATATGCCTTGAGGGTCAAATTTAGCTTTATGTTAAACAATCATAATTGGACTTATGTAGAAGTCACAATTATCTGAGGTCGGACAATAAAAATATAGGTGTTAATGCATGTTAGAGATTTGGTATTAAGAACCAAACTCCTAAAAAATATCACACACTGAAAGAAAATGGGGGGGGGGGGGGGGGGGGGCTATCTCAGTCATACTTATATTGATTCGTCTGACACAAGCTCATTGATGAATCAATTAACATTTAGACATTAGAGATTTCATTGGTCAAATGAGGGAATGGGGAAGAATAGGGATGAAGGTGAAGGGGGAAGGGGAGATAGAGACACAAATTGATCATGAGAGGAATTTCATCTGATCAATACCATCCATTCATTTTGGGAGATGAAATGTACATTTCATCAATCCCCTAAATCCAATGGTTTTGATCAAAGAAAAGTTAAATAAACCATGACGAAGGCCCAAACAGAAATTCAAACATCACAAGACCCTAAAAATGGCTCAACATAATTTTTAAACATTTAATCAATTAAAAATCACATTAAAAATGAATTAAAATACATTTTAATTTGGATAAAACCTCAAATACCTTCAAAATACCAAATAAATGGCCAAGGGATTTATCCTAGCCCAAACAAGTTCAAAGGACCTTAGGCAAAAAATTTCACAATTTTTAGAAAGTCAGAAGTATTTTTAAGCAATTAAAAATATGCATAAAAACATTTAATTCATGAAAAGTACAAAATTAATCCAAAGAATAATTTTAATTCAGAATATGGTATAGAAAAATATTTAAAGATTTTTGGTGAAAGTCCCATATTTTTTGGATAAAAAATAGATTTATTATGAAGAAACAAAAAAGGGAATTAAATGAAAAATTAGAAAATATAAAAAATCAAGGACCATCAGAGCTCCCTCATTAATTGAGGTGGCAGATCTGATGGCCAAGCGCGCACTTCCATCAAACACCTCAGTCAACTGCATCACACGCATGGTATTAAAAAACAAGGGCCATGATTAGAACATGGATACATGATCAGATGGTATGGGCAATGCCAGTACACCACCGGAGCCCTAGCTCCGATCATCTTCTCCGATGGACCTCACCAGACTAGTCCACCAAAAACTACCACAAAAATTAAAATTAATGACATGGTTTTAAAGGAAAAATGCTCAGGAGCACGAATCTGACCTCCATTTTATCCAATTCCATGTATATTGAAAGATACATGGATTTGAAAATTGAGGTTCATGATTTGAGTTGCTTCGATTTGACCTCAAAGCAACTCAATCTTGTTGCCTACATTGGTAGGACTTCAGCGAATCAAAACTCAAAGAGAATAGTGAAGAAATGAGAGAGAATCGAAAGCTTAAAGTTCTTGAAAAATCACCTTCGGGTAGCTTGAATTTATCTCGATCTTCATATGAATTTGCATGATTCTTCCTCCTCTTGCTTGCAGTTACCAATTGAGATGAAAAAGGCAATGAATCCTTGGAGTTTGAATCTCAAAACAGAAGGTGAAATTCAAACCGATTTCAAAGAAACCTTCAAGGAATTCTATGGTGTGAGGTTCTGGGATCACTTGGCAAAGCTTGGGCAAGGTGTGTGTTAAGTTCGGATGCAATGCACTTATTTAAATAGGCAAGGGATATGCTTTCTACACCATTTGAAATTTTTGCCAAAATTAGAAAGTTTGATTGCATGGATGCATGGGCGTGTACAAGGCCCAATTCATGATGCTAACACATTCCAGTTTGTGGACAATTGACCCTGCAGCAATAACATGTAAGCATGCAAAAGGAAATGGATAATTGGATTCAAACCTTGCCAAAACAAACCTATAAAAGGAACCATGCGTAAGTCCCTCAATATTGGTCCAAATGAAGTGATATCAGACTTTTTGGAAATGTGACATCAAGGGTAACAACTTTGATGTTGAACACGTTTCAATTTGGAGCTTGGATCATGATGAATTTTTGAGGTGGAAGTTTGAGAAATCAAACATATTTGAAATTTTTCTAAGTACCAAGTCAAATGACCACTTCTTCCACCTTGAATAACTTTTGCTATGAGCTTCAAATGGAAATGGTTCCTTCATCAAAGTTGTAGATATTTCATCCCTCTTCAATTTGGTCACACATTTGACCTAATTTGGATTTGGCATGAGGGAGTTATGCATTTTAGAAGTTGAGGAAAATTGTGTGTTCAATGGTAATGGCCCAAAATGAACTATAATGTTTCCTATTGGCACATGCCCTCGCAAGTTGAATTTAACATTTATAAAAGAATCAAAGTTTGAGAAGACATATTGAAATTGATCATGAAACTTGGATGGCCTTCGTCGCATAAATATTGAGCAAGTTATGGTCCTTGGAAGTTGACCTCCTAACTAGGGCACAAACAAAATGACATATAATCTTTCACCCTAAAAAATGACTTTCCAAGAAAACCTATATCTTGATGTCAACATGAAAGTTGCTTATAATGTCATAAAGAGTAACTTTTCTCTTGGAATCATTTTTATATGACAAATATTGTAGGTGATAGGGTCTAGGGAACCCCAGTTTTGACCAGTTGACTTTCTTTGGTCAACCACCTTGAACCAACTTGAAAACTTGAAGATATACTAATCTTTGGGACTCATGGAGGATCATATATGTATAATATGATGTACTATGAAGTATACCTTGAAATATTTGATCAATTGTTGAAGAAACTTGCTGAGGAAGTCACACAAGATACCTAGATGAATTATGGTTTCCAAGGCAAACAAGCTTCAAACTCTTGATGAATTCTTGATCAAAATGATAAATGAAGAACATGGGGATCTATATATGATGTTTATAACCATTGTGAACCATCTCTTGATTAACCTCCTTACACTCAGGGTCTCAAACCCTAGTTGTGAGTTTGATGAGGCACAAGTGGATGCACACACTACCTACAAAAGAAATAAAGCTATACATTGCCATATTTTTGGTATTTTGGTTAGTAAAAAAAGAAAAACAAAGTATGATACAATCAAATATGCTTGGTGATCTCTCCCAATGCAAACCCAATGAATGAGGGGTAAGGAGGATACCAAGGTGTGATTCTAAAGCCAATGCAAATGATGAGATAACATGAGGGATCTTAGGGTCAAAATTGGGGTCTTACAGCTGCCCCTATTTAAGGACATACTATATGAGGACGTGAAGGTTAAAATCTTCGTATTAACTCAATAGAATGGACTTAAATAACAACACCTAGAAACAAATTTTGGTCCCTAAGAGACCTCATCATGCATATAATATGAATGTTAAAATAATCTTTATGGGGAATACATATTGCCACAAAGGGAAAGAATCTGGAGAGGCTGAAAGTCCATAGGAGCATAATGCATTCCGTAAGGAAAACTCACTGGGGAGACAGAGACTCCAGGTGATAAAAGTTATGCGTAGGCCATGCTACGACTTAAAAACTACTGGAGACACGAGGGGTTTTCCATGAAAATAAATCAATGGAAGGACTCGTTTGGGGAACCATGGAAATCTGCAGGGGATGGAGACTTCAATGAGGAAATACACTCTCAAACTCAGTTGGGGAAGAATGAACTTCAACAAAGGAGTAAAAGAGATGCATTGTCTACTACCAATTACTGGGTAAGAAGATAATACACTTTGGCAGAGGGACATCCGTTACCGGTTAGGGTAAACATATCAAGGATGACTCGTTGAGGAAAAAGAGGTGTATCCATTACCAGTTATTGGGTAAGAATAACCTACTGGGGAGAGAAGATCAAATAGGATTTACAACTATCGGTTACTGGGAAGAATATCGAAAAGAGAGTATTTGTCACTAGTTAAAGTGAACATATCAAGGATAAACTCAAAGGAAGAATATCCGTCATCGGTTAGGATGAACATATCAAGGATAGACCACTTTGGGAATGAGGAAGAATATCCGTTACTTGTTAGTGTAAACATATCAAGGATAAACTGCCGGGGAGACATGGGAATTACAACTAACAGTTACTGGGTAGAAGACCACAAAAATAGAGAGAATTCGTCACTGGTTAGAGTGAACATATCAAGGATTAACTCTAAGAGGAAAAATAGGAATTATATCTACCATTTACTGGGCAGAAGACCGCAAAGAGGAGAAATTATGTCACCGGTTAAAGTGAACATATCAAGGATTAACTCTATGGGGAATAAAAGTAGGGATTACTGTGAAAGAATTCTTTAACTTGAATTAATTTTTAATGATAGCAAATTGTGTGATCATCATCCAAATTGATTGTGCATTGCATTACATGATATATTTGTGTTCTTATTTTGACCATCATCCCACTTTATTGTTGCATAAACATACATACAAATCTACATTGAAAATTCCCTTCAAATAACAATTAAAATGCATTTTATATCAGTATGTATCAATACATGAGCCTCTGCATCGATACATGTAGCATGTGATTAATCACAAAACAAATTCTGTTCAGTATGCATCGATGCATACGAGCCATGCATCAATACATGGAAGGGCAAAAACTCTATGCATCGATACACACGAATTCTGCATTGATACATGACCACTTGAGACAGCCTGTGCATCAATACATGCGCAATAGGCATCGATACATGACCAACTTGAGACAGCCTGTGCATCAACACATAAGCATTAAGCATCGATGCATATCAGTGTAAAAATCACATGCATCGATACACACGATTTATGCATCGATACATGAGTAATTAATTTCACCAAATATTCACACAACTTACACACATATAAGAACAGGTCTCAACAACAGATGAAGACACGAATTCATTGAGGGAAAACAATTGAACACAGATCAAAAGCAGTGTTGGAGCAATTGTTTGTGAGCACATAGAAACCTGAAAGAGACTTCATCTTCTTCATCTTCTCAATCACCTCTCTTCAAGAACAATTACACATAACAATTCTTGTTCTTTGGATTAAAGAAGGATTGAGATAACATTCAGTGGTACGATCAAGGATCTAGCTGTGGGTTGCAGTGGAACGATCGAGGATCTAGCTGAGTCGAAGATTGAAGGGGGTTTCTAGGAAAAACCTACTGGTTTGTCCTTCAAGAACTGGTGTGTTCTTGAGGGTTTGGGAGTCACATTTGCAGAACATATTCAGCCGCAGCGTTGCGTTTGGAGATCGGGGGATTTCGCAAGCAGGTCGTGGAACCGGTGAATTGTTTGCAACTTTGTGCAGGAAAATCTTGATCGAGCTCAGATCAAGTGAAGGTTTATACAAGAAGAGGTTCTTGGAGTTTAGAAATTCTGTCTTTGTATCAAAACCTTGTATCAACGGATTCGGCAATAATTGATAATCAAAGTTCTCAATTTCATTTGAAATTGAGAGGGAGACGTACCCACACGCGAGGACGACATGGGGAACTTCCTTAACAAATCTCTGCGTATCGCAATCTTACCTTAATCTTCTTTACGTTTCAAAACTGTTTTGCAATTTCTGTTAGTGTGTGGTGATTGATCAATTTTTGAACAGCAGTGATAATAAAACCTTTAGTCATACACCATTGCTGTTTATCATCAAACACACACACACCAACTGTTTGACAAAACGGTTAACTTGATTGTGTTCATTGGAAATAGAATTTGAGGATAAGCGCATTCAATCTGTTAAAATTCTGTGTGTATTATTTCTGTCATTCTCATTAAAATCCAGCAACTGCACTTGCGTGTCCGGCTTTCTAGTAGCAGTTCAGAATAGACGGAAGTCGATTCGGGACTGCTTTTTCCGCCGCTTTTGAAAACTCTAATTAAACGTTAAATCCGTTAAATTTTTTTTGGTGATCTATTCACCCCCCCTCTCGATCACTAGCCACACCGTCTAACAAGTGGTATCAGAGCGCCGGTTCGCTGGTGCTCTGTGGCTGCCTGTAACAGTATGGATTCTGAACCAAAGGGGGCGTATAATAGAGCGCCTATTTTCAACGGTGAAAATTATGGCTACTGGAAAGACTGCATGCGAGTTCATATAAATTCTGTGGATAGGTTAGTATGGGCTGCCATTGAAAATGGTCCGTTTCAAATTACAATGACAAATGCGGCTGGCGCCATAGTACCTAAACCAGAAGATGATTGGAATGAGAAAGATGAGAAAAAGTGGTCGTGTGATTGGAGAGCTCGAAACATGTTAATTTCAGCACTTGGTGTTGATGAGTATTATCGAGTATCCCATTGCACGACAGCTAAAGAAATGTGGGACGCTTTAGAAGTTGCCCATGAGGGTACTACTGAAGTAAAACAGTCCCGCATTAACACACTCAATCAAGAGTTTGAGCTCTTTCGCATGAAACAAGGAGAATCCATCTCCGACATGCAAAAGAGATTCACCCATCTAACTAACCGATTGAATGCTCTTGGAAAACCTATTTCCAATGAAATTGCTACTAATAAAATTCTCAGGTGTCTTAGCAGGGAGTGGCAACCTAAAGTTACAGCAATCAAGGAAGCCAACGATCTTACAAGACTTACGATTACAACACTGTTTGGAAAGCTGGAAGAACATCAGCAAGCTTTGGAAAGTCTTGAAAAATATGAGAATAAAAGTAAGAAGGAAAAGGAGAAGAAAAGAGACAAAGAGGGAGAGAAGAAACCAATAGCTCTTGTGGCCTCTAGCTCTAAGTCCTCACGAAAAGAGCAAAGCGACAATGATTCAAGTAGTGACAAAGACTCGGATGATGAGTAAATGGGACTGTTTGTAAGAAGATACAATAGATTCATTCGAAAGAATGGAGTCAAACATTCCGACAAAAATCTCATGAAATTTCGAAGACAATCTATAAATTCGAAACAAGAAGAGAACAAGAAGAGTAGAGGAAGAGGATCATGCTTTAATTGTGGTAAA
Organism: Lathyrus oleraceus; assembly: GCF_024323335.1. Lineage (NCBI taxonomy): Eukaryota > Viridiplantae > Streptophyta > Magnoliopsida > Fabales > Fabaceae > Lathyrus > Lathyrus oleraceus. The sequence goes on from NC_066585.1 coordinate 102,665,225, forward strand.
TCCGGACACTTTAAAACGGACTGCCCTATGAAGTATAAGGACCAAAGAAAAGATTCACCAAAAGGGTACAGCAAACAAAGAAGAGCGTATATTGCATGGGAAAGTGATAGTGATTCATCAAGCACACAAAGCTCAAGTGATGGTGATGAAGCTGCAAATCTGTGCCTTATGGCTCACACTAAAAATCTGTCCTACCACAAGAAGAAAAACAATGACAAAAAGGTAAAACAAGCCTATTACAATAATTTCTCCTCTATGTCTTTTTCGGAATTAAAAATAGCTTTTGAAAAACTGCATAACGAAGCTGTAGATGCTTTTAAACGACTAGCTTCCGACAAACATATCTTCTCTTTTTTGGAAGGAAAAGTAAACAAAGCTGAAATTGATTTAGAAGCATTGAAAACTAGTATTGCAGAAAATTCAAAAACTATTGACATTGACGGATGTAGTAGAGTTAGGTATTGTGACGCTTGTTATGTTTGGCAAAAAGAGGTAAACACTCTTAAAGTCAAATTAGAGAAAGCGCTACAACCTAAAATTACTTATGCCGTTGACCCAAGTTGTTTAAGAAGTCATTGAATCCTCCATATGCAAAATACTCTTTTATTCTAAAGGATTCAATGAACAAGAAACAACAAACACATCATCATGGTTTATGTCATTATTGTTGTCATGCTGGCCATACCATTGAGAAATGCAAATTTAGGAGATTTCTAGTCCCTAAAGGTATTTATCAATGGAAGCCAAAAGGCAACCATGTTAACACTTACCCTCTTGGACCCAATGAAAATTGGGGACCAACTTCTCTCTTTTGATGTTGTAGGATGAGTGCCTTGCCTCCGTAGATAGAAGGTGGTTTCTTGACAGCGGCTGCTCAAGGCACATGACCGGTGACATATCGCTTTTTATAGACTTCAAGGCGAAGAAAAAGGGATATGTTACTTATGGAGACAACAACAAAGGAGCTATACTCGGCAAAGGTAGTGTAGGTAATCCCTCCACCACTACTATTTCAAATGTCCATTTAGTTGAGGGACTTAAACACAATTTGTTAAGCATAAGTCAACTATGCGACATGGGCTATAAAGTTTCGTTTACAAAAACTTGCTGCATAATTGAACATGCTGAACAAAACATTGTGTTTAAGGGTGTAAGAGTAAACAATATCTATATGCTTGACTTGTTTGATGTACCGTTAACAAATACTAAATGTCTAGTCACCTTGAATGATGATTCTTGGCTTTGGCATAGACGTTTAGCTCACGTTAACTTCGATTTGCTAAACAAGGTTGTATCTAAGGATCTAGTAGTCGGTCTACCAAAAATAAAATTTTCAAAAGACCACCTATGTGACGCGTGCCAAATGGGAAAGCAAACAAGGGTGTCTTTTAAATCTAAAAATGTAATTTCAACTTCACGACCCCTTGAGCTTCTCCATATGGACCTCTTTGGACCTTCTAGGACAAAGAGCCTAGGTGGAAATTACTATGGCTTTGTAATAGTTGATGACTACTCTAGATTCACTTGGACTATATTCCTTCATAGCAAAGATGAAACTTTTTCTGCTTTTAAGAATTTTGCAAATCTGTCCCAAAACAAAATGAATTCCAAAATAGTTACAATTCGTAGTGATCATGGTGGTGAGTTTCAAAATTACCACTTTGAGAAGTTTTGTGACAAGTATGGCATTGAGCATAACTTTTCAGCTCCTCGCACTCCACAATAAAATGGTGTTGTGGAGCGTAAAAATCGTGTTTTAGAGGAGTTGGCAAGAACAATGCTTAATGAGGGTGGATTACCAAAATACTTTTGGGCCGATGCTGTTAGCACAACCTGTTATGTTCTAAACAGAATCTCAATTCGCCCTATTTTAAACAAAACTCCTTATGAACTTTTGAAAGGAAGAAAACCAAACTTGTCACATCTTCACGTATTCGGTTGTAAATGTTTTGTTCTGAATAACGGTAAGGAAAACATTGGGAAGTTTGATGCAAAAGCGGATGAAGGTATTTTTCTTGGTTACTCAATGTCAAGTAAAGCATATAGAGTGTATAATAAGCGTTTACTTACTGTTGAAGAGTCGGTTCATGTTTCTTTTGATGAGTCTTATCCGAAAAATGTCGGAAAAGGTATTTCTTTTGATGACGCAGGTGTATCTACAGAAGACATACTCAAGGAAGCTGTTGAGGAAACTGATCAGTCCAAAACAGCTGCCCATGAGAAGGAGGAAGATACAAGTCATGAAGAAATTGAGGAAGAAAAGACAGCTGAAGTGAATGATCTTCCAACAGCTTGGAGATCCTCAAAAGACCATCCCATTGACAACATTTTGGGAGACATTTCAAAGGGAGTAATGACCCGGTCTAAGATAAGTAACTTTTGTTCTCACTTCGCGTTTGTTTCACAAGTAGAACCTAAAAATGCCAAAGAGGCCTTGATTGATGAATTTTGGCTAATGGCCATGCAAGAAGAGCTTAATCAATTTAAAAGAAATGACGTTTGGGAACTTGTCCCTCGTCCGCGAGATCATCATATCATAGGCACTAAGTGGGTTTTTAGAAACAAACTTGATGAAAACGGAGTGATTACTAGGAACAAGGCACGCTTAGTAGCACAAGGATATAACCAAGAGGAGGGCATAGACTATGAGGAAACTTATGCTCCAGTTGCTCGCCTCGAAGCTATACGTCTTTTGCTTGCCTATGCGTGTTCTAAGGATTTTAAGCTTTACCAAATGGACGTAAAGAGTGCCTTTCTAAATGGTGTCATAAATGAAGAAGTATATGTTTCACAACCTCCCGGTTTTGAAAATGCTGAAAATCCAGATCATGTTTACAAATTAAAAAGAGCTTTGTATGGTCTTAAACAAGCCCCTCGGGTTTGGTATGAAAGGCTTAGCAAATTTCTAATTGATCATGGATATTCAAGAGGTAAAGTGGACAATACTCTCTTTATTAAACACAAAGGGAAGCACATTCTTTTAGTTCAAGTTTATGTTGACGATATCATATTTGGTTCAACTAACATACACTTGGTCGAAGAATTTTCTAAGGTTATGCAGGGTGAATTTGAGATGAGTCTAATGGGGGAGCTGAACTACTTCCTAGGACTGCAAATAAAGCAACTTGATGAGGGTACAGCAGTATGTCAAACAAAATACTGCAGAGAACTACTCAAGCGCTTTGGAATGAATGACTCAAAATCGATTGACACCCCAATGCCTACCAACGGAAATCTAGACAAGGATGAGCATGGTAAGTGTGTAGATGTCAAAAGGTTCAGAGGTATGATCGGATCTCTCTTGTATCTTTCTGCTTCTAGGCCTGACATCATGTTTAGTGTTTGTATGTGTGCACGCTATCAATCAAATCCTAAGGAATCGCACCTTAAAGCGGTAAAGCGCATATTTAGATACCTTCACGGAACACCTAAATATGGGCTTTGGTATTCCAAAGGAAGTGATTGTAGCTTAGTAGGGTACTCCGATTCTGATTTTGCTGGCTGCAAATCAGATAGGAAAAGCACAAGTGGCACATGTCATCTGTTTTCAAACTCCTTGGTCAGTTGGCATAGCAAAAAGCAGGTTTCTGTGGCTTTGTCAACTGCAGAGGCAGAATACGTTGCAGCCGGTAGTTGTTGCGCTCAGATTTTATGGCTGAAGCAGCAACTACAAGACTTCAACATTCAACTCAAACGTATTCCTATCAAATGTGACAACACTAGTGCCATAAACCTTACTAAAAACCCTGTTTTACACTCACGCACTAAACATATAGAGATTAGACATCATTTCCCTCGTGATCATGTTGAAAAAGAAGACGTTGTCTTTGAGCACGTTGATTCCAAAAATCAGCTCGCTGATATTTTCACTAAACCATTGGCAACGGAACCTTTCTTCAACATTCGTCGCGAATTGGGAATCTTAGATCTTTCTCAATTGATGTCATAAGCATGTTATCTCTTAATTATATTATGCCTCACCATGGTTGATAAGAGCTGTTTTAGATGTCAATTATACATCACAAGAGTTCTCCAACAGAGGTAATATCAATCCTTTCTACAATTTTCCTATTGCTAAGTGATTGTGTATGTTGCATCAAATGTTCTTACTATAGTTGATACAAAATTTGACTACTTATACTCCTGTCCATATTGTGTGCACACTAAAATTTGACTTCTGAATCTCTGTTGAGCATAATCATCATGACAGTGCATAATGCATATACATACTGCATTAAAATTCATTAAAAACTAGTTCAGCATCAGTATGCATCGACACAAACGAAGCCTGCATCGATTCATATATTCAAAAAATTCAATTTTTTTAAAAACTGCTTCAGGATGTATCGATGCATCCATCGCATGTATCGATACACAGGGCAATTGTAAACACTTGGCATCGACGCATCCATCGTATGTATCGATACACATGACAATTTTGAATACTAGGCATCGACGCATGACTATCTGCATCGATACATACTGATGCTATCTGAATTAAATGCATTTCTTTCTCTCTCATGCATCGACACATCAACCAATCATATCACTTCCTATCTCATTACTTCATCTCATCTGCCCTCAAAAACCCAAAACCAGTGGCTAACCCTAATCCTCCTCATCCTCACTCTCTCTCACAAACTTGGTAAAACCCTAAATCTCACATCACCATGCCTCTACGCACTATTCCAGCCAGAGCCAAAGGAAAAGGAAAGGGAAAGGAAGCAGCCGGTACTTCTCAGCAACCACCAGATGTTCCTTCAAACGCCTTAGACATTCTTCATCCTGCCATCACTGCTGAATTTGAGGAATCCTTCAAGGCCAGGTTGGTAATGAAACCTCATATCTTTGATAAAACTGATGCTGTTCATCTGCACCTAAATGAAGTAGTTGAACTGTTACATGCACAAAGACTTGGGTCCTTTCTATCTACAAAAGATGAGTATCATGAGGATTTCATCCGGGCCTTTTATGCTGGTTTACAAACTGGTAGAGGCTATATGTTCCGGTGTTCTATCGGAGTCAGAACATATACCTTTGAAGCCTCTGATTAGGAAACGGTGTTTCAAATGCCGCTTCCGTCGATGGCTGTCAAGTCCTGGCATGACCTGCATTTTGATCCTGAATTTGACCTGAGGGACTTTACAACTTCTATCCTAAAGATTGACAGACCGCTGAGTGAGGACGAACACGTCACGTCAGGTATGATCAAACAAACTCCGCGTATTCTTCACTGGATCATTACACACATTCTGCGTCCAACCAACAGTGGCCACTCTCGGTTGGATAGGCCTAGCATACATCTTCTCTACATTCTGCAAAATAAGATTCTCTTAAATTGGGCGAACTACTTTGTAAAACGTCTATTTTATGTGCGAGACAGCTCAAAAACTGTGGCTCTAGGGTATGGCTCTCAAATAATGAAAATTCTTAAGTTTTGGAAAGTTGCAATACCTATTGTGCCTCTCCTATCTCCGTCGGTAGCTCAAGAGTTTGATTCTGCCACTCTATCGCATATGGGATATAGGTGGGACAAAGACCGCAAATGCTTCTATTTCTTCGAAAGAAAATCCAAAACTAGAATTTACAACTTTGACGTGCCTTCGGAACGCATCCATGTTGCTGAAGAACAGCCTGATGAAGAAATGCAGGATGCGCCTGAAACAGATGTGCCTCAAGCTGAGGCCAATACTGGTTGGGGTGAGTGGGTGCCACGAAGGTGGTCTCCCACCAACTACGTACCTGAACCTACAGCCCCTCCATTCGCCGGTGGTACTTCAGCCTCAACACCAAATGCGGACATCACTCACATGCTTCAACAGATGGAAATCGTCAACAAAGAACGCCATGAAGAAGCACGGTACTGGCATGTTCAACAAACTGAATGGCACAACGAGCATCGGGACTGGCATGATGAGCACACACGGATGTATCACAACCAACACGCTTGGCACCAAGACTTGGTTAAATGGCATCAGGTTTTCTACAACGAAATGTCCGGCTTTATGGATGATTGCCGTGAAAATCCTGGGATTATGGACAGCTTTAGAAGCATTGAAGTTCAGAATCGATTTAGGCGATACTCCTTCATGGGACAAAATCCAGACACAATGCCTCCTCCTCCGCCTCCGCCAAGCTACCGAGATCCTGACAGACATGATGAGGAGTCCTGTGGTGGCAACAATCCAAATTAACCAACCACCCTTCCATCTCACTGCATTTCATTTCATATTGCTCATGTTTTATTTTGTTGCACAATATATGGTTTAGCTTATGTAACTCTTAAACTCGTTCGCACACTTAAAATGCTTTTCAAATTCTGTTTACCTCTATTTGTTATTGCCCTTACTTTTTGAATGATTCTTTGTGAATGATTCTTTAACTTGCAGCTTCTTTCTTTGTGATTGATAGCCTATTATCAAATTTTGCCATGCCCTGCTACACTTTCTGCTTGATGACTATGTTTCTTCCTCTTTTTGATGTTGACAAAGGGGGAGAAAACGCAGATATGCACAAACTCAGGGGGAGTATCACACATCTTGCCAAGAATTTGCCATCATCAAAAAGGGGGAGTTTGTGAAAGAATTCTTTAACTTGAATTAATTTTTAATGATAGCAAATTGTATGATCATCATCCAAATTGATTGTGCATTGCATTACATGATATATTTGTGTTCTTATTTTGACCATCATCCCACTTTATTGTTGCATAAACATACATACAAATCTACATTGAAAATTCCCTTCAAATAACAATTAAAATGCATTTTATATCAGTATGTATCAATACATGAGCCTCTGCATCGATACATGTAGCATGTGATTAATCACAAAACAAATTCTGTTCAGTATGCATCGATGCATACGAGCCATGCATCAATACATGGAAGGGCAAAAACTCTATGCATCGATACACACGAATTCTGCATTGATACATGACCACTTGAGACAGCCTGTGCATCAATACATGCGCAATAGGCATCGATACATGACCAACTTGAGACAGCCTGTGCATCAACACATAAGCATTAAGCATCGATGCATATCAGTGTAAAAATCACATGCATCGATACACACGATTTATGCATCGATACATGAGTAATTAATTTCACCAAATATTCACACAACTTACACACATATAAGAACAGGTCTCAACAACAGATGAAGACACGAATTCATTGAGGGAAAACAATTGAACACAGATCAAAAGCAGTGTTGGAGCAATTGTTTGTGAGCACATAGAAACCTGAAAGAGACTTCATCTTCTTCATCTTCTCAATCACCTCTCTTCAAGAACAATTACACATAACAATTCTTGTTCTTTGGATTAAAGAAGGATTGAGATAACGTTCAGTGGTACGATCAAGGATCTAGCTGTGGGTTGCAGTGGAACGATCGAGGATCTAGCTGAGTCGAAGATTGAAGGGGGTTTCTAGGAAAAACCTATTGGTTTGTCCTTCAAGAACTGGTGTGTTCTTGAGGGTTTGGGAGTCACATTTGCAGAACATATTCAGCCGCAACGTTGCGTTTGGAGATCGGGGGATTTCGCAAGCAGGTCGTGGAACCGGTGAATTGTTTGCAACTTTGTGCAGGAAAATCTTGATCGAGCTCAGATCAAGTGAAGGTTTATACAAGAAGAGGTTCTTGGAGTTTAGAAATTCTGTCTTTGTATCAAAACCTTGTATCAACGGATTCGGCAATAATTGATAATCAAAGTTCTCAATTTCATTTGAAATTGAGAGGGAGACGTACCCACACGCGAGGACGACGTGGGGAACTTCCTTAACAAATCTCTGCGTATCGCACTCTTACCTTAATCTTCTTTACGTTTCAAAACTGTTTTGCAATTTCTGTTAGTGTGTGGTGATTGATCAATTTTTGAACAGCAGTGATAATAAAACCTTTAGTCATACACCATTGCTGTTTATCATCAAACACACACACACCAACTGTTTGACAAAACGGTTAACTTGATTGTGTTCATTGGAAATAGAATTTGAGGATAAGCGCATTCAATCTGTTAAAATTCTGTGTGTATTATTTCTGTCATTCTCATTAAAATCCAGCAACTGCACTTGCGTGTCCGGCTTTCTAGTAGCAGTTCAGAATAGACGGAAGTCGATTCGGGACTGCTTTTTCCGCCGCTTTTGAAAACTCTAATTAAACGTTAAATCCGTTAAATTTTTTTTGGTGATCTATTCACCCCCCCTCTCGATCACTAGCCACACCGTCTAACAATTACAACTAATTTTTTACTGGGTAGAAAACCAAAAAGGAAGAATATTCGTCACCGGTTAAGATGAACATATCAAGGATAAACTTACCGGGGAAACGTGAAAATGAATCCGCTGGGGAAACAAAAGGAAGTAGATTACTTTTGACCGGGTATTGGATAAAGGTAATGTACTCAACATCACAAAGAATATTACCAGTTACTAGGTAATGGACTCTTGGAGACCAAAATATCTATATAGGTAGGAACTAGAAAGAAGCGGTCAATCAAACACTCAACCCAATGAGGATATAACTCAGGGGGAGTGGTTCCATCCAGATAATAAACCAGGGAGGAAACTGAAATAATAGTCATCCACGAGGAAATAACTCAGTGGGGAATGAGAAAGGTTAAACTCTTTCGGCTTAAGGGGCTGACACTCTTTAATTGAAGGAGGACAGACACACCGATCTGCATGGGAAAGCAATATCACCAAAGCAGGGGATCAGAAGAAAAAATCAATGCGATAAGATGCACAATGAAATATTTGATGCTGTGTTTTATGCATGAATATGCATGTATATGATTATGATTATATTGACAAAATAACACAAAGGATACAAATAACAAAGATTTGAAACATCCCACTCGGCTAATCTCAACAAGACGGAAGCACCAACTAGAGAAAATGCTAGGGATGAAAATAAATCATCTAGCTCTGAATAAATCAACTATGGTTTGGGAAAGACATGGAGAACATGCTTCCAATCAATCATGGCAAACTCTGCGCGGAGAGAGCACTACCGAAAGATGATTAACCAAACATGCCGAGGATAGAGAAGGATCTGCTAAGGATCCAAATTGTCAATACTGTGGGGAATTTTAAGTCAACACCATGTCGAATGGGAGACAACCTTGTAGTGGACGAAATTAAATACTGCTCAGAACCAAATACTGTCGGGAATGAGGGATCTTCTATCAGAAGAACTCCGTCGGGGAATACAATAGATAAAACTATAAATGAGGAATCGAGCAAATTGTTAGGGATGTTGTGACTTGTCGGAACAAACCAAAGACCATTGAATTCATCAATAATCATCAAATTCTTCTTGGAAATTATGAAATAAACCAATTCCAAGGCAAAGATAACGGAATCTGACTTACACATGAGAGAAACTGTCATGGTTATGCAACACAAACAAATGCAAATGGGGATCTGGAAACCAAATAGAGGTTCCGGACATCCAATGTCCAATCATTCAAATCACAAACTGGGGGATACAAAACATGAGCACCTCGGATGGGGAATATGAATTTGCAAAAAGGACCAATCACCAGCTCAATCGGGGATGAGACCCACCAACTCTACTAGGGATGAGAAATCACTCAGGGAGAAACTCATCGACCAAGCTGGGGATAAATGACGGACTGTTGGGGAGGAAAATAGTTACTGAACCAACTGCTTGGAGAATACCAACAATGCTTCACACTTCAAGACTTACCTGTCCTTAGATTGTTGTTGACATTTCTTGCTGAAAACGATTATTCTTAAAGTGAATGCTTTATTTTTATTATTTTAAGAAAAATAATTATTCATTAATTTATTTCAGAATTATCATCATAAAATTCCAATTTTATTTAACAGAAGTAAATAGGAATATAAATAATTGGATAAAAGCTCAACTTTATTTAATAGAATGGTAGTCCGCGAATGGAGAGACTCCAAGGATCTTTACAAAGTTTGAAAATGGTAATTTACATGGAAAAGGGATACATTGAATACAATGATCACTACTCTCCCTACAAACTTTGAAATCCGCCGTGCTCTTGTCTTTGGTTGAGAATGACGAATCTGAACTAAATGACTGCTCAGAACTGCCTTAAAGATTAGGAACAATCGGATGTAGTTACTTGCCATAATCCCTAATTATTGCCTAGATTTCCCCAAGGTCGGGTACTCAATCTACCGGGATAAATTTTCTATTTTATGTCTCTAACTTTTTCCTGGATTGGCCTTTTGGGTTTTCAATCCACCGAGACGCTCATTTTTTCCTAAGTCACCCTTTCGGGTTTTCAACTTAGCGAGATGTTCTTTTCTTTTTTAGGCGAAGTATTTCTTGACTGTATCGACATTCACAGGATGCGTGAACTCTTCACCATCCATAGTTGTAAGAATCAAAGCACCACCTGAAAAGGCTCTCTTCACAACATATGGGCCTTCATAATTAGGAGTCTATTTTCCCCTAGCATCAGGTTTGAAAGATAGAATCTTCTTGAAGTGCGGATGGATGTACGGTACCCATGTAAAGCATATGGGAGCATCTCATGCCAATCTTTGTAGGTTACAACCATCTTTTGGATAATCTTCTTAATGTTCTTATTCGTAGCTTCAACAACCCCATTCATCTTGGGTCTGTAGGGAGAAGCATTATGATGTGCAATCTTGAAGTCTTTGCAAAGAGCTTCCACCATATTATTGTTCGAGTTTGATCCATTATCAGTAATGATCTTACTTGGCACACCATAATGATATATAATCTGATTCTTGATAAATCGGACCACAACCTGCTTGGTGACATTTGCTTATGATGCCGCTTCAACCCACTTTGTGAAGTAGTCAATAGCCACCAGAATGAAACGATGTTCGTTCGAAGCTTTGGGCTCAATCATACCAATCATATCAATCCCTCACATGGATAAGGGTCATGGAGAGGAAATGACGTTCAACAGTGTCAGAGGAACATGAATCTTATCCGCATAAGTTTGACACTTGTGGCATTTCTTCACAAACTTGCAACAGTCAGATTCCATTATCAGCCAATAGTAATCTACTCTCAAATTTTTCTTTGCCATAGCATATCCATTGGAATGAGTACCAAAGGAACCTTCATGGGCTTCAGTCATCAATAGGTCTGCTTCATGTCTATCTGTAGCGGGGTATTCGTTACCATTAGAGATATTGACTAAATCCAAGGTAAACCATACAGGTCGAGTCGCCACCGCACTTCTATTTATCCAAAGGAATGGTTAGAAAGCGAACAAAAACCTAAAAGTTTTATCGAATTAAAAACTAGTAAAAATGTCAAAGATCGGGGTAAGGGGGTTGGTTATGCGATGGGAAGGTTTTAAGCACCCAAAACATCCTAGGTACTCATAGGGAGCCCTTTTCACACTTGTTGTAAGGTTGGTACTTTTGTGAAAAATTTGTTTGTGCAAACATGATTGAAGAGATGAGAAAAGAATATACAAGTTATTTACAATTTGTGTTTGGATGGATAAACCATTTGCCTCACTACGCCAAATAAGGGAAAAGAGGGCGCTTTTTTTGGCCTATAACAACGCTTTAAAGCGCCCTCTAATCTGGCGCTGGCATAGGTAAAGACATCGCTTTTTTTCCTGGTGAAAGCGCTCTCTAAAGTGGCTCTTTAAGCCCTTTAAGGGCCACTTTAGAGAGCGTTTTTTAAAGAAAGCGCCCTCTAAAGTGGAAACTTTTAAGGGTTTAGAGGGCGCTTTTACTGGAAAGCGCCCTCTAAAGTGGAAACTTTTAAGGGTTTAGAGGGCGCTTTTACTGGAAAGCGCCCTCTAAAGTGGAAATTTAAAGGGTTTAGAGGGCGCTTATTTTGGAAAGCGCCCTCTAAAGTGGGTGGTTATTTAATTTTTTTTTTTAAAAAGCGCTATATTTATTTATTTATTTTAGACAACCTGTATATTGAAGCAGTACACCTAAAACTGTATAATTTGAAGCCCTTTTTCACACATTGCATTCAACAAGCCTTATATACAACAATCCATACATATACAACAATCCACTGGTATATAATCGTTTAACTTCTAAAGATTCTAAATATACAACCAATTCATAACTTAAAAAGAAATAAAACTAAGTAGCAAAAGCATCTCTGAGATGTATGTTTTTTTTGCTAGCCGCAGTCTTCTTAGCAACAACCTCTTTTTGTTCAATATCAATAGCATGAACCTAAAATATCATAAAATTAGTTAGGTGAAGTATAAGATCAAGAATTAACATTTTCTATGCATAAATATCATATAATTGTGTTTATACCTTTTTTTTGATGCAACTGACTCGATTTGGTGTAATAAAAGCCATTTTACCTGTAATAAAGAAAACAATTAAAATCATTTGACCTGTACCTTTTTCACTAAGTTCTCTTTCTTTTCTTGGTTGGAATATGTTCTACATGTCTCTTAACAACACTGACGGTTGGATTGATCCAAATACCCTCATTATGATCATTTCTAATATATGAATCATTTGATATAATATTCTCATCTTGATCATTTCTGGTAAACGATTCAATCTCAACATCAATATCACCTTTATCTCCAGTGTTTTCATCAATTACTTTGTTGGAAAAAAGAACTATAGACCATTTCGTACTTTTCTGATCATTGACATAGAACACTTGTCTAGCTTGAGAGGCTAGAATAAAAGACTCATCTTTGTATCCCACCCTATTAAGATCCACTTGCCAAAATCCTGACTTATCCATTCGAATGCCGTTATTATTTTCAACCCACTTGCAACCAAATATAGGAATCTGAAACTTCTCATAATCAAACACCCAAATGCGCTCGATAACACCAAAATACGACAGATTTGCAAATTTGGGGTTTAAGTCCTTCACACTTGATATGTGCATTGCTTCAGCTACCACGGTGACACCACTATTCTGTATAGTACTTTTATCATCTTGTTCTTTGGTATAAAATGTGTATCCATTAATCGCGTATGCGCTATAAGAAAAAACATGGAAACTTGGACCATATGCTAAGCATCTCAACCTTTCTGTTATTGAAGTGGGATCTGAATAATACTTTGAATAAATATGATCCTTAAACCAAGGTATAAAACATCGATTGTGCTCTCGTACTATCCAATTTTCATTTCTATTGGGATTTAAACCTCGGAGAACATCCTTGTGAATTTCAACATACGGCTCAACCTCATTCTCATTGTGCAGAACATACAAATGCACTTGATCCCGTTCGACCCTTGATACTGCCACGATTTTATTTCCAATTAGATTTTTTCCTTCTTTCTTTTCGACAAGCTGAGACTTGGGGAGTCCGATTGACTGAACATTAGACAAATATTCAGTACAAAACTCAATCGCTTCTTCACAATGTATCTTTCAACCATACAATCGTACTATCCCCCGGTTCAACATTCTCGTTACTTTTCTCACCATGCAAATTCCAACATGTATAACTTCGATCAATTCCATGCCTCATTAGATGCGATGTCAACTGAACTGCGTCAACCCGTTTCCCATAACAAAAACCTAAGCAAGGACATATCATTCTACTGGGGTCTTCGGCGTGCGCAACGGCAAACTTAACGAATTCTGATACCCCATTCTCGTACTCTCTCGACAATCGATTGGAAGACATCCATGTATTATCCATTACTAATTAGAATAAACAAAAAACAATTTCAGAAGAGAAACCAAAAATGGGATGAGTTATATTTACCAATGAAAAGTATTTACAAAATATGGTCAAAGTTGACTTAAAGATTCAATTCAAGATAAGTGTTATGAAAAGAAAGTTTAAAAATCAAAAGCACAAGGCTTAGGTTTCTAATGTTTGAAAACAAATGTTAAATATTTGCACAAAAGTTTTGGCTTGGGTTAGAGTGGAGGGAAGAAGAAGAATGGCTAAAGTCCTAATCATAAAAGAGATGAGGGATAAGAAACAAGACCACAAATGGAGTTCCTTTCTTGAGATCATATTGATGATCCAAATAGCTACCATCCTTTGGAATAAGCAAGCAAGCAAGTGTAAATTCAAGCAATCAATCAATCAAGCAAGCTCTTAGAAGATCCCCAATGGCTCTTGTATCTTTCCCTTTGGATGAACATGACAATGGTTCTTCAATTTGGCTCAAATAGGATTCCCTAGCACAAAAGCACACACATCAAAAAGTTCCATGAAGTAAATCAAGAATGGACAAGAGTGAGTTTAGAGGTTTGGTCTTTCTAATCCATCTTCAACATTTATAACACTCTAAAGGCCCAATGCCTAGTTGCTCTTTGACTTCAAATTTGCATAGGGAATGTCCTAGAATCTAAGACCATTTGTCCATTTTTTGCCTTTGGTCCACAACAATCACAACAAAACACAAGAACAATAATATATACACAATTGTGTGCTCAAGTGAGCAAAAGGCAAATTGCATTAACATAAACATGTGCTCAAATGAGCAAAGGAAAAAGCAAATGAATAATATGTACAAGAATATTAAATTGCATAAATGTAAAGAGCAAGAATTAAATGTTAATGGTTAATGGTTAGTGTTAGAGTTAGTGTGCCATAAGGCAGATTAGCGCTATGTTAAGCAATCGTAATTGGACTTTTGTAGAAGTCACAACCATCTGAGGCCGGTCAATAATAATGTAGGCAACAACACAAGTTAGAGATTTTGATTAGTGAATCAAACTCCTACAACTTGCCATGCCAAAAAGAAGATGAGAAATGATCTTGTATTGATTTAGATTCTTTGCATGATTAGGAAGCAACCTATCCTTAATGCAAAGCCATTCACTTGATCCATGATCAAGATGAATTAGATTTGAATCAAGGAAGATTAAACCTCCATGTATCAATGCTAACCACCAATCTTTAACTCATTGATCAAAAAAGAAAAGGAAGAAGAAGAAGAAGATGAATATTAAAGCACATTAATGGAAATGGAATAAGATAATCAACAAGTATTGACCAAAGATAGAGAAGATCAAGGTCAAACAAAAGAAAACAGAAACAAGATGAAGATTAGAAGTCAAGAAACAAATAAAATATTTTTGGTATTTTTCAATATTAAAATAAAACTTGAGTTAAAATAATAAAGAAAGGTCAAACTTCAAACTCACTTCAAATCAACTTTGAAAAGTCCAAGTGAATTATCCTAAGTTTAACAAGGTCAAACAAAGTTTGACAAAAAAATTCAACATTTTTAGAAGTCAGAAACTATTTTAAATCAATTAAAAATGCATAAAAATAACCTAATTGAATTAAAATCTCAAATAAATCTTAAATCAATTAATAAATTGATGAGAATATTTTTCATAGATCTATCATCATTCAAATAGGTTGGAAAAATATTTTTGTATTTTTTGGATAACAAAAACTATTTAAAATGAATTAAAAATAAGCAGAAAAGAGAAAATTCCTAAAAAATATCAAATGATAAAATAAAAAATATTTAAAAATATTTTTAGAAACTAGAAATCAAAAGGAGAAAAATGCAATTGGTCTCACATTTTTTGGACCAATAATGAAGGAGTTATGACTTTTTAAAAAGAAATGGAATTAAAAGAAATAAAAGAAATAGAAATCAGAAATTAAAAAAAAAGGAAAATGCATGGACCGTCTGATGAAACTTCATTAATTGACGTGGATCATCACACGGCTAAGAAGCGCGCGTTCACCATATGCACAAGTCAACTGAAGCGCACCATGCCAATAAAAAAGTCATAACAATGGACATATGAGATTAGATTTGGAACCAGCAGTGGATGGCTCAGATCTAATCTGGAGAGGGGACGGTGACCAGCGCCACCGTCTTCTCTGGCCAACTTCCGGCCAAGCTTCAAGTTGCAAAGAATCAAATGTTAACTAAAAGACACGATCCATCCACCAATCGAGAGCTGGGGTGATGTACATCACCCCTGTACCAATCAAATCCATTCAAGGTTTCTACATTGAGAGAAATCAGAGATGGAATTTTAATGATGTTCAACTGAACTTCATGATTTTTGAAAATTGAAAGCTCAATATTGTTGCCTTTATGCAGAGGACTTCAGATCACACAACAACAACAAGAAATAAGCACTATACAAGCTGATTCGAAGAAAATAAAAGTTGAGGTAAACCTCTGGTTTGCATGGCTTAGAGTCACAATTCCTTGATGCTAATGCTTACAGTTTACTCTATGGATCAAGGTGAAGAGGTTTAGGAAGTTTTAGATATGAAATTTCAATCAAGGAAATCAAATTTCAGATCTGAAAATTGAGAGAAAAATGAGAGAGTTCCTTTGGTGTGAGGGTGAGGTTTCAATTGCACAACATGTAGGGCGCCTTCAGGTTAGTGAAATGAAGCTCATATGCATTGTATTTATAGGCAAGGCAAGCTGAAAATGCATGATCTCAAACTTGCATGAATAGAAAGGCCTTCCATGCATGGGCCTGTACAGGCGCATGGAGGGCCCATTTCCACTTGGATTTGGTAGCTGATGCATGATAGAAGCAATTTGGACATGCAGATTGTGTATTAATCGATCATGCAATGCAAATTGAATGATTTTCCAAAATTGCACCATTATGTTCAAGTCTTCGAAAATGTTATGTCAAAAATAGAAACACCACCTCATGAGTAATGGTTGGAAAGCTTATTGCATAAGGATCATTTGTTATGTTGATCAAAACTCCATTTGGGCGTTGGAAATTGATGAAAAGTGGACACGAAGTGTAGGGTGCAAAACATGCATATGTGAGAATTTCAAAATTGGCCAAAGTTCAAGCCCTTCTGTTTTAGTGATGAAAACTCCAAATGACAAAATCTTCAACATCAAAGTTGTATATATTTTTAAGGAAATCAATTTGGACTTAAATGTTACATCATTTGGATTTTTTATGAAGAAGTTATGGGCACTTGAAGTTGGACTTTTTCACATTTCAATGCCTTTGATCCAAAGTGACCTATAATGTTTTGCATTATCACATGTACCTTTTTTAGGATTTTGAAATTTTACTCAACATAACATTTGAAGTAGACATCTTAATATTTCCAATTCATTTGATCCCACCTCAAAATCATGAAAAATGAAGGAGTTATGTCCTTGGGAAGTTGACCCAAAATTAGGGTTTCAGTGAAAATGACCTATAATATCTTGGAATGGATGATGACCTTCCAAGCTTCAAATAAATTTTTGATGAACATGAAAGTTGTTAATATGGTCCTTAAGAACATTGTTTCTCTTGGGTTCATCTCCATTTAACAAACACATTAAATGTTAGCTCTCAGTGTATTTCAAAATAGTCAGATGAATTGACTAATCAACTTCTCAAGTCCAAACCTCATATCTTAATGAATTGATGATTGAGGATACTCAAATAAGTTCAAATATGCATGAAATGATGAATTAAATAACTTCCCTTGATTTCATTTGACCATGGGTTGAGGTTGCTTCATGAGCAAGGCACAATTGATGGACATATGAATTAGGGTTTCCTTGGGAAACAAGCCTCAAGCCCTTTGATTTGCTTTGATCAAAATGATGAATTGAGATACTTGGGAGGCATATTTGATGGATGAGAGCTTTGGGAACCATTGCCATGCTTTCTTTCATCTTCCCTTGACCGTATTAATGCACAAAGGATCTCCTAGAAGCTTTGGATCTTGTGACTGCTCAAGCTACAAAAAAGAGATGTTAGTGACATACTTTTGTGCTTTTGGTTAGTAAATAAAATGAGAAAAGCAATAATATACAATTCAGGCATGCTTGGTAATCTCAAACCAACTCACAAGGGTTCCCACCCAAAGGTTAGGAGTCAAGATGCTTATGATCCTTGAGGCAATGCAAATGCAATGTTATGATGCCATGAGGGATCTTAGGGTCAAAATTAGGGTCTTACAGATGCCCCTATTTAAGGTCATTCTAGCCGGAGATATGAAGGTTAAAATCTTCGTCTCGACGAGGTAGAATGGGCTTAAATAATAACAAAGAGACGAATTTTGGTCCCTAAGAGACCTCATGATGCAAATGTATGTATGCAAAAGGTAATACTCTGTGGAGATATGTGTCCACAAAGGAGAAAAGAAATCAGGAGAAACTGACAATCCATGTGAGTAATACACTCAATGGGACATAGACTATGGGGATTCTAACGGGGATAAGAAAGAGGAATAAAATGCATGAGCAGGTCACGACTTAGAACTTGCTGAGACACGAGAGGAATTCCATGAAAGTAAATCGATGGAAAGGCTCGAGCTGACTCAAAGATGCATGTATTGGGGAATATGCCAATACAGCAAAACTATCCATAAAGGATACTTCGGATAAAAATCCAGATTCAGATGGGGAAAATCCACCAAGGGACTTCACTGAGAAATGTCCCAACAAGACTCATATGAGGAAACAACAGGATGAGGTATTACCGGTTACTGGGTAATAAGCTCAAGGAGACATTTGATCAAAACACCAGTATAAGGGTGAGAGAACAACATGCTCGGGGAAAATGAATATCTAAGACCAGTATGAGGGTGAGAGATAACAAACATCCAAAATCATCTGAGGAAGACCTAAAAAGGTATATTTCAACTCAGGAAATCTGACTCCACAGGGGACAAAAAGTCATAATAGGGAGAAGAAAGGAAGGAACACCAGGGATACCGATTACTGGGCATATAATAGGTGACCAACCAAGGCGTGAACTATGGAATATTTCCAAGACACTCATCATCCTAAAGGAGGGCTAAAAAGTAAACTCGATTACAGGATGCGCATTCGACTCCACAAAAGGGGATACGAATCTTACTCGACTGGGGAAGAACAAAGACTTCGATTGAAGAGTGCATAAGATACATTATCTATTACCGTCAGAACGTAGATAACATACTCGCATGGAGGATTATCCACAACCGGTTACTGGGTTAATAAAGGATAAATCGACCAAAAGGAAAAAAGGGCATCGGGATACCGAATACTAGGTATAAAATGATGACCAATCAAAGGGAGAAACGATCATTACCAACCAAGGATAAATGAAAGATGACTTGCTGGGGATACATTGACAAAGGCAATGATCCGGGAGATGTATCGCCGGTTACTGGGAGGTATACTCAAAAGGTGAAGGAATATCAATATCGAATGTTGGATAAAGATAGCCGACAAAGAGGGGATTACATCTACCAGGATACTAGGTAGAAAACCACAGAAGAGTAACTGCCATCGATTAGGATGAACGAAAAATAGGGTTAACTCTGCAGGGGGATAAAATAGGCCTTACAACTACCGGTATAAGGGTAGAAACCACATAAATAGGACTTACAACTACCGGGGAATAGATGGACAATTACTAGTTACTGAGCGATCATTCATCTAAACTACGGGGAAGCGTAGGGGAAACAACAAAAGCAGTTAGTCTAGAAACAAACTAGAAAGACACAATGAAACAAGACTCAACCCAATGAGGATATAACTCAGGGGAGAATTCCATCCCAATACATGTGTTGGGAGGAAACTAAAATAACAATCATCCACGAGGACATAACTCAGTGGGGAATATGGAAGAACGGGTAGACACTTTTTGCCTATAGGGTTGATTCTACATGGGGAGATCAGACACAACCATATGCTTGGGGAAATATGTATCACCGAATAGTAGGAGACAACAAACAAAGGCATTTATGCCAAAGAATGCAACATGAATATCTGAATGTTAAAATTATGCATATATGCGTGGTTTATGTATGAATGCTGACAAACAGACATATCTAACACAAACAGGTCCAAGAATCAACGGACAAACATCCGATACTACATATCGAAAGAGAAATCCAGGCCCACTGGAGAACATCCAATCTGATGGGGGCAACAGATACCAGGAAGCCAAGATTTCTGCAGGGAAATGAGACTCAGTCACTCCAGCTGGGGATAGGAGCCACACACGGATAAAATACGCCGTAGAAGCAACTCTACTGGGGAAAGTATCGAAGGGGGAGATGGAACTCTGTGGGGAACAACCACCAATCAGAAGGTTCCAATGTCACCACGTTCCTTGCACTGTTGAAGAAATCACATCTGCCGAGGAGGAAGGGACACTACTCCGCTGAGGAAGGAAGGATAAACATCTTCATCAACCACTCTGCTCGGGAGGAAACCACAAACGGGCTCTGATCAGACAATTCATTAGGAAAACACTGCTGACGACTGAATCAAGGATTACCCGTAGGCAACTACTGGGGATAACCTGCTGGTGACCATACTAGGGAGTAGGAGTGGGATCATCCCTACTGAGGATGGTCGAGGAGCAAACTTGCTGGAGATCAAAAGTAGACAAGTCCACAGGGGAAAAGCTACAAATCAAACTTGATGAAAACTCCACCTATGCTGGGGATTTCCGGCTCACTCTGAGGGGAATTTCTTACTTGAAGTGAGGGAATACCAACTCCTTCGGAAGGACTAACATACTCAATTTATCAATCTATAAGGGATTTTAGGTCAATCCACGCAAGGGATGACAACCATATAATTGATAACACAAATGCTAAATCCAGACCCACTTGGGTCTAAGAGATTGAGACCGCCTCCAACACTCAAAACTCTCTGGGGAATTGGTGGAATGTACAACTTTCTTCTGAGCTCGCGGAGGAAACAACCTGAAAGATAATGAAGAGGATACAAGTATGCTGGGAATATGAGCAAATGTCTTACCCTTTTGGGAATCATACATCCTTGGGAGAACACTGAAGACATCCCAAGTATCCTTTTGCCATTGTGAATGTTCACTTTGTTTAAAAACAATTTATGAAAATTTCATTTATTTAAAACAATGATATTTATCAATTAAATATGCAAAATATTTGTTGAATAGAAACAAATAAGAGTGCAAAGAACTGGATAAGGGTTCAAATTTATTTGATGGAATGGTAGTCCGCAAATGGCAAGACTCCATGGATCTTTACAAATTTGAAATTGGTGATATATATTGTAAAAAGGCTACATTGAACATAATGACCATTTCTCCACCAACTCCGAGTCCGATGTATTTGAAGCTTCAGTTGACGATGACTGAGCGAGAATCTTTGACAGATGACAGTTGTAGAACGAAGTCTTGTCAGGATGCAGTTACTTGTCAAATCCCTAATTTTTTCCTAGATTTCCCCAGAGTGAGGTACTCAATCTAGCGGGATACATATTCAATTTTTTTTATGTCTCTAACTTTTGCCTGGATCGCCCTTTCAGGTTTTCAATCCACCGAGACGCTCATTTTTGCCTAAACCTCCCTTTCGGGTTTTCAGCTTAGCGAGCTATTTTGTTTTTATTTTAGGCAAAGTATTTCTTGACTGCATCTGAATTCATAGGACGAGTGAAATCCTCCCCATCCATAGTTGTAAGTATCAAAGCACCTCCTGAAAAAGCTCTCTTAACAACATATGGACCTTCATAGTTCGGAGTCCACTTGCACCTGGAATCGGGCGCGAAAGACAAGACTTTCTTGAGCCCAAGGTCTCCTTCTCGGAACACACGAGGCTCGACCTTCTTATCAAAGGCTTTCTTCATCCTCTGCTGATATAACTGACTGTGGCACATGGCAGTCAGTCTCTTCTCTTCTATCAAATTCAGTTGGTTATAACGACTCTGAACCCATTCAGAATCAGTCAACTTGGCTTCCATCAAGACTCTCATTGATGAGATCTCCACCTCTACTGGGAGCACATCCTCCATGCCGTAAATAAGAGAGAAAAGGGTTTCCCCTGTTGAAGTGCGGACAGATGTACGGTACCCATGCAAAGCAAATGGCAGCATCTCATGCCAATCTTTGTACGTAACAACCATCTTTTGGACAATCTTCTTGATATTCTTATTAGCAGCTTCAACAACCCCATTCATCTTGGGTCTGTAAGGGGAAGAATTATGATGTGCAATCTTGAACTCGCTACACAGCTCTTTCATCATCTTGTTGTTCAAGTTAGATCCATTGTCAGTAATGATCTTGTCTGGCACACCATAACGGCATATGAATTGATTCTTGATAAACTTCACAACCACCTGCCTGGTCACGTTTGCATATGATGCCGCTTCGACCCACTTGGTGAAGTAATCAATTGCTACGAGAATAAATCTTTGACCGTTGGACGCTTTTGGCTCTATCATGCCAATCATGTCAATTCCCCACATGGAGAAAGGCCATGGTGATTGTTAGGGACTAATTAGTACTACTTTTTATATAATTTTATTGGTCCCTTTTACCAATTTTTGATGTAATTACACACTTTTATTCTCACTCTTTTGTATAAATGCAATTAGGTTTAATTTATGTTGTTTTGAGTAGTTATTTCACATATTTGTTAGTCTTGTAGAATTTTTGGACAATAGAGTTTCAGAATGCATAACCATAATTGGGAAGAAGTGTTGAATTTAATTTGGAGGCCTATTTTTGAAGATAAACAATTTGAAGAATTGTTTGGATGAAGCTTGCAAGGCAAGGAAGCTGAAGTGGCTTCAGTTCGCGCCGCGATCACCCTTCGCACTGCGAACCTTGCGAATCCAGCAAGCTGTTTAGGCCAAGTGTGCTGTTTTCAAGGCCAACTGTGTTTTTGCCATTTCTGTATCTGTTTTAGGAGGCTTTTCAGCTTTAGATGAAAATGAGCATTTTAGGAAAGGTCGACCCTTTTAGAAAACAAAATGGAAATTGTTCATGGATTCATTCAGAGTTTTGATATTATTTGTAAGAGAAAAACAAAGTTTTATTCTCCATTGCCTTTTGCTTTCCAAAATGATGATGAGGAGCTAAACCCCATTTTGTCAAGATTGGAGGTAGTAGCTATTCCTATTTGTTTATGTATTTCATTTGACTCTTATATATGACAAAAGATTGTTGATGTATTGAATGATATTTTTGCCCTAAGTTGAATATTAGATTTGAGTAGTTGTTGAAAGAGATTATTTAAGTCTTGATCTAAAATATATTTTCAAGTAGTGAATAAGTTGTAGAAATAGATTTATTCACTATTCTTCTTTTGTATCAACCATTAAAGATTGCTATATTGATAGTTAGGTGGAGAAATCGTCTAAAGATTAATATAGTAATTATCACACTATCATTTAGACATAAATGATATTGAGAGGATACTTGAACATCACCAATAATCTCGAATCTATATAGTTGTCATAAGGAGTCATAAGCAATTTGAATAGTGAACTCCAATCTTGCCAAGCCTTTTACATTTGATTAAAACTATTTTATTGTTTTAGTGACATTTTACTCAAAAGATAACTTTTCAAACAAAACAACTTGGTTACTTTCTATACTTATAACAATTTGGATTATAGAACGGAGGTAATAACAACCAATCTCTATGGATACGATATTAAAATATTTGCCGAAAATATACTTTTCAACAAATTGGCGCCATTGCCAGGGATTGGTGTTCGATATTACAAGCATTGCAATAATTCATTGTTATAAGTTTTGTTACTTTTATTACTATCACTCTTGTGTTTCACTTGGTTTGTTAGTTTTGTTGATTCTAGTGCATGCGAGGAAAAGCTACCGAGGAGAAATTTCAATTCGATCCCGAAATTGAAAGAACACTTCGAAAGCTCAATACCAAAACACGAAGAAGAAGGAAACTAGCCGAAGAGAGGAACCGGAGAGAAGAAGCATCTACTTCGGCACTTGTTCAAATCGAAGAAGTGGTTGTAGAGGCTTGTGACGGAAACATGGCGGATGACACTCCTACCGAAATGTGCGTTAATAGTCCAAGAAGGAATGCTCAATTTGCTCGTGGAGGAAGGAATACAGAGATGAAGACCAGAATCCTCCAACTTCTCTATGCAAATCCATTCACCGGAATGGACCATGAAGATCCGTATACCCATCTTATCAAATTCTATGAGATTGCGGGTTCTACGGGAATTGATGAAACGGGTGAAGAGGCATTATTCAAGAGGATGTTCCCACACTCCTTAGTGGGAAAGGCAAAAGAGTGGTACCTTGATCAAGCACCAAGAGTGATGACGGATTGGAATTTGCTAGAAGAAAAGTTCTTAGAAAGATATTTCCCTCAATCCCGATTCATGGAAGCCAAAACGGCTATTGCGGTATTCACTCAAGGAAGCAACGAGTCTCTAAATGAGGCTTGGGAAAGATTCAAGTCAATGTTGAGAAAATGCAAGGGTCGTGGTTTTGATGAGCTCACTCAAATCCATATTTTTCTAAATGGGCTCCAATAAACTCACAAGACACTTTTGGATGCTACCGCGGGTGGCTCTCTTATGTCAAAGAATGCGGAAGAAGCTAAAGTCATTATTAACCAGATGGCACTCAATGATCGTCAAAGTCAACATGACCATAGTCCTTCACAACGTAAACCGGGAGTTCTTGAGTTAAATACCAATGATGCCATCCTTGCTCAAAACAAGCTACTTTCTCAACAAGTGGAGTTGCTTACTCAACAAATGGCCAAGCTTCCACAACAAATGAAGGAAATTCAAGGGTCTCAAGTTCGACATCAAGTAGCATGTTGCGAATTATGTCAAGGAGATCATCCAACCGGTTTTTGCCCTCCACTAGAAGAAGTGAGTTATGTGAACAATCAAAATCAAGGCTATCAAAGACAACCTCCCAACAACTCATATCCAAGAAACAATCAAGGTTATCAACCATCAAGGTTCAACAATCAAAATTTTCAGCAACAAAGTCCCTATCAACACCCAAACTCTCAAGGACAACAATCGCAAGGAGGAAATTCAAAGCTAGAGGACACTCTTCAATAATTCATACAAGCTTCCATGGCAAATCAGAAGAATAACGAGGCAGCAATTAAGAATCTGGAAAATCAAGTAGGCCAACTTGCGAAGCAATTGTCGGAACAAAACGCAGGATCTTCCTTTTCCGCTAACACTCAAACTAATCCAAAGGAGCATTGTAAAGCAATTGTCACGAGAAGCGTTAAAGGGTTGACAAGTGGAAAAAGTGAAGAAATTACAGTAGAGAATGATATGGATGTTGTACTGGAAAATGAGGATGTGGTTTGTGGAAAGGAGAAAGTGGCAGGAACTCTTCAGTTCGCGCCGTAATCTGCCTTCGCGCCGCGAAAAGAGCAGGAATTGCCAACAGAGAAACAAAATGAAGTGGAAGGGAAAAAGGATGCCGAACCAAGAAAGAAGAAGAAAGGAGAGAAAGGTGTGAGCGTCATTCCAACTCAACATCTACCTTATCCACATGCACCATCAAAAAAGGATAATGCTAGACATTATACACGGTTTATGGACATATTCAAACAACTTCAAATCAATATTCCATTTGCCGATGCATTAGAGCAAATTCCACGGTATGCAAAGTTCATGAAGGATATTCTTACAAAGAAAAGGAGACATGTGGAGGACGAAACCATCTTGCTTGATGCACGTTGTAGTGCCATCATCCAAAAAACTCTTCCAAGGAAGGAATCCGATCCGGGCCGAGTCGTTCTACCGGTAACCATTGGAGGCACCTACATTGGTAATGGTTTGATTGACTTGGGATCTAGCATCAATTTAATCCCCCTATCCATTGTTAAAAGATTAGGAAATGTTGAGAT
This sequence comes from Lathyrus oleraceus, assembly GCF_024323335.1. Lineage (NCBI taxonomy): Eukaryota > Viridiplantae > Streptophyta > Magnoliopsida > Fabales > Fabaceae > Lathyrus > Lathyrus oleraceus. Next base: position 102,690,765 of record NC_066585.1, read on the forward strand.
CAAATCTACAAGAATGACTTTACAACTAGCCGATAAATCTACCACTTCACCATATGGAGTTGCTCAAGACATGCTAGTGAAGGTGGACAAATTCTTGTTTCCGGTAGATTTCGTGATAGTAGAGATGGATGAGGATCGTGATGTTCCTCTAATTCTTGAAAGGCCATTCATGAAAACAGCCCGGATGATGATTGACATTGATGATGGATTGATGAAAGTGAGAGTGCAAGATGAAGAGGTGACCTTTAATCTTTTTGAAGCCATGAAGCATCCAAATGACAAGCATGATTCTTTCCGAATCGATGCAACCAAAGAGGAAATAGTGGAGGTCGCAAACCAAGTTCATATCTCTAATCCTCTAGATAGATCTCTTATCGGAGCCTACAATGTGTTGACCGAAAATGAAGAAAAAGAGATTGAAGCAATGTTGCATGAATTAGAGTTTTGTGGGGAGATTGATTATCATGAAGAAACAAACGAAGACTTGGATGCGACAAAGAAAGTGGAAGAACCAAAACTAGAGTTGAAAATGCTACCTTCACACTTGAAATATGTGTTCCTTGGTGACGAGTGTACTAAACTGGTGATCATTAGCAACACCTTGTCCATAAAAGAGGAGTACAAATTGATACAAGTGCTGAAAAAGAATGAGGGTGCAATAGGTTGGGTGTTATCCGACTTGAAGGGTATTAGTCCGGCCTATTGTATGCATAAGATCATGATGGAAGAAAATTTCAAACCCATTGCACAACCTCAAAGGCGTCTAAATCCATCAATGACAGAAGTAGTTTGGAAAGAAGTTGTCAAACTCTTGGAAGCCAGAATGATTTATCCTATCTCCGATAGTGAATGGGTGAGTCCGGTGCAAGTAGTTCCCAAAAAAGGTGGCATGACGGTTATCAAAAATGATAAAAATGAGTTGATTCCAACAAGAACGGTAACCGGGTGGAGGATGTGTATTGACTATAGAAGGCTAAACCAAGCTACAAGGAAAGATCACTTCCCACTACCTTTCATGGACCAAATGTTGGAAAGGTTAGCCGACAAAAATTTCTATTGTTTCTTGGACGGGTATTTGGGGTACAACCAAATCTCGGTCAATCTGGCGGATCATGAGAAAACGGATTTTATATGTCCTTTTGGCATCTTTGCTTACCGAAGAATGCCTTTTAGGTTATGTAATGCACCGACAACATTTCAACGGTGTATGCAAGCGATATTCTCGGATTTAATAGAAGAATGCATTGAGGTGTTCATGGATGATTCCTCCGTTTATGGATCATCTTTCGATTTGTGCTTAAAACATCTTGATGTGGTTTTGGGAAGATGCGTGGAGACCAACTTAGTGCTCAATTGGGAAAAATGCAACTTTATGGTCACCGAAGGTGTTGTACTCGGTCACAAGATCTTCTCCGAAGGATTAGAAGTTGACAAAGCTAAGGTGGAAGTCATTGAGAAATTACCACCTCCAACAAATATAAAAGGAATAAGGAGCTTTCTCGGACATGCCGGTTTCTACCGGAGATTCATCAAAGATTTTTCAAAGATAGCAAAGCCATTGAGTAACTTGCTCAACAAAGGTACGCACTTTCTTTTCGATGAGTCATGTCTAAAAGCTTTCCTTGATTTAAAAGAAAAGTTAGTAACCGCACCCATAATCGTTGCACCAAATTGGAAACTTGATTTTGAACTTATGTGTGATGCAAGCGATTATGCGGTTGGTGCGGTGTTGGGTCAAAGAAGAGATAAAAATTTTCATGCTATCCATTATGCAAGTAAGGTGTTAAATGAGGCGCAAGTCAACTATGCGACAACAGAAAAAGAATTACTAGCTATAGTGCACGCATTGGAAAAGTTTTGAGCTTACTTGATCGGATCTAAAGTTGTAGTCTACACCGACCATGCGGCGATCAAATATTTGTTAACCAAGCCAGATTCCAAACAAAGATTAATTCGTTGGATTCTCTTATTGCAAGAGTTTGATTTGGAAATCCGGGATAAAAAAGGTTCCGAAAATTTGGTTGCGGATCATTTGTCTCGTTTGGTCAATGTAGACATTACAAACAAAGAAGAGGAAGTAAGAGAAGAATTTCCGGATGAAAAACTGTATGCGATTCAAGTGAGGCCTTGGTTTGCCGACTTTGCTAATTACAGGGCAACCAGTTTAACACCGGAAGACCTCACTTGTAATCAATGAAGGAAATTCTTGGTGGATGCAAAATATTATGTGTGAGATGATCCTTATCTGTTTAAAGTGGGTGTAGACAATATTTTGAGAAGGTGTGTAACAATTGACGAGTCAAGAGACATCCTTTGGCATTGTCACAACTCTCCGTATGGAGGTCACTATAGTGGGTTGAGAACAGCCACTAAAGTGCTTCAATCGGGCTTTTATTGGCCATCTTTATTTAAAGATGCATACGAACACGCGAAGAGTTGTGATACATGCCAACGGAGTGGAGGAATAGGCAAACGGGATGAAATGCCTCTAACCAACATGCTAGAAGTAGAAGTTTTTGATTGTTGGGGCATTGATTTCGTTGGCTCATTCCCCTCTTCATTCTAAAATGAGTATATACTAGTGGCCGTTGACTATGTTTCGAAGTAGGTGGAAGCGATTGCTTCACCTAAGGCCGATGCCAAAACAGTGATTAAATTTTTAAAGAAAAACATATTCTCACGTTTTGGTGTGCCTAGGGTGTTGATAAGTGATGGAGGATCACACTTTTGCAATACACCTTTAGAAAAAGTTTTGCAACATTATGGTGTAAAACACAAGGTGACCACTCCATACCATCCACAAGCGAATGGTCAGACGAAGGTTTCTAACCGGGAAGTCAAGCGGATTCTTGAAAAAACAGTCTCGAGTTCAAGGAAAGATTGGTCATTGAAACTGGGTGAAGCTTTGTGGGCGTATCGTACCGCCTACAAAGCACCTATTGGACTAACCCCATTTCAAATGGTGTATGGAAAGACTTGTCATCTTCCGGTAGAAATGGAGCATAGAGCGTTGTGGGCTCTCAAATTCTTGAATTTTGACTCCACTTTAGCTGGAGAAAAAAGAAAAGGATAGCTTCATGAATTGGAGGAATCAAGGAACAACGCTTACCATTCGAATAAACTTTACAAGGAAAACGTAAAAGCATATCATGATGGAAAGGTCCGTCATAAAGAATTTCACGTTGGACAAATGGTATTGCTTTTCAACTCAAGGTTAAAGTTGTTCCCTGGTAAGCTGAAGTCAAAGTGGTCAGGACCGTTTATTATCAAAGAAGTGCGCAACTATGGGGCCATTGTGGTCGAGGATCCCAAGTCACAGGAGAGCTGGACTGTAAATGGTCAAAGACTCAAAGTCTACCATAGTGGCGAAGTGAATCGGGATGTTTGTGCCATCTCCCTAGCCGGACCAAGCTAATCATTTAACCGTCGAGCTCAAAACGACGTTAAACAAAGCGCTTGTTGGGAGGCAACCCAACATTGTAAGTCTGCATTTTAAATTTTCTCAATTCTGCTGTTATGATATTTTGTTGTGTCTTTTATTGTGAAACTTGGGTTCTGTCCGCTGCAAATTAATTTTTTAGAAATTCCTTCAGTTCGCGCCGCGATCATCTTTCGCCCCGCGAACTGAATGAAAAGCTTCAGTTCGCGTCGCGAACAAAGTTCGCCCAGCGAACGGAGCGTGGCAGAACCACTTAAATTTTGTTTAGGTTATTTTTTTTGCCCACTCTTATTTTTTCAAATCAGCAATCTTCTCCACTTCCTAAACTTCCAAAACTTCCAAAACTCAAAAATTTTCCTCTCCATCTCCCAAATCCAAATTTGTTAACAAAGAATCAAGTCCACTTCAACAAGGTATGTTTGTTCTTTTCATTTTCTCTTCCCATTCCTTTTCGGTTTCTCACTTAGGTAAGAAAAGGGTTTTGCAAAGATTGGGATGTGATATTAGGAGTAACCTTGCATGTATAAAGTGGATTCAGATTAGGATTAGGATAGGGCTTGTGGTTATAACTGTGGTGGTGCAAACCTTAGGAACCCTAGAAGGCTCCTAGAATTTTCCTGGTTCGCAGGGTTCGCACCGCGAACGGGCCTTCGCGCCGCGAACTGGGAAATTCCAGTCCCATGTTTTATGCTTGTGATTACTAACTCCCTTTATGGTTTGTTGTGTGGTTGTTCTGATTTTTATTGCAGATGTCTAAGAGAATAAAAACCATGTCTTTCGGTCCTTCTCTTTCATTGAGACGGTTCATTAGTGATGAACATGAATAAAGATTTGAAAAATTAATCAAGAGAACCATCCAACCGGAAAGGTTCATTCGATTATCACCGGGTGGAACTTATCGGAATATGGTATCAAATTTTGAGAGGAGAAGATGGGGTAAACTGTGTGAACCAGAGTCGGCAATAAACTACGACATTATGCGGGAGTTTTATGCCAATGCTCTGCATCTTGAAGAGGGAGTAGCTTTCAATTACCAAACAAGAGTAAGAGGCAAGATTATTTCTTTCGGCAGAGATGCAATTAACACATATCTTGGTAATCCTCTCACCTTGGGAGAGAATGAGCGGTGCGAGTATCATACCAAGGAATTGGCCAACGTTTGGGATCTTCCAGGGGTAAGCTCTACCTTATGCCTTGAAGGAAAGACATTTGACTTAAATGATCAAGGACTCCCAAAGTCATGGAAGAGAGAAAATCTGAATCTGGAGGCAAGGGCATTTTTGGTGCTGCTGTTGAACAATATCCGGCCAAGGAGCCACAACACCACTATCCCTTTGGATGTAGGGTGTTTACTGTATTACATCATGATCGGAAAATCTGTTGATGTAGCATTAATCATTGCGGGGGAAATGCGCAAGATGGCTATAAGCGGAACAAAGTTTGGTGGTAAAGCAGGTGTTCTTGCATATCTAGGGTTAATTATGGGACTTTGCCGAAGGGCCAATGTTCCCATTATGGATGAAGTACATTTCTCTATCACTAGTGTTATAAATGATGCCTATCTGAACAGGTTCTGCCAAAGCCAGATGGACAGAGCCGAAGGAGCTGGGACTTCGTCCTCTAGACCCCGAGCCCGCACTACTCCAGCTTTCGATTAGATGGCATTTGCTAATTATTGTTGTGAGAGCTTTGAGGCCTCTAGGAGGTCTCAATCATTTATCTTTGATGCTATGCAGCAACAATTTCATAACACTTTCCTTGCACCTGAAGCCCGCACATTTCCTTCCCAGGCGGAATATGTTGCTTATGCTAATTGGCCTGAGGGTAGGCCAACTTTTATGGGGGGTGCAGGAGGTGGTGCAACCCATGACGATGAGATGGAGGACGTCCTTGGATCTGTTGGTGGTGGCCAAGAGGAGGAAGATTGAGGAGTTTGTTGAATTTTAGAGTTTGTTTTTATTTTGAGTTTTCTTTGTAGTATTATTGCTTTTGAAAAATTTTGATTGTACTTTTGGGTGGCTCTAGTTCACCAAAACTTTGGGTTGTTAGTTTGTTTTGTTAATTGCATGAATACTCTGTGAGATTTAAGTGTGTTACAATGAATTTGGTTTACCAAATTTTTTTTTGTTTAATTGTTCTTACTCTTAAGTCAAGCTTTAAGCAACCAATAAATGTTCGCAAAGAAAGAAGCATAGGACACTTCGAGTGGTGATGATAAGAATTAGTGTCGGCATTTCAAGGTACACTCTATCGCTTTCTAGACTTAACATGAGTAGTTTGATGGTGTGTGCAAATTCCATATCATAAATTCATAGAAATACATGTCATTTTTTAATCAAAATAGGACTTAACCAATTGTGAGGAGGCTTTCCATTGTACACTAAAATGTGGGAAATCGAACATTATTTCAACTCATTCTTATCATGCTAAATCATGCATCAATCTATTTTTGTGTGAAAATATTGAAAATGATAGAGTCATTGTTTGTTGAGAAAAACCACTTGACCTAAACGTTTTGAATCAACGAACCTTGTGAGGAGTAATCCTTAGTTAACCCCCTTTGAGTTTACTTTAGGATTCATTTGATTGATAAGTGTAAAATCAATTGAAAACTTTGTGAATAAATGAATCCTAATTTTTTTTCGTGTCAATTGAACCCTCAAACCGAGTTGTTTGCAAAATTTTGCCTTTTGCTTATGTCTAAGTAGGGAGCATTATTGAATAAATTTGGTTTTGGAATCTAAAGTTGGGGAGAGTAAAGTAAAAAGATTTGATTAGAAACTTGGAAAAGTGAGTTTTTATGAAAGGGTGAAAATATGAAGAGAAACAAGAAAAAGAAATCACCCTTGAAACCATAGAGCAAAGAAAAAGAAAAGAAAAAAAAACGGGGATCAAAGAAATGGAAATTGTGTAAAGTTGAATGTTTGGGAATGCTCCCTTAAGATAGGCAATTTTGTTAAATTCTCTTAATCATATCCTTTCTTGTAACCCAAGCCACATTACAACCCTTGAAAGACCTCTTGATTCTCATTTTTCACATGATTTGATATTTGTTTTGATAACCGTATGATTTGAGTTGTTGTTGATTTAATTGCTTGGATGAGTGAAAGTAACCCTTCATGTTATTCATCATTATTATGATGTGTGTGTAAGTTTGATTCAATTTTGACATACATGGCTTTGAATTCCTTGGTATGATTTTTGCACCCAACCATTGCTCTTATTCATGTTTGGTCTAGAATTGAGATAAGTGGATTGAGAAAGTGCCTAACACTTTTGAACCATTTGAATATCCTTGGTTAATCCTTGTTTCAATCTTTTGTGTCATTGCTTTGGTTGTGATGGTGGAAACTTTTGTTTAGGGACAAACAAAATGCTAAGTTGGGGAGAGTTGTTAGGGACCAATTAGTACTACTTTTTATATAATTTTATTGGTCCCTTTTACCAATTTTTGATGTAATTACAAACTTTTATTCTCACTATTTTGTATAAATACAATTAGGTTTAATTTATGTTGTTTTGAGTAGTTATTTCACATATTTGTTAGTTTTGTAGAATTTTTGGACAATAGAGCTTCAGAATGCATAACCATAATTGGGAAGAAGTGTTGAATGCAATTTGGAGGCCTATTTTTGAAGATAAACAATTTGAAGAATTGTTTGGATGAAGCTTGCAAGGCAAGGAAGCTGAAGTGGCTTCAGTTCGCGCCGCGATCACCCTTCGCGCTGCGAACCTTGCGAATCCAGCAAGCTGTTTTGGCCAAGTGTGCTGTTTTCAAGGCTAACTGTGTTTTTGCCATTTCTGTATCTGTTTTAGGAGGCTTTTCAGCTTTAGATGAAAATGAGCATTTTAGGAAAGGTCAACCCTTTTAGAAAACAAAATGGAAATTGTTCATGGATTCATTCATAGTTTTGATATTTTTTGTAAGAGAAAAACAAAGTTTTATTCTCCATTGCCTTTTGCTTTCCAAAATGATGATGAGGAGCTAAACCCCATTTTGTCAAGATTGGAGGTAGTAGATATTCCTATTTGTTTATGTATTTCATTTGACTCTTATATATGACAAAAGATTGTTGATGTATTGAATGATATTTTTGCCCTAAGTTGAATATTAGATTTGAGTAGTTGTTGAAAGAGATTATTTAAGTTTTGATCTAAAATATATTTTCAAGTAGTGAATAAGTTGTAGAAATAGATTTATTCACTATTCTTATTTTGTATCAACCATTAAAGATTGCTATATTGATAGTTAGGTGGAGAAATCGTCTAGAGATTAATATAGTAATTATCACACTATCATTTAGACATAAATGATATTGAGAGGATACTTAAACATCATCAATAAGCTTGAATCTATATAGTTGTCATAAGGAGTCATAAGCAATTTGAATAGTGAACTCCAATCTTGCCAAGCCTTTTACATTTGATTAAAACTATTTTATTGTTTTAGTGACATTTTACTCAAAAGATAACTTTTCAAACAAAACAACTTGGTTACTTTCTATACTTATAACAATTTGGATTATAGAACGGCGGTAATAACAACCAATCTCTGTGGATACGATATTAAAATATTTGTCGAAAATATACTTTTCAACAGTGATGAAATTACATTCAAAAGTGTCGGGGGAATATGAATCTTATCCGCATAAATCTGACACTTGTGGCATTTCTTCACATACTTACAGTAGTCAGACTCTATTGTCAGCCAATAATAGCCTGCTCTCAACATCTTTCTAGCCATGGCATGTCCATTGGAATGAGTACCAAATGAACCCTCATGGACCTCAGTCATCAACAGGTCTGCTTCGTGTCTATCCACGCATCTGAGCAGAATCATGTCAAAATTCCTTTTATAAAGCACATCGCCATTGAGGTAGAAACTGCCTGATAATCTCCTCAAAGTCTTTCTATCTTTCACAGATGTCCCAAGCGGGTAAATCTGGCTTTGGAGAAAGCACTTCATATCATAATACCATGGTTTGTCATCTTGCACCTCCTCTACTGTAAATACATGAGCTGGTCTGTCCAAGCGCATCACAGTGATATTGGGAACTTCATTCCAGAGTCTCACCACAATCATCGAAGCAAGCGTGGCAAGAGCATCCGCCATCCAATTCTCATCTCGAGGAATATGATGGAAGTCAACCTCAGTAAAGAATGTTGAAATCCTCCTCGCATAATCTCTATACGGGATGAGGCCAGGCTGATTCGTCTCCCATTCACCCTTAATCTGATTAACAACAAGGGCCGAATCACCATAAACATCAAGATGCTTGATCCTAAGATCAATACACTCTTCCAATCCCATGATACAGGCCTCATACTTAGCCATATTATTCGTGCATTTGAAAGTTAGCCTTGCTGTAAAAGGAAAATGTGTGCCTTGAGGATTAATAATCACTGCCCCAATACCATTTCCATATTGATTTACAGCGCCATCAAACACCATGCTCCATCGGGAGCCAGGCTCTGGCCCTTCATCGAGCGTAGGCTCATCACAATCTTTCATTTTCAAATACAGAATCTCCTCATCTGGGAAGTCATACTGAATTGACTGATAATCCTCAATTGGTTGATGTGCCAAATGATCATCCAGGATACTACCTTTAATAGCTTTCTGAGCTCGATACTCAATATCATACTCAGACAACAACATCTGCCAACGGGAAATCCTTCCAGTTAAAGCAGGCTTCTCAAAGATATACTTGATTGGATCCATTTTGGATATCATCCAAGTCGTATGATTTAAAATATACGGGCCTAAGCGCTTAGTAGCCCAAGCCAAAGCACATCATGTTTTCTCAAGCATCGCGTATCGAGACTCACAATCAGTGAACTTCTTACTTAAGTAGTAGATAGCATACTCTTTCTTCCCTGATTCGTCTTGCTGACCAAGGACACAACCCATTGAGTCTTCAAGAACTGTCAGATACATAATCAAGGGTCTTCCTTCCACAGGCAGAGACAGAATCAGAGGCTTGGACAAATACTCCTTGATACTGTCAAAGGCTTTTTGGCAATCCTCGGTCCAATCATGACACTGATCTTTCAGGAGGAGCTTGAATATTGGCGCACATGTGGCAGTCATGTGGGATATAAATCTGGAAATATAATTCAAGCGGCCAAGAAAACCTCGGACTTGCTTCTCAGTTTCAGGCGCAGGCATCTCTTGTATTGCTTTGACCTTTGCAGGATCAACCTCAATACCTCTCTCATTGACAATAAAGCCCAATAACTTGCCAGAACGGACTCCAAATGTACACTTGTTAGGATTCAGACGAAGCTTATACTTCCTCAAACGCTAAAATAGCTTAGACAAGTGCTCAACATGTTCAACTTCCGTTCTCGACTTCGCAATCATATCATCAACATACACCTCGATCTCTTTGTGCATCATGTCATGAAATAAGGTAGTCATAGCTCGTTGATACGTGGCTCCGGCGTTCTTCAAACCGAAGGGCATCACTCGATAATAGAATGTTCCTTAAGGTGTGATGAATGTTGTCTTCTCCATATCCTCGGGTGCCATTTTGATCTGGTTATATCCGGAAAATCCGTCCATAAATGAGAAGACATTGAATTTAGCTGTATTATCTATCAACATATCAATATGTGGTAGAGGGAAATCATCTTTTGGACTAGCTTTATTCAAGTCTCTATAGTCCACACACATTCGGACTTTTCCATCTTTCTTAGGCACGGGCACAATATTGGCCACCCATTGAGGATATGTAGAAGTCACCAGAAACCCCGCATCAGTTTGCTTCTGAACTTCTTCTTTGATCTTCACTGCCATATCAGGATGAGTTCTTCTGAGCTTGTGCTTCACAGGCACGCACTCAGGCTTCAACGACAGGAAATGTTACACGATATCAGTATCCAGACCAGGCATGTATTCATATGACCAGGCAAAGACGTCGACATATTCTCATAGCAACTCAATCAACCCCTTCTTGATAGATTCTTCCATGAGTGCCCCAATCTTCACTTCTCGAACACAATCCTCAGACCCCAAGTTGACCGTTTCTAGATTCTCAAGATGCGGCTGGATGATCTTCTCTTCGTGCTCAAGTAGACGGGTAATCTCGTCAGGAATCTCTTCAACATCATCTTCTTCTGCCTCAAATACAGGGAACTCAAAGTTGGGAGATGGTGTTGGATCATTATGTTCAATGGGTTTGATCAACCTACATAATGTTTTTGGATATAAAAGAGATTTTAGAATTCAAACAAGGAAAATCATTATGCAGATGAAAAGATTGATTTTATTCTATTTTTTAAGGTTTTATGTGATCACCAATTTCATGCAAAAAAAGCAAAAAATGAAAATAATTGGAAAAACAAACATTTAACATGAATTTATTGAATGAAAATATCATTGTATTTATGAGCCAACAGTGTCATCACTCCTCCTTTTGGCATGGGAGAAGGGTTTTGCACAAAATGAACATTACTTTGACTTATGGATAACTGTTGGAAGATCAACAGCGACCCAATTATTGCAGACCCCTCCAGGGATGACAAAGTTGCCAAAATCTTCCTCTGCATCCTCTTCCACAATAGCAACAGCTTCCTCATTCTGAACAGTGTGGATGAATCCACCACTCTTAAACAACCCTTGCTTGTTGAAAGCTCCAGAAGAATACCCTATGCCGACCCGAGATTTGTTGTCTTCCAGCTTGATCATTTGTCCTAAACCGGTAGTTGTGCCATGCTCAATGGCCAACTTGGCATCTTTGTAGGACACAAATGAAGAAGTTCCTTTCTTAGTAGGCTCAGCAATAGATAAATCTTGGAACGGTGTTCCAACTTCATCCTCAGCATCTATGTAAGAAAAGGAAGACAAATGGCTAACCTGGAGAGCCTTCTCTCCCCCTACCACCACCATCTTCTTGTTTTTGACAAACTTTAATTTCTAGTGTAGGGTGGATGTCACGGCGCCTGCCTCATGAATCCATGGTCTGCCCAACAGACAACTATATGATGGGTGAATATCCATGACCTGAAAAGTGATCTGGAAGTCACTTGGTCCGATCTTGACTGGGAGCTCAACCTCTCCAATCACAGTTTTGCGGGACTCATCAAAAGCTTTAACCACTACTCCACTCTGCCTCATGGGAGGCCCCTGATATGACAATCTAGTAAGAGTGGACTTTGGCAACACATTCAGTGATGATCCAGTGTCCACCAGCATATTGGACATGACATCATCCTTACAGCTCATGGAGATGTGTAGTGCCAAATTGTGGTCTCTTCCCTCCTCGGGGAGATCAACATCAGAAAAACTCAAATTGTTACAAGCGGTAATATTTACAACAATACTATCAAATTATTCTATTGTGACGTCATGAGCTACATACGCCACATCCAACACCATCTGTAGAGCTTCACGGTGTGGTTCTGAATTCATAAGCAATGATAATACAGAGATCTTTGATGGCGTTTGTAGAAGCTGATCTACAACGTTGTATTCACTCCTTTTGATGAGCCTTAGCATCTCATCACAGTCTTCTTTCACATTACCACTCTGGCAAGTAGAGATAGGAGTTTTCACAACAGAAGCAGGTTTACTGGCAACAAGTGCCGGATTCGGAGCATTAACAGCATTCTCAACCGGGCGCTCAGCATAATCAGCAACATCAGCCCTTCGGACATCAGCTTGGGGTTTCGGCGGAGCCGAAAAAACACGACCGCTACGGGTCAGGCCGCTGACATCGGCAATATTAACAACAGAAGTAAAGGGCAGGGGAACCTCCTTCCTATCCTCCAATGCCACAACATTGTAGCGATAGGGGACAACTTTATCAAAAGAGTACGGCACAGGGCCAACTGGTTTAATGATCAAAGAGGGAGAAGCCTTCTGCTTGCTACCATCATACCGGATGACAACAGGCTCAGGGATCCGAAATACCGGAGATATCACATTGACGTCATCATCTTCATCAACATTTCGAATATGAAGTATCTCAATTACTCCTTCATCCAGCATTTCTTGGATGTCTTTGCGGACTTGGCGACATCCTCTCTGATTGACAGTGCAAACACGACATCTGTCATGGTCATGCTCATAATGACTATATTCACACAACAGTCTGTGCATCTGGACCAAAGATTGTCGAATATGGCTGACATATTTGACCTTATATTTACCAGGGCAGCCCTGGACCATGTTGACAGAGGATTTCCCATGCTCGGGCAATGGGTTCTTCTTCACATTGGGACCTACGTCCTCGAAACACAGGATACCACATCTCACAAGGTCTTGAACCTTGGTCTTCAGCGGGTAACAGTTTTCCACGTCATGTCCGGGAGCACCGGAATGATAAACACAGTGAAGCTCGGGCTTATACAACCACTGAGGGTTGGTAGGTATAGCCGGTGGGTCTCGTGGAGTGATTAATTTCCTCTCTATCAGAGAGGGATACAATTCTGCATAGGTCATAGGAATAGGATCGAAGGTGACCCTCTTCTTCTCATAGCTTGTACTGGCTTGATTGTTGTTTCGAGGCTGGTAGGCCTGCTATTGAGGACGGTGCTGCGGTTGTTGATATTGTTGATGTTGCTGTTGCTGATTATTATTGTGATGCTGATATTGCTGATTATCTCTGAAAACAGGTGCTATGTGAGCCACCTGATGCTGATTACCGGCAGGACGCACGATCTTCCTCCTTACTGAGGGTCTTCTTGGTTTAACATGGGTTGTCACAGCACGTGCCTCGCCATCTTTCTTCTTTCCAAACGCCCCATATCGTTTGGTAGAAGAGCCTTCTTCTCTGGTCAGGCGCCCTTCCCTGACTCCTTCCTCCAGACGCATCCCCATGTTCACCATCTCGGTGAAATCAGAAGGAGCGTTGGCAATCATCATCTCATAGTAAAATGAGCTCAAGGTCTTTAAGAAGATCTTGGTCATTTCTTTCTCCTCCAGTGGGGGCATAATCTGTGCTGCTAACTCTCACCACCTCTGGGCGTACTCTTTGAAAGTTTCCTTGTCCTTCTGGGACATGGATCTCAATTGATCCCTATCGGGAGCCATATCCACGTTATACTTGTATTGCTTGACGAAGGCCTTGCCAGGATCATTGAAGGATCGGATGTTCGCGCTGTCCAAGCCCATATACCATCTCAGGGAAGCACCGGACAAACTGTCCTGGAAGTAGTGAATGAGAAGTTGATCATTGTCGGTCTGAGTCGACATCTTCCTGGCATACATAACCAGGTGGCTGATAGGGAAAGTATTTCCCTTGTACTTTTCAAAGTCAGGTACTTTGAACTTTATAGGGATTTTGACGTTAGGAACCAAGCAGAGTTCGGTAGCAGACTTGCTGAAGAGATCCTTTCCTCTGAGAGTTTTCAATTCCTTGCGGAGCTCAAGAAATTGATCATTCATAGCATCCATCTTTTCATAGACATCTGGGCCCTCAGACGGCTCAGAATGGTAGATGATGTCGTCTACTCTGGGCATAGTATGCACGACAGGAGGCGGAATGGCAAGGACCGGGTTAGATGCCGGCAGAGAAGCAAAGGTGGGCGCAAGACCCTCAGGAACGAAGTTGGGAGGCATCCCCCAAGGAAACCCGGCTGGCATAGCTGTTGGTGCAAAGTGGGCACTGGATGCAGGCACTGGACGCAGGCACGGTTGAAGAGGCAATCTCAGAGATGACTGTCCTCTGGGGAGGAGTTGAAGGCGTCAAAGACGACTGGCTCTGAGCGGCCATGAAACACTCTATTAGGGCAGTCAATCTAGCCACTTCCTCCTTAAGTTCACGGTTCTCTTACTCCAAATGATCCATTAGTCTTGATGCGTTGGCTCGGGTGTAGTACCGGTGAGTCAGCTTATCTTCAAAATAAATGAAGAACACAGAGTTAGACCATAGAACAAGAAGCCTGGAGCAAAACCTGCTTATGCACATGATGCATGTAATGCTTGTACATATGATTTGTTTTTATTTAATCATAGGAACTTTAGAGCTCTATTTGCAAATTTTGAAAATATTAATCATTTGGACATATATGGAAATATCACATCAATAATATCTGGAAAATATTTTTACACCAAAGAAGTACAGTCTTGGTAACCAAATACAATACAAGAGAGAAGGAAAATGAACATCCTATGGAACCCTAGAAACAATCATCTAAAGCTCTGGAGACTGGAAGATAAGCTGCACGAAGCCTCTTCACCTCCCTCTCATAGGCCGCCTCCATATCTGCCTTCTCTTTGGCGAGTCGATCATACTTCCTCTTCCAAAACTTGGAAGACTGAGGAAGAAGAGAAGTCAATGTGTCATCAGGCTCATCAATAACCTGGTGCTCAAGGAACTCTATCAAAGCGTCCTTCTCTCTAATCTTCTGAAGCAACTCTTCTCGTTCACGGATCCAGGCACGTGAACGGTCTTCGTCTCTCGACTCTTCTACTCCTTGGTCAGGGAGGGTTGAAGACCCAGCTTCAACCAAAGGTGTAGGTCTTGGATACTCATAAGGCATGAGGTACTCGAAAGCTCTCCTCCTAACCCAAGAGGTGTAGGGTTCCAAAGCAATACAGTTCTTCGGCCCCAGCTCCTTCCTTCCCTTCCTATGGATCTTGCGCCAAGCGCGGACCATCATGCCCTTCAAGCCTTGGGGATCTTTACCCTCTTTAAAGAACACACCTTCCAACAAAATGTTGTTAGGTTTATCCTTTAAGGGGAACCCAATCTGACGGCGAGCCAACACAGGGTTGTAGTTAATCCCACCATATGTACCAAGAAGAGGCACATTGGAGAATTCACCACAAGAATCAATAATCTGGACACCATCATACACACAGTTATACCGAAAGATATCATCATTAGTGAGAGACATAAGTCTTGTGGACCACCGTAGACATCCTTTGTTCTCCTTGAAGGCGACCGTCTGCGGCAAGTGCGAAATAAACCACTTGTACAACAGAGGCAAACATCACACAATGGTACCACCACCCTTTGCATTCCTCATATGCAAAGAAAAGTAAGTGTCACCCAACAGAGTCGGAACGAGATTAAGAGTAGAGAAAATCCTAATAGCGTTCACATCCACAAACTTGTCGATGTTGGGGAATAACACTAGCCCATAGATGAGAAGTACAAATATGGCCTCAAAGGCGTCCTCACTCATGGCCTTCCCATACATTGTAGCTTGAGCAATGAGGAACTCAGAAGGGAGACCTTGAATGCCGTCTTTGGTAGTCATATGAACACTCTCTAAGCCACTGAACGGCAACTGGTCTAGGATAGGTATACCCACAAGGTAGGCATACTCCTCAAGCGTGGGCAGAAATTGGAAATCTGGAAATGTGAAGCAACGGTACAAGGGATCATAGAACTTCACCAATACACTCATGAAACCTTCGTCCACTTGAGTAGTCAGAATAGATAGAAGTTTCCCATAACGAGCCTTGAAACCCAAGGGATCTAATACATAGGATGTCAAAATCCTTAGCTCTTTCAAGTCGGGTTCCCTGAAACTGTACTTCTTCGTATTCCTTCTTTGTCTTTCCATGTCTGAAAATTTGCAAATAGACCTCTTAAGTTCCTTGAAAATTTTCTCATTATTGATGACATGGATGCAAATGGGTGCATGAATGCATGAATGCAACAATCACACTCAAGGATCAAGCAAAGCACACCAAACAAAGGTCATGGGATGGATCATGTCATCCTTAATATCAATCATCCATTTTGGTGGATTATGGTTTACACCTTATCAACATCCAAGTTCCATTGATATTAAGGATACAAGAATGGATCAACCATTAACCAAGGGTTTGTTGCAAGTCACGAGCATGGAGTCTCGGTTAAGAACCACCCAAAAGGAGTGTACTAGGGTTTAAACCTGGCAAACATGTTCTACAAGAGGTTCCCATAGTCATCATCCCATCTTTCAAATATTATCGGATAGACGACTACTCGTATTCTAAAAATATTCTCAAGAGAGACTCTTATGAGTGTAGTATCGCGTAACAATCGTATCAAATCTTACATTTGAACGACTTTCGCACTACGTCCTAAAAAATAGGCCAAGATGGGCTTGGTAAACTAAGGTCCTTAGCTTCTAAGGTCTTTATTGGAAAGAGTAATGCCTAACCACGACTACTCGTGTGACATTATTGATCCCAACATGACCTCCACCAAGTGAATGGGCTTGCAAGTCAACTTGCTAAGGAATAACTCTACACAAGTCAACAAGACTATGCCATTCTCCTATCCTAGGTGCACTCGAGTTCGGGTATAAAAGTCATCTTACAAAGATCACCAAGCATACAAGGAATTAATATTCAAGCAATTCAATCATTACATACGATACAATAATCCCAAATTGCACAAAAATATATCACAAAATAAAACACAAATACAATACAACAAATATGAAAAGTAGGCAAAACCCACTAGGCAAATATTCCCCAGCAGAGTCGCCACTTTTCTGTAGCGGGGTATTCGTTACCATTAGAGATATTGACTAAATCCAAGATAAACCATACAAGTCAAGTCACCACCGCACTTATATTTATCCAAAGGAATGGTTAGAAAGCAAACAAAAACCTAAAAGTTTTATCGAATCAAAAACTAGTAAAAATATCAAAGATCGGGGTAAGGGGGTTGGTTATGCGATGGGAAGGTTTTAAGCACCCAAAACATCCTAGGTACTCCTAGGGAGCCCTTTTCACATTTGTTGTAAGGTTGGTATTTTTGTGAAAAATTTGTTTGTGCAAACATGATTGAAGAGATGAGAAAAGAATATACAAGTTATTTACAATTTGTGTTTGGATGGATAAACCCATTGCCTTCGTACCATCTTAAAAAGATTAGGATCAAAACCTCGTAGTTCGGGGTACAAATCTCAAAATGAGTTGGTGAATTGATTGGTCCAAAAGCCTTAAGTTCTTTTGTTATCCAAAGGAGAAAACTCAACCAAAAAACCACAAATCCACCATGTGAGGATAGCTTCAACATGCTAGTGAGGGGTTAACCCTATAATAAGCATGGAAGACTCATTATCCATCTCTAAAGATATATGTGAGTATTATATCTACCTCAAGGATAACTCAAACCTAATAGCTAAAGGTTATAAAAAAAATTTTGATTAAGGAAATGGCCATTGAAACCACAAAAAGTATTTGGATGAGTTATATTTACCAATGAAAAAAGTATTTACAAAATATGGTCAAAGTTGACTTAAAGATTCAATTCAAGATAAGTGTTATGAAAAGAAAGTTTAAAAATCAAAAGCATAAGGCTTAGGTTTCTAATGTTTGAAAACAAATGTTAAATGTTTGCACAAAAGTTTTGGCTTGGGTTAGAGTGGAGGGAAGAAGAAGAATGGCTAAAGTCCTAATCATACAAGAGATGAGGGATAAGAAACAAGACCACAAATGGAGTTCCTTTCTTGAGATCATATTGATGATCCAAGTAGCTCCCATCCTTTGGAATAAGCAAGCAAGTGAGTGTAAATTCAAGCAATCAATCAATCAAGCAAGCTTTTAGAAGATCCCCAATGGCTCTTGTATCTTTCACTTTGGATGAACATGGCAATGGTTCTTCAATTTGGCTCAAATAGGATTCCCTAGCACAAAAGCACACACATCAAAAAGTTTCATGAAGTAAATCAAGAATGGACAAGAGTGAGTTTAGAGGTTTGGTCTTTCTAATCCATCTTCAACATTTATAGCACTCTAAAGGCCCAATGCCTAGTTGCTCTTTGACTCCAAATTTGCATAGGGAATGTCCTAGAATCTAAGTCCATTTGTCCATTTTTTTCATTTGGTCCACAACAATCACAACAAAACACAAGCACAATAATATATACACAATTGTGTGCTCAAGTGAGCAAAAGGCAAATTGCATTAACATAAACATGTGCTCAAATGAGCAAAGGAAAAAGCAAATGAATAATATGTATAAGAATAGTAAATTGCATAAATGTAAAGAGCAAGAATTAAATGTTAATGGTTAATGGTTAGTGTTAGAGTTAGTGTGCCATAAGGCAACTTAGCGCTATGTTAAGCAATCGTAATTGGACTTATATAGAAGTCACAACTATCTGAGGCCGGTCAATAATAATGTAGGCAACAACACAAGTTAGAGATTTTGATTAGTGAATCAAACTCCTACAACTTGCCATGCCAAAAAGAAGATGAGAAATGATCTTGTATTGATTTAGGTTCTTTGCATGATTAGGAAGCAACCTATCCTTAATGCAAAGCCATTCACTTGATCCATGATCAAGATGAATTAGATTTGAATCAAGGAAGATTAAACCTCCATGTATCAATGCTAACCACCAATCTTTAACTCATTGATCAAAAAAGAAAAGGAAGAAGAAGAAGAAGATGAATATTAAAGCACATTAATGGAAATGGAATAAGATAATCAACAAGTATTGACCAAAGATAGAGAAGATCAAGGTCAAACAAAAGAAAACAGAAACAAGATGAAGATTAGAAGTCAAGAAACAAATAAAATATTTTTGGTATTTTTCAATATTAAAATAAAACTTGAATTAAAATAATAAAGAAAGGTCAAACTTCAAACTCACTTCAAATCAACTTTGAAAAGTCCAAGTGAATTATCTCATGTTCAACAAGGTCAAACAAAGTTTGACAAAAAATTTCAACATTTTTAGAAGTCAGAAACTATTTTAAATCAATTAAAAATGCATAAAAATAACCTAATTGAATTAAAATCTCAAATAAATCTCGAATCAATTAATAAATTGATGAGAATATTTTTCATAGATCTATCATCATTCAAATATATTTTTGTATTTTTTGGATAACAAAAACTATTTAAAATGAATTAAAAATAAGCAGAAAAGAGAAAATTCCTAAAAAATATCAAATGATAAAATAAAAAATATTAAAAATCATTTTTAGAAACTAGAAATTAAAAGGAGAAAAATGCAATTGGTCTCACATTTTTTGTACCAATAATGAAGGAGTTATGAATTTTTAAAAAGAAATGGAATTAAAAGAAATAAAAGAAATAGAAATAAGAAATAAAAAAAAAAGGAAAATGCATGGACCGTCTGATGAAGCTTCATTAATTGACGTGGATCATCACACGGCTAAGAAGCGTGCGTTCACCATATGCACAAGTCAACTGAAGTGCACCATGCCAATAAAAAAGTCATAACAATGGACATATGAGATTAGATCTGGAACCAGCAGTGGACGACTCAGATCTAATCTGGAGAGGGGACGGTGACCAGCGCCACCGTCTTCTCCGGCCAACTTCTGGCCAAGCTTCAAGTTGCAGAGAATCAAATGTTAACTAAAAGACACGATCCAGGCACCAATTGAGAGCTAGGGTGATGTACATCACCCCTGTACCAATCAAATCCACTCTAGGTTTCTACATTGAGAGAAATCAGAGATGGAATTTTAATGGTGTTCAACTGAACTTCATGTTTTTTGAAAATTGAAAGCTCAATATTGTTGCCTCTATGCAGAGGACTTCATATCATACAACAACAACAAGAAATAAGCACTATACAAGCTGATTCGAAGAAAATAAAAGTTGAGGTAAACCTCTGATTTGCAGGGCTTGGAGTCACAATTCCTTGATGCTAATGCTTACAATTTACTCTATGGATCAAGGTGAAGAGGTTTAGGAAATTTTAGATCTGAAATTTCAATCGAGGAAATCAAAATTCAGATCTGAAAATTCAGAGAAAAATAACAGAGTTTCTTTGGTGTGAGGGTGAAGTTTCAATTGCACAGCATGTAGGGCGCCTTCAGGTTAGTGAAATGAAGCTCATCTGCATTGTATTTATAGGCAAGGCAAGCTGAAAATGCATGATTTCAAACTTGCATGAATGGAAAGGGCCTCCATGCATGGGCCTGTACAGGCGCATGGAGGGCCTAATTCCACTTGGATTTGATAGCTGATGCATGATAGAAGCAATTTGGACGTGCAAATTGTGTATTAATGGATCATGCAATGCAAATTGAATGATTTTCCAAAATTGCACCATTATGTTCAAGTCTTCGAAAATGCTATGTCAAAAATAGAAACACCACCTCATGAGTAATGGTTGGAAAGCTTATTGCATAAGGATCATTTGTTATGTTGATCAAAACTCCATTTGGACCTTGGAAATTGATGAAAAGTGGACACGAAGTGTAGGGTGCAAAACATGCATATGTGAGAATTTCAAAATTGGCCAAAGTTCAAGCCCTTCTGTTTTAATGATGCACACTCCAAATAACAAAATCTTCAACATCAGAGTTTTACATATTTTCAAGGCAATCAATTTGGACTTAAATTTAGCATCATTTGGATTTTTTATGAAGAAGTTATGGGCACTTGAAGTTGGACTTTTTCACATTTCAATGCCTTTGATCAAAAGTGACCTATAATGTTTTGCATTATCACATGTACCTTTTTTAGGATTTTGAAATTTTTCTCAACATAACATTTGAGTTATACATCTTAATCTTTCCAATGCATTTGATACCACCTCAAAATCATGAAAAATGAAGGAGTTATGTCCTTGGGAAGTTGACCCAAAATTAGGGTTTCAGTCAAAATGACCTATAATGTCTTGGAATGGATGATGACCTTACAAGCTTCAAGTCCATTTTTGATGAACATAAAAGTTGTTCATATGGTCCTTAAGAACAGTTTTTCTCTTGTGATCATCTCTATTTGACAAACACATTAAAAGTTATCTCTCAGTGTATTTCAAAATAGTCAGATGAATTGACTGATCAACTTCTCAAGTCCAAACCTCATATCTTAATGAATTGATGATTGAGGATACTCAAATAAGTTCAAATATGCATGAAATGATGAATTAAATAACTTCCCTTGATTGCATTTGACCATGGGTTGAGGTTGCTTCATGAGCAAGCACAGTTGATGGACAGATGAATTAGGGTTTCCTTGGGAAACAAGCCTCAAGCCCTTTGATTTGCTTTGATCAAAATGATGAATTGAGATACCTGGGAGGCATATTTGATGGATGAGAGCTTTGGGAACCATTTCCATGCTTGCTTTCATCTTCCCTTGACCATATTAATGCACAAAGGATCTCCTAGAAGCTTTGGATCGTGTGACTGCTCAAGCTACAAACAAGAGATGTTAGTGACATATTTTTGTGCTTTTGGTTAGTAAAAAAAATTAGAAAAGCAATAATATACAATTCAAGCATGCTTGGTGATCTCAAACCAACTCACAAGGGTTCCCACCCAAAGGTTAGGAGTCAAGATGCTTATGATCCTTGAGGCAATGCAAATGCAATGTTATGATGCCATGAGGGATCTTAGGGTCAAAATTGGGGTCTTACACTATCCATGCATCTGAACAAAACCATACCAAAATTCCTCTTATAAAGCACATCACCATTCAGGTAAAAGTTGCCAACTAATCTTCTCAAAGTCTTCTTATCTTTCAAAGATGCCCCAGACGGGTAAATCTGACTTTGGAGGAAACATTTTATATCAAAATACCATGGCTTTTCATCTTTGACTTCTTCAATAGAAAATACACGAGTTGGCCTATCAAGACGCATCACAGTCAAATTAGGAACCTCATTCCAAAAATTCACCACAATCATTGAAGGCAACGTTGCAAGAGCACATGCCATCCGATTTTCATCTCGAGGGATATGACGAAACTCAACCTTTGTAAAGAAAGTTGAAATCCTCCTCACATAGTCTCTACACGGTATCAAACTGGGTTGATTAATCTCCCATTCACCTTTGATCTGATTTACAACCAAAGCTTAATCTCCATAAACATCAAGATATTTAATTATGAGATCGATGGCTTCTTCAAGCCCCATAATTCAAGCTTCATAGTCAGCCATATTGTTTGTACACTTGAAGGTCAATCTAATTGTAAACGGAAAATGAATGCCATGAGGAGTAATAATCACTGCCCCAATGCCATTACCATACGAATTAACAACTCCATCAAATATCATATCCCAACGGGAACCAGGTTTTGGCCCTTCTTCAAGCAATGGTTCATCATAATCTTTCACTTTCAAGTACAAAATCTCTTCGTCTGAAAAATCATACTGCACTGACTGATAATCTTCAATAGGTTGGTAATCCAAATGGCCAGCCAAGATACTACCTTTATATTCTTTTTGAGGTCGGTATTCGATATTATACTCAGATAACAAAATCTACCAACGGGAAATCCTCCCAGTTAAAGCAGGCTTCTAAAAAATGTACTTGATTGGATCCATTTTGGATATCAACCAAGTAGTATGATTTAAGATATACTGGCGCAGGCGCTTAGCAGCCCAAGCCAATGCGTAACATGTCTTTTCAAGCGTAGAATACCGAGTCTCATAGTCGGTAAACTTCTTACTGAGGTAGTAAATTGCATATTCTTTCTTTCCTGATTCATCTTGCTGACCAAGAACATAACCCATACTCTCATCAAGCACAGTCAAATACATGATCAATGGTCTTCCTTCAACAGATGGAGATGAAATCGGAGCTCAAGCAAATACTATTTGATACTCTCAAAAGCTTTCTGGAAATCCTCGGTCCAATCACAAGACTGATCTTTCCAAATAAGCTTGAATATAGGCGCACATGTGGAATTCATATGCAATATAAACCTTGAGATATAGTTCAAGCGACCAAGAAATCCTCTGACTTGCTTCTCAGTTTTGGGCGCAGGCATCTCTTGTATTGCTTTGACCTTGGCAGGATCAACTTCAATACCTTTCTCACTAACAATAAAGCCCAACAACTTACCAGAACAAACACCAAACGTACACTTATTGGGATTCAAGCGGAGTTTATACTTCCTCAAACGCTGGAATAACTTCAACAAATGCTCAACATGTTCTTCTTCATTACTTGATTTAGCAATCATATCATCAACATAAAACTCAATCTCTTTATGCATCATATCATGAAAAAGAGTGGTCATAGCTCTCTGGTACGTTGCACCAACATTCTTTAAACCGAAAGGTATCACTCTATAATAGAATGTTCCCTAGGGTGTAATGAATTTGGTCTTCTCCATGTCTTCAGGTTCCATCTTGATTTGATTATAACCGAAAAATCCATCCATAAACGAAAAGACTTTGAATTTGGCTGTATTGTCTACCAACATATCAATGTATGGGAGAGTAAAATCATCTTTTAGACTGGCTTTATTCAAATCTCTGTAATCAACACACATGCAGACTTTTCCATCTTTCTTAGGAACGAGCATAATATTGGCCATCAACTGCGGATATTTGGAGGTAACAAGAAATCCAACATCAATCTTCTTCTGCACTTCCTCTTTGATCTTTACTGCCATATCAGGGTGGGTTCTTCTCAACTTCTGCTTGACCGACGAGCATTCTGGCTTCAACGGAAATCTATGCTCCATATTGATCACACTGAACTACACCGTGTTTTTGACTCAGATTTCACATGTTTATTAGGACTTTATTATCATTTTGTTTGTATTATGCTCTCTTTTATCTTGTTTTCAGATATTTAGCACTTTCGGACTCTTTTGGAAGAAACGAAGCAAAAAGACCTAAAATTAGGGTTTTTCAGCGAAATTACACACATGGCGTTGCACATGGCGGCCGCTATAGGAGAAGCCATGAGTCACCAGCCCTCAACTAGGAGGTAATCGCCACGTTCCCATGATCCACCCCATTTACACACATGGCGAGCGCCATGGAGGGATGGCGGGCACCATGGAGGGATGGCGGGCACCACCTTTGTATTCCACGTTCCCACTAAGGAGAAGTTGAAGGGCACCATGGTCTTTGCAAGCTGCTGAGATCCTCTATAAATAGTTCGTTCCATTTCACTTTCAAATCATCCAACTTAGTTTTACAACACTAAGCATATATTTATCATTTGTAATAGCGGTAATCTGTCACATCGGGGGATTATCACACCTTAGTGAGATTGAGTTAGGTCACTTCGAGTTGCTGTCGTCTTTAGCTTTAGGAGTTGGAGGTTTATTTTTGTACCAGAATCGAAGCCTCCATTTGGAGCAGGTTCTTATTTATCGCTTTATTTATTTATTTCCCGCATCTCTTTTATTTAATTTATTTCCCGCATCGCTTTTATTTTATTTATTTTCCGCACTCGCTTTACTTTATTTATTTCCCGCACTCGCTTTACTTTATTTATTTTCTGCACTCGCTTTACTTTATTTATTTTCCGCACTCACTTTACTTTATTTATTTTACGCACTTTACTCGCTCTTTATGCCTCACATTCTAAAACAAACTTTTCATCATGATCAATACCGTTGTGTTTGTTTGTGTTACCATGTCTGGCTAAATCTTTTAAAGGTTAGAATGTAAGGATCGCGGTTAAAGTAATGTTTCACATATTGAATATGTAGAAATACTTTAAAGGTTGTTTTGATTTTTAACTTGAGTTTTCTAAAACAAACTTGGTTAGTTTTAATTATTAAAGGAGTGCGAAAGCACCCTGGCTTAGTTAATTAGGAATTTTTATCACTTTAAGGAAAAACTATTTTTGAAACTATTTTCGGACGCGTTGATAGATCTAAAATCAGGAGACTCCTCGGGTAAAACTTTCCAAATCAAAATCACTTTTCAACTAAGTTTATGAGTCTTATTTCTTAAAAATAAGTTTACTACTTTAGCGTTTTGTGCACCTTTTATAAGTGACAATAAAAGGCCTTAATTTAAGGGTAAACTCGGTTCTGAATACGCGAAAGCGACAGTTCCTTTTAAATGGATTCTTTTCAAGAGTAAAAAATATTGCCTCATAAGTAATTCTATTTAGACAATCGAAACATCACTTAACCGTTGTGAGATACATTCGACATATCTTTACCTGCATTTATTATTTACCGTTGTTTTGCAAACCCAATATCTCTTTTATACCGTCTTAGATAAACACTGTAACGATAGTAATCGATAGATTGATGATTGGTCTCTGTGGGATCGATATTCTTTTATATTACTTTGACGTAATTCATGCACTTGCGAATAACAACGATCAAGTTTTTGGCGCCTTTGCTGGGGACCAACTTCGTCAAATTTCGTACCCTGTTGTTACACCGTCTAGACTAAGGCATTATTAGCCGATAAATGCGAAGAACCCGTAGTACCGGAAATTTAGTAGATCCTTTAGCGGAACCCGAACGTTATACTCGTACACGCCTCTTACTCATCCGAATTAAGAAAGCTATGGCCGAGAATCGCGACCGGAGACCCCTTAAGGAATTTTCCCAACCCTCTGATGAGGAACCTAGTTCGAGTATAGTAAACCCCCTTATTCCTACTAACAATTTCGAACTAAAACCGTCTTTATTGCAATTAGTGCGACAGAACCAATACGCGGGTCTCGCTACTGAGAACCCAAATCAACATTTAAAAGTTTTTATCCAACTAGCCGACACCTTTAAATCTAACGGTGCTTCACCCGATGCGATCCGTTTAAGATTATTTCCTTTCTCCCTCAGGGATAGAGCACGTTCATGGTTAGATTCACTTCCAGCTAACTCAATAACTACTTGGGAAGACCTTAGAAGAGTATTCCTGGCTAGATATTTCCCCCTAGTAAGACTGCTATTCTTCGAAACCAAATAACTAGATTTGCTCAAAACCAAGGAGAATCGCTTTTCGAAGCTTGGGAGAGATATAAAGAGATATTAAGAGTTTGCCCACACCATGGCCTAGAACAATGGCTGATCGTTCATACCTTCTACAATGGACTCCATTATAACACCAATATGAGCATCGACGCTTCCGCGGGTGGCGCACTGATGAACAAACCTTATCCATAAGCTTATGACCTAATTGAGGATATAGCCCAAAACCATTACCAATGGGGAACTGAACGAGCATCAATAGATAAAAAGGAGACCCAAGGTGGAACACATGAGGTAAGCTCTCTAGACATGATGGAGGCGAAAATGGGCACTTTAGCCCTTAAGATAGAACATATGTCTACAAACACTCACACCGCAACAGTAGTCCACACAGAGTGCGAACTCTGTGGATCTAAAGGACACGAATCGGCGGAGTGTAACCTTTTAAACGACCAGAATACCGATCAAGTGAATTAAGCCCAAGGTAACCCGTTTTCAAACACTTACAACCCTGGATAGAAGAATCATCCGAATTTCTCCTATAAAAACCAGAACCCTATCCAAAATTATGCACCTCAAAGACCGCAAGGTTATCAAGCCCAAAAACCAAACCAACCTATGCAAGTTGTGCCCTAGAAGTCTAACCTTGAGAAGATCATGGAGAGCTTTATATCGGGCCAGACTCAGCAAAATAAAGAATTCCTAAACCAGAATGTTCACGTAAACGAACTTATAACGCAATTAGGAACCCAGGTTGATCAGATAATCACTAACAACAAGATGCTTGAAATCCAAATCTCACAGGTAGCACAAAACCAAGCCCCACAAACTACACCTGGAGGACAATTCCCTGACAACCTCAACCAAACCCTCAAGGGCAAGATAACGCTATCTCGTTACGAAGTATGACCGCTTACGAAGGGCCTCATAACCCGACGATGAGAGAGTCCAAAACTTCTAAAGAAAATATACCTACCAACCAAGAAGAGGAACTGGAGGAACCCGGGAAACAAACCAACCAAGAAGGTGAAGCCAAGGATAAAACTTACAAACCACCACCCCCGTACAAACCACCAACATATCCGCAAAGACTTAAACAAACCAAAATTAACAACCAATACCAAAATTTTATAAAAGTAATAGAAAAGCTTCACGTAGATATTCCTTTCACCGAAGCTATCACCCAAATTTCGTCTTACGCCAAATTTCTCAAAGACATCTTAACCAACAAGCGTAGGCTCGACGATCCGAAACCCTTGGAATTCAATTTTATTTTCGAGGACAAGCTTGCTAAGAAGGAGAAGCACCCTGGTAGTTTTTCTATACCTTGCATTTTAGGGAGTCATGTGATCGACAAACCTTTCCTAGACTTAGGCTCTAGTGTGAGTTTAATGCCCTTAGCTGTATGTAAAAGGTTAAACTTAGGAGAATTACAACCAACTAAGATGTCCCTCCAATTAGCCAATAGGTTTGTTAAGTATCTTGTAGGCATTTTAGAAGACATCCCAGTTAGGATCGGTCAACTTTATATCCCAACAGACTTTATAGTCATGGATATCAAAGAAGACGAAGATATCCCTATCCTTTTAGGTAGACCATTCTTATTAACAACTGGAGCTATAATATATGTCAAAAGAGGGAAACTAACCTTCGAAGTATGGGATGGAAAGATCGAGTTCATTCTTTTAAAATTCTTGATGGCACCAATTCTAGGAGACGCATGTTATGCGATCGATATCATAGATGAGTGCATAAGAGACTTTGATCAAGGAGAACCTAAGATCGAACCATTTTCAGACTCGAATGAAAAGGATGACGAGCTAGAGGAAACAAAACCTCACACTAACGAATGTTTGGACCTTACTCCAGACCCTTCACCAAATTCTCAAAAACCAGCTCAACAACTTAAGGAACTACCCAAGAACCTAAGCTATGACTTTTTTGATGAAGAAATGAACCTCCCAATAATAGTTAGTGCCACCTTAAACTAAGACGAGAAGAATTGACTCTTGAATGTTTTAAGAAGATACCCCTCTGCCTTAGGGTATAACATATTTGATTTAAAAGGTATAAGCCCATCCGTGTGTATGCACAGGATTTTGCTGGAGGAGGATTCAAAACCTTCTAGAGAACATCAGAGACGAATCAACCCTGTAATGAGCGAGGTGGTGAAGAAGGAAGTCCTTAAACTGCTAGAGGCTGGTATAATTTATCAGATCTCTGATAGCAAATGGGTAAGTCCTGTACATGTGGTACCCAAGAAGGGAGGCATCACAGTCGTGCAAAATGAGAAGGGAGAGCATGTAGCTAAACGCATAGAAGGCGGATGGCGTATGTGCATAGATTATAGGAAGCTCAATAAGGCAACTAGGAAAGACCATTTCCCCCTTTCATTCATAGATCAAATGCTGGAGCGTCTTTCCAAACACTCTTACTTTTGGTATCTTGGTGGATATTCTGGATTTTTCCAAATACCCATACACCCTGAGGATCAAGAGAAAACAACCTTTACCTGTCCTTACGGAACGTTTGCTTACAGACGAATGCCGTTTGGACTCTGTAATGCGCCAACTACTTTCCAATGTTGTATGATGTCAATCTTCGCAGATTATCTCAACATAATCATGGAAGTATTCATGGACGACTTCTCGGTGTGTGGATTAGACTTTGAAGATTGCATTATTAACCTTGAGAAAATCCTAGAGAGATGCGTAGAAGTTAACCTTGTGTTAAACTGGGAGAAGTGCCACTTTATGGTCAAAGAAGGCATAGTGTTAGGACATATAATATCTGAAAGAGGCATTGAGGTCGATAAAGCAAAGATAGAAGTTATAGAAAACCTTAACCCTCCTAAAACAGTTAGAGAAGTCTGTAGTTTCCTTGGACACGCCGGTTTCTACCGACGCTTCATAAAAGACTTCTCTAAAATAACAAAACCCCTGACCGGCCTTCTGATGAAAGACATTGAATTCATTTTCGATGAGAAATGCATCGAGGCCTTTAACCGTTTAAAACAAGCATTAATTTCAGCACCCATTCTACATACCCCGAATTGGACTAAACCCTTCGAAATAATGTGTGATGCTAGCGATTTTGCTATAGGAGTTATTCTAGGGCAAAGAAAAGATAAGAAACTACATGTAATGTATTATGCGAGTAGAACCCTAGATGTCGCTCAATTAAATTATACAACAACAGATAAGGAACTCATAGCTGTAGTTTTCGCAATCGATAAATTTAGGTCTTATCTTGTAGGATCTAAGATTATAGTCTATACAGACCATGCAGCTATCCGTTACCTTCTAAGCAAAAAGGATGCAAAACCTAGATTACTCAGGTGGATCCTTTTGCTACAAGAATTCGACTTAGATATTAGAGACAAAAAAGGAACAGAAAACGTAGTTGCTGACCATCTTTCCAGATTAGAGCATTTAAAGCCAGACCGTTTACCTATAAATGATGACTTCACCTATGACAGACTGATAGCTAAAATAGATACCGCTTCCCTTGAACTTGATAAAGACTACCTTGGGACAGTTTCAGAAATTAGCAGAGTACCATGGTACGCTGATTTTGTGAACTATCTAGCCGCTGATATCATACCACCTGACCTCAACTATCAACAGAAGAAGAATTTCTTTAAAGATATAAGACACTTCTATTGGGACGAACCACTCCTTTTCAAAAGAGGAACTGATAACATATTTCGATAATGCGTCCCGGAAGAAGAAGTCAGAAACATCATAGAGCATTGTCACTCTTCACCCTATGGTGGACATTCAAGCACGTCCAAGACATACGCTAAGATCCTTCAAGATGGTCTTTATTGGCCGACATTATGGCGTGATGTCCATGCTTATATTGTCCGATCTGACCGGTGCCAGCTCACTGGAAACATCTTAAGACGTGACAAGATGCCTTTGAAGAACATCCAAGAAGTAGAACTATTTGACGTTTGGGGTATCGATTTCATGGGACCTTTTCCATATTCGTTGGGAAACAAGTACATTTTAGTCGCCGTTGACTATGTGTCCAAGTGGATAGAAGCTATAGCCGCACCCACCAACGACACAAGAGTAGTCATCAAGATGTTTAAGAATAATACCTTTCCCAAATTTGGAGTTCCACGACTTGTCATAAGTGATGGTGGATCACATTTTATATCCAGGATATTTAATGAACTCTTAAGGAAATATGGAGTAAAACACAAAGTAGCAACACCATATCACCCCCACACTAATGGTCAAGTGGAAGTTTCTAACAGAGAGATTAAGCAGATCTTGGAGAAAACTGTATCAATATCTAGAAAAGACTGGTCTGAAAAGCTGCCAAAAGCACTGTGGGCTTACAGAACTGCTTATAAAACCCCTATTGGAACTACACCGTACCAGTTGGTCTACGAGAAGTCATGCCACTCACCTTTTGAACTCAAGCAGAAGGCATATTGGGCCATCAAGACCCTGAATTTAGATTACCTAGCATCTGGCAAGAAGCAAATCCTTGATATCCAAAAATTGGAGGAACTCTGCCAGAACGCTTACGAGAATGCCGTTATATACAAAGAGAAAACTAAAGCTTGGCACGACAAAAGGATTGTAAAAAAGGAATTTAATATAGGTGACTCTGTTCTTCTCTTCAATTCGAGATTACGACTTTTTCCAGGTAAGCTGCATTCGAGATTGACAGGCCCCTTTGAGGTTTCCAAAATCCTAAAATCTAGAGCAATTGAAATCCGGAACAATTCCTGTAATCCGTTTGTGGTAAATGGTCAAAGACTGAAGCAATACCAAGGAGGCGACATCCCCACAGAATGTCACGCCCAAACTCTTATCGACCCTCCAGTTCCTACCTCTAACGTATAAAGTTTGAATCGTCAAGCTAACGACGTTAAACAAGTGATGCATGGGAGGCAACCCATGATTTCTTTTCCTTTACTTTTTTCTATTTCAATTTATGTTTTTATTTGTTTTATATATATGTATATCTATGTGGAGACTAACAGTTATGATATTTGTGATTTCAGGTGTCCTCTGTTTCTAATCTAACTTTTTAGGAATGGAGAATATCGACACCATGCCAGTAATCTTCCGTGACCCAGTTCAAGAGCAGCGGTACGCCATGCTTTCACAACGCCCAATGCTTCCCACCAGATATCCCGACTCGAGCTGCATGGAGGCATTAGGCATTAAGCCTAGTGTCAGGCACTTGTGCAATCAGTTACAGTGGGACGAATATACTGATGATATGCATGTGACTTACAGGAACCTGACTTTGGAGTTCCTGAGCTCGCTTATCTACGAGCCCTATGTTGGTCACGCCAGTGATGGAGGATACATTAATTTCAGGTTGTTTGGAGCATAATACACCTTCAACCACAAGCGTTTCGATGATTTTCTTGGTTTTCAGACTGCCTATGATGCTTCATCTAAGCTCCCCATGAGCTATTTTCTGAGCCGAGACGTCGAGAAGTTTTGGAGTGATATTACGTGTGGAGGTAGTCCTGACCCTTCCACCCAAGTCTCCAACAAGATTCACAACCCTGCTTTCAGATACTTCCAGATGATCATTGCCCACACCTTCCTGGGGAAGAGTGACCCTGATACGCATGTGAGTGATGAAGAGATCTTCTTCATGTACTGTACCACTTAGTCACGCCCAGTAGACTGTGGAGCTTTACTGATCGAGAGTCTATATCTTAATGCTCGCTCTACTGTGAGCCCTATACATGTTGGAAGCACGGTGACTCATATAGCCTCAGGCTTAGGATTAGATAGAAGACTATCTCACCTGACGTCTTATTGCAGCTACAACTTGATGGATATTGATTTCTGTCTAGACCGTGGCCTCATGAGGAGATCTTCCTTCCAACCGAATCAATACAGGCTATTAATCGAGGGTGATACTATTCACTACTTCACTCTACCTGACCCTCAGGTGACTTGTGTTATTGATCAGGCCAACTGGGCATACACCATAGAAGAGCAGGGAGAGACTGTAGACGCACCAAAAATTTCCCCTATCAGAATTAAAGTCCGCACCAACAATCCGAATCTCCGGAATCTGAGCATGTCGTCTGAATTGGTTAAGCTTTGCATGGAGATAGCCGAGCTTCGCCAGGAGCTTGCTGACGTTGCCTTGCAGGTCGAAGTATTAGTTGCATCGCATGACACTGAAATTGATATGCTGCATGATGAGATCGCCGACCTCTGACGCCAGATCGCAGAGCTTCGAGGATACGAAGTCGAGGAGCCTACACCATACCCTGAGCATTGATGCCATCATGAACTGAGAAATACCGTTTGAATTTCCCTATTTTTCCGTTATTTATTATTCATGCTTATTTTTATTGTTTCCTTTGACATTATGCTTGCTTTATCTTTCCTAAGATCTCTGGACTCGTGAATAATTATTGACTCTACATATATATATATATATATATATATATATATATATATATATATATATATATATATATATATATATATATATATATATATATATATATATATATATATATATATGAATTATTATATCCATTTTATTTTATTTTGTTTTATTTTACTTTACTATTTTATTTTGTTTTGTTTTATTTTATTTCGTTTTATTTTGTTTTGTTTTATCTTATTTTGTTTTATTTTATTTTGCTTTATTACATTTCGTTTTATTTTATTTTATTTTTATCAAACTTAAATAAAAAAAACAGCATTCATAGCAACCTATGTGCACCCCCCATTATAAAAATGAAGACAAGAGGATTGAGGCACAAGTAGCAAACACCAAGCCGGCCCAACCGAATCCGAAGACATGGCGGGCGCCATGACGTAACGGGAAGATTTCTATTTTTCACCATTTATACCTTCTTCAACCTCTCCAAACCCATTTTCTTTTTCTTCCAACTCCACCAAAGTTCATAAAAATTTCCCAACCTTCTCATTTTCACTACAAGCCATTACCATTTCCCAACTTCACTTCTCCATTTCTCCACCAAAAACCCACTAAACTCCATTTTTCATTTCCTTTCTATAAATTGCCATTTTTCTCTACAATCACCATTAATAGCCGGAATGGAGTGTAGTAACATCATTCTTCGTGGAGGAAAACCCGGTGAGCAACAAAACAAGATTTTGCAAAAATTGTAAACTCGGGAGATACTCGCTACCAGGTATGTCGACGAAGATTGTTTATATACTTTAGGCACATAGCATAGTGTTTTCCACATGCTTGATAATTTAGGATTACACAATATTTTTGCTAGTAAAGCACCCACCTACGATATGCTCACTAGGGAATTTTTAAGTTCCCTAATTTACACTGTCCATCTTGGCACTGCTAGCATGGTAGGTACCGTTTATTTTAGAATGTTTAATGTGGAATACGAGTACACTACCGATGCTTTAGCGAGTTTGCTAGGAATGCCTTACGGTGAGGGTGCTATCTGTGAGACGCCCTTGATTACTGAATGGGCAATCGAGGCATTTACTTTTTGGAATAGATTATCTAATGTGAATGTCACTTCCTTTGAAGGAATTTTGGCTTCTAATATCCATAACCCGGCCATACGTATTTTTAGATACCTTTTGGCATGTACCATATTTGGCCGAGAGAACTCTAACAAAGTAAATGCCCAAGAATTTCTATTTTTACAGGGTTGCCTCACTAATTGCAGGATCAATCTTGTTCCTTTCATGTTGGCCCATATGTCTTCCATCCTTAAAAAAGGAGGAACCATATCTTTCGATGGTTTGATTACCTCAATTGCTAGAGCATTGAATCTACACGATGAGTTGGCCACCTTGGAACCACTCCCTCACCGCACCATTAACTTAAAGTTTTTGAAAGATATGAAATTATGCAAGGTGCGGCGAGAATGTGGTTTTTACCTCATGATACATGGTGTTGATGTACCCAGTGTTGTCCTACCTTGCTCTCAGCGTACAGATGTGCGACATGCGAGGAACTGGGTGTATGATCTAGACGCTCCACCCGTTACCGGTCCTTTGCCACCTAATGTTCCTATGGACGATGGGCAAGGGACCGATGATGAGTATGACCGGCGCGACCAGTCACCTGCTCATGATATTCCTACTGCATCACCTGGACACACTGCACCTTCTTCCTCTAACCCTTTTGTAGGTACCACTCCTGGTTTCTACATCACCGAGGAGATGTGGCGCGAGCACCTGGCTCGTGAGGAAAGGCGTGACACCCTCTTGAATACCATAAACCAACAACTGTCAGATAATATGAGTTTTATGGTAGCTTCCCAGCAGCGTAGTGAGCAAGCACATCGGACTGTCACTGAGTCCTTACTTGCGATCACTAACGAGCAGCAACGCCAACAACAGGCTAATGAGCGTCACTACGCTCTCATCATGGCCACCCAAGGATCTCTCTTAGGTCGCTCTCAGCAGCTGCAGGAAGGACTTAGTACTCGAACCAGATGTCGTCGACCCAGGCATCCCGACCAGGGCGGTGACGGTACCGGTGCTCACCCCTAGTTCTCTCTCTCTCTCTCTCTCTTCCAGGTTACTCCTACCCTATCTCATATCGAAACATTGAGGACAATGTTCGGTTTAAGTGTGGGAGGAGATTTTATCAACTTTTATCTTTCCTTTATTTTTATCGCTTTTTATCGCTTTCCTTTACTTTTATCGCTTTTTATCGCTTTCCTTTAAATTTTAGTATGTTTTATGTTTTAGTTGTTTGTTTTTTCGCTTTCAATAAAATAACATGTGTCTGATGAGTCATCTGTGTAGTGTATCCTTATTTCTCCCATTTCTTTAAGCTTAACAAATTTTTTTAGCAAAGAAAACAGTACATCTTGAACATTTAGGCTATAAGACAGGTTTATGAAGAGATGTAAAAGACTTGGGAAAACGTTTTCTAAAAATCTGTATTGTCTTAACACCTTAGGCTTCATGATTATAAGAGTCGAACTCGATACCCCATATGTTGTAGCCCCAATTTTTGTTCCAAATAAGTCCTTAAAGAGTTTATCTTTGCAGTTAGCTCCGACTTAAGCATGCTCTACGTAGGGGACCGACGAAAATAAGTGAATGATCACAAGAATTCCTGCTTTGTTCTCAAATCGCATAAAAATCTGGGCTAGGTGACTCTCACACGGTCATTTAACCCAGCAAAATAAGACATGCGAAACATGCAGAAGAAAAATAAAAAAAATAATAAGCCTATTTGTTGGTTGGTTCAGAGGTATCTGGTGCTGAACTTGGTAGGGTGGATTACGATCCAATCCCCCACAACTGCATATTGGGTTAAATAAAGCGGTTACACCAACTTATGTACCGGAGCCCCATGCTTAGAAAAAAATAATAATAAGCCTATTTGTTTGTTGGTTCAGAGGTATCTGGTGCTGAACTTGGTAGGGTGGATTACGATCCAATCCCTCAAAATTGCAAATTGGGTTGAATAAAGGGGTTATACCAACTTATGTACCAGAGCCCCATGCTTAATATCATAATCACTAACCGGTCACTTTACTATGAGTATGTACGGATAACAGGCTTAATGTGATTGCACCTGAATGAAAAGGACTTTAAGAAAACGAAAAGAAGGCTTAGGTATGGTGGGGTAATGTGGATTGATTTGTATAAGAACGAAGCCTACGACCGCATTTGCGGGAAGTGTCACCACAATATCCTTAGTTCGATTCGTTAGTACCTATCGATACATTCGTTGAATGAACTTATAAGTCTTTTTGCCTTGAATTAACTCTAGTTGATAATGTTTTTTTTGCATAAACTATAAAGAGTTTGGCTTGAGGACAAAGAAAGGCTTAAGTGTGGGACAATTTGATCACACTGAACTACACCGTGTTTTTGACTCGGATTTTACATGTTTATTAGGACTT
The DNA here is from genome assembly GCF_024323335.1 of Lathyrus oleraceus. Taxonomy (NCBI): domain Eukaryota; kingdom Viridiplantae; phylum Streptophyta; class Magnoliopsida; order Fabales; family Fabaceae; genus Lathyrus; species Lathyrus oleraceus. Next base: position 102,726,634 of record NC_066585.1, read on the forward strand.
TATTATCATTTTGTTTGTATTATGCTCTCTTTTATCTTGTTTTCAGATATTTAGCACTTTCGGACTCTTTTGAAAGAAACGAAGCAAAAAGACCTAAAATTAGAGTTTTTCGGCGAAATTACACACATGGCGGTCACTATAGGAGAAGCCATGAGTCACCAACCCTCAACTAGGAGGTAACCGCCACGTTCCCATGATCCACCCCATTTACACACATGGCGGGCGCCATGAAGGGATGGCTGGCGCCACCTTTGTATTCCACGTTCCCACTAAGGAGAAGTTGGAGGGCACCATGGTCTTTGCAAGCTGCTGAAATCCTCTATAAATAGTTCGTTCCATTTAACTTTCAAATCATTCAACTTAGTTTTACAACACTAAGCATATATTTATCATTTGTAATAGCGGTAATCCGTCACATCGGGGGGTTATCGCACTTTAGTGAGATTGAGTTGGGTCACTTCGAGTTGCTGTCGTCTTTAGCTTCAGGAGTCGGAGGTTTATTTTTGTACCAGAATCAGAGCCTCCATTTGGAGTAGGTTCTTATTTATCGTTTTATTTATTTATTTCCCGCATCGCTTTTATTTTATTTATTTCCCGCATTGCTTTTATTTTATTTATTTTCTGCACTCGCTTTACTTTATTTATTTCCCGCACTCGCTTTACTTTATTTATTTTCCGCACTCGCTTTAACTTATTTATTTTCCGAACTCACTTTACTTTATTTATTTTAAGCACTTTACTCGCTCTTTACGCCTCACATTCTAAAACAAACTTTTCATCATGATCAATGCCGTTGTGTTTGTTTGTGTTACCATGTCTGGCTAAATCTTTTAAAGGTTAGAATGTAAGGATCGCGTTTAAAGTAATGTTTCACATATTGAATATGTAGAAATACTTTAAAGGTTGTTTTGATTTTTAACTTGAGTTTTCTAAAACAAACTTGGTTAGTTTTAATTATTCAAGGAGTGCGAAAGCACCCTGGCTTAGTTAATTAGGAATTTTTATCACTTTAAGGAAAAACTATTTTTGAAACTATTCTCGGATGCATTGATAGATCTAAAATCAAGAGACTCCTCGGGTAAAACTTTCCAAATCAAAATCACTTTTCAACTAAGTTTATGAGTCTTATTTCTTAAAAATAAGATTACTACTTTAGCGTTCTGCGCACCTTTTATAAGTGATAATAAAAGGCTTTAATTTAAGGGTAAACTCGGTTCTGAATACGTGAAAGCGACAGTTCCTATTAAATGGATTCTTTTCAAGAGTAGAAAATATTGCCTCATAAGTAATTCTATTTAGGCAATCGAAACATCACTTAACCGACGTGAGATACATTCAACCTGTCTTTACCTACATTTATTATTTACCGTTGTTTTGCAAACCCAATATATCTTTTATACTGTCTTAGATAAACATTGTAACGATAGTAATCGATAGATTGACGATTGGTCTCTATGGGATCGATATTCTTTTATATTACTTTGACGTAACTCGTGCACTTGCGAATAACAACGATCACATATTCTCAGAATCCAAACCAGGCATATCGTGATAGGACAAGCAAGCACATCAGAATAATCTCGAATAAGATCAATCAACCCTTTCTTAACTTCCGAACACAGTTGAGACCTAATCTTGACTTCCTTCACATCATCCTCGGAACCCAAGTTGACTAGTTCAATCTGCTCTTCGAACGACTGAATGGATTTCTCCTCGTGCTCAAGCAAATAGGATAACTCATCATATACTTCTTCATCATCACTCTCTTCCTTAGCTTCAAACACAGGGAAATCAAAGTTTGGAAAAAGAGTAGGATCATTATTTTCAATGGGTTCGAGAACCAACCTGCATAATGATTTGATATTTTGATTTTAGATAAGCGGAGTGCAAACAAATATTATGCAGATGGAAAGATTATTACTAATTTTTTTTTTTGTGATTACCATTTTCAACAAAAAAGTAAAAATAAAACATCAAAGATGTGGATGAATAAAATTGTATTTTATTGATGATAATAAGAAAAATGCCTAACAATGTTCACTTCTCCCTTAGGAATAGGAGAAGGATTTTTTCTACAAATAATAAAACAAATTACTTAGAACGGTGAATGACAATAGGAACATCAACAACAACCCAATTGTTGCAAGTCTGACCATGCATCACAAAGTTGGCACAAGCTTTGTCTTCATCACCACTATCTTCAATAATTGCAGCTGAGTGTTGATCATTCTCATGAATGAACCCTCCACTGCGGAATACAGGTTGCATAGCCTTGGCGTTGGCGTTGAACGAACCTGGTTGAAATCCTAGCCATGCTCTGCTCTTGTTCTCAACAACCTCCACAACACGACCCCACTTATTAATGCTGCCAGCCTGAATAGCCTCATGTGCATCTTTCAAAGAAGACATGGGTGCCCCAGCCTTCTTCATTTCATCAGCAATGGGCAAAGCTTGGAACAAAGTCCTAAATTCCTCCTCAGCATCAACATAGGTAAATGATGACAGATGGCTTACCAACAATGCCTTCTCTCCACCAACATCGACAAGCTTGCCGTTCTTCACAAATTTCAGCTTTTGGTGTAGAGTAGACGTTATAGCTCCAGCTTCTTGAATCCATGGCCTCTCCAATAAGCAGCTCTAGGCCGAGTGGACATCCATTACCTGGAAAGTAATTTGGCAATCATTCAAACCTATCTTTACTGGAAGGTCCACTTCTCCAATGACAATTTTACGAGAATCGTCGAACGCTTTGACAACTACGCCACTATACCTCATCGGGGCGCCATGATAGGAGAGTCTTGACAAAGTAGACTTTGGCAACACATTCAACGATAATCCTATATCAACCAAAACGTTGGAAAGAGCGTCCTCCTTGCAATTCATTGAAATATGCATTGCCAAATGGTGATTTCTGCCTTCCTCAGGAAGCTCTTCATCACAAAAACTCAAATTTTTACAAGAAGTGATGTTGGAAATAATGTGGTCAAACTGATCCTAAGTAACATCATGTTCAACATTTGCCCATTCCAACACTCTCTATAGTGCTTCTCTGTATGCTTCAGAATTCATTAACAATGACAACACATAGATCTTTGACGGCGTTTGGAGCAACTGCTCTACAACATTGAATTCACTTCTCTTGATTAATCTTAACACTTTATCATCATCGTTAGTCTTCAATTTGCTGGATTCACCAGACTGACACATTGGATCATTAACTAGATTCATTGCAGGAATCTCTGCCTTCTTCCCTACAGAAACATCTTCTACAACCTTCAAAAACACTAGACTGAACACACGATCACTACGGGTCACCTTTGCTATATCTGCAATATTTACCACTGAGTCTGCAACTGGTAGAGGAACCTCTTGACCATTTTCAATCATTGTGGCATTATACTGATATGGCATAGCTTTATCGGATGTATAGGGGACAGGGTCCGCTAACCGTATAACCAACGGTGATACCGATCTATTAACATTATTGATGTTGCTGCTATCAAATTGAATGATTACCCACTCCGTGGTGTTGAACAATGGCACTATTACATTCACATAATTACCCTAATGACGGGACTGGAAGATTTGGATAAGACCTTCATCCATCAACCTCTGAATATCCCTCTTGACAATTACACATCCACGAGGGTTCATACTGCAGATTACAACACCATCATGGTCATGCTCACTTTCACTAACCAAGCAAATATCTTTTTGCATTGCCACTAAAGATATTCTGATATAGCGGACATCATAAATTTTGAATTCACCGGGACAACCGTCCACCATATTCACTGATGCGTTACCATGAGGAGGCAACGAATTTGCTTTCACGTTCGGTGCTCTGTCCTCAAAGGACACCATACCACTCTTTACAAGCTTCTGAACTTCATATTTCAGCAGATAGAAGTTCTCTATATCATGACCAGGGGGTCCCTGGTGAAAAGCACAATGAAGATCAGGCTTGAACCACCATGGTAGTGGCTCATGAACTTGTAGAGGGTTTCTCGGCTGAATAAGATTTTTGAGTACCAAAGACGGGTACATATCTACATACGTCATAGGAATAGGGTCAAAGGAGACCTTCTTCCTCTCAAAACTTTGTTGATGATGATTTTTGTTGTTGTTGTAGTTGGTTCTTTGTTGTGGTTGTTGCTGATGTTGTTGTTTAATTGGAACTGATTGATTATTGGAATTGTTGAAAAAAACGGAATTACTGATGAAACTTGGTGTTGATGTTGACGAGATTGAGAACTTTTCCTTACATGAGGCCTCCTCTGCCTCCCCACTGACACTAAATTAGTTTCTCCTTCCTTCCTCTTAGAGAAACTTCCACCACACTTCTTGCTAGCTGATGCCTCTTCTTTAGTCAAACGTCCTTCACGGACTTCTTCTTCTAGCCTCATCCCCACGTTTACCATTTTAGTAAAATCATTAAGGGAACTTGCAATCATGTGTTCGTAGTAAAACAAACTCAGCGTCTTCAGGAAAATCTTGGTCATCTCTTTTTCTTCAAGAGGCGAACTTATCTGAGCAGCTAATTCTTTTCATCTCTGGGCATATTCTTTGAATTTCTCTTTGTCCTTCTGAGACATCGACCTCAACTGATCTTTATCAGGTGCCATATCAACATTTTACTTATACGGCTTGATAAAGGCCTCACCAAGTCATTGAAAGTACGAATGCTAGAATTATCCAGACCCATATATCATCTCAGGGCGACTCCAGTTAAACTGTCTTGGAAATAGTGAATCAACAGTTGATCATTATCAGTTTGAGTAAACATTTTCCTGGCATACATAACAAGATGGCTCAGCGGGCAAGTATTCCCTTTCTACTTTTCAAAGTCTGGGACCTTGAATTTCACCGAAATCTTAATGTTGGGAACCAAACAGAGTTCAACAACACTCTTTCCAAACAAATCTTTCCCTCTCAGAGTTTTCAATTCTTTGCGCAACTCGACGAATTGATCTTTTATCTCGTCCATCTTCTCATATACATCTGGAGCTTCAGACGACTCAGAGTGATAAATGATGTCCCCGACATGAGGCAGAGTATGGACAACAGGAGGTGGCACTGACATGACCGGGCTAGATGCCGACAGAGAAACAAATATGGGCGCATACCCTTCTGGCACGAAATTTGGTGCCATTCCCCAAGGGAATCCGACAGGCATCGCAGGAATGGGTTGGCTGGCAGCAGTAACAGGAATAGTTGATGAAACAATCTCAAAAATGACAATCTTCTGAGGAGGAGTTGCAAGAGACGGTGACAGCTGATTCTGAGCGGCAATCACAGATTCCATTAGTGCCGTAAGTCTAGCGATATCATCCTTAAGCTCTTTGTTCTCTTGCTCTAGATGCTCCATTCTCTTCGGTTGATTATCACGAGTATTATAACGGTGAGTAAGCTTGGCTGCTGCACAGAAGAAGAACTGATAAGGCATATGGAGGAAGAAACATGTCATGCAAATGATGCATGTAATGCAATGTTTTTTATTGTTTTTAGTTTCGAGGAATATATGAAGTCTCATTTGCAAATATATATATAATAAAAATTCGATTGACCATAAAAATTGGAAGGATTCCACTGGGTATAATTTCAGAAACCAAAACATAAATACAAGAGAAAAGGGAACTATCATCCTAAGGATCCCTAGCAACTGCAATAGATGATCTGGCTATGGGTGCATACTTCCTTCGAATGCATCGAATCTAGGACTCAAAGGATATCTTCAAATAAGCCTTCTCAAGAACTAGCTGATCAACAATCTTCTTCCAAGCACCGAAAGGTTGAGGCATGCTAGAGGAAGATAAACCTTATGGATCCCTCTGTCTCTTCATTGCACGGTCTTCAAGAATCTCAATAAGTGCATCCTTGTCCTTAGACTCAAGTTGCAACTCTTCATGCTTTTGGCTCAAATCATGGAACCACTCTTCCCGCATGTCTTTCTCTTGCTTCCTCTTAGCAAATGCGTCTTCTAACTCCTCTGCATCTTGGTTAGGGAGAGTTGATGGTTCAGCCACAACCGCAGACATAGGTCTTTCACAAGCATACGACATCTTGAGCTCCAAAGCTCTCTTCTTCACCCAAATAGTGTAAGCTTCCAAATCTACACAATTGCATGGGCCAAGCTCGGATCTTCCCTTCCTACGCATATTATGCCAAGCATGCATCATCCTTCTCTTCAAATGTTGGGAATCTTTACCCTCTTGATAGAATAGACCTTCTAACTGAGTGTTATTAGGTTTATCTCTCAAGGGGAACCCAAGTTGGCGACGGACCAATGATGGGTTGTAGTTGATTCCTTCTTGCGTACCAATGAGAGGAACATTAGAGAGCTCACCACAACTGTCAATAATATCCAAGCTACCCAATGCAGAATCATACCAAACAATATCATCATTAGTGAGAGACATAAGTCTCTAAGACCACCGTAGACATGATTTGTTCTCCAAGAAAGCAGGCGTCTGAGGAAAGTGAGAAATAAACTACTTGTATAGAAGAGGAACACAACACACAATAGTACCACCACCTTTAGAATTCCTCAAATGAAAATAGAAATACATATTATCCAACAGAATCGGAACATGATTCCTAATCAAGAAAATTCTAATGGCGTTAACATCAACAAAACCGTCAATATTTGGGAACAAGGTCAAGCCATAGATTAGCAAGACAAAGATAGCTTCAAAATCGTCCATGCTACCTACCTGAGCAAAAATAGTAGCTCTACCAATGAGAAACTCAGAAGTCAACCCAAGAATACCTCCTTTCTTCAACAAATGAGCATAAATCTCAGATTTCTTCAGATGAAGAGCTTCAACTATAACATGAGATCTCGGGATCTCCTCCAAATCCACTAAAAGGTACCTTGTGAGATACGAGTATACCTAAGAGACGAGCATACTCTTTCAACATGGGCACAAGCTGATAATCTAGAAAAGTGAAACACCGATAGAGATGATCATAAAACTGAACCAAAACACTCAGAATTCCTTCAACTACATCAGCAGATGACACAGACAAGAGCTTCCCATGACATTGCTTGAAGTCCAAGGGATCTAATACAAAGGATGACAATTTCCTTAATTCCTTCAAATCAGGACACTAAAATTGTACTTCTTAGTATTCCTTTATCCATAATACATGGTATGAAAACATTTGCAAATAAGACCTTAGTTTTCTTGAAATTTAATTTCTATGATGAATGTCATGATGCACATGTATGCATGAATGCAACAATCACACACAAGGGATCACACACAAGGCAAACACAAACAAAGGTCAAGGGATGGATCAAGTCATCATCAAGATCAATCATCCATTTTAGTGGATTATGGTTTTCACCTTATCAACACCCAAGTTCCATTTATATTGACAAGACTTGATCAGATCACCCAAGAATCAAAGGGTTTGTTGTGAGTCATAAGCATGGATTCAGGTTAAGAACCATCCCAAAGGAGTGTACTAAGGGTAAAAACTTGTAGATCATGTTCTACAAAAGTTTCCAGATTCTTAATCCCATCTACCGGATACTACAAGTTAGGATGACCGACTCATCAACCCATAGTATTCTCAAGAGAAACTCGTCTGAGTGTAGTATCGCGTAACAACTGTTATCAAGTTTACACTTGAACAACCTTCGCACTACGTCCTAAATAGGCCAAGTTAGGTTAAATGTTATACGGTCCTCAGCTTCTCGTACCCTAGATTTAGAAAAAGTAATGTCTATCCACGACTTACTCGTGTGACACCAGTAACTCCAAAGAGGTCTCCAATGAGTAGATGGGTCTCAAGCCAACTTGTTAAGGACTAACCTACACAAGTCGAACATGACTATACCATCCTCCTATCTTAATTCCACTCAAGGTCAGGTTATGGCTTATCTCATCACTCAAAGATCACCAAGCACAACAGAGAAATTATATCACACCAACAATATACAAACATCAAATATACAAATATATACACATAAAAAGCAGGCTAAACCTACTGAGGACTACTCCCCATCAGAGTCTCCACTTAACTTCTGTAGCGGTAAATTCATGACCATCAAGCTATGGATAAACTTGACGTCAATAAAACCAGAGTCTCCACCACGCTTTTATTGTTTCCAAAGGAAAAGGAAAAAGTACAAACAAAACCCAAATATAAGAAGTTTTCAAATTAAAACTAATAAAATGCCAGAGATTACAGGTAAGGGGGTTGATTACACAGAGGGAAGGTGTTAGCACCCAAAGTGTCCTAGGTACTCCTAGGAAGCCCTTTTTTATGTGTGCATATGTTTTTGGTATAACAGATGTTTGATAAAATAAAGAGTGTGGGGATGAGAAAATATTTCATTGATTATATTTTTGTGTTTGACAAGACCTTCAGTCTTGTGCCTACATACCAACATAAAATGAGGGATCAAGACCTCGTAGTTCATGGTAAAAATTTCAAATAAGTTGGTGAATTGCTTTTAGCAAAAGTTTAAGAAGAGGAGGCACAAAAGGCCAAAAATTTGAATGGGGTTGTTAACTCTTTTTGTCTTTTGAAATTTAAGGTCAATATGGTCAAGTTTATTTACAAGTTTGATTTAAGAAAAGGTTTAAAAATTCAATGGCATAATGCCAAAGTTTCTAATTGTTAAAACATGTCTAAGTTAGAAAACAAGCATATGAGATTTTTGAAAAGAGGGAGAAGTTTTAAAATTTAAGAAGTGGGAGGAGATAAAGAGGCTATCCTAAGTACAAATTTGAAAGTTAAGAGTTGAAAAGATTTGACCAATGAGATGCAATCCAACAGACAAGAATGTCATATAGAAACCCATTTTCCTTTGGACTTTGACCAAGCAATAAGCAACAGGCAATAATCAATATCCAGACATCATAAAGATCAAGGCGTCAAATAAAGATAGCCATATCCAAGCAAGCATTCCAATAGCTAGCAGTCTCCATTGTCTTCTAGTGTATTAGATAAAATATTCCTTGATCAACTCAGAATTAAATATCAGACGTAAACCATAACAAAATAACAATTAAGCACAAAGATAAAGTAGAAGATGAATAAATGTCACTCAAAGTCTTGCATCAGATGAAGGCACATTTCAAGATAGCTTAGTCTCAAATGTTGGCATTGGCCAAGTCCTTTAGCATATGGAATGTTGCCTAATTCTAATTCAAAAAGTTCAGATCAAGTCCAACAGCCCACCAATTTTTTTAAGGTTTTTGTTGTTATTAGATGTTTTAAGGTCCTAAGACCACAAACAAAACCAAAGGCAAGCAAACAATATATACAATCACAAGTTATGGCTCAAATGAGCAAAGTGAAAATGCCTTGAAACATAAACATATTATATGAAATGTAAATGGCAATGAGTGATAAGTGATTGGAATTTAAATTTCATAAAGTAAATGACTTGAAAGTAAAAGAAAAAATGAATAAGAGTTAGTCAATGGTTAGTCAAATGTTAGTGTTGAATTTTAATTGATTAAGTCATTCTTTGGAGAACACTCAAATATTTATTCACAAGTATGGATCCTTGAACCAAGACATCTTCCATGAGAAGGGCTAAAACTTGGATAATTCAACAAGTATGCCACTAGCTCCCATGAAAGGAAAAAAGGTCAAGTCTCCATACAATGCCATGAAAAATGGGAGGCTTACAATCTCACTTACTAGAATGTTATGCTCTGAGGGTCAAATTTAGCTCCATGTTAAGCAATTGTAATTGGACTTATGTAGAAGTCATAACTATCTGAGGTCGGGCAATAAAAATATAGGAGTTAATGCATGTTAGAGATTTGGTACAAAGAATCAAACTCCTAAAACATATCACACACTAAAATAAAATGTGGGGGGGGACCTATCTCAGTCATACTTGTATTGATTCATCTGAAACACGGTCATTGATGAATCAATTAGCATTTAGACATTAGAGATTTCATTAGTCAAATGAGGGAATGGGGAAGAATAGGGATGAAGATGAAGGGGGAAGGGAAGATAGAAACACAAATTGATCATGAGAGGAGTTTCATCTGAATATTACCATTCACTCATTTTGGGAGATGAAATGTACATTTCATCAATCCCCTAAATCCAATGGTTTTGATCAAACAAAAATCAAATCAACCATGACCAAGGCCCAAACAGAAAGTCAAACATTACAAGACCATGAAAATGGCTCAACATAATTTTTAAACATTTAATCAATTAAAAATTACATTAAAAATGAATTAAAATACATTTTAATTTGGACAAAACCTCAAATCTCTTCAAAACACCAAATAAATGGCTAAGGGATTTATCGTAGGTCAAACAAGGTCAAAGGACCTTAGACAAAAAATTTAGCAATTTTTAGAAAGTGAGAAGTATTTTTAAACAGTTAAAAGTATGCACAAAAACATTTAATTTATGAAAAATACAAAAATTAATCCAAAAAATAATTTTAATTCAGAATATGGAAGAGAAAAGTATTTAAAGATATTTGGTGAAAGTCCCATTTTTTTTGGATAAAAAATGGATTTACTATGAATTAAATAAAATAAGGCAATTAAATGAAAAATAAGAAAATGTCAAAAATCAAGGGCCATTAGATCTCCCTCATTAATTGAGCTGGAAAATTTGATGGCCAAGCGTGCGCTTCCATCAAACACCTCAGTCAACTGCATCACACGCATGATATTCAAAACCAAGGGCCAAGATTAGAACGTGGATACATAATCAGATGGTCTAGGCAATGCCAGCACACACCAGAGCTTTAGCTCCGGTCATCTTCTCCGATGGACCTCACCGGACTGGTCCACCAAAAACCACCACAAAAATGAAAAGTAAGGACATGGTTTTAAAGGAAAAATGCTCAGGAGCACGAATCTGACCTTCATTTTATCCAATTCCAAGTATATTGAAAGAAACGTGGATTTGAAAATTGAGGTTCATGATATGAGTTGCTTCGATTTGACCTCAAAATAACTCAATCGTATTGCCTACATTGGTAGGACTTCATCCAACCAAAACTCAAAGAGAATAGTGAAGAAATGAGAGAGAATCGAAAGCTCAATGTTCCTGAAAAATCACCTTCGGGTAGCTTAAATTTGGCTCGATCTTAATCTGAATTTGCTTGATTCTTCCTCCTCTTGCTTGTAGTTACTAATTGAGATGAAAAAGACAATGAATTCTTGGAGTTTTTATCTCAAAACAGAAGGTGAAATTCAAACTTGATTCAAGGAAACCTTCAAGGAATTCAATGGTGTGAGGTTCTAGGATCACTTGGCAAAGCTTGGGCAAGGTGTGTGTGAAGTTCTGATGCAATGCACTTGTTTAGATAGGAAAGGGAAATGCTTTCTAAACCATTTGAAATTTTTGCCAAAATTAGCAAGTTTGATTGCATGGATGCATGGGTGTGTACAAGGCCCAATTTATGATGCTAACACATTCCAATTTGTGCATAATTTACCCTACATCAATAACATGTAAGCATGCAAAAGGAAATGGATTATTGGATTCAAATCTTGCCAAAACAAACATATGAAAGGAACCATGCACAAGTCCCTCAATATTGGTCCAAATGAGGTGACCTTGGACTTTTTATGAAGGGGACATCAAGGGGAACAAATTCGATGTTGAACACTTTTCCAATTGGAGCTTAGATCATGATGAATTTTCAGGTGGAAATTTGAGAAATTAGACATTATTGAAAATTTTCTAAGTACCAAGTCAAATGACCACTTCTTCCATCTTGAATAACTTTTGCTATGAGCTTCAAATGGAAATGGTTCCTTCATAAACGTTGTATATCTTTAATACCTCTTCAATTTGGTAACAAATTTGACCTAATTAGAATTTGGCAGGAGGGAGTTATGCATTTTAGAAGTTGAGGAAAATTGCTTGTTCAATGGTAATGGCCCAAAATGACCTATAATGTTTCCTATTGGAACATACCATTGCAAGTTGAATTTGACATTTATCAAAGAATAAAAGTTGGATAGGACATCTTAAAATTGATCATGAAACTTGGATGGAATTTATCTTACAAAAATTGAGCAAGTTATGGTCCTTGGAAGTTGACCTCCTAACTAGGGCACAAACAAAATGACCTATAATCTTTCACCATAAAAAATGATTTTCCAAGCATAAATAGCTCTTGATGTCAGCATGAGTATTTCTTGGAATGTCATAAAGAGTAAACTTTATCTTTTAATCATTTTCATATGACAAAAAGTGTAGGTGATAGGGTCTAGGGAACCCCAGCTTTGACTATTCGACTTTCTTTCGTCAACCACCTTGAACCAACTTGAAACTTGAAGATCTCTTGATCTTTGGGACTCAAGGAGGATCATATATGTATAATATGATTTAATATGACGTATCCCTTGAAATATTTGATCAATTGTTGAAGAAACTTGTTGAGGAAGTCACATAAGATACCTAGATGAATTAGGGTTTCCAAGGAAAACAAGCTTCAAACAAATGATAAATGAATAACATAGGGATTTATATATGATTTTAAGAACCATTTTTAAACATCTCTTGATTGGCCTCCTTGCACTGAGGGTCTCAAATCCTAGTTGTGAGTTTTATGAGGCATAGGTGGATGCACACACAACCTACAAAAGAAACAAAGCTATACATTGACATATTTTTGGTATTTTTGTTAGTAAATGTAACACCCCAATTTTGAGCCTAAGATCCCTCATGCAATCTCATCATATGCATTAGCATTAGGATCATACCTTGGCATCCTTCTTACCCCTCTTTCATTGGGTTTTTTTTGGGAGAGATCACCAAGCACCATATGATTGTATCATACTTGAATATTATCATTTTACTAACCAAAATACCAAAAATATGTCTTTTCATTTTCCTAACTCCTTTGTAGGTAGAGCATGATCCCCATTGATCTATCAAGTTCACATATAGGGTTTAAGACCCTCATGGATAAAAGTACAATCAAGGATTGATACACAATGTATCAAAGCACCATATATGAGTCCCAATGATCTCTACATGTTATATTGATCAAGTATTCTTCAAGAGTTTGGAGGTAGTTTGCCTTGGAAATCCTAGTTTGTCTGGCTATCTTGAGTAACTTCTTCAATAAGCTTCCTCACGAATTGATCAAACTTATCAAGGGACACTTCAAATTTCATAATATTATGCATATATGATCTACCATGAGCCTTAAAAGTCAAGAGAATTGGAAGTTAGCAAGTTGGTTGATGGTGGTTGGCCAGATGAATTCATTTGATCAAAACTGGGTCTCCCTAGACCCTATCTCCTATAATTGTCACCATATGAAAATGATTCCAAGAGAAAAGTTACTCTAAATTACATTAAAAACAACTTTCTTGTTGAGATCTAGAGCTAGTTTTGCTTGGAAAATCATTTTCTATGTTGAAACATTATAGGTCATTTTGTATAAACCCTAATTTGAAAGTCAACTTCCCAAGACCATAACTTGCTCAATTTTTATCAGATGAAATATTTCCAAGTTTCACAATTAAATTCAAGATGTCTACTTCAACTTTGATGTTTTTAGTGATAACTAAATCAACTTTTATGAGCATGTGATATGATGATACATTATAGGTCATTTTGGACCAACACCATTGAACAAGTGATTTTCCTTAACATCAAAAATGCATAACTCTATCATTATAAATCCAAATGAAATTAAATTAGTGACCATTTTGAAGGTCTTTGAAAGAGCTACAACTTTTATGAATACACCTTTCTCATTTGGAGCTGACATAAAAAGTTAAGTAAGGTGGAATATTGAGATATATGACTTAACACTTAAAAAATTTTCAACATGTTAAAATTTCAAAACTTCCACCTCAAAATTCACCATTATCCAAGTTCCAATGTGAAAAGTTTCCAACATCAAAGTTGTTCCCCTTTATCTAAGATTTCCAAAGAACCCTATTTCATGCATTTTGGATGAGGTTTTCTAGGGCTGCGCATGGTCTTAACAGGTCTGCATCATTGGAGAAAATCAAATGTCCAAAACTCCATTTCACTTTGCCTTGCCATTCAAGCATGATTTGAAATTCAGGACAGTTGTAATTGGATCATAATGGATTGCTTCATGGGCCTGTACATGCCCACGCAAGCTTGTGCATCACCCTTGCCATTTTTAGCAATTTTTTAAGTGTGCAATTATCAATCCCAAATGCTATAAATACAAGGCCTCTGTGCTCATTTCAAACACCCCTTGCGCGCCATGTTTGCCTCCCAATTGAAACCCTTACAATTCAAAGGAAAAGTTGAGAATTTTCAACTTGAAAATTGAGTTTGAATCTCACTATTTGGAGATTCAAAAACTCCAGGATCCAAAGCTTTGTACCATTGCCAAACCACTTCTGCAAGCTCCACGAGTGTGATCAAGTCAAGTTTGTAGCAAGCAAGATCCATTTCTGCACAACATTGAAGGTAATTTTCAGAAATCTTCTTCTCTTAGATTCTCACTCAATTCTCATCAATTCTCTTGGATCTTTGGTTATCTGAAGTCCTACCAATGTAGGCAAGAATATTGAGTTGCTTTGAGGTCAAATTGAAGCAACTCAATTGACACACCTCAAAATTCAACTCCTCATATCTTCCTATATATTCGGAGTTAGTTGAAATTGAGGTCAGATTCGTGCTCTACGCCATTTTTTCTTTCAGATCATGTCCACCTTTTTCATTTTGGTGATGGTGAATAGTGAACCAGTCCGGTGGACCTCGCCTGAGAAGGTGACCAGAGGTCCGGCGTCGGTGGTGTGTTGGATAGGTTCTGAGCCATTGATCTCATTTGAAATGTTTTAATCCTGAGTGCCCAAAGTAATTACGACGCGTGTGGAACAGTTGACCGGATGTATGGTGGAAGGCGCGCTCATGTCCACTTGATTTGCCACCTCAATTAATGAGGGAGATCAAGTGGTCCACATTTTTTTGATTTTTTTATTTTCATTTTATTTCATTTGATTTTCATTAATTCATATTAATTTTAATATTGATCCAAAAAATATGAGAGTTTCACCAAAAAAACTTAAGTAAATTCTTCTTTCATATTTTGAATTAAAATTGTTTTTTGGATCATTATTAATTTTTTTCATGATTTAATTGATTTTGTGAATATTTTTAGTTGTTTAGAAATACTTTTAAGTCTCCAAAAATTCTAAAAAAAATTCTCCAAGGTCCTTTGAACTTGTTTGACCTATGATAAATCTCATAGTCATTTCTTTGGTGTTTTGATGAGATTTTAGGAATTTGATAAACCATATTTAATTTAATGCATTATTTTTAGTATTTTTTTAAAATTGAATAAATGCCAAATAATTATGTTGAGCTATCTTGATGATTTGTATAAGTTTTACTTGTGTTGTTGGGCCTTGATCAAAGTTGATTTGACTTTGCTAGGTTAAGATTATTGGATTTAAGGGATTGATGGAATGTACATTCTATCTCCCAAAATGAATGAATGATCTTAATTTGGTAAAAGTCCTCCTTTAACCAATGTGAGTTTTGATCTATTCCCTTCCTTCTTCATTTAATTCCCCTTCTTTATGCATCCATTTCATTTGGCCTATGATATCTCAAGGTCCTAAGGCTAGTTGATTGAAAAATCAACATGAGTATGGATGAGATTAGGCCACCTCTTTTGCATATTATTTTTGTGTGTGGTATGTTTCATGAGCATATTCCATTATAATATGTCTCTAACATGCATTAACACCAAAATTCTATTGCCCGACCTCAAATAGTTGTGACTTCTACATAAGTCCAATTACGATTGCTTAACATAACGCTAAATTTTTGACACAAAAAGGCATAACATTCTAGTCAGTGAGATTGTAAGTCTCCCCTCTTTCATGGTATTGTGTGGAAACTTGACCTTTTTTCTTTCCTTTGGAAGATATCTTGGTTCAAAGATCCATGCTTGTGATAAGTGGGTTGAGTGTTCTCCAAAGAATGACTTAAAATGAAAAGCAAAAGCAAAAACAATACTAACTTTTAGTTCATTAACAACTAACATTTAATTTCAATCCATTTACTTTTAATGCACTTGAATTTTTAAGCTCTATTCATTTGCCATTATTCATACCATTCTAATTGTTTATATTAATGCCTTTTCACTTTGTCCACTTGGACCATATTGTGTGATATATCTTGTTTGTGTATATTTTGTTTGTTTGTGTGGTCTTTGACCATTAATGTACATAATAAGAAACAAAAACCCTAAAAAACTATTGTGTGGAATGTTGGTTTGATCTTGGACAATTGGACTTAGAATCTAGACAACATCCCTATGCAAAAGGATTTGGCCAATGCCAACTGTCCTGTAACCAAGTGCTTGCAATTTGAAACTTCATCTGATACATCATTGAAGATCCATCTGAGCTCATCTGCAACATGATCATTGTGAAGCTATTATTTTGAACCCGTGACTTATGGAATTCATCTGCTACATGGGAAAATTTGAAGAAGATCATGGAGTGGCTAAAGCTTGGATGTGGCTATCTTTATTTGATGCCTTGCTCTTCAAGTTAATATTGTATGCATTCTTTGTTGCCTGATTCTAATATCCAAGGGAATTTGGGGTTTCTATATGACATTCTTGTCCATCGGATTGCAGCCTATTGGTCAGATCCTTTCAACTCTTAACTTTTAAATTTATGATTAGGATTATCCTCTTCATCTCCTCCCCATCTCTTTAATTTCAAAATCTCTCCCTCCTTTAAAAAAAACTTATTTGCTTGTTCTTGTCTTTTTTTACCTTAGGCCCTTTGCAAATTAGAAACTTTGGCCTTATGCCATTGCATTTTCAAACTTCTTTTCTTAAATCAAACTTGTAAATAAACTTAACTATACTTGACTTAAAATTTTCAAAAGCCAAAAAGAACTAACTCATTCAAACCATTTTTTAGGCCTTTGTGCCTTTTAAACCTAATTTTTGTTAAAAGCAATGAATCCACTTTGAAATTTGTATCACCAACTATGAGGTTTTGATCCCTCATTTTTATGTTGGTACGTAGGCACAAGTCCGAAGGTCTTGTCAAACACAAAAATATAATTAATGAATTCTTTTCTCATCCCTCATTCTATTTGTTGGCAAATATCATTTGTACAAAATACATATTCACAAAAGAAAGGGCTCCCTGGGAGTACGTAGGACACTTTAGGTGGTAACACCTTCCCTCTGTGTAACCAACCTCCTTACTTGTAATCTCTGGCATTTTATTAGTTTTGATTTGAAAACTTCTTACTTTTGGGTTTTGTTCGTACTTTTCCCTTTTCAATTGGAAACAATAAAAGTGAGGTGGTGACTCTTGTTATTTGATGTCTAGCTTATCCATAGCTTGATGATCATGAATTTGCCGCTACAGAAATTAAGTGGCGACTCTGCTGGGGAGTAGTCTCCAGTGGGTTTATCCTACTTTTTTGTGTGTATATAACTGTATATTTGATGTATGTATATTTGTGTGATATAATTTGCTTGTTGTGCTTGGTGATCTCTGAGTGGTGAGATAAGTTCTAACTCGAACTTGAGTGCAATTAAGATAGGAGGATGGTATAGTCATGTTCGACTTGTGTGGAGTAGTCCTTAACAAGTTGGCTTGAGATCCATCTGCTCAATGGAGACCCTTTTGGATTTGGAAATGTCACACAAGTATTTGTGATTAGGCATTACTATCTCTAATTTGGGTCTGAGAAGCTGAGGACCGTAGAAAATTTATCCCTCTTGGCCTATTTAGGACGTAGTGCGGAGAATGTTCAAGTGTAGACTTGATAACAGTTGTTACGCGATACTACACTCAGACGAGTTTCTCTTGAGAATATTATGGGTCGATGAGTCAGTCATCTTAACCTGTAATATCCGATAGATGGAATTAAGACTCTGGGAACTTTTTAGAACATGATCTATAGGTTTTATCCTTAGTTCACTCCTTTGGGATGGTTCTTACCCATACTCCATGCTCGTGACTCACAACAAACCCTTGATTCTTGGTTGATCCAATCAAGTCTTGTCAATATCAATGAAACTTGGATTTTGATAAGGTGTAAACCATAATCCACCAAAATGGATGATTGATCTTGACAATGACTTGATTCATCCCTTGACCTTTATTTTCTTGCCTTGTGTGTGATCCCTTTTTTGTGATTGTTGAATTCATGCATTCATGCGCATCACAACATTCATCACACAAAAATTTCAAGGAACTGAGGTAATATTTGCAAATATTTTCATGCCATGGATTATGGACGAAGGAACACTAAGAAGTACGGTTTCAGAAGTCCTAACTTGAAAGATTTAAGGAAGATAGCATCTTTTGTATTAGATCCCTTGGACTTTAAACAACGCCATGTGAAGCTATTGTCTGTCTTGTCTGAAGATGTGGTTGAAGGACTTCTAAGTGTGCTAGTGCAGTTCTATGATCCTCTCTACCGTTGCTTCACATTCCCAGATTATCAGCTTGTGCTTACATTGGAGGAGTATTCTCATCTCTTGGGGATACCCATTTTGAGTAGAGTGCCTTTTAGTGGATTGTAGGAGATTCTCATATCTCATCTTATTGCTAAAGCTCTTTATTTGAAGAAATCCGAGATAGAGGCTCATAGGGCGAAGAAAGGAGGGTTATTTGGGTTGTCATCTGATTTCCTCATCAAGGAAGCTACTACTTTTGCTCAAGCAGGTAGTGTGGACGCTTTTGAAGCTATCTTTGTGTTTCTCATTTATGGAATAGCTTTGTTCCCTAACATTGACAGTTTTATTGATGTTAACCCCTTTAGACTTTTCTTGATTAGGAATCCTGTGCCTACTTTGTTGGGTGATATGTATTTCTCTTTGCATCTAAGGAACTCTAAAGGTGGTGGAACTATTGTCTATTGCATTCCACTTCTGTACAAGTGGTTTATTCCGCACTTGCCTCAGACACCTGCTTGTGTGGAAACCAAACAATGTCTACGGTGGTCTCAGAGACTTATGTCTCTCACTAATGATGATATAGTTGGTATGGTCCTTCTTTGAGCAGTTTGGAGATTATTGACTGTTGTGGTGAATTCTCTAATGTGCCTCTCATTGGTACACAAGGAGGAATTAACTACAACCCTGCTTTGGCTCGTCGTCAGCTCGGGTTCCCCTTGAGAGACAAACCTAATAACACTTTGTTAGAAGGTATTTTCTATCAAGAGGGTAAAGATCCCCAACATTTGAAGCAGAAGATTGTGCATTCTTTGAATAATATGCATAGGAAAGGAAGATCCGAGCTTGGTCCATGCAATTGTGTAACTTTAGAAGCTTACACTACTTGGGTAAAGAAAAGAGCTTTGGAGTTGAAGATGCCTTATCCTTATGAAATACCTATATCTATGGTTGTGGTTGAGCCATTACCTCTACCTAACCAAGATGTAGAGGAGTTGGAAGAGGCGCTTGTTAAGATGAAGTAAGAGAAGGATATGTCGGAAGAGCGCTTCCGTGCTTTGAGAAAGAAGCATGAGGAGTCGCGGTTGGAGTCTAAGGACAAAGATGCACTTATTGAGCTACTTGAAGACCGAGTGACAAAGAGACAGAGAGAGCCGGAGGTTTCATCTTCTTCTAGTATGCCTAAGTCTTCCATTGCTTGGAAGAAGATTGTTGACCAGCTTGTCTTCCAAAAGACTTAGATGATGGCTTCTTTTGAGATCGAGATTCGACGCATTCGAAGGAAGTACACTCCTACAGCCAGATATTCTGATGTTGTTAGTAGGGATCCTTAGGATGACTAGTCTCCTTCTCTCTTGTATTTTTCATTTCGTTTTTGAAATTGTACTCAGTGTAATCCTTCCAATTATGTAAATAAAAGAGATTTTTGGTCATATCAAATTGTTGCAATTGTTATTAAATATATATATATATATATATATATATATATATATATATATATATATATATATATATTTGCAAATAATATAGTAAGTTCCTTGAAAAAATAAAAATAAATAAATAAGCATTGCATTTCATGCATCATTTTCATAAGCAGGTTTCTCTTTCGCCAGATGTCTCATTGGTGTTTCTTCTGTGCTTCAGTCAATCTGACTCATCGGTACAACACTCGCGCCAATCACTCCAGAATCATGGAACATCTTGAACAACAGAATAGAGAGCTAAAGGACGAGATCGCTCAACTGACTGCCATGATGGAGTCAATGCTAGCTGCTCAGGGCCAGTTTTCTCCAACACCCGCAACTCTTCCTCCTCAAAGGACTGTTATTTCAGAGGTGGCTACCTCTACCATGCCTGATGCTACCGCTTAT
This sequence comes from Lathyrus oleraceus, assembly GCF_024323335.1. Taxonomy (NCBI): domain Eukaryota; kingdom Viridiplantae; phylum Streptophyta; class Magnoliopsida; order Fabales; family Fabaceae; genus Lathyrus; species Lathyrus oleraceus. Next base: position 102,746,893 of record NC_066585.1, read on the forward strand.
TTTGCGCCTGCCATGCCTGCCGGATTCCCGTGGGGAATGTCGCCGAACTTCATGCCTGAAGGCTTTGCGCCTACATTTGCTTCTATGCTGACATCTAGCCCGGTCATGTATGTGCCACTTCTCATAGTGCACACCTTACCTTGTGTGGAAGACACCATTTATCATTCCGAGCCATCTGAGGGTCGGGACGTGTATGAGAAAATGGATGAGATGAAGGATCAATTTGTTGAGTTGCACAAGGAGTTGAAAACATTGAGAGGTAAGGACCTGTTTGGAAAGAATGCTACTGAATTATGTCTGGTGCCGAATGTAAAGATTCTTGTGAAGTTCAAAGTGCCTGACTTTGAAAAATACAGAGGGAACACATGTCCGCTCAGTCATTTAGTGATGTATGCCTGCAAAATGTCTACCCAAACTGACAATGATCAGCTGTTAATTCACTACTTCAAAGACAGTCTGACCGGTGCGACACTTAGATGGTATATGGGGTTGGACAGTGCACGCATTCGCACTTCCAACGATTTGGGAGAAGCTTTTGTCAAAAAAGTATAAATATAATATGGATATGGCACCTGATAGAGACCAATTGAGGTCCATGTCTCAGAAAGATAAGGAGACATTCAAAGAATATACGCAGAGATGGAGAGAGTTAGCTGCTCAGATCGCTCCTCCTTTAGAGGAGAAAGAGATGACAAAGATCTTTTTGAAGACCCTGAGTTCACTTTACTATGAACGTATGATCTCCAGTGCCACCAGTGACTTTACCGAAATGATAAATATGGGGATGAGGCTTGAAGAAGGTGTCTGAGAAGGATAATTGTCAAAAGAGGAGGCATCATCGAGTAAGAGATATGGCAGCAACTTCGTGAAGAAGAAAGACAGTGAAGCTAATGCAATTTCTAGTGGGAGGCAGAGGAGGCCTCAGATCAGAAGGAATCAACCACCCCGTCAACACCATCATCAAGTATCCTCCATAATTCCTGTATTTTCCGCCAGTCAATCAACACCAATTCAACAATAACAACGTCAACAACAACAACAACCACAACAACGAGCAAACACCTACAATAACAACAATACCAACAATCATCAACAACAAACTTTTGAGAGGAAGAAGGTCTCTTTCGACCCAATTCCTATGACCTATGCAGAGCTTTATCCCTCGTTGGTTCTCAAGAACCTACTCCAACCGAGAAGTCTGCCAAAAATTCCTGAACCACTTCCATGGTGGTACAAGCCTGACCTCCATTGTGCTTTTCATCAAGGAGCACCCAAACATGATATTGAGAACTGTTATCCGCTCAAATACAAAGTTCAGAAGCTAGTAAAAAGTGGAATGGTGTCCTTTGAGGACCGTGCACCTAATGTGAAAGCAAACCCACTGCCCACTCATGGGAATTCATTAGTCAACATGGTAGACGGTTGTCATAGGGAGTTTAAAGTGTTCGATGTCCGTTTCATAAGGAGATCCTTGATGACGATGCACAAGGACATTTGCTTAGTGAGCGATTGTGAGCATGACCATGATGGTTGTGCTATCTGTAGTGTTAACCCAAGGGGTTGTATAGTAGTGAAAAGAGACATCCAGCAGTTGATGGATAAAGGTATGATTCAAATTGTTCAATCCCGTCACGTAGATGACGATGTGAATATCATAGTGCATGTTTTTAAGAATCCAGAAAGAGTAGTCATTCAGTACGACAACAGTAATAGTAACATCATCAGTTAGAGACCGGTATCGTCGTCGGTTATACGGTTAGCGGGTCAAGTCCCGTATTCATCCGATAAAGTTGTTCCATATCAGTACAATGCAACAATGTTGAAAGATGGTCAAGAGGTTCCATTGCCTACGACCAACTCTGTAGTGAGCATTGTTGGTGTTACTAAGGTGACCCGTAGCGGTCGAGTGTTTGGGCCGGTGTTCCCAAAAGATAAGGAAGAATCAACTGTCAGTAAGAAGGTGGAAGTGCATGCTATAGGTCCGACTAGTGCTTCAAAGTTTCAGTCTGGTGAATCCAGCAATTTGAAGGCTAATGACGATGATGAGGTACTCCGTTTGATCAAGAAAAGCGAATTTAATATGGTGGAGCAGCTGCTCCAAACCCCCTCAAAGATTTCAGTATTGTCTCTGCTCATGAATTCCGAAACGCACAGAGAAGAACTACAAAGAGTTCTAGAACAAACGTTTGTGGAACATGACGTTACGATGGATTAGTTTGATCATATAGTAGCTAACATCACTTCCTGTAACAATCTCATCTTTTGTGATGAAGAACTCATTGAGGAGGGTAGGAATCATAATTTGGCTTTGCATATCTCCATGAATTACAAAGATGATGCTTTGTCCAATGTGCTTGTTGACACCGGATCATCGTTGAATGTGCTGCCGAAGTCAACATTGTCAAAGTTGTCATATCAAGGAGCGCCCATGAGGTATAGCGGTGTAATCGTCAAAGCTTTTGACGATTCACGCAAAACAGTGATAGGTGAAGTGAATCTTCTAGTGAAGATAGGTTCGAGTGATTTTCAGATTACTTTCCAAGTAATGGATATCCACCCGACCTACAGTTGTCTATTAGGAAGGCCATGGATCCACGAGGCAGGAGTTGTTACCTCCACATTACATCAGAAACTCAAATTTGTTAAGAATTGAAAATTAGTCATTGTTGGTGGGGAAAAGGCACTGTTGGTTAGCCACCTGTCATCTTTCTCTTATGTTGAAGCTGAGGATGAGGTTGGAACTCCATTATAAGCCTTATCTATTGCTGTTGAAAAGAGAGTTGGGGCACCTATGTCGTCATTGAAAGATGCAAGGAAGATTGTTGAAGAAGGTAATATGGATCAGTGGAGGCGCATGGTAGAGGTCTCCGACAACAAAGGTAGAACCGGTCTGGGCTTTCAACAAGGTTTATCAATTGCTAGGTCTGAGGATATGCAACTTAGCTTCCTTAGCGGAGGGTTCATTCATGGCAATGAACAACACTTAGCTGTTGTGTTAGAGGATGACGAAGAGGAAGACTGCACCAATTTTGTGACACATGGAAAGGCTTGCAACAATTGGATTGCTGTTGATATTCCTGTTATTTTGCATCAATCTAAGTAATTACTTTTATTTGTTTTAAAAAATCCTTCTCCTATGCCTAAGGGAGAAGTGAACATTGTTGGGCATCTTCAAATTTGATCATCAATAAAATTAATTCTATTCATCCACATCTATGATGTTTTATTTTTACTTTTTGCTTTATTCTGAAAGTGGTAATCACAAAAAACATAAATAAATAATATAATTGTCCATCTGCATAATATTTGGTCACAAATTCACTTCTCTAAAATCAAAATATTAAATCATTATGCAGGTTGGTTTCTAACCCCATTGAATACAATGATCCTTCTCATTCTCCAAATTTTGAATTCCCTGTGTTTGAGGCCAAGGAGGAAAGTGACGAAGAAGTGAGTGATGAATTGTCTCGTCTTCTTGAGCATGATGAAAAAGCCATTCAGCCGTTTGAAGAGCAGATTGACCTTGTCAACTTGGGTTCCGAGGATGATGTGAAGGAAGTCAAGATTGGGTCTCGACTGTGTCCAGATGTCAAGAAGGGGTTGATTGATCTTCTTCGAGAGTATTCAGATGTGTTTGCTTGGTCCTATCAAGACATGTCTGGTTTGGATTCTGAGATTGTGGAGCATAGATTTCCGTTGAAGTTAGAATGCCCGCCAGTCAAGCAGATGTTGAGAAGAACGCATCTTGATATGGCAGTGAAGATCAAAGAAGAAGTGCAGAAGAAGATTGATGTCGGTTTCCTTGTGACCGCTGAATATCCGTAATGGGTGGCCAATATTGTGTCTGTGCCGAAGAAAGATGGAAAAGTCCGCATGTGTGTCGATTATAGAGATTTGAATAAAGCCAATCCGAAAGATGATTTCCCTCTGCCGCACATTGATATGTTGGTAGACAATACTGCTAAATTCAAAGTCTTTTCGTTTATGGATGAACTTTCTGGATATAATCAGATCAAGATGGCACCCGAAGATATGGAGAAGACCACATTCATTACACCTTGGGGAACATTGTGTTATAGAGTGATGCCTTTCGGTTTGAAGAATGCTGGTGCAACTTACCAAAGAGCAATGACTACTCTTTTTCATGATATGATGCATAAAGAGATTGAAGTTTATGTCGATGACATGATTGCTAAATCAATTGATGAAGAGGAGCACGTTGAACATTTGTTGAAGCTATTCCAGCGTTTGAGGAAATATAAACTCTGCTTGAATCCCAATAAGTGTACTTTTGGTTTTCGTTCCGGTAAGTTGTTGGGCTTTATTGTCAGCGAGAAGGGTATTGAAGTTGATCCTGCCAAGGTCAAAGCAATACAAGAGATGCCTGCGCCCAAAACTGAGAAGCAAGACAGAGGTTTTCTTGGCTGCTTGAATTATATCTCAAGATTCATTTCACACATGACTGCCACATGTGCGCCTATCTTCAAGCTTCTTCGCAAAGATCATCTTGTGATTGGACCAAAGATTTCCAGAAAGCTTTTGACAGTATCAAAGAATATCTGCTTGAATCTCCAATTTTGTCTCCACCTGTTGAAGGAAGACCATTGATCATGTATTTGACTGCGCTTGAAGATAGTATGGGTTGTATTCTTGGTCAGCAAGATGAGACTGGAAAGAAAGAATTTGCAATTTACTACCTCAGTAAGAAGTTCACCGACTGTGAGACTCGGTATTCTATGCTAGAGAAGACTTGTTGTGCGTTGGCTTGGGCCGCTAAGCGTCTGCGTCAATATATGTTGAATCATACCACTTGGTTGATATCCAAAATGGATCCAATCAAGTATATATTTGAGAAGCCTGCTTTAACTAGGAGAATTACCCGTTGGCAGATGTTGTTATCAAAGTATGATATAGAATACCAATCTCAGAAAGCGATCAAAGATAGTATCTTGGCTGACCATTTGGCTCACCAACCAATTGAAGATTATCAGTCAGTGCAGTATGACTTTCTTGATGAAGAGATCTTGTACCTAAAAATGAAAGATTGTGATGAACCATTGCTTGAAGAAGGGCCAGAACCTGGTTCCCATTGGGGCATGGTATTTGATGGAGCTGTTAATCAATATGGTAATGGCATTGGGGCAGTAATCATTACTCCTCAAGGAATGCATTTTCCCTTTATAGATAGATTGACTTTCAAATGTCAAACAACATGGCAGAATACGAAGCTTGCATTATGGGGCTCGAGGAGGTCATTGATCTCATAATCAAGCATTTATATGTCTTTGGAGATTCAACTTTGGTTGTGAATCAGATCAAAGGTGAATGGTAGACGAATCAACCCGGTATGATACCATATAGAGATTATACGAGGAGGATTTCAACTTTCTTTACCCAGGTTGAATTTCATCATATGCCTCGAGATGAGAATCGGATGACAGATGCTCTTGCAATGTTGACATCAATGATTATAGTGAAGTATTGGAATAAGGTTCCCAATTTGACTGTGATGCGTCTTGATAGGCCAACTCATGTGTTTGATGTTGAAGAGATCAAAGATGAAAAACCGTGGTATTACGACATCAAGTGTTTCCTCATAAGTCAAATTTACCCGTCTGGGGAATTTGTGAAAGATAAGAAGACTTTGAGAAGATTAGCCGGCAACTTCTACCTAAATGGTGATGTGCTGTACAACAAAAACTTCGATATGGTTTTGCTCAGATGCATGGATAGACACGAAGCATACATGTTGATGACTGAAGTCCATGAAGGTTCCTTTGGTATTCATTCCAATGAACATGCAATGGCAAAGAAGATGTTAAGGGCAGGTTACTATTGGCTGGCAATGGAATCTGACTGTTGCGAGTTTGTGAAGAAATGCCACAAATGTCAAATTTATGCGGACAAGATTCATGTTCCTCCGACACTGTTGAATGTTATTTCCTCCCCATGGCCCTTCTCCATGTGGGGAATTGATATGATTGGCATGATTGAGCCTAAAGCTTCAAATGGACATCGTTTCATTTTGGTGGCAATTGACTACTTCACAAAATAGGTTGAAGCGACATCGTACACAAATGTAACCAAGCAAGTTGTTGTGAGGTTTATCAAGAATCAGATCATATGCCGTTATGGTGTGCTAAGTAAGATCATTACTGATAATGGATCAAACTTGAATAATAATATGGTGGAAGCTCTTTGTAAAGACTTCAAGATTACACATCATAATTCTTCTCCCTACAGACCCAAGATGAATGGAGCTGTTGAAGCTACGAATAAGAACATCAAGAAGATTATTCAGAAGATGGTTGTGACGTATAAGGATTGGCATGAGATGCTCCCATTTACTTTGCACGGGTATCGTACATCCATCCGCACTTCAACAGGGGAAACCACTTTCTCTCTTGTTTATGGTATGGAAGTTGTGCTCCCCGTAGAGGTTGAGTTCCCTTCATTGCGTGTGCTCATGGAAGCCAAGTTGACTGAGGCTGAATGGTCTCAAACCAGGTTTGATCAGTTGCATTTATTGAAGAGAAGAGATTGACTGCCGTGTGTCATGGTCAGTTATATCAGCAAAGGATAAAGAAAGCTTTTGATAAGAAGGTCAGACCTCGGGTATTCAGGGAAGGTGACCTTGTGCTCAAGAAGATTCTATCGTTTAAACCAGATTCTAGGGTAAAATGGACTCCTAATTATGAAGGCCTATATGTTGTTAAGAGAGCCTTTTCAGGCGGTGCATTGATTCTTACAACTATGGGTGGTGAAGAGTTCACTCGTCCTGTGAACGTAGATGCAGTCAATAAATACTTCTCCCAAAGAAAGAAAAGAACAACTCGCTAAGTTGAAAACCCGAAAGGGCGGCTTAGAAAAAAATGAGCGTCTCAGTGGATTGAAAACCCGAAAGGGCGACCCAGGAAAAAATTAGAGACATGGAACAGAAAGAATTCTCCCGATAAGTTGAGTACCCCACCCTGGGGCAACTTATGCAAAATTTAGGGATTATGGCAAGTAACTGCATTCTGCTGATCTTCAATTTTTGGAGAAACTTTGTTGAGCACAAGGGTTGACGTCAATTCATCATCCCCAATAGCGGCCAAAAGCACAGCGGATATCAAGAGTTGATAGAAGGATTAATGGTCAATTGTATTCAATGTAACCCTTTTCCATGTAAATTACCATTTTCAACTTTGTAAAGATCTATGGAGTCTTGTCATTTACAGACTACCATTTTACTAAATAAAGTTGAGCTTTTATCCAATTGCTCCACTCTTATTTACTTCAGCCAAATAGTTTTAAATTTTATTATGATCATTTTTGAATTTAAATTTTTTTAATCAAAATCATTTTCTTAAACATATAAAAGTAAGGATTTTAAAGCAATTAAAAAGAAATATCGACAACATTTCGAAAATAGCAAGTCCTAAGTGTGCAGCATTAATGGTTCCCCCGAGCAGTTAACCCTTCAGTTATCCCCAACCGAGTTGGTTGATTCATTCCCCCAACGGAGTTTTTGGATATTCCCCAACAAAGTTTGTATATTCCTCAGCATGGTTGATGTTGGTTTTAATCTCCAACAGAGTAAGATTGGTTTCCTCAGTAGATTGCGTGGTTTCTCCACCAGTCGCCATCCAGCTCGATCCCCACTCAGAGTTTCCTCCTGGTTCCTGAGCAACTATTTGTGTTTATCCTCTGTACGGTTGTAACCCATTTGATATGGTGTTGACCTAGAATTTCCTGCAGATTTGATAATGTTTCCTTTCCTCAGTAGGTTTCCTCCTTCCCCAGCTAGGGTTGAGCCTTTGGGATATTGATCTCTTTGCTGCGGCAGTTGTTCCCCTCTTTTGTGGATTGACCGAGGATTGTATCGATGATTCAAAATTTTGCGACACCTTTGTATCCTTTGCAATCATTTTGTCATCATAATCATCATATATACATATACATAGACATATACACTCATATAATTTCATAATTGCATGATTATATCATCATATTGGTTGATTCATTGTTTGAGACTCTTATTCTCTGTTATGGCGGTACTTTATCCCCATACAAATTTGGCGTCTGTCCTCCTTCAATTGTAGAGTGTCAGACCCTTAAGTAGAAAGACTTTAACCTTTCTCCTTTCCCCACTGAGTTATTTCCTCGTGGAGGATTTTTTTTAGTTTCCTCCCCAGTGGATTATTTGGATGAAATCACTCCCATTGAGTTATATCCTCATAAGGTTGAGTCTTGGTTGACCGTTTCTTTCTAGTTCTTAACTAGATAGATGTTTTGGGTCCTCTAAGAGTTTATCACCCAGTAACTGGTAATATTCTTCTTAGTTTGCGATTTGTAACTTCTTTCCCAATACCCGGTAAAGGTACCCCTGTCTTCCCCATCAGTAGAGTCCCTAGTGGATTCATTCTTTTCCCGGAAGAATATCCTTGATATGTTCATCCTAACCGATGACGAATATTTTCTTCTCCTATCTGAGTTTATCCTTGATATGTTCATCCTAACCGATAACAGATACTCTCATCCTTGGTATTCCACCCAGTAAAAAGGTAGTTATAATCCCTATTTTGTTCCCTAGAGAGCTATTCCTTGATATGTTCATCCTAACCGATGACGAGTTTCCTTCTCTTTGCGGTCTTCTACCCAGTAATCGATAGTTGTAAATCCTTCTTTTCTTTCCCCTTTGCAGAGTCAATCCTTGATATGTTCATCCTAACCGGTGACGGATTTTCTCTTTGTGGTATTCTATCTAGTAACTGATTAGATGTAATTCCTATTTTGCTCCTCAATAGAGTCTATCCTTGATATGTTCATCCTAACCGGTGACAGATTTTCTCTTTGATGGTATTCTATCCAGCATTCGATAGATGTAATTCCTACTTTTTGCTCAGTTGGTTTATCCTTGATATGTTCATCTTAATCTATGACGGATATCCTCCTTGACATCCCAGGAAAGTCTATCCTTGATATGTTCATCTTAACCGATGACGAATTTTCTTCCCTTTTGAGTCTATCCTTGATAAGTTCACCCAAACCGGTGACGGGTATTCTCATCTTTGGTCTTCTGCCCAGTAACTGGTAGTTGTAAATCCTATTTTATGTAGTTTTCCCCGACAAGGCTATTCTTACCCAATAATTGGTAATGAATACTCCCTCCTGGTGGTTCCCAGTGAGTCATCCTTGATATGTTCATCCTAACCGATGACGGATATCCTCTCTGTCAGATCTCTATTATCTCCTTACCCAGTAACAGGTAGTGGATAATAGATTTCTGCTCCTCCTGTGTTGAAGTTTATTTCTTCCAAAGTTGAGTTGAGTGTGCGTTTCCTTAGTGAAATCGCTTTTCCTGCATGATTTAAGTATGTCAATTTTATCCTGATCTACTTGTTTCCCCTGCAGATGTTTTGTTTCCCTGGCTGAGTCTTTCCATTTTCATAGAATTCCTCTAGTTCCCCAACAATTTTAAGACGTAGCCTGGCCTACGCATAATCCTTTTCCCCCCTTAGAGTATCTGTCTCCCCAGTGAGTTTTTCCTTATGGAATGCATTATGCTCTTGCGGATATTCGGTCTCTCTGATTTCTTTTCCTTTGTGGCAACATTTCCCCCACAAAGAATTCGCTTTTACATTCATATCATATGCATCATGACGTCTCTTAGGGACCAAAGTTTGTTTCTATGTTGTTACTTAAGCCCATTCTACTGAGTCAATATGAACATTTTAACCTACCTCCTCAGTTAGAATATCCTTAAATAGGGGCACCTGTAAGACCCCAATTTTAACCCTAAGATCCGTCATGCAATCTCATCATATGAATTAGCACTAGGATCATACCTTGGCATCCTCCTTAACCCTCTTTCATTGGGTTTATTTTGGGAGAGATCACCAAGAACCATGTGATTGTATCATACTTGTATACTATCATTTTACTAACCAAAATACCAAAAATATGTCTTTGCATTTTTCTAACTCCTTTGTAGGTAGGGCATGATCCCTATTGATCTATCAAGTTCACATCTAGGGTTTAAGACCCTCATGGCTAAAAGTACAATCAAGTATTGATCCACAATGTCTCAAAGCATCATATATGAGTCCCAATGATCTCTACCTGTTATATTGATCAAGTATCCTTCAAGAGTTTGGAGGTAGTTTGCCTTGGAAACCCTAGTTTGTCTAGGTATCTTGAGTAACTTCTTCAACAAGCTTCCTCACCAATTGATCAAATTTCTTAAGGGCACTTAAAATTTCATCATCTTATGTATATATGATCTACCATGAGCCTAAAAAGTCAAGAGAATTGGAAGTTAGCAAGTTGGTTGATGGTGGTTGGCCAGATGAATTCATCTGATCAAAACCGGGTCTCCCTAGACCCTATCTCCTATATGTTTCACCATATGAAAATGATTCCAAGAGAAACGTTACTCTAAATGAGATTCCAAACAAATTTATTTTTGAGACCTAGAGCTAGTTTTGCTTGGAAAATCAATTTCTATGTTGAAACATTATAGGTCATTTTGTCTAAAGCCTAATTTGAAAGTCAACTTCCCAAGACCATAACTTTCTCAATGTTTATGAGATGAAAGATTTACAAGTTGCACAATCAAATTGAATATATCTAATTCAACTTTTATGTTTAGAGTGAGAGCTAAATCAACTTTTATGAGCATGTGATACGCGGATACATTATAGGTCATTTTGGACCAATACCATTGAACAAGTGATTTTCCTCAACTTCAAAAATGCATACCTCTATCATTCTAAATCCAAAGGACATTAAATTAGTGACCATTTTGAAGGTCTTTGAAATAGCTACAACTTCGATGAATACACGTTTCTCATTTGGAATATTGAGATATATGACTTAACACTTAGAAAAAATTTCAACATGTTGAAATTTCAAAACTTACACCTCAAAATTCACCATGATCCAAGTTCTAATTTGAAAAGTGTCCAACATCAAAGTTGTTCCCCTTGATCTAAACTTTCCAAAGAACCCTATTTTATGCATTTTGGATGAGGTTTGCTAGGGTTGCGCATGGTCTTAACAGGTTTGCATCATTGGAGAAAATCAAGTGTCCAAAACTCCATTTCACTTTGCCTTGCCACTCAAGCATGATTGGAACTTCAGTACAATTGTAACTGGATCATAATGGATTGCTTCATGGGCTTGTACACGCCCATTCAAGCTTGTGCATCACCCTTGCCATTTTTAGCAATTTTTCAAGTGTGCAATTATCAATCCCAAATGCTATAAATACAAGGCCTCTAAGCTCATTTCAAACACCCCCTGCGCACCAACTTTGCCTCCCAATTGAAACCCTCGCAATTCAAAGGAAAACCTGAGAATTTTCAACTTGAAAATTGAGTTTGAATCTCACTGTTTAGAGATTCAAAAACTCCAGGATCCAAAGCTTTGTACCATTGCCAAACCACTTCTTCAAGATCCTCGAGTGCGATCAAGTCAAGTTTGAAGCAGGCAAGATCCATTTCTATACAACATTGAAGGTAATTTTCAGAAATCTTCTTATCTTCGATTCTCACTCAATTTTCATCAATTCTCTTGGATCTTTGGTTGTCTGAAGTCCTACCAATGTCGGCCAGAATATTGAGTTGCTTTGAGGTCAAATCGAAGCAACTCAGTTGACACACCACAAAATTCAACTCCTCATATCTTTTTATATATTTGGAGTTAGTTGAAATTGAGGTCAGATTCGTGCTCTACGCCCTTTTTTCTTTTAGATCATGTCCTCTTTTTTTCATTTTGGTGATGGTGATGAGTGAACCAGTCCGGTGGACCTCGCCTGAGAAGGTTACCGGAGGTCCAGCGCCGGTGGTGTGCTGGATAGGTTCTGAGTCATTGATCTCATTTGAAATGTTTTAATCCTGAGCGCCCAAAGTAATTGCCACGCGTGTGGAACAGTTGACCAGGTGTATGATGGAACGTGCGCTCATGTCCACTTGATCTACCACCTCAATTAATGAGGGAGATCAAGTGGTCCACGTTTTTTTGATTTTTTGATTTTCATTTTATTTCATTTGATTTTCATTAATTCATATTAATTTTAATATTGATCCAAAAAGTATGATAGTTTCATCAAAAAAATTAAATAAATTCTTCTTTCATATTTTGAATAAAAAATATTTTTTGGATCATTATTAATATATTTCATGATTTAATTTATTTTATGAATATTTTTATTTTTTTTAAAATACTTTTAAGTCTTCAAAAATTATGAAATTTTTTCTCCAAGGTCCTTTGACCTTGTTTGACCTTTGATAAATCTCATGGCCATTTCTTTGGTGTTTTGATGATATTTTAGGAATTTGACAAACCATATTTAATTTAATGCATTATTTTTAGTATTTTTTTAAATTGAATAAATGCCAAATGATTGTGTTGAGCTATCTTGATGATTTGTATAAGTTTGAATTGTGTTGTTGGGCCTTGGTCAAAGTTGATTTGACTTTGCTAGGTTAAGATCATTGGATTTAGGGGATTGATGGAATGTACATTCTATCTCCCAAAATGAATGAATGATCTTAATTTGGTAAAAGTCCTCCTTTGACCAATTTGAGTTTTGATCTATTCCCCTCCTTCTTCATCTAATTCCCCTTCTTTATGCATCCATTTCATTTGGCCTATGATATCTCAAGCTCCTAAGACTAGTTGATTGAAAAATCAACATGAGTATGGATGAGATTAGGCCATCTCTTTTGCATATTCTTTTTATGTGTGGTATGTTTCATGAGCATAGTCCATTATACTATGTCTCTAACATGCATTAACACCAAAATTCTATTGCCCGACCTCAAATAGTTGTGACTTCTACATAAGTCCAATTACGATTTCTTAACATAACGCTAAATTTTTGACACAAAAAGGCATAGCATTCTAGTCAGTGAGATTGTAAGTCTCCCCTCTTTCATGGTATTGTGTGGAAACTTGGCCTTTTTTCCTTCCTTTTGAAGATGTCTTGGTTCAAGGATCCATGGTTGTGATAAGTGGGTTGAGTATTCTCCAAAGAATGACTTAAAATGAAAAGCAAAAGAAAAAATAATACTAACTTCTAATTCATTAACAATTAACATTTAATTTCAAGCCATTTACTTTTAATGCACTTTAATTTTTAAGCTCTATTCATTTGCCATTATTCATACCATTCTAATTGTTTATATTAATGCCTTTTCACTTTGTCCACTTGGACCATATTGTGTGATATATCTTGTTTGTGTATATTTTGTTTGTTTGTGTGGTCTTTGACCATTAATGTACATAATAAGAAACAAAAACCCTAAAAAACTATTATGTGGATTGTTGGTTTGATCTTGGACAATTGGACTTAGAATCTAGGCAACATCCCTATGCAAAAGGACTTGGCCTATGCCAACTTTCCTATAACCAAGTGCTTGCAATTTGAAACTTCATCTGATACATCATTGAAGATCCATCTGAGTTCATCTGCAACATGATCATTGTGAAGCTATTATTTTGAACCTGTGACTTGTGGAATTCATCTGCTACATCGGAAAATTTGAAGAAGATCATGGAGTGGCTAAAGCTTGGATGTGGATATCTTTATTTGATGCCTTGCTCTTAAAGTTAATATTGCATGCATTATTTGTTGTTTGATTCTAATATCAAAGGGAATTTGGGGTTTCTATATGACATTCTTGTCTATTGGATTGCAGCCCATTGGTCAGATCCTTTCAACTCTTAACTTTTAAATTTATGCTTATGATTAGCCTCTTCATCTCCTCCCCATCTCTTTAATTTCAAAATCTCTCCCTCCTTTTAAAAAAAATATTTGCTTGTGCTTGTCTTTTAATAACTTAGACCCTTTGCAAATTAGAAACTTTGGCCTTATGCCATTGCATTTTCAAACTTCTTTTCTTAAATCAAACTTGTAAATAAACTTAACTATACTTGACTTAAAATTTTCAAAAGTCAAAAAGAACTAACTCATTCAAACCATTTTTTTAGGCCTTTGTGCCTTTCAAACCTAATTTTTGTTAAAAGCAATGCATCCACTTTGAAATTCGTATCACAAACTACGAGGTTTTGATCCCACATTTTTATATTGGAACGTAGGCACAAGTCCGAAGGTCTTGTCAAACAAAAAAATATAATTAATGAATTCTTTTCTCATCCCCTCATTCTATTTGTTTGCAAACATAATTTGTACAAAATACATATGCACACAAGAAAGGGCTCCCTAGGAGTACCTAGGACATTTTGGATGCTAACACCTTCCCTCTGTGTAACCAACCCCCTTACCTGTAATATCTGGCATTTTATTAGTTTTGATTTGAAAACTTCTTACTTCTGGGTTTTGTTTGTACTTTTCCCTTTTCCCTTGGAAACAATAAAAGCGCGGTGGCGACTCTTATTATTTGATGTCTATCTTATCCATAGCTTGATGATTATGAATTTACCGCTACAATAAACAAAGAAAAATAAAAGTATGATACAATCAAATGTGCTTGGTGATCTGTCCTAATGAAAACCCTGTGAATGATGGGTAAGGAGGATGCCAAGGTGTGATCCCAAAGCCAATGCAAATGATGAGATAACATGAGGGATCTTAGGGTCAAAATTGGGGTCTTACAGATAGGCTTTAATATTAGTTTCAAGAATACTGGGACAAGAAGGCTTCACTTTATGAACAGATTGCAAATCGTCATGCCTAGACTGTAACACCCTAAACCCGACACATAATTTCAACGCATAATTTATTTGAAAATACGACAACAAGGTTTTTCTTTATTAGTGTTTTCTTTAAAAGGATATAAAATAAAAGTCCCAATGGACAAAGAACAAATGACATAATCACAAATAATATGACATGGAATGCTAAACATAAAGTATAAACTAAATGTCATAAAATAAAGGAACATAAAGTAAATGACTTTGAAGTAAAAGTTAATACAAGTAAGATGTTAGTAAATGAGGTTAATAATCAAAATGAAAAATGGTTTGATCATTTTTTTGGAGAACACTCAATTATTCTCTAGCAAACCCAATGAATGATAGGCGAGGGGAGTACCAAGGTGTGATCCCAATGCCAATGCAAAGCTATGAGATGGCATGAGGGATCTTAGGGGTCAAAATTGGGGTCTTACAGCTCCAACTTGGATAAAAATCAATAAGTATGCCACTAGCTCTCATAAAGGAAAAAGGAGCAATATTTTCACACAATACCATGAGGGTAGGAGACTTAAAACCTCACTTATAAAAATGCCTTTACTTTTGGGAAAAATTAACGTTATGTTAAGCAATCATAATTGGACTTATGTAGAAGTCACAACTATTTGAGATCGGTCAATAATAATGTTAGTATTCATACATGCTAGAGAAATGATATGTAAATCATTCTCTTAAAGTCATGCCACACAAAAAAAAGGGAATGATCAAGCATAAAGGATAGGAGGATGGTACACAATTCAATCCACAGTTCATGACGCTTAGGACAAAATTGTGCATCAATCCAAAGTACCTTAAATGATCCATGATCAATTATGAGGTAGATTTGAAATGATAAAAGTTCATCAAGCACCAATCCACACATCATGAACAAGATAGACATAATCCATCCAATTGATCCAAGGGAAAAGAAAGAGATGAAGAAGAAGTAGACAAGAGAAGTCACACCCAAATTGGATCAAAGATTTGATCAAGTCATCATCAAAATCAATCATCCATTTTGGTGGATTAGGGTTTTCACCCCATCAACACCCAAGATCCATTGAGTTTGATGAGACTCATGATCCAAACCACCATGTTCCAAGGCCAACAGAATTTCACAAAGGTCACACCAATATAAAATGAAATTAAATGAAATAAAAATGCACCAAAAGAATTTTTTTTTAATTTTAAAATAGAAATAAAATGAAAAATGCATAAATTCCTTCAAAACACCAAATAAATGGCCAAGAAATTATGGAAGGTTAGAAATAAAATAAGAAGCATGTAATAATTTTTTTAGAATTAAAAAATGCTGAAAAATATTTTTAAATAAATTAAAACAAAGGAGAAAAGAGAAAATTCATGAAAAATAGAAAATCGATGAAATAAAATATGGAAAAATAAAAATCAGATGAAGAAAAATGGAAGAGAAATTTATAAATTATTTTGGGATTTTTCTGATGATAAATGAAATTACTATGAATTTTAAAAGAAAAAGAATTTAAAAATAATAAAAGAAAAATAATTAAAATCAGAAGAAAAAAAACATAGCGTTGGATCACGCCTCGTTAATTGATGTGGCAAATCCAACACTCCTCAGGTTAGGATGCACGATGGAACGCGCTACAAGCAGCACACAAAATCCAATTCCAATCCAACCAATCAATATATTTCAAATGTCTAACGTGTATGGCCAAACTCAGACAACCTAATTTACTTCGGCCAGCTTCTCTGGTGAGCTCTCACTGGAGCTTCATTGTTTGGTAAATTCAGAACACGAGGCCACCACCATTGTGATATTCTTCTCATCCCGAATTCAACCTTATGCTCCAAATTCATTTATCAAAATCGAGCAAAGGGAATTTCAGAGAAGTTTCAAAAACAAACAAGCCACGAAAAATTAAATTAAATGATGAACATGAATAATCAACACCAGATAGATAGGGGAAAGCATCATAGAGTGAATGACTACATTGTGGTAACATGTTTGAGTTCAAATGATGCTCAGAACTACCTTGTCTAGATGGTGAACAAAAGTTGATGAAGCTTTATCTAGTTAGAGCACTTCAGAAGGTCTCAGAGCTTGGAAACTATTGCAAAAGTTTTAGAGGATGCTCAAGATGCTAATGGAATCAAGAAATTGGATTGAAACAAGCTAAAACTCAAAACACGATGTTGATTTTTTCTGGAAAATTTCAAGTTGCGGTAAGGGTTTCTTGGCTCTCAAAAGCCTGGAAATGAATGCAGTAGCTTCTTCTATTTATAAGGAATATGTTTGGATCCAAATATATATGGAATAATGTTGAATTCGTACAAAATGAATTTGATCAGAATGTGTGAAAAGTGTGACTTGAAACTCATCAAAACTCATCCAAATGACGTCTTTCAAGGGTCAGTTAAATTTTGGAGACTTGTTTAAACATGTTTAGGTAAAAAAACACATGTTAATTTGGCTTGTAACTAAGATTAGTGAAGTTCAAATTTCGGGCAATGGTGATTTCTTCAGTTCCAAGTCACCATGTTCAACTCAATGGGGCATCCTACCCAAGAGGATTTTTGATACCATTCTTTTTGCAATGTGTTAACATCATAGAAAATATTACAATATGCTAAGAAAGGTTATATTTGGATGTTTGAGCAGAAAGTTATGTCATGTTGAAGTTAGCGTAGAAAACTGATCATATAACTTAGAAAAAAAATCAAGTGTTCCATGGCCTTCCAAGCATATTTTGTCCTTGATCCTTGAAGAAAACTTTTAGAGGGTATCACAAATGATATTGTGCAAAAATAATCAGACTCAAATGTTGAAAATTGAAGAAGTCACTTGAAAATAGGTCAAATTTCACTAAGTCCACAAATGACCTATAATGTATTTAAACTTTTGATGATCCTCCAAGCATAATTGGCTCTTGTAATGTAAAGATAAGTTGTAAAGTATGTTTAGAAGAGTCATATGCAAAATTAAGCATTAAAAAATGTTGAGAATTGAAGGATTTGTGGTCCTTTGAACCTTGACTTAAAAATGTTGACTTTTTGGCCAAACCTCTTAGAACAAACTTGTGTAATTGGATTGTCCTTGCATTTTAAAGCATATGGGTGATCATATGAACTCAAAATAAAGTGTCCTTGATTGAATTTTAATTAAATTGCTCAAAGCTTGAAGTTGCTTGTTGAAGAAGGCATGGAAATAAATACATGCACCTTTGACTTTCCTTGAGAAGTAAGCAACAAAACTTTGAGATGCTCTTGGTTGAAAAACCCTACCTTGCATAATAAACTTAAGGAGAATAAAACATATATTTTCTATTTTTATTAGTGGTTAGATAAGAAATTAATCATATAAACACAAAGGTAAAACACCAACGAAGAGGTTCTTGGTGATCCCTGCAAAAAGCAAACCCAAAGATGGATAGGGGGAAGGATCAAGATGTGACCTTGTTTGTGTGCAATGATGCAAATGATATTTGGGATATTAGGGTTAAAAATTAGGGTATCACACCATGTAAATTCAATATTCAAATAGAAGGGGTGAGAATATACTTCAATAACCCATGGTGAAAAACAAGTGGAAGTAAGTTATTGCATAACCTCAACATACACAATGCTTAATCAACAACAACACACCAAGTATTCTCATCCAATAACACATCATCAACAATCAACATAATGCAACACTTATGCAATGCACTCAAGACTAACTCGTCATGCATGTGGTACCAAATATGAACACTCAGGTTCATCTCACTCCATGATCTCCACCATAGGATCAATTCCCTCTTGGAACCGGAGCACACCAAGATCGCTACCATCACACTAGGTAACGCTTCAATAATACTCCATAATGGGAATTAGCTACTCACACCCAATCCATCACCATAAGATCGAGGCTCACCAAAAATGGATCAAAGTCCGTACACCATGATGCATGACTCTCCATTAACATGCATTAACACATCAAGGTTCACCATAGAGGATTGTCCTATGCACATCTTATCATTCATGAATCACATCATTCGTCATGCAATGATCAATTCATGTTATAATGTTATTAACATCAACAAACAACAACAACTCATCACACATTATTATATGTCATTCATTCATATCACTTTACCCAAGAATAACAACACATCATCGCATTCATTGTAACGATTCACTAATTAACCAAACAAATCATCATAAACCTCTCTACGGTTGACAATTGACTACTATGAGTGTAACTTAGCCTTAGGAAGCCTATAAGCCCTTTGAAATACGTTAGAAAATGTTGTGCTGAAAAAGTAAGTTTTTAAACGAAAAAGTAGTTTATGTGTCGACACAAATGATCCATAGAAGTATTTTTTTGCTTATGTGTCGACACATATGACTTACAGGTCGGCACATGTGATGTGTTTTTAAAATATGTACGTTCTGACTCATGTGTCGCTTGCATGTGTTGATTCATGACCTTCATAGGTCGACACATACTGCAAATTGTTTTCCAAAAATTAGCTTTTTGACCATCTAAACACTCCCAAATGCACCAAAAACTCATACCACAAAAATCCATCAATTAAAACTCATTTTTCTATGGTTATAGTTTCCTAATTCATCATCTTACTCATAGTTTTCAAGAGTTAACGTCATAACACAATACATTATCACACATCATCATCTTTAAACCATCAAGAACACAATTAAGGTTAAAAACCTTCATAACATCAATCAATGGCATATCATGACCAACAACATCAAAATAGAATATTCACACATATATTACACATATTTCACCCTAATTCATCATACACTAAACAGTGAAAATACAACATTAGAATTTAGATCTACAATACCCAATCCTAAGGATGTTAAGGGTTCCTCCATCTACCCCACATGCTCTAACACCCATTAAAGAAGCACATCTCCCCCTTACCTGATTTGCAGCCAAAAGCCCCATTGATTTCCTAGAGTTCTTCAACCTTAAGCATTTTCTCTTCCTCTTTACCTTTTTTGATCCAACTCCCCAAAACACGTTCTAACTCTCTAGGCTCCCAATTTTCTATTTTGTTCCAAGATTTATTTCCTTCCAAAATAGACTATTCCTATAATACCCTCCAACTTACCATTATATTCCCCATTATATCCTCCATATCCTCCTCATTCCTAACCTTTCCCCCACTTCTTCTACACATATAATTTTCTCATTATCGTAATTATGAAATAAATATAAATATTATTCTAAAAATTCATCACAACTCTTTATAATTATAAACACAATGCCCAACTCATACTCCCCCTATACCTCTATTTCAAGGATACTTACCCCACAATTACATAATGAACAATTTAACAGGACAATAAATTCGAATAAAATTTTAAATAATTCGATTAAATCAAATAATTGAACTAAGGGTGTTACTGTTAAAACAAGATTTTGGTTCTGCAGTTTATCTCTAAGTTTTGATGATAACAAAGGATGAAACATTTTGGTACCCTAATAAAATTCTATAAGTGTGAAAGGCTCTAACGATAAATGAATATGATGAAACAACATCTAACGTCACACAAGTCCAGAACAACTGACTTGAAGTTAAAAGTATTCGCTCTGACACTGAAGACAACGATGCCCACATCATCTGACATCTGAAGACTCTGATATTCTGCATCTGAAGGATCCCACGCCTGAATTTTCTAATGATCATTACATCTGAAGAATGCCAAATTAGAGATCAATCAAGAACCTCTAAATAAAACACATCAGGCAACTATCTGAAGAATACAAGATCTAAGAGAAGTATCTGAAATCTGCGTACTCTGATTCACGCCCAACAAATCATATCAAGACTTAACAACGAAGTATCCAAAAATGGTATAAATTCATATATGGAGAAAATTGAATACTCTCCTAAACTTCTATGGAAAGGAAAACAAAATTAATGTTATTAAATCCCATTATTAACAAGATATCAACATCAATGCTACATTCAACGATATCGTCTCCAAGCACTATAAAAAGGTCCAACCATCATCATACCAAGACACGAAGCTATCCTACAAGAATTCTGCACATCAAAATTTAATCATTCACTAATTCTTATTTTACATTATCACGCGAAATGTTGCTCTTAGTGTGAAACTCTATTGTTCTTACTGTGTTCATATTGCTTACCTAGAAGCACTAAACACCTTCTTGTATTTCTTAAATAGTTGTTGTGAATTTCCTCAAGTGACTTGTGAAGTCTGTAGACTTGAGAAATCTAAGAGATCATTGTACTCTT
The DNA here is from genome assembly GCF_024323335.1 of Lathyrus oleraceus. Classification (NCBI taxonomy): domain Eukaryota; kingdom Viridiplantae; phylum Streptophyta; class Magnoliopsida; order Fabales; family Fabaceae; genus Lathyrus; species Lathyrus oleraceus. The sequence goes on from NC_066585.1 coordinate 102,767,826, forward strand.
ATACATTGTTGTAATCTTTCTAGATTATTGGATTAATTCCTTTTTGAAGGCGAAATCACCTTGGTAGGGTGGACTAGAGTAGCTTTGAATTTCAAACGAACCATGATAACTTTTGTATTGTTTGTCTTTAACTTGTGTGTGTGTAGAAACTCCAAAAGTTTTTATTGTATGTAAAAATAATTCAAACCCCCTTTCTTGTTTTTCTCTACCTTCAATTGGTATCAGAGCTTCGGCTCTGTTATTGATTTTCAAATCAAAAACTTAACAGTGTAGAGAGATCCAGCGTGAGAAAAACATAATGACTACCACCAATGAAAGAGATAGCTACAACACCAAACGTCCAATCTTCGATGGAGAGAATTTTGAATATTGGAAGGACAAAATAGAAAGCTTATTCCTAGGCTATGACATTGACTTATGGGACATTGTTACAAATGGTTATGAACCATCTGTATCTGCTCCTGGAAGTGTCATTGCTAGATACAAAATGAGTGATGATCAGAAGCATGACTTCAAAAATCATCATAAATCCATAACGATTTTGTTGAACACCATATCCTACAAAGAATATGAAAAGATCATCAACAAGGAAACAACTAAATAAATATTTGATTCCCTAAAGATGACTCACAAAGGCAACAATCAAGTTAAAGAGAGTAAGACTCTGGACCTAATCCAAAAATATGAAGCCTTCAGACTGAAGGATGATGAAGCTGTAGAGGTAATGTTTTCTAGATTTCAAACTTTAATTGCAGGACTCAAGGTTCTGGACAAAGGCTACACAACTGTAGATCATGTCAAAAAGATTATCAGAAGTCCGCTAAGAAGTGGAGACCTATGGTCACTTCCTTGAAGTTATCAAAGGATCTGAACAACATAAGCCTGGAAGAACTCATCAGCTCCCTCAGGAGTCATGAGATAGAGATAGAGGAAGACGAACCTCAAAATAAAATAAAATCAGTGGCTCTGAAGTCTAGATTAGAAAGACGAAACTAGAAAGGAACAAAGCCTTCAATCTGAAGAAGAAGACGATGATGATATTGAAAAAGATAATTCTGATGACGAAGAAGAGTTATATCTTTTATCCAGAATAGTTAAACAACTATGGAGAAAAAGGAATAACAACTTCAGGAGGTCCAGACAGAAGGGAGATCGTTCAGAATCTACCTCTAGAAGCAGACCAAGCAAAGAGGTAACTTGTTATGAATGTAAAGAACCATGACATTATAGAAACGAATGTCCAAATCTCAAGAAAGATAGTTCCAAAAAATAAGAATTCAAGAAACACTCCTTTAAAACTAAGAATGAACTCATGACTACCTGGGATGACTCTGAATCTGACGCCTCAAAATCAGACCCCGAAATAGAACAAGCAAATGTTGCATTCATGGCTACCACATCTGGAATTTCATTCGAAAGAGAACCTGACTCTGAAGAGGTATTTTATGATCTCTCTCGCTCTGATCTAGAAGCCTATTTCTCATAATCTCTAAGCTCCTATCAGAAGCTTCGATAGAAATTCAAGATCCTAAAAAGGGTCCATGAAGAAACTGTTGAAGAATGTGATAAGCTTGAAACAGAAGTTTCTGAACTTAAAGGAAACATTTTTGTCCTGGAAAAAGAAAGTGAATATTCAACCAAAAAGTGTTTAAAACTTGAAGAAACTCTTTCCAAAGCTCCACCAACTTCTGACACCATCATATATAAATATGAAAAGGCGTTTCAGAAAGTCGGGAAAAATGGGCTTGAAAGAAGGAAAATGGCTTCTATGATTTATTGTGTAAGGCACAATAAGAAAAGAGGAATTGGATATGACTCTGATGAAGATGAGCAAATACCTTATGTAGAGGATAAGCCTAAATCTCCTTTTTCATATTATTACATACATGCACAAACACAAAGTTTTAATAATGCCAGAAAACCAAAGTCTTTAGAAACTCTGGGAGAACTAATCATAAAGGAGCCAAAAGATTCTGGGTACCAAAAGATAAAATATTATATGTTGTAGATATCTTGTGTAGCAGAGTTAAAACACCAATCATGGTACCTGGACTCTGGATGCTCGCGACACATGACGGGAAGAAAGCATATGTTCCAAAGCGGGGAACTTAAAGATGTTGGCTTCGTAGGCTTTGGAGGAAATCAGAAAGGAAGAATCAGAGGATATGGAACGGTTTGTAATAGACCTCTTCCCTCTATTTATGATGTTCTTTACATAGAAGGATTAATGCATAACTTGTTATCGATAAGCCAATTAAGTGATAATAGTTATGATATAAGCTTTAATAAAAAAACGTGCAAGGCTATTAATCAGAAAAATGGAACAATTCTTTTCACTAGTAAGAGGACGAACAACATTTACAAAGTTAAACTTTCAGATTTAAAAGATCAAAATATAAAATGTTTAATGTCTATAAATGAAGAGCAATGGGTATGGCGTAAACACTTGGGCCACATTAGCATGAGGAGGATTTCTCAGCTAAATAAAATTGAGTTAGTCATAGGCCTACCTAAGCTAAAGTTCTCTTCAGATGCTCTTTGTGAGGTATGTTAGAAGGGAAAATTCTCTAAAACAACTTTCAAAAATAAAAATGTTGTCTCTACCTCTAAACCTCTGGAACTTATTCATATTGACTTGTTTGGACCTGTTAAGACAGCCTCAGTCAATGGTAAGAAGTATGGACTTGTCATTGTTGATGATTATAGTTGTTGGACATGGGTAAAAATCCTTAAACACAAGAATGAGTCACACTCTGTGTTTACTAGTTTCTACTCAAAAGTGCAAAATGAATTTAACTCAAAAATCATCACAGCCAGAAGTGATCATGGTGGGGAATTTGAAAAAAAAATTGAAGAACTTTTTGATTCTAATGGAATATCCCATGATTTCTCATGTCCTAGAACTCCACAATAAAATGGAGTTGTGGAAAGGAAGAATATGACTCTTCAAGAAATGGCCAGAACCATGATCAATGAAACAAATGTAGCTAAGCACTTATGGGATGAAGCAGTTGTAAGACCCCAATTTTGACCCTATGATCCCTCCTGCAATTTCATCATATGCATTAGCATTGGGATCATACTTTGGCATCCTCCTTACCCCTCTCTCATTGGGTTTGTTTTGGGAGAGATCACCAAGCACCATATGATTGTATCATATTTGTATTTTAGCATTTCACTAACCAAAATACCAAAAATATGTCTTTGTATTTGTCTAACCCCTTTGTAGGTAGGGCATGATCCCCATTGATCTATCCAATTCACATATAGGGTTTAAGACCCTCATGGCTAAAAGCACAACCATGGATTGATCCACAAGGTCTCAAAGCATCATATATGAGTCCTAATGATCTCTACGTGTCATATTGATCAAGTATTCTTCAAGAGTTTGGAGGTGATTTCCCTTGGAAACCCTAGTTTGACTGGGTATCTTAAGTAACTTCTCAACCAAGCTATCTCGCCAATTGATCAAATTTCTCAATGGACACTTCAAAATTCATCATATTATTCATATATGATCTACCATGACTATAAAGTCAAGATAATTGAAGGTTAGCAAGTTGGTTGATGGTGGTTGGCCAGATGAATTCATCTGATCAAAACTGGGTCTCCCTAGACCCTATCTCCTACAATTTTCATCATATGAAAATGATTCTAAGAGAAACGTTACTATAAATGACATTCCAAACAACTTTCATGTTGGTACCTAGAGCTAGTTTTGCTTGGAAAATCATTTTCTATGTTGAAACATTATAAGTCATTTTGTCTAAACCCTAATTTGAAAGTCAAATTTTCAAGGCCATAACTTGCTCAATTTTTATGAGATGGAATATTTACAAGTTGAACAATCAAATTCAAGGTGTCTACTTCAACTTTGATGTTTGGAGTAAGAGCTAATTCAACCTTTATGAGCATGTGGTATGGGGATACATTATAGGTCATTTTTGCCCTATACAATTGAACAAGTGATTTTTCCAAACATCAAAAATGCATAACTCTGATTCTAAATCCAAATGATATGAAATTGTTGACCATTTTGAAGGTCTTTGAAATAGCTACAACTTTGATGTAGACACTTTTCTCATTTGAAGCTCACATAAAAAGTTAGGCAAGGTGGAATATTGAGATATATCGCCTGACACTTAGAAATATTTTTAACATGTTGAAATTTCCAAACTTCCACCTCAAAATTCACCATGATCCAAGTTCCAAATGAAAACGTGTCCAACGTCAAAGTTGTTCCCCTTGATCTAAGCTTTCCAAATAACCCAAGTTTATGCCTTTTGGATGAGATTTGCTAGGGCTGCGCATGGCTTTAATAGGTCTGCATGATTGGAAGAAATCAAGTGCCAAAAATCACATTTCACATTGCCTTGACATCCAAGCCTCATTTGAACTTCAGAATGATTGTACATGGATCAAATTGGATTGCTTCATGGGCCTGTACATGCCCATGCAAGCTTGTGCATCACCATGTCCAAATTTAGCAATTTTTCAAGTGTGCAAATATCAGTCTCAATTGCTATAAATACAGGCCCTTTGAGCTCAATTCAAACACACCTTGCACGCCAGCTTTGCCCCCCTATTGAAACCCTCACCATTCAAAGGAAAACTTGAGAATTTTTAACTTGAAAATTGAGTTTGAATCTCACTGTTTGGAGATTCATAAACTCCAGGATCCAAAGCTTTGTATCATTGCCAAACCTCTCCTGCAAGCTTCTCAAGTGTGATCAGATCAAGGTTGAAGCAAGCAAGATCCATTTCTGCACAACATTGAAGGTAAATTTCAGAAAACTTCTTCTCTTTGATTCTCACTCAATTCTCTTCAATTCTCTTGGATCTTTGGTTGTCTGAAATCCTACCAATGTAGGCAAGAAGACTGAGTTACTTTGAGGTCAAATCGAAGCAACTCAATTGTCACACCTCAAAATTCAACTCCTCATATCTTTTTATATATTTGGAGTTACTTGAAATTGAGGTCAGATTCGTGCTTTATGCCATTTTTTCTTTCAGATCATGTCCTCTTTTTTTATTTTGGTGATGGTTGAGGGTGGACCAGTCCGGTGAGGTCCACCGGAGAAGAAGACCGGAGCTCTGGCTCCGGCGGTGTGTTGGCACGTCTCCCACAACCTTTCATTCTAAAAGACAATTCTTCCAAATGATCCTGTCTAACCGAGTATGCTTCTCCGGGAACAATGACTCCCTTCTATCACATGCCTACCATTCTCCCATTCTAACTCGCATGCACCCCTTAGGAAGCTTATGTTTTTGTATCAATGAAGGACCTGCCCTTTGTCTTAAACCTTTATGAAGCTGAGAAGATGAAGCTCCTCTCTGAGGTTATCTTTAACCTGTACCATATCTCTTCCCCATTCGCTCTGGCTGCTGCTGGAAGAAGGGATGTCTTGGTTGTTGGTAGTCACTCCAAGGATATAGATACATGAAAGAGGAAGTATGAAGCTATGGAGCATAAGTTCTTAGCTTTCCATAAGGAGTTAGTTGGCTTGCAGGATAAGGATAAGCTTGGAGACACTTTGAATGAATAGGAAAAGATCAATGGCTCCCATGAAACCTTGGCTGCCAAAACCACGGAAATGGAATCCTCCCTCAAAGAAGAGAAAGAACATCGTTAGAAAGCTTCTAACGTTGTTTCTAAGATGAACCACAACATGGAGAAGGACTGGAAGAATATTTGGTAGGAAGCTGAGGCTCATGCCAAGGATCTCAAGACTCTCGAATGCGAGGTTTCTGACATGAGGGAGAAGTTCCATAATTCTCTTCAGCGGTCCATACATGGTATGCTCAAGACACTTGATCAGGTTATGGAACAAGTAGAGGGGTTTTGTCATGAAGCTATAATTTCCGTCGAGGAGTTGGATCCCTTTCTAGGTTTCTGTAGAGGGGAGCTTTAGGGGTGATTAGGCGCTTCCGCTCTGGGTTCTACAACTTGATTTGTTCTTCTTTTTATTTGTGTTGTTTTTCTTTCTCATGTAATGTTTTCCTAGCTATTATGCCTTGTCTACGAGAATCAATATTTATAAACATATTTTTACCTTAGTGAGTTATGGAATTATTTAACTATTATGGATCCATTTTACATCTCCATTTTATTATTGTTATGTTTCACTTCTTGTTGGTTATAAGTTGTTGCAGCATCAGAGTTTGCTTATCATCCCTGCAATGTAAAGTTTTTTTTGCCCCACAGGCGATTTAGTTTTTGTTTTCCTCGAGGGAGATATAGATTTGTATGCCTCAGGGGCATGCAAGTCAATGCCATGGAAGATGGAAGGTCATTTTCTTTAGGTGTGACAACACTTAAGGCTTTGTTGTCTTGAGGAGGAGGTGTTTCATTGTAACTAGTTTCCATTGATTAAGTTTGTATTTTTTTGATTTCTCTGCGGTGAGGGCCTGGACTTGGCGAGACATGGACATCCCTTTATAATGTGTTATATTTCATAAACGCCCATTCCCTGGCCTAGGGTAAGATCCATGTCCATGTTCTAGAGGTGTGACTTAGATCGAGGTAGATGTCTCAGGGCTCCATCGCTAACGCTCTTGGATTGGCTAGATCTGAAGAGGGAGAGTGCACCAGATACGTTGAGGAGAATGCTCCTTAATCTTGAAGTTTGTATTTAAAGAAAGACTCATGTCATCCTGCACAAAACACAAAACATTCTTAATGGTTGCAACATTTAACAAGTAGTATATCAATTACAGGAATCATGCAACTGCTTTAAAGAATATGTAACTACTTGGAGGAGTTATGAGGATATAATGATTTCCTTTTATTCTTTGTTCCTATTATTTTTGGGAACCAGAAATAAATACAGTTGGAAAATTGATGATCTTAAATGGTGGCTTTGATCTACTTTATGATGGCGCAAGGTCGGCCTACATGGTTAACACTTCAACACCTAAGTCAGTTAAAGATTCAAGATGAGTTTAGTGAAAAAGTAGATTAGATATTGTACCTCGTTCTAGTATTTGAACTGATTTTATGCTTTGGCTCAAGTGGAGTGGATTTGAGATGGATTGGTCCGTAGTCATTTGGGCCTTTGTCCGGTCTAGAACATTTCATTTGATCATCTGTGGAATTAGCAGAGACATTCCATCTATCAACCCTTTCACAAGATGATCAGCATCCTACAAGATATTGCATGTTGGTGGTCAAATATATTTTGAGGCCACAAGACGATCTCTTTGAATGGCCCGATGAGGCATCCTCGGAACGGTAGGGTGGCAACATCCTAGTTTCATTTGTCTTTGGGTCATATGCCTTTCTTGATCCTTTTTAACATGGACGGTGAAGTTCCTATGGGAGATGTGAGAGTCTGCTCCTCGGAACTCCATTGGGTCCTGTTTGTGTCGAGGGTTTTCCTGAAGAGAAGCAAAATTTCTTTCTTTCTTGCAATGTCCCCTTGTCGGTCGATAAAATCGAGAAGTATATCAGATATGAGTGTGGATTAAAAGTTATTTTGATGGAAGTTGGTGATTTATAAGCTCCTCATAGAGCAGGCTACAGAATTACTAGAGACGACATAATCTCTGTTATCTTGTGGATCCAACTCTAGCATGTGAAGGCCTGATAACCTAATTTCCCAGGTCTGAAAATCGTTGCTCAAATTCTCTCGCCTATGATGTATCTCAAAAGGATTCCCATTGATAGTGGCAGCTATCGCAACAACCCGCCAATCAGTATTTGCGGTCTGTGGGGCTTCTAGTTCTTCCACATCTTTGTGCACCTAGATTTCCAATTTTGACATCGTATCAGTGTGCTAGGGGGAAGAGGTGTTTTGTCGATGGATCGCGACTGAATACGTGAGCATTGCCAATCTCGGCGACAACAATTCAGTATGATATAATAAATAAACATATCTAATATTCTACACCGTAAAGGTGTACATTATGCTTTCTAGAGATAATTGCTTTGGTTGTCGATAATTATGTGTGTGGAATCAGCTTGCTCCGTAACGATCTAGTAATTTCAGTGTGATACAGTCTTTGTTCATCACTCATAAGTTCTTTATCTCTTGTAGAGAATGTGTTTTCCATATATCTACGCTAAGAGTCGTTACACCGAAAATCATGTCGATGATGGATAATTAACGACATATATATATATATATATATATATATATATATATATATATATATATATATATATATATATATATATATATAAATTTAGATCTAGGATCGCTTGCTCATTTTACCTCGTGGACTTTCCACAGGAATTAGAGATATGAAATTCAAGGAATCAAAGTTGAAACGATGCTGGATTGGATTGAACACGACGAACTTTTGTGTCTAATTCTGAATGCTTTTAATTAGGTTACCTCATAAGGTTACGAACTGACAAATCAGAGAGCAAATGTGAAATAGTGGAAAACTCAGGAATGAGAAGTTAATTGCCAAAGGTGGTACCATTGTGCCCTACTGGAACCATAAATAATTGAAGTATGTAATGAGTAATCTTGATTCAGTGGTGTTGATATCTAATACGGAAGCACATGGGTGGACCTGCAAAGTTAGAACTTCAACGCTCAAGTCAAGTGAAAATGGAGATCAGAGAGTGTATCTTATTTTCCGTGTAAAATGACTTTATAACTTAGATCAAGTGAAGTGAATTTGAGCTGAAGTGGGTCTCACTTTATTGGGTCTTAAGCCGACCCAAAACATTTACAAAAAAGGAAAACATTCTGAATAATCTAAGAAAAACTCATTATTGAAAATTTTATTTACAAAAAGGAGAAAAGTGTTGATATAGTAAACTCAAATATGATGATAACAAGTTGTTACAATGATAAGCAAAATGGAAAATTACAAAATGAATTATATGGTGAATGACGATAACCTAATAGTCTCACTAAAGCTGGAAAGAAAATCGAATTAAGTCCAAGCTTAGATATGAAGTAGGAGAATAATGTAGGATCCATGGCTTAGGTGAATACATCACTAATTGCATGGAAGAAGATTAAATAAGTTTTGTTGGAGTTTTCTCTAACAATGTGGAAGTCGTGGTCGATATGTTTTATGCGTTCATGAAATGAGGAGTTTGATGCAATATGTGGATTTTATTGACTATCGCAATATCAGAGGGATGGTCCATTGGTTGTAACTTTAGATCTTGAAGAAGATATGAGATTCATTGTATTTCACAAACAATAGAAGCCATGACTATGTATTCAACTTCGAAAGAGGATTTAGAAAATGCTGTTTATTTCTTGGATTTATAGGAAATAAGATAATCACCAATAAAAATACATATACCATTTATTGATTTTTTTTGCATCTGGGTAAGTAGCCTAATCGGAGTCAGAAAAGCTTTAATTTGGATGGTAGATGTTGATGGCATGAAAATACCATGTGCTAGTGATGTTTTGAGGTATCTTAGGATCTGAATATCTGCTTGATGATGTGTAGTAGTTGGCCTAGTCTTGAATTGACTAAGTTGTTAAATAAAATAGCTAATATCTGGTATTGTATTAATGAGGTATATATGTTGGCCAATAAGCCTTCTAAAGTAGTTTTCTTGTAGGATTTTATTGAAGTTTCTGAGGATTCTTTAAGTTTTGACCTTATGCCTTCATCTTTAAGTATTTGAACTAATCCGTTCAATTTCTCTATAATTTCTTTCTCTTTTTTTTCTTTCCTGAAAGTTATAAACTACCATTTCTTGATTTAAGATTTGGATCAAATTTATGACTCCAATACTTAACTCTTAGATATTTGTTAGTGACAAACGTTCTAATGTTATTTCTAAAATTTCTAAATTTAGACAAACTCTTATGAAAGAATCGTTCACCTTCTTCACATCGTGTGCTTATTCGCTCTTGTTCGACACTTGGAGAAACTCCATATATCATTTCAAGAGTATCTCACGTTTCATTGATGGATTTATAATTATAAACATAAATAAGTTGACTATCATCTAAAGATATAACTAAGAAATTATTAGTTTTGAAATCAATTTCAAACTTTCTATTTCCCTATATGGTCCAAAGAAAATCAAGTTTATGGAATACTTCTCCATTTATATGGTGAGTAGAGTTAAAACAAACCATTGATAATTGTTTCCCACAATTCAAAATCAAAACTTTGAATCAAGATTTCAAATATAATTTTCCATAGTTCAAACCTATCACCATTAAACAATGGAGGTATGTTTAGGAATGATCTCTTATTACAAAAAGTGTTAGAAGTCACATTTTCTTGAGACAATTAGTCTTTGAACAGAACATAAGCTCTTATGCCACTGTTGAACATGTGACTCCACACATAAGAGAGGAGGGGTGAATTTACAGGGTTTGAAAAACGACATTTTAAAACAAAGTTGTTTTCAATTTCGGAGTTTGAAAATATTTTCAAGAAAATGTTTAAGTATTGCAAGGGAAAATCAAGGGAATGAAAATAAGCAGAAAATAAAGAGATAAATGAAAAGAGATAATACGATAGTTTATAGAGGTTCTCTCTAAATGAAATGACTTAATCCTCTATGCAAGACTTAAACATGAGAATATCCAATAATGCTTATGAGCTTTTAGTAGGTTAAGCTCGCGAGCCCTCTTATACAATAAAAAATAAAATTTCAGGTTTACTTCAAATCAAAAAGAGAACAATGGACTAAACCATTCAGTCTTCCTTCCAAATACAAACAAAGCTTCGAGTGGTTAGTCCCCAAGTTAAACCAAGATTTTATACAAACTTATATCGAACCAAAGCGTAGTTTTGAACTAGCTACCCTTTGAATCAAATCGGGGTTTTACACGGGCTGAACACGAACTGGATTGAGATTTTACATCAGGCTGATCTCGAAGCAAGTAGAGATTTTACACCAGGATGAGCTAAAGGGTCAAAAAGAAGATTTTTCAATGGTTATCTTCAAGAACCCACAAAGAGATATTTTCCTTAACTGGTTCAGCTCACGAGCCAAACGACGACTTAATATTAAATCTCCAAGCAAAGCTTTTAACGTGTTTAGCCACGAACCCAAACAAACATTATCTAAGAAGAGATATTCACTCAATAGAAAAAATATCTCTTGGTGAATTTGCAAATATACCTCTTTCTAGAATAAATTTCTTCACTTAAACACAAGGAATTTCTCAAAGCGTTATGGCTAAATTAAAGTGAGAGAAAGTAGAAAAATATTTTAGAGAGAGGGTGAGGAGAGTGAGAAAGCTCACGATTATGAATGTGAAAAAGTGAAGGAAGACGCCTCTATTTATACGCCCAAGGTTGGTACGAAAAAGGAAAAGATTCATGGGCAAAATTAATATCTCAATCGATTGGGTCCTTATGACAATCAACTGGATGACCTAAATAATCAATTACAATTGTCCATTTTAAATATTTTTGATAGAGAGCCTTTACTTTTCATTAAGACACTATCACACTCGATTATGAACTTTATTTTCTCTTACCCAATTAATTGGGAATATGATCCAATTGATTGGACAGTTCAAAATACATGTCCTAATCATTCAGACATATCATAATTCATCTGACTAGGCTACAAAATATTTTTAGGTTATTTTATTTGAGAGATAGAGACCTTTAAAGAGGTTTAAGTGAGTGTATGATTTAGCCATAATACTTTACGAAAATTCCCTTGTGTTTTTTCAAGATACTATTCACTCAGACACGATCATGCAAATTTTTACACTTCCTCTCTTTCACACTTTGAAGCTTCAAGACTTTGTCAAAAATATCAATTATATAAGCATTTGCTTGAGTCTTCTTTGTAGATGATGCTTGATATATATTCAAGTTGGATGTCATCATTAAAGGTGATCATTAAACCCTAATCTTTCGGTTTTATTCGAAGGAAGAGCTTGAACAAACTTTCTTGTGCATCTTTGACCACTTAAAATATTTGTTTGACTTTATGCTATAAGGTCAGATTGAATCTTCATAAGTTGTCGTCAAATGTTACATCTTCACAAGTTATTATCATCAAAGTCAAATCATAATAGTCATGAATTGTTAGTTTTTGATTTCTTCTTGATTAAACTTGCAAGCACACAATTCCACATTCTCACATTTTTGACAATGAAAATGCATCTCTCGCAAAGATGATAAAAAAAAAGATGAATAATAAATGAAATGTTTAAACTGTCTCAAATAAGTAGACAATATACTTTTATGAAATTTTAAGATTCTTCAACAAAAAAAATTAATGTGGGGAACACGGTTAACACCCACGGCCTGTGCTCCCGTCGGAAGTTCCTATTTTAGTATTTTACTACTTTCTTTGCTTACTTTAGTCTCTAGCTTTAGGAAATCACCTTAAACCCACATTTTATTTCTTCACAATCACATTCAAAACAAAATATAATAAAAAGACTCTACCAACATCAAAACAACCTGCAAATCAAGATTATGAATACAATTATAATATATGTTATCAAAGTTTGTTATAATTAAAAAAAGAGAGATCTAAATTTAATACCATATTAGAAACATCTGAACTTAAAATCATATTAAAAACACCTTAATGCATTTAAATTTAACACCATATTAAGAAAGTACATGGTTTTAACTTTAAGCTACAATTTAGGTTCAAGTTATCACTAGAAAATGATTGTTATAGCTTTGAGCTGAATCGTTACTTATCAACCAAATTGTTGGAGAAGTGGTCCCTTGAACGTGAAGAGAAAGTTAATGGTCCAAAGTCATATATAGAGGTGTGCATGTACAAGCAATTAGAGATGACAATGGCAATCCCAAAATTAGTAGTCCCCAATGTTTTTTGTCATTAACTGTGAGGTCTCTCTCATTCTCATTTTTCTATTCTATCCATAGTCGTTATCACACCTCGTGATTCGTGTCTCTTTTTTCTCTACCTTGCTTTTCAAGTTTCAACAATATTCAGTGTTGATAATATCTAGTTTGGAAGTGATGATAACCTCTTGTTCATATTAGTTGACTTTGCATGATTGTATTGGGTTTTTCTCTTTCCCCACTCTTGTTGGATACTCATTAAGGTGGGAAAATATCTCAGGGTACTATTTTCAGGGGAGCCAATTGAAATATAGACTAATTCAAAACACCATACTATCAAAATTTATCATTTTCTATTAGCAAGAATAGGTTGAAGGATCACTTAAAACTTTAAATGATATAGAGAAATGAAAAATATTTTGAGATGGCAGAATTAGAAATCAGCTTCTAGGCAGAGTCGGTGGCGGCGACACGATAGTGGCTCTAGGTTCGACAGTTGATTCGTTCGGTTAGATCTCAGGTATGGTATTCTCGATTCACGTGTATTAGACTTTGTTGTTTTGATTCGTTAATCCATTCGTTAATGGTTACGTTTTGGACTTGTTATGTATATGTTGGGTTTCAACGGTTATAAATGTGTATCTCTATCATTCTTGTTTTCAAAACCATTAGAACTTAAAAGTTGAGGACAAAAAAGGTTTTAGAATCTTAATGGTAATCTTAGAGAGGCGAGAGTAATTACTAAGAGTGTGTTCTTGAAATCTGAAAAATCCATAGAGATATCTAAGGGGGATGGAAAAACACTTTTACACACATTGAGCTTGTATGATTTATATATAGAGTTAGGCAGATTCATAAACACTTTGATATAAAATAGTGTTTGTTCTTAGAAATTTGGGTAACTATTTTCTTATAACTCTTTTGTAATCTATTGTTACAACTTTTAGAAGTATAATAAATCAGGAAGCTTCTCTCTTCTTCAGAGTAGATCGTTTGATCGAACTGGGTAAATAAATTATTGTGTTTCTTGTTTTATCTTCTTCAACCAAATTAAGTTGGTGTCTTATTGTACATAGAATTATTTTTGCTGAAGGACATTTATTTTGGTTGCCATTGTTTTCACACATAATTTTTTTTGGTATGATGAAACCTTTGAATTTATCAATAAATGGTGCCCACTATTGGGGCAAAGGAATTTTATTTATAAGTGAGTACCATGAGTTCTAAATGGTAGATTGAAAAGTTTTTCGAAGACAACTATTTTGAGTTGTGGAAAGTGAATAAGTAAGCAATCTTAACTTAAGATAAGTGTAACGGGCTTTGAATGTGGAACCTTATTGTGGAGGTGATATGCTTTTAACAATGACAAAATCTTTTGATGATGACAATTAATAATTACCACAAATTGATGATGACAATTAAAGTTAAGCATAAACGGTTAAGCGGATAAAGATGCAAACCTAAGTATTAAGGTTTGATGGCCTTGACAATCTGATGATGGGAAACAAATGAAATATAAGTTCAAGACTTACCTCAAGTAAATTTAAGAAAGTGTCTACAAAAGAGAGCATCTGACAAAGTCTTGAAGTACAAGAAAGCCCTATCCTGATTAGTCAGAGAGAATAGTTTGTAAAGTATAGGGCATTCTCGTAAAATTACATGGCTAAATCACACACACACTAAAACATATTTTAAACTGATTTTTTTTAAGAAAATATCTTCAAAAATGTCTTGAAGTTGTGCTAGATGAACTGATAGATGTCACAATTGTTGTGGGTAAAGTTTTGTCCTTTCTAATTGATTGGGACATTAATCTAATCAATTAGCTCAGTTCAAAATTGATTCTTAAATGATTAGGACATCATTTTAATGATGCGCAACAACTAGATATGTATACTTCCAATTTGGAGTATCTAATCGATTGTCATTAGGTGTTAATCGATTAGTTTGTCTTAAAAGCATTAAATCAATTTCTTTTTTGAGCCAACCTTTAGCCTATAAATAGAGGTCATTTCCCTTATTTCAAATAATCCATAATCATGTTTTGATACTTCTCTCTCTCCCTCTCTCTAAAAAATTTATTTTACTTTCTCTCACAAATGTTTTAGCCCATGTGCTTATGTTAGAAAGTTCTTTTGTGAGTGTGGATAAGTTATAATTTTGAAAGGGTAGAATTGTAAAATTCACCAAGGGAATTTTTTGTTTATATCTTTGTTGAATATCATCCATTTAGGGATTGTTTGGGTTAGAAGCTAAACCCGTAAAAGCTTTTGGTTTAAGGATTGTGTGATCAAGCCCTTGTTTAGGTTCAAGATCATCCAATGGTAAAATCTCATAAGTTCTTGGTTAACTAGTGGTAAAACTAATGTTAGGTTAAAGCTTAGCCCGATATTAAAATCTTGTATAAGGTTTGAGATTATCACGATATGAAAATATTTCGGGTTATTGGTTAGCTCGTGTAAAACCAAGGATTAAGGTTCGTGAGCTCAACCTATGATAAAAGCTTGCAAAGTTTGTTTAGAAGCTTGAAGACTAACTACTACAAGATACTCGTGGAAAGAAAACTAACTTCATCAATCTACTGAATGGAAAGAGGACTAAATGCTTCGATCTTCAATTGGAAGAGAAGACTCAAATTGCTATAGTCCTAGTATTATTGTTTGGTTTTAAAGTCAACCATTTTTCCTTGTTTAGGGGAGTTCGTGAGTATTAAGAACTAAAAACTCGCAAAGTTTATTGGATACTCTCAAGATCAATTCTTGGGGACAAGACTAAGTCGTTTCTTGACTGAACTTGTATAATTCTTGGTGTCCCTCTCTTTCCCTCACCTCTTTATTTTCCGCAATTTATATATTGTAATTTATTTTTTGCTGCTTAATATTTAAACAATTTTCAAAATGATTTTAAACTCTAATTTTAATCTGCAAAGTTTTTTAAAACCATATCTTTATGGACCACACAATTCAACCATCCCCCCTATTATGCGGGAAGTCACATGTCCATCATTTAAGACTAAGGCATCGTTGTTTGTATGCTTCATAGAAACAGATAGGACATAGATAATGTATAAGTCCAAAAGTGTCATTATCTTGTGTTTTGGGGATAAAGTTCTATGGGAAGTTACCAAGGAGAAGACAACAACTTTGATGTTTGAAAAACTTGAATCTTTGTATATAACCAAGTATTTGGTTCTTAAGTTGCGTATGAAACAATATTTCTACTCATTTCTAATGGTAGAAAAAAAATCTATAGTGGAACAGTTGACAAAATTTCACAAGATCATTGATGATCTAGAGAATATTGAGGTCAAGATTGAATATGAGGACAATGCTCTAATCTTTTTGAGCTCATTAACCAAATCTTTTGAGCATGTTAATGACACCCTTCTTTATGGTAAATAAGGTACTATTACTTTGAGTGAAGTGCATACCACACTGAGATCCAAAGAATTTTCAGAGGTGAATGATTTGAAGATTTGTGATAGTGGTGAAGGCTTGAGTGTCTCAATAGGAGAAAGCGAATATAGAGGGATGTCCGTATCAAAGAGTTTTGATAAGTCAAGGTTAAAAAATTTTATTTGTAAAAAAATCTGGTCATTTCATGATGGAATTTCCTGATAAGATGGGTAGTGATGATTTTGTTCAAATTGTTTTTTCCATAGATAAGGATAGTTATGAGGGTGTTAATGTACTAGTGGTGTTTAGTTTGGACACTGAAGATAGATGGGTCATGAACTCAAGTTCTCTTATCACATGCGTCCAAGAAAAGAATACTTTTAGACTTCAAGTTGGAGGATGGAGGATAATTCATCTGGTGGCAATAAGGCTTGCAAGATTTATGATATTGGTATGGCCAAAATTTTAAAATGTTCGATGATCGTAAGTTTTTTCTCTATAACGTGATGTATGTTCTAAAGCTTAGGCAAAATATGTTATCCATAAGTATTCTTGATGATATAGGCTATTTATCTTGAGTTGAACATGGAGTGTTGAAGAATTCACATGGTGAATTGATAATAGCTAAAGGGTCTAAAATATACGCTTATATATTTTAGAAGGTTCCAATGTTATTTATCATTCATCATCATGTAGTGAATAATTTCATGAAAAAACAAGATATGTGATTTGAATAAAAGTCATAAAGGATGCTTGGATATCATTTCAAAGAACTTTAATGAATTTTTCAGAAGACAAAGGATAAAAATGCATTTAACTGATTAGTTGTCATGGACTTTCTAGGGAAACGTTGGCGCCAAAGAAACTTAAGACTTTTAAAAGATTACGGAGCTTTGTAGTTAGTATATTATAACCTACTATGTTTTGAAGGTCATCAAAACTTTATCAATCAAATCAAGTAAAATCAGATTGATGGTAAAGTTGTGGATTATGTCTTAAATAGTTATCCAAGATGTAGGAAGGGTTATGAGTTGTATGAAGTAGAACTTGGAGGATCGAATTTCATTAATTTCAAATGTATTACTTTTAGTAAGTCTTGTCAAGGGAATAAGAGTAAAGACCAGAGGATGAAGCTTTTAAAAACTATGGTGGAGAAGACTTAGTTTAAAGTGGAGGTTCCTGCTATGGATACTTGTAGTAGTGAAGGAACGATTACAAAGGCCTCTGATTACCATTTGACTCATGATTAGGTAAGGAGGGAGATTGTGCATCTCAAATAGAATGATTATGAAGACCTTGGGTGTTATGTTTTGAATCTTGTTGAAAGGTTTAAAAACTAAAAAACATGGATCTGTAAGGAGGCATTCAAAAGTAGGCGGAATCAAAGATGGTTGAAAAATAATACTTGCAGGATTGTTAGACTACAAAAGTAGAACAATATGGTTGTAAGCAAGTGGATGCAAGTTTAAAGATCATGGTTCAATCTAGGCTTGAACTTTATGAAAAAAATTCAATAGATGTTGAATTGGCAGAGAGCAGTAAAATGATTAATGGGTAAATTAACATCACCATAGTTTCAAGTGAAGGTGGAGATTCTTGAAGTATGCTTTAAAACCTTAAGTGATGAAGAAAAAGTAAAAAAAAATTGAGATTACAAAAACCAGTAATCAACCTAGAAGAGGGGCGGTGGTGGCATATCGGCAGTAGCTCTGAGTCTGGTGGGTGGTTTGGTCTGTCGGAGCATGGGTCTAGTTTTTCAGCTCATGTGAATTGGTCTTTGTTGTTTTAGTTTGTGGATTTGTTTGTTAATGAGTTATGTTTTATTCTTGTTATGGACCTGTTGGGTTTCAAAAGTTATAAATAGGTATATATTTCATTCTTGTCTTCAAAACCTTAAGAACTTTAGCGCTAAAGACAGAGAAAAGGGTTTGAGAATCCTAGTGGTAATCTTAGAGAGGAAAGGGTAAATTTCTAAGAGTATGTTCTTGGAATTCGGGACAGAGAGAACCAGAGGGTCCATCTTCCTCTAGTATGCCTAAGCCTTCCGGTGCTTGAAAGAAGATTGTAGACCAGCTTGTCCTCGAGAAGGCTCAGATGAAGACTTCTTTTGAGTCTGAGATCCGACGCATCCGGAGGAAGTATGCACCCGCAGCCAGATCATCTGTCACCGTTGTTAGGGGATCCTTAGGATGATTAGTCTCTTTTTCTGTTGTATATGTATTTTGGTTTCTGAAATTGTACTCAGTGTAATCCTTCCAAATTATATAAATAAAATAGATTTTATGGTCAATCAAATTGTTACAATTGTTATTATATATTTGCAGATAAAACAATATGTTCCTTGAAATTAAAAATAATCAAAGCATTGCATTTCATGCATCATTTTCATAACAGGTTTTTCTTCCGCCAGATGTCTTATTGGTTATTCTTTTGTGCTTCAGCCAAGCTGACTCATCAATACAATACTCGTGCCAATCATCCGAGAATCATGGAAAACTTGGAACAAGAGAACTGAGAGTTGAAGGACGAGATTGCCCGCTTGACTGCCATGATGGAGTCTGTTCTAGCTGCTCAAAGTCAGTCTTCCCCAATGCATGCAACTCCTTCTCCTCAGAGGACTGTCATTTCAAAGGTTGTTACTTCAACCGTGCCTGCCACTCAGTTTGCGCCTGCTATGCCTGCCAGATTCCCGTTAGGAATGCCGCCGAACTTTGTGCCGGAAGGGTTTGCGCCTACTTTTGCTTCCATGCTGGTATCTAGCCTGGTCATGTCTGTCTCACTTCCAGTTGTTCACACTCTGCCTCGTGTTAAGGACACTATCTACCATTCTGAGTCGTTTGAGGGCCCTGATGTTTATGAGAAGATGGATGAGATGAAAGACCAATTCTTTGAGCTGCGAAAGGAGTTGAAGACCTTAAGGGGAAAAGATTTGTTTGGTAAGAGTGCTGCTGAACTTTGCCTCGTGCCGAATGTCAAGATCCCGATGAAGTTCAAAGTCCATGACTTTGAAAAGTATAAGGGAATACCTGTCCACTTAGCCATCTTGTCATGTATGTCAAGAAGATTTCGACACAAAATGATAATGATCCGTTATTAATTCACTACTTCTAAGACAGTCTGACTGGTTCCGCTCTGAGGTGGTACATGGGATTGGATAGTGCAAGTGTTCACACGTTTAATGATTTGGGTGAAGCCTTTGTGAGGCAGCATAAGTACGACGTAGACATTGTAAGAACAAAAATTGTTCTACAACAGATTCCTTGATTTTGATGATAACAAAGGATGAAACCAAAAATGGCACCCTAACGAAAAGTTTCTAAGTGTGCAGGGTTCTAAAGAAAGAAGAAACAAATCTGATGATGTCATCAGATGCACAACAAGATCAGATACAAATTATCAAGTATCAGAAGCATCTAAAGTGGAATCTCGTTTCAAGAAGCTCTGACTCTGGACACAACTGCAAAGTATCAGAAGCATCTGAACATGAAGTAAAGTCTAATAGTTCTGATTCTGAACAAATGCTTTCTGTAAACTCTGGAAGTTATCAGCGCCATCTGAACTTTCAAGAAATAACATCAGAAGCAAGATTCTCCAGATACACGAAGACTCTAATCAGATTTGTTAATCATGATGAAGTAACGTTTAAGCCAAGTTAAAGTTCTACAAATGGATTTCCTCAATTAGAAAGAGACGTTAATCTCCTCTTCCAAGAGAGAAGATACTACTTGTGGTAAGTAGTCACTTCTAAAAGAAAAAGTCTCCTGCAGAAGCTATTTATGGAATGGCGTAATTACATCTCATTATCCACCAGATTCAACTCTACTTCAACTCTATCTCAACTCTACTTCAACTCATATAAATATAGATGAAATCAACATTCAGTAGGCAAGAAATCAACTAGTCAAAACTATACTGAATTATTTCACGCTCAAGAAAAATCATCTTTGTTCTTCAAAGAATTTCACTAAGCTTTTGCTTATCAAGTGAAAAATCTGTTCTTAAATTTGTAATACTTGCTTTCTTAGAAGCACTCTAGATTACATATCTTGTATCTTTTTTATTTGATTTCCTCAAGTGACTCTTTGTAGTCTGTAGACTTGAGAGGACTAAGAGATTTTCTTCTCTCTTAGGGGTTGTTTGTAATCTTTCAAGATTAGTGGATTAAGTCCTTGTTGAAGGCGAAATCACCTTGGCCGGGTGGACTGGAGTAGCTTTGTGTTATAAGCGAACCAGTATAAAATCATTGTGTGATTTTCATTTTGGAAAAGCGCTTATTTTTCAAACAATTCAAACCCCCCTTTCTTGTTTTTCTCACCTTCAATTGGTATCAGAGCTCCGGCTCTGTTATTGATTTTCTAATCAAACACTTAACCGTGTAGAGAGATCCAGTACGAGAAAAACAATGGCCCACTCAAATGAGAAAGATTCTTACAATGCCAAGCCTCCTGTTTTTGATGGAGAAAAGTTTGATTACTGGAAAGATAGAATCGAAAGTTTCTTTCTGGGTTATGACGCTGACCTCTGGGACATTGTCACAGATGGATACAAACCTCCAGTCTTAAATGGAGCTGAAGTTCCCAGAAGCAAAATGTCAGAAGATCAGAAACGTGTTTTCAAAATTCACCACAAGGCTAGAACAATACTTCTAAATGCCATATCATACAATGAATATGAAAAGATCACCAACAGAGAGACTGCCAAAGATATACTTGACTCTCTGAAGATGACCCATGAAGGAAACTCCCAAGTCAAGGAGACGAAGGCTCTGGCGCTTATCCAGAAGTATGAAGCCTTCAAGATGGAAGATGATGAAGCTATAGAAGCTATGTTTTCCAGATTTCAAACTCTTATTGCAGGTCTTAAAGTGCTAGACAAAGGATACACGACTGCAGATCATGTTAAGAAGATAGTCAGAAGTCTGCCAAAGAAATGGAGACCAATGGTTACTGCTCTGAAGTTATCAAAGGATCTGAACAATATCAGCCTTGAAGAACTTGTTAGTTCTCTCAGAAGCCATGAGATAGAACTAGAGGAGGATGAGCCTCAGAAAAGGAACAAGTCAGTGGCGCTGAAGTCCAGACCTGAAAGACGGAAGTCAGACAGAACCAAAGCTCTCCAGGCAGAAACTGCAGATACTGACGACTCTGAACCTGAAGACTCTGATGATGAAGAAGAACTGTCCTTACTAACCAGAAGAGTTAAGCAACTCTGGAAAAGAAGGAACAACAACAACTTCAGAAGATCAAGACCCAGAGGGGATAGATCAGAGTCAACTTCAAAAGGTAAACCTAATAAAGATATTACCTGTTTTGAATGTAAAGAAACAGGTCATTACAGAAATGAATGCCCCAAGCTGAAGAAAGACAACCCTAGAAAAGAAAGCTTCAAGAAGAATACCTTCAGAACAAAGAAAGGATTAATGGCCACCTGGGATGATAGTGAAACAGGATCATCAGAATCTGACTCTGATGAACAAGCCAACGTAGCACTTATGGCTACCACATCCAGCAGCTCAGATGAAGAATCTGAAGAGGTATTTTCTGAACTTTCTAGATCTGACTTAGAATCATGTTTATCAGAAACTCTTACCTCTCTTCAGAAATTAAAACAAAAAGTTAAAAGCATTAAAGGCCTTCTTAAAGCAAAATCTGAAGAATGTAGTAAACTTGAGACAACAATTCTAGCACAAGAAGATACTATCAGATCTTTAACGTTAGAAAGAGATGGAGCTAAAACAAAAAGCTTAGAATTAGAAGAAGCGTTGTCTCAAGCACCACAAACTTCAAATGAAATTATTTATAAATATGAAGAAGCCTTTCAAAAATTTCTGAAGAATGGAATAGATAGGAGTATTATGGCATCCATGATTTATGGAGTAAGTCAGAATAATAAAAGGGGAATTGGGTATGATCCTAAGGAAGATGAAACCTCTACTAGTAACCAAATTAAATCGCCTTTTTCATATCACTACACACACACACAAGAACACAAATTTAAAAATGCTAGAAGACCCAAAGTTGTAAGAAACTCTGGGAAAACTAATCTGAAAGGACCCAAGAGATTCTGGGTACCGAAAGATAAGATCATCTATGTTGCAGATATCCTATGCAGCAAAGTTCAGACACCAATCATGGTACCTGGACTCTGGATGCTCGCGACATATGACGGGAAGAAAGTCTATGTTCCAAAGCCTGGAACTTAAAGACGCTGGATTTGTAGGCTTCGGAGGAGATCAGAAAGGAAGGATCAGAGGCTCCGGAACTATTGGTAATGGTACCCTTCCCTCTATATCTGATGTTCTTTATGTAGAAGGATTAATGCATAACTTGTTATCCATAAGTCAATTAAGTGATAACGGTTATGATGTAATCTTTAATCAAAAAACGTGTAAAGCCATTAGTCAGAACGATGGCTCTGTCCTTTTCACAGGCAAGAGGAAAAACAACATTTATAAAATAAATCTTTCTGATTTAAAAGATCAAAATGTTAAATGTTTAATGTCCGTTCACAAAGAGCAATGGGTATGGCATAGACGCTTAGGCCACATTAGCATGAGAAAACTTTCTCAGCTAACTAAACTTGAGTTAGTCAGAGGCCTGCCTAAACTGAAGTTTTCTTCAGATGCTCTGTGTGAAGCTTGTCAAAAAGGAAAGTTTTCAAAAACATCTTTTAAAAAGAAAAATGTTGTTTCTACCTCTAAGCCTCTGGAGCTTCTTCACATTGACTTATTTGGTCCTGTGAAAACAGCATCAGTCAATGGAAAGAAGTATGGACTAGTAATCGTTGATGATTACAGCCGCTGGACATGGGTAAAATTCCTAAAGCACAAGAGTGAGTCTCACTCTGTATTCACCAGTTTCTGTTCTAAAGTGCAAAAAGAATTTGACTCTAAAATTGTTAGAGTCAGAAGTGATCATGGTGGAGAATTTGAAAATAAAGATTTTGAAGAACTATTTGATTCTAATGGAATATCCCATGATTTCTCCTGCCCTAGAACTCCACAACAAAATGGAGTTGTAGAGAGGAAGAATAGGACACTCCAAGAAATGGCCAGAACCATGATCAATGAAACAAATGTTGCAAAGCACTTTTGGGCAGAAGCTGTAAATACAGCGTGTTACATTCAGAATAGAATCTCTATTAGACCTATTCTGGAAAAGACTCCCTATGAACTGTGTAAGGGAAGAAAACCCAACATTTCATATTTTCATCCTTTTGGATGCATTTGTTTTATATTAAATACTAAAAAACATCTGAACAAGTTTGATTCCAAAGCACAGAAAGGTATTATGTTAGGATACTCAGAACGCTCTAAAGGCTATAGAGTATACAACACAGAAACCAAAATTGTGGAGGAATCAATTCATGTTAGATTTGATGATAAGCTTGACCCTGAAAAGTCAAAGCTAGTTGAAAAGTTTGCAGATTTAGAGATCACTCTGGTAGAATCTGAGAAAACTCCAGAAGCAACTGTCACTCCAGACTCTGAAGAAATTAAATCTCCAGAAATTCCAAGGAAAGTTAAAAGTCGTATTAACGTATCTGAAGATTTGATTTTGGGAAACAAAGATGAACCTGTTAGAACCAGATCTACCTTCAGAACTTCTGAAGATATTCCTCTGGGACTAGTGTCTCTGATTGAGCCTACGTCCTGTGATGAAGCTCTTCAAGATAACGATTGGGTGGCAGCTATGCAAGAAGAGTTAGATCAATTCTCCAAGAATGATGTCTGGGATCTCGTTCCTAAACCCAGAGGCACTCATGTCATTGGAACCAGATGGGTTTTCAGAAACAAACTGAACGAGAAAGGAGAAGTTGTCAGAAACAAAGCACGACTGGTAGCTCAAGGTTATAGTCAACAAGAAGGTATTGATTATAATGAAACCTTTGCTCCAGTCGCAAGGTTAGAATCTATTCGTCTTCTTGTATCTTTTGCTATTAATCATTCTATCAAATTATACCAAATGGATGTCAAGAGTGCATTTCTTAATGGTTATATTTCAGAAGAAGTGTATGTCAATCAACCTCCAGGTTTTGAAAATTCAAACTTTCCAGAACATGTTTTCAAACTCAAGAAATCCTTATATGGACTTAAACAAGCTCCCAGAGCTTGGTATGAACGCTTAAGCAATTTTCTTCTGGAACAAAATTTTATCAGAGGGAAAGTTGATTCTACACTCTTCTGTAAAAACCTTAATAATGATCTCATGATATGCCAAATTTATGTTGATGATATTATTTTTGGTTCTGCTAATATCTCTGTTTGCCAAGAATTTTCTGAGTTAATGCAGGCAGAATTTGAAATGAGTCTAATGCAAGAACTAAAGTTCTTTCTGGGAATTCAAATTAATCAAACTCCAGAAGTCACGTACGTCCATCAAAGTAAATACATTAAAGACGTTCTGAAGAAGTTTGACATGACTGAATGCAACTCTGCAAAGACTCCCATGCACCCAACTTGCATTCTGGAGAAGGAAGAGGTAAGCAACAAGGTTTGTCAGAAGCTCTATCGAGGTATGATAGGCTCTCTTCTCTATCTGACTGCTACTCGTCCTGATATTCTCTTTAGCGTCTGTCTTTGTGCTAGATTCCAATCAGATCCTAGAGAATCTCATTTAACAGCTGTTAAGAGAATTCTTAAGTATCTGAAAGGAACTCCTAACCTGGGCCTGATGTATGAGAAAACATCAGAGTATAGGCTTTCTGGTTATTGTGATGCAGATTATGCAGGAGATAGAATAGAACGAAAAAGCACATCTGGAAATTGCCAGCTTCTGGGAAACAATCTAATCTCCTGGGCTAGCAAAAGACAGTCAACTATCGCTCTATCAACTGCAGAAGCAGAATATATCTCAGCATCACTGTGCACAACTCAGATGCTCTGGATGAAGCATCAGCTAGAAGATCTTCAGATATTTGAGAGTAACATTCCTATCTTTTGTGATAATACTGCTGCTATTTGTTTGAGTAAGAATCCTATTTTACATTCCAGAGCTAAACACATAGAAATTAAACATCATTTTATTAGAGACTATGTTCAGAAAGGGATAGTAACGCTGAAGTTCATTGATACAGAACATCAATGGGCAGATATCTTTACTAAGCCTCTAGCTGAAGATAGATTTCTTTTTATCTTAGAGAATCTGAACATTAAAAATTGTCCTGAGTAAAATTTGGCTCTGAACATGTAAAATGAGACTCTGATAAAAACAAGTACACTTCTGCCTCTGACTCTGATACTTCTACAAGTTTAGAAGATATCTGAATCAGAAATCTTCAGAAACCAATCTCTTGGTATTCCTGAAGATCAGATACATTAAACACGTGGAGCTCTGAGCGTCAAACCTTAGAACTTCTAGACAGCTGTCAAGAAATTCAAAAGGCAGACGTTTGAGTTTTTCCTCGAGCAGTGTGCAAACTGTGGGATTAGACATTCATTTATTAGCTGTAATCATTTTTCCCCCAAACGTGCTATTTTGGTTTTTGTGCTAACGCTGGTATGGGTGTCGTTTTGCATGCGTTTTTACTTAGGTATATAAACACTTTTCTCACATTTCACACACTTATCACTCTCACTCACTCTAAAACCCTAAACCCTTCTCTGCAAGTTCTCTGCAAGTTCTTCATCTTCTTCTTCAATCTTCTTCATGGATGCTCAACAGCAAGAAGTTTTTAACTTCTCCCAACAGATGGAATCCGCTTCTAATCCCCAAACCTCAAACACTCAAACACCCACTGTTACAGGCGTCACCATAACCCCTGTTTATCAAGAACCCCACATTCTTGACCGAGAAAGCCACATAAACCTTTCAACTCCCTTTGAAGGTTTAGATGTTTTGTGTGAATCCTTGGTTGATTTTGACAACCTAAGAAGAAATGGCGTTGATCTCACTGGGGAACTTCGTCAACAAGGGTGGGAGAACTATTTTGAAAGGTTGTATGGTCCCATCTATCCTCTTCTGGTAAAGGAGTTCTGGAGACATGCTGATGCAGATGACCAATTCATTGTCTCATTTGTTCTGGGAGTGAAGATAGTTATCACAGAAGCGTCCATTGCCTCCTTGTTGAACATGGAGAAAGCTGGAGGTAAAAGGATTTACAATATTCCTCCAAGGTCAAAGAGCATCACTGAAGTCATCAACCCTACAATCTTCAAACCTAATGTTGAAGGAAACCCCTCTAAGAACAAGGAGCTTCATCAGAACCTCCGAGTTTGGCTGAAGATTATTCTGGGAACAATCCATCATCGTCCAGCCTCCAACTCTTCAGATTACATAAATGCAGATCAGAAATGCATTTTGTACTGCATCCAGAAAGGCGTGAAGATCAACCTCCCTGTTCTCCTCTTCAGATATCTGAGAGATTCAGTCAGAGAAACGAGGAATAATATGAAGCCCAGATCCTACATTCCTCTGGGAAGATTGCTCTCTGATGTCTTCATTGAGCATGGCTTGGTAGATGATCTGGAGAAGACCAGATGTATGGATGATCTGGCAATTGATGTGGGAAAGCCTCTGAATGCCAAAAACCTGAAGAGCATGGGAATCATCAAAGAGATTAGAGTCAAGCCCACTATGGATGTGTCCTGGGAATCTCTAAAAGATCAGAGGAAGATGCCTCATGGCCTGGTCAGATTCTTCAAGGATGAGCCCAGAGACGCTGTTGCCCTCTATCTTCATCGTATGCTGGAAGAAGGTGTTGATGTTTCTGATTTCCGCCTTGAAGACTGTCTGGACTCTGTAGAAGATCTTGTCAGATACAAGAGAGGTGTCTCTGAGAAACAGATAGCTGCTGAGGCAAGGAGAGCAAAGAAAGCCAGACTTGGAGAAACTTCTGGCAGCAAAACTTCAGCACCTCTGAATGTCTCTTCTGGTAAGTCTATTCCTCCTGTCTCCTCTGAATCTATAATGGCTTCCTCTAACCCTTTCTCCTCTCAACCAATTTTTACTACCTCTGAAATCCCACCCTCAATCACCAGAACCTCCCAACCAACACCAGTTCTAAACATAGCTAGAACTTTCATTCCTCCCTCTCAACCTATACAAACCCACCAAAGCACTTCTTCTTCCTCATCCTCTGAATATGAATCACCCCCTTACCTTTCCCCTTCTTCTGACCAAGAGTTATCTGATCAAGAGTCCTCTGACCAAGAACACTCTGACCCTAACTCCCCAACAATAGCTGAAATTTATGCTAAAAATTTTGCTCCACAACCCACAAGACAATCTGAAGTAACCTCACCCCTCCAAACTTCACTTCCACCACAACAAACAACAACCTTACCCTCTGAAACTCAACCATTTGATCCCTTCACCTCTAATATCACTCCACCATTTATTCCCGCTGTACCTGGACCAGACTCTGACCCATTAGACCTAAATCCACTATATGCTTCATCCCCTAGTCTTCAACCAGACGCAGATTCTGAACTTCAACCAGAAGCAGAATCTGAACCTCAACCTCTAAATCTTAGCCCTTCAAACTCTCCACCTCATTCACCTGAACCTGAACCTGAACTTACCATACCTACCCTTGAGGAGGCCATTATACAGGTTGCAGAAGCTTCAGTCCAGAAGGTCAAGTCTCTGGCTAAAAACTCTGAAGTTAGTGATGATCCTAAATCTGTTAGGACACACTGGAACAGAGTCATTAGTTGGATGACCTCTGAGTCTTATAGGCTGAAGAGTATCTCTGAACAAGTCAGAAATGGCTACATCAGAGATGCTGAGGAACGGCTCCAAGAGAGATTGGCCAGAGAAGCTGAGGCCAGAAGATTAGAGGAGGAAAGATTGGCTAAGGAAGCTGAAGAAGAAGCAAGAAGATTAGAAGAAGAAAGACTGGCAAAGGAAGCAGAACTTCTAAGGATTAAGGAAGCTGAAGCCAAGGCTCAGGCGGATGCAGAAGCCCAAGCTGCTGCTGAAGCTGAAGCTCAGCAGGCTCTGACTCAGGGGGAGTCTTCCTCTGCGATCCCTATGATTCTTCATGCTCTGAAAGAGATCAAGCAAGATCAGAAAGAAATCAAGCAAGATCAGAATGAGCTCCGTGCCAGGATGGACAAGCAAGATGCTTTGAATGAAAACATCCAGAACATGTTTGCCATGTTGCTTCAGAGACTTCCTCAACCTCCAAACCCTTAGGCACTTAGGATTTCTTCTGTTTGCTTGCCTAGTGTTTTTGCTTCTGTCTTCTTTAGCTCTGATATTCTCTTGGATCTGATGTTTTGAATGTCTTTGTGCCTTTGTGCTTCTGATTAATGAAATGTTTTTCTCTTTATTTTTTTATTTCTACCTTTTTGATTCTGACAAAAAGGGGGAGAAATCATTAAATAGCTCTGATGAAAATTGTCTAAAACCTTAAGCACTCTGCAACATTTGTAGAAATAGCTCTGATAAAAATATCTCTGATTAAATAACTCTAACATTAAATTTAAGAATTTGCAGAAAGTTTCAGAAATCTTATTACTTGAAAAGCTCTGGTAAGAACTTCTGAACTCCCTAGCACTAACTCAGGGGGAGCTTCTGTCTATCTGATCTTATTTTATTCATGTTTCATCTGCTATTTTAAGTTGTTTTGTCATCATCAAAAAGGGGGAGATTGTAAGAACAAAAATTGTTCTACAACAGATTCCTTGATTTTGATGATAACAAAGGATGAAACCAAAAATGGCACCCTAACGAAAAGTTTCTAAGTGTGCAGGGTTCTAAAGAAAGAAGAAACAAATCTGATGATGTCATCAGATGCACAACAAGATCAGATACAAATTATCAAGTATCAGAAGCATCTAAAGTGGAATCTCGTTTCAAGAAGCTCTGACTCTGGACACAACTGCAAAGTATCAGAAGCATCTGAACATGAAGTAAAGTCTAATAGTTCTGATTCTGAACAAATGCTTTCTGTAAACTCTGGAAGTTATCAGCGCCATCTGAACTTTCAAGAAATAACATCAGAAGCAAGATTCTCCAGATACACGAAGACTCTAATCAGATTTGTTAATCATGATGAAGTAACGTTTAAGCCAAGTTAAAGTTCTGCAAATGGATTTCCTCAATTAGAAAGAGACGTTAATCTCCTCTTCCAAGAGAGAAGATACTACTTGTGGTAAGTAGTCACTTCTAAAAGAAAAAGTCTCCTGCAGAAGCTATTTATGGAATGGCGTAATTACATCTCATTATCCACCAGATTCAACTCTACTTCAACTCTATCTCAACTCTACTTCAACTCATATAAATAGAGATGAAATCAACATTCAGTAGGCAAGAAATCAACTAGTCAAAACTATACTGAATTATTTCACGCTTAAGAAAAATCATCTTTGTTCTTCAAAGAATTTCACTAAGCTTTTGCTTATCAAGTGAAAAATCTGTTCTTAAATTTGTAATACTTGCTTTCTTAGAAGCACTCTAGATTACATATCTTGTATCTTTTTTATTTGATTTCCTCAAGTGACTCTTTGTAGTCTGTAGACTTGAGAGGACTAAGAGATTTTCTTCTCTCTTAGGGGTTGTTTGTAATCTTTCAAGATTAGTGGATTAAGTCCTTGTTGAAGGCGAAATCACCTTGGCCGGGTGGACTGGAGTAGCTTTGTGTTATAAGCGAACCAGTATAAAATCATTGTGTGATTTTCATTTTGGAAAAGCGCTTATTTTTCAAACAATTCAAACCCCCCTTTCTTGTTTTTCTCACCTTCAGACATGACGCCCAATAGAGACCAGCTAAGGTCGATGTCTCAAAAGGATAAAGAGACATTCAAAGAGTATGCCCAGAGGTGGAGAGAGCTTCCTGCTCAAATCAATCCTCTGTTGGAAGAAAAAGAGATGACCAAGATTTTCCTTAAGACCCTGAGTTTGTTTTATTACGAACGCATGATTGCCAGTATCCCCAGTGACTTTACCGAAATGGTAAATATGGGGATGAGATTAGAAGAGGGTGTCCGTGAGGGACGTTTGTCTAAGGAAGAGGTATCTTCAAGCAAGAAGTATGGTAACAGTTTCGCTAGGAAAAAGGAAGGTGAAACCAATGCTGTCAGCAGGGAGGCAGAGGAGGCCTCATGTCAGAAGAAATATGCAACCACGTCAGCATCATCATCAAGTATCATCCATTATTCCAGTATTTTCCAATAATCAATCTACTCCAGTTCAACAACAACAACGTCAACAATAACTGCAACAAAGAACAAACAACTACAACAACAACACCAATAATCAACAACAACAGAACTTTGAGAGGAAGAAGGTCTCTTTTGACCCTATTCCTATGTCATATGATTAGTTATATCCATCTTTGGTTCTCAAGAACCTTCTTCAACCGAGAAATCTGCCACAAATTCCAGAACCACTTCCATGGTGGTATAAGCCAGAACTCCGTTGTACCTTTCATCAAGGGGCTCCGGGTCATGATATCGAGAATTGTTACCCGTTGAAATACAAGGTCCAGAAGCTAGTAAAGAGTAGGATGGTGTCCTTTGAGGACCATGCGCCGAATGTAAAAGCTAATCCATTGCTTGCTCATGGTAGTGCCTCTGTTAATATGGTAGATTGCTATCTGGGAAGTTTTCGAGTGTTTGATGTGCGACGTATTCGTCGATCTTTGGTAGAAATGCACAAGACCCTATGTACGATTAGTGATTGTGAACACGACCACGACAGTTATACAATCTGTAGTATGAACCCCTGTGGGTGTTAGGTTGTCAAGAGAGATTCCAGAAGTTGATGGATGAGAATGTAATCCAGATTCAACAGTCAAGGGATATAGATGATGTCAACGTAATAGTGCCAGTCTTTAAGACCCCTAAGCGGGTGGTAATCTAGTTCGATAGCAGCAGCAGTAATAGCGTCAACAGATCGGTATCGCCGTTAGTGATACGACTAGCGGGCCCGGTCTCGTATGCATCCGTTAGAGCTATTCCCTATCAGTATAATGCAACAATGGTGGAGAATGGTCAAGAGGTCCCGTTGCCTACGAATAATTTTGTTGTGAACATTGCCGATATAGCAAAGGTGACCCGTAGCAGCCGTGTGTTTGGTCCTGTTTTCCCGAGGGATGTAGAGGATGTTGGTAAGAAGGTTGAAGCGCCTGCAACAAATCCGGTTAGTGCTCCAAAATGTAAACCTGGTGAATCCAATAAATTTTAAGCCTAATGATGATGATGAGGTGCTTCGTTTGATTAAGAAAAGTGAATTTAATGTGGTGGAGCAGCTGCTTCAGACTCCTTCCAAGATTTAAGTGTTGTCTCTGCTCATGAATTCTGAAGCGCAAAGAGAAGCATTGCAAAGGGTATTGGAGCAATCCTATGTTAAGCATGGTATGACCATGGATCAATTTGACCACATTGTGGCTATTACTTCCTACAATAATCTGAGCTTCTGTGATGAAGAACTCCCCGAGAAGGGTAGGAATCACAATCTGGCATTGCAAATTTCAATGAATTGTAAGGAGGACGCTTTGTCCAATGTGTTGGTTGATACCGGTTCTTCTTTGAATGTACTCCCTAAATCAATACTCTCAAGATTATCCTACCAAGGAGCTTCGACGAGATACAGTGGTGTGATCGTCAAAGCTTTTGATGGTTCTCGCAAGACTGTTATTGGTGAGGAGGACCTTCTAGTGAAGATAGGTCCGAGTTATTTCCAAATTACTTTCTAGGTAATGGATATCCACCCAACCTATAGCTGCTTGCTAGGAAGGCCACGGATACATGAGGCAGGAGCTGTGAAGTCCACTCTGCATCAGAAATTGAAATTTGTGAAGAATGGTAAGCTCGTCATTATGGGCGGGGAGAAATCTCTGTTGATAAGTCACCTGTCATCTTTTTCATATGTTGAAGCTGAGGATGAGATTGAAACTCTGTTCCAAGCTCTATCTATTACTGAAGAGAAGAAAGTTGGGGCACCTATGTCCTCTTTTAAAGTCGCTTAAAGGATTGTTGAAGATGGTAGTTATGACCAGTGGGACCGGATGGTAGAGGTCTCTGAGAACAAGAATCGTGCTGGTTTGGGATTTCAGCAAGGGTCATCTACAGTTAAAGTTGAAGATGTGCAACCTAGTTTCTGTAGCGAAGGGTTCATCCATGGTAATGAATAACACTCAGCTGCAGTGATTGAGGATGATGAAGATGAAGATTGCACCAATTTCGTGACGCATGGAAAAGCTTGCAATAATTGGATCGCTGTCGATGTTCCTGTTATTGTTCGTCGCTCTAAGTAATTGTTTTATTATTTTGAAAATCCTTCTCCTATGCCTAAGGGAGAAGTGAACATTGTCAGACATCTTTCAATTTGATCATTAATAAAATACAATTCTATTCATCCACATCTATGATGTTTTATTTTTACTTTTTGCTTTTATGAAAATGGTAATCACAAAAACATAAATAAATAAATAATAATTATCCATTTGCATAATATTTGGTCATAATTCACTTCTCTAAAATTAAAATATCAAATCATTATGCAGGTTGGTTTCTAAACCCATTGAATACAATAATCCTACTCCTTCTCCAAACTTTGAATTCCCTGTGTTTGAGGCTGAGGAAGAAAATGATGAAGAAGTGTCTGATGAATTGTCTCGTCTACTTGAGCACGAGAAAAAAGCCATTCATTCGTCGAAGAGAAGATTGAGTTAGTCAACTTGGGTTCCGAAGATGATGTGAAGGAAGTAAAGATTGGGTCTCAACTGTGTCTAGAGGTTAAGAAGGGGTTGATTGATCTTCTTCGAGAGTATTCAAATGTGTTTTCCTGGTCCTATCAAGACATGCCTGGTTGGGATTCAGAGATTGTGGAACATAGATTGCCACTGAAGCCAGAATGCCCGCCAGTCAAGCAGAAGTTGAGGAGGACTCATCTCGATATGGCAGTAAAAATCAAAGAAGAAATGCAGAAGAAGATCGACGCTGGTTTCCTTGTTACTGCTGAGTATCCGCAGTGGGTGGCCAACATTGTGCCTGTTCCGAAGAAGGATGGAAAAGTCCGTATGTGCGTCGATTATAGAGATTTCAACAGAGCTAGTCGAAAAGATGATTTCCCTCTTCCACACATTGACATGTTGGTAGACAATACAGCTAAATTGAAATTCTTTTCATTTATGAACGGATTTTCCAGTTATAATCAGATTAAAATGGCACCCGAGGATATGGAGAAGACCACATTCATTACACCCTGGGGAACATTCTATTATAGAGTGATTCCTTTCGGTCTAAAGAATGCTGGTACAACTTACCAGAGAGCAATGACCACTCTTTTTCATGATATGAGGCATAAAGAGATCAAAGTCTATGTTTATGACATGATTGCTAAATCTAGTGATGAAGAAGAACATGTTGAGCATTTGTTGAAGTTATTCCAGCGTTTGAGGAAGTATAAACTCCGCTTGAATCTCAATAAGTGTACATTTGGTGTTCATTCTGGTAAGTTGTTGGGCTTTATGGTCAGCGAGAAGGGTATTGAAGTTGATCCTTCCAAGTTCAAAGAAATACAGGAGATGCTTGCGCCCAAAACTGAGAAGCAAGTCAGAGGTTTTCTCGGCCGCTTGAACTATATCTTAAGATTCATTTCACACATGATTTCCACATGTGCGTCTATATTCAAGCTTCTTCAGAAAGACCAGTCTTGTGATTGGACCAAAGACTTCCAGAAAGCTTTTGACAGTATCAAAGAGTATCTTCTTGAGCCTCCGATTCTGTCTCCACCTATTGAAGGAAGACCATTGATCATGTATTTGACTGTGCTTGAAGAGAGTATGGGTTATGTTCTAGGTCAGCAAGACGAAACTGGAAAGAAAGAATACGCTATTAACTACCTGAGTAAGAAATTCACCGACTGTGAGACTCGGTATTCTATGCTTGAGAAGACTTGTTGCGCATTGGCTTGGGCTTCTAAGCGTCTGCGTCAATATATGTTGAATCATACCACTTGGTTGATATCCAAAATGGATCCAATCAAGTATATTTTTGAGAAACCTGCTTTAACTGGGAGGATTGTCCGTTGGCAGATGTTGTTATCAAAGTATGATACTGAATACCGATCTCAGAAAGCAATCAAAGGTAGTGTCTTGGATGGCCATTTGGCTCACCAACCAATTGAAGATTATCAGTCAGTATAGTATGATTTCCCTGATGAAGAGATATTGTACTTGAAGATGAAGGATTATGATGAACCATTGCTTGAAGAAGGGCCAGAACTTGGTTCCCGTTGAGGCATGGTATTTGATGGAGCTGTTAATCAGTATGGTAATGGCATTGGGGCAGTGATTATTACTCCTCAAGTCACTCATTTTCCGTTTACAGCTAGATTGACTTTCAAGTGTACAAATAACATGGCTAAGTATGAAGCTTGCATTGTGGGGGCTTGAAGAGGCCATTGATCTTAAAATCAAATATATTGACGTCTATGGGGATTCAGCTTTGGTTGTGAATCAGATCAAAGGTGAATATGATACGAATCAACCCGGTTTGATACCCTATAGAGACTATGCGGGAAGGATTTCAACTTTCTTTACAAAGCTTGAATTTCATCATATCCCTCGAGATGAAAACCGGATGGAAGATGCTTTGGAAACATTGGCTTCAATGATTGTGGTGAAGTATTGGAATGAAGTTCCCAATTTGACTATGATACGTCTTGATAGGCCAGCTCATGTGTTTGTTGTTGAAGAGATTAAGGATGAGAAGCCGTGGTATTTTGATATCAAGTGTTTTCTCTAAAGTCATATTTACCCGTCTGGGGTATCTTTGAGAGATAAGAAGACTTTGAGGAGATTACCTGGCAACTTCTACCTGAGTGGTGATGTGCTGTATAAATGAAACTTCTATATGGTTCTGCTCAGATGTGTGGATAGACACGAAGCAAACCTGTTGATAACTGAAGTCCATGAAGGATCCTTTGGTACTCATTCCAATGGACATGCTATGGCTAAGATGATGTTGAGAACAAGTTACTATTGGCTGACAATGGAATCTGACTGTTGCAGGTTTGTGAAGAAATGCCATAAGTGTCAAATCTATGCAGATAAGATTCATGTTCCTCCGACACTATTGAACATCATTTCCTCTACATGGCCCTTATCCATGTGGGGAATTGATATGATTGGCATGATTGAGCCCAAAGCTTTGAACGGACATCGTTTCGTTCTAGTGGCTATTGACTACTTCACAAAGTGGGTTAAAGTGGCATCATATGCAAATGTAACCAAGCAAGTTATTGTAAGGTTTACAAGAATAAGATTATATGTCGGTATGGTGTGCCAAGTAAGATCATTACTAATAATGGATCTAACTTGAATAATAATATGGTGGAATTTCTTTGCAAAGACTTCAAGATTACACACCATAATTCTTCTCCCTACAAACCTAAGATGAATAGGGTTGTTGAAGCTGCAAACAAGAACATTAAAAAGATCATTCAGAAGATGGTTGTGACCTACAAATATTGGCATGAGATGCTCCCATTTTCTTTGCATGGGTGCCGAACATCCATCCGCCCTTCAACAAGGGCAACCCCTTTCTCACTTATTTATGCTATGGAAGTTGTGCTCCCCGTAGAGGTTGAGATCCCATCATTGTGTGTGCTGATGGAAGCCAAGTTGACTAAAGCTGAATGGTGTCAGACCAGGTATGACCAACTGAATTTGATTGAAGAGAAGAGGTTGACTGCCATGTGTCATGGTCAGTTATATCAGTAGAGAATGAAGAAAGCTTTTGATAAGAAGGTAAAACCTCGTGTGTTCAGAGAAGGTGACCTTGTGCTCAAGAAGATTCTATCTTTCAAACCAGATTCTAGGGGCAAATGGACTCCTAATTATGAAGGCACATATGTTGTTAATAGAGCCTTTTCAGGCGGTGCTTTGATTCTTACAACTACGGATGGTGAAGAGTTCACTCGTCCTGTGAATGCCGATGTAGTCAAGAAATACTTCGCCTAAAAAGAAAAGAACAACTCGCTAAGTTGAAAACCCAAAAGGGCGTCTTAGGTAAAAAATGAGCGTCTTGGTGGATTGAAAACCCGAAAGGGCGATCCAGGCAAAAGTTAGAGACATAAAACAGAAAGAATTATCCCGATAAATTGAGTACCCCGCATTGGGGTAATTTATGCAAAATTTAGGGATTATGGCAAGTAACTGCAAGATGCTGATCTTCAGTCTTGAAGACTTTCTAGAGCACAATCTTTGGTTCTGATTCATCTTCAGCCAAAGCCAAGAGCACAATGGATATTAAAGACGGTAAAAGGATTAGTGATCATTGTATTCAATGTAGCCCTTTTCCATGTAATTACAATTTTTCAACTTTTGTAAAGATCTAAGGAGTCTTTTCATATACAGACTACCATCCTATTAAATAAAGTTGAGCTTTTTATCCAATTGTTTCTACTCTTATTTATTCAGCTAAATGGAATTAAATTTTATTGTGATCATTTTGAAATTAAAGTTTTAAAATAAAAAGAATCATGTTCGCTTAAAATAATAAAAGTAATTACTTTTTAAAGAGTAATCAATTAAGGAATATCCACAGCGGTTTGAGAACAGGTAAGCCCGAAATGCGAAGCATTATTGGTTTTATCCCCAAGTAGTTGGTGTGATATCTGTTTCTTCCCCAACAACTTTTCAATCTCCAGCCGAGTTTTTTTTGTTTCCCCAACTGAATTTGTAATTGCCTCCCTCGAGTTGTAGGCGCATTATCGCAACAGGTTGCATAGATTCAGCAAATTTGGTTTCCCCTCAAGTCTCCAGCGGAGTTGTCCCCGATCCATGATAGCCCTGATTCTTGAGCAGTATTTTCGATCCTCTGCAAGATTGTCTCCCATTTGATATGGTGTTGACCTAAAATTCTCCGCAGAGTTGATGGTGCAGATTTTCGGCAAATCTTTTCCTTTTCCCCCAGCCAGGGTTGAGCCTTTGAGGTGGACGATTCCTGTTCATTCCTTTGCAACACTTTCTCTCTAGCAAATGCTTCCCTCCTATGAGGATTGTATGAGTATTGTATTGGTGATGCAGACTAGTGACATTTGTATCCTTTGTGATTGTTTTGTCAGCATAATCATATATACATATACATTCATAGATTTCATTATTGCACTGGTAGCACACTTTTTGATTCATTGTTTCTCTGATCCTCTGCTACGGTGGTATCCTTTCCCCACATGAAGATTTGGTATGTCTGTCCTCTCTCAATTGTAGAGTGTCAACCCCTTAAGCAGAAAGAATTCAACCTTTCTCATTCCCCACTAAGTTATTTCCTCGTGGATGATCATTATTTTATCTTCCTCCCTAGTTGATTATCAGGATGGAATCACTCCCTTGAGTTATATCCTCATAGGGTTAAGTTTTTGATTGACCGTTTCTTTCTAGATCTTACCTAGATAGATGCTTTTGGTCCCCTGAGAGTCTATTGCCCGGTAACTGGTAACATTCTTCTCAATTTGCGAATATTTCACTTTTTGCCCAATACCCGGCAAAAGTAACCTTTTTCTCCCCAGCGGATTCGTTTTCACGTCTCCCAGGAAGTTTATCCTTGATATGTTCATCTTAATCGATGACGGATACTCTTTCCCTTTTGAGTTTATCCTTGATATGTTCATCTTAACCGATGACGAATATTCTCGTTTTGGTATTCTACCCAGTAAAAAGGTAGTTGTAATCCCTATTTTTGTTCCCCATAAGGTTAATCCTTGATATGTTCATCCTAACTGGGGACGAATTTCCTCTTCTTTGTAGTTTTCTACTCAGTAACTGGTAGTTGTAAATCCTTCTTCCCCTTTGTGGAGTCTATCCTTGATATCTTCATCTTAATCGATGACGGATATTCTCTTTTTGGTATTTTATCCAGTAACTGATAGATGTAATTCATATTTCTCCCCTCGGAGTCTATCCTTGATATGTTCATCTTAACCGATGACGAATATTCTCTTTTCGATATTCTATCCAGTAGCCGATAGATATAATTCCTACTTTTTCAGACAGTTTATCCTTGATATGTTTACCCTAACCGGTAACGGATATTCTTCCTAATATCCCCAGGTGAGTCTATCCTTGATATGTTATCTTAACTGATGACAGATATTCTTCCCTTTGAGTCTATCCTTGATATGTTCATCTTAACCGATGACAGGTATTCTTCCCTTTGAGTTTATCCTTGATATGTTCACTTTAACCAGTGACGGATATTCTCTTTCTTTGTGGTCTTCTGCCCAGTAACTGGTAGTTATAAATCCTATTTGGTTCTTTCCTCAGCAGATCATCCTTGATATGTTTACCCTAACCAGTAACTGATGTCTTCTCTGACAGATTATGTTATCTCCTTACCCAGTAACTGGTAGTGGATAATATACTTCTGTTACTCCTATGTTGAAGATCATTTCTTCCCCAGTTTAGTTTGAGTGTGTATTTCCCAGTGAGATCGTCGTTTCCTATTTGGTTCGAGTATTTCAGCTTTGTTCTGATATACCCATTTCCCCTGCAGATGTTCCTTTTATTCCCCGACTGAGTTTTTCGATTGATTTATTTTCGTGGAATCCCTCGAGTCCCCCAGCAGTTTTAAAGTCGTAGCCTGGCCTACAACGACCTTTTTATCCCCCAGAGTCTCTGTCTCCTCAGTGAATTTTCCTTAAGGAATGCATTATACTCCTGCGGACTTTCGGTCTCTCCGGATTCTTTTCCTTTGTGGCAACATTTTCCCCAGAAAGATTATTTTAAAATTCATATCATATGCATCATGAGGTCTCTTAGGGACCAAAATTTGTTTCTATATGTGGTTATTTAAGTCCCTTCTACTGAGTCGATACGAAGATTTTAACCTTCATCTCCTCGGTTAGAACGTCCTTAAATAAGGGCAGCTGTAAGACCCCAATTTTGACCCTAAGATCCCTCATGCTATTCTCATCATATGCATTAGCATTGGGATCACACCTTGGCATCCTCCTTATCCCTCATTCATTGGGTTTGCATTGGGAGAGATCACCAAGCACTTTTGATTGTATCATACTTCATTTTTTTTATTTACTAACCAAATACCAAAAATATGTCAATGTATAGTTTAACTCTTTTGTAGGTAGTGGGTATGCTCACCTTTGATCTATCAAGCTCATATCTAGGGTTCAAGACCCTCAATGCAAGGAGCTCAATAAATAAATGGTTTACTATGGATCTAAGTATCATATATGGATCCCCGTGATCTTCACATGTTATTTTGATCAAGAAATCATCAAGAGTTTGAAGCTTGTTTGCCTTGGAAGCCCTAATTCATTTGGATATCTTGTGTGACTTCTTCAATAAGTTTCTTCACCAATTGGTCAAATATTTCAAGGGATACTTCACATTACATCATCTTATGCATGTATTATCCTCAATGAGTCCCAAAAGTCAAGAGAACATCAAGCTAGCAAGTTGGTTCATGGTGGTTGACTAGAGGAATTTAACTGGTCAAAACTGGGGTTCCCTAGACCCTATCTCCTACAATTTTTATCATATGAAAATGATTCCAAGAGAAACGTTACTCTAAATGACATTCCAAACAACTTTAGTTTTTAAGTTAAGAGCTATTTTTTCTTGGAAAGTCATTTTTTATGGTGAAAGATTATAGGTCATTTTGTCTAAACCCTAGTTTGAATGTTAACTTCCCAAGACCATAACTTGATCAATTTTTATGATATCAAAGCCATTCAAATTTCATGATTAAATTCCAGATATCTACTTCAACTTTTATGTTTGTAGGAAGTACAAATTAAACTTGCAAATGCATGTTCCAAGAGGAAACATTATAGGTCATTTTGGGCCAATACCATTGAACAAGTGATTTTCCTCAACTTCTAAAATGCATAACTCCTTCATCCCAAATACAAATGACGTCAAATTCGTGACCAAATTGAAGGTATTTTAAATAGCTACAACTTTTATGAAGGAACTTTTCTCATTTGAAGTCCATAGAATAAGTTATTCAAGGTGGAAGAAGTGAACATATGGCTTGGTACTTAGAATGTTTTTTGATATGTTTGATTTTCCAAAATTCCACCTCAAATTTCATCATGATCCAAGCTTCAAATGAAAACGTGTTCCACATGAAACTTGTTCCTCTTTATCTAACCTTTCCAGAAAGTCCAAAATCATCTCATTTGCTCAAAGGATTAATAACTTGCGCATGGGTTAAAGTTGAAGGACCATTTGGATAATTTCAAGTTCCACTTTTCATTCACAAATACATGGCTTGACAACATGATTTCAGCATGGCTTACACTCAATTTCGGACCTAAGTGCATTACTTGATGGACCTATCACACGCCCATGCAAGCATGCAAGAGAGATTTTCAAGTTTTGCCAAAAATGGAAGTGTGCAAATATCAGTCCCATTGGCCTATAAATATAAGCTCTATTGCTCAGAAATGGGGACCTGGCGCACAAGCTTTGATTCAGCAACCCTAAGCCCTCACCATTAAAGGATAAGCTTGAAGATTTTCTTTCAAAATCGAGTTTCAAATCTCCAACTGTTTTGAGATTGAAACTCCAAGAGTCCATCCCTTTCCTTGATCCATTTCTATTCCATCAAGCATCTGAAGCAAGGCCAAGCATAATTGAGAGCAAAATCGTGCCAATCTGAAGCTCCATTGAAACTGATTTTCCAGATATTTCCACGCTTTGATTCTCTCTTATTTCTCCATTATTTTTGTTTATTTTTGGTTGTCTGAAGTCCTATCAATGTAGGCAACAAGATTGAGTTGCTTAGAGGTCAAATCGAAGCAACTCAAATCATGATCCTCAAAATTCAACTCCCTGTATCTTCCTATATACTTGGAGTTAGACAAAATTAAGGTCAAATTCAAGATCCTGAACATTTTTTCTTTAAATCTATGTCTTTATTTTTCATTTTGGTGATGGTTGAAGGTGGACCAGTCCGGTGAGGTCCACCGGAGAAGAAGACCGGAGCTCTGGCTTTGGCGATGTGTTGGCAAGTCTCTAAACCATATGATCCATTCAAAATGTTTTAATCCTGGGCGTTGGTTGTGATTACCACGTATGATGCGCAGTTGACTAGAGATCACATGGAACATGCACTTTGGACCATTTGATCTGCCACCTCAATTAATGAGGGAGATCAGATGGTCCATAGTTTTTTTGATTTTTTGATTTTGATTTTAATATTGATCCAAAAGATATGGGACTTTCACCAAAAAATTTCAAATATTTTTCACTTTCATTTTTTGAATTAAAACTATTTTTTGGATCAACATTAATATTTTTCATGATTTAATTGTTTTTGTGCATATTTTTAATTGTTTAAAAATAGTTTTGACTTTCCAAAAATAATGAAATTTTTTCTCCAAGTTCCTTTGACCTTGTTTCACCTATGATAAATCTCTTGGCCATTTATTTGGTGTTTTGAAGAGGTTTTAGGTTTTTGATCAAACATATTTTGATTTAATCCATTTTTAATTGATTTTTAATTGTTTAATTGTGAATAAATTGTGTTGAGCTCTTTTTATTAACTTGTGAAGTTTGACTATTGTGTTTAGGCCTTAGTCAAGGTTGATTTGACTTTGTTGGATTAAAATCATTGGATTTAGGGAATTGATGAAATGTATATTTCATCTCCCAAAATGAATGAATGATTTTAATTTGATAATGTTCCTCCCATGACCAATTTGTGTTTGTCTCATTTCCCCTCCCTCTTCATCTTCAATCCCATTCTATCACATCCATTCCATTGACCAATGATATCTCTATATCCTAAGGCTTGTTGGTTCATAAACCAACATAAGTATGAATGAGATTAGGTCCATCCTTTTGCCATTTTCTTTTTAAGTGTGGCATGTTTTAGGAGTATGGTTCATGATACCATATCTCTAACATGCATTAACACTAAAATTTCTATTGCCCGACCTTAGATAGTTGTGACTTCTACATAAGTCCAATTACGATTGCTTAACATAGCGCTAAATTTTGACCCAAAAGCATAGCATTCTAGTAAGTGAGATTGTAAGTCTCCCCTCTTTCATGGTATTGTGTGGAAACTTGACATTTTTTCCTTCCTTTGGAAGATGTCTTGGTTCAAGGATCCATGCTTGTGAATAGAGGGTTGAGTGTTCTCCAAAGAATGACTTAAACAATTGAAAAGCAAAAACAATACTAAAATTTAATCAACTAACATTTGACTAACTTTTAATTTCAAGTCATTTACCTTATGCACTTTAAATTCAATCCCTTTTATCATTTGCCATTATTCATATCATTTAACTTGTTTATTTTAATGCCATTTTTACTTTGCTCACTTGAGCCATGAATTGTGAAGATATTGTGATTGTATATACTTGTTTGTGTATTTTGTTTGTGTTTGTGGTCTTAGGACCTTAATGTACATAAGAAACAACAAAAATCCTAAAAAATGTTTGTGTGGACTGTTGGATTTGATCTGAGACTTGGACTTAGAATTAGGCAACACTCCCTATGAAAAAGGACTTGGCCAATGCCAACTTTTCTGAAGCCAAGTCATTGTGAATTGAACTTTCATCTGGTGCAAGTATTAAGATCCCTTTTGAGTTCATCTGCTACATGGTCTTGATGCAAATGTTATTTTGAACTTGTGTTTAATGCCTATTTCTAAGCCATTCAAGGAGTATGTCATATGATGCATGGGAGATTATGAAGAATACTATGGAGTTGCTAACTTGGATGTGGCTATATTTATTTGATGCCTTGCTCTTCATCTTGCTATTTGCATAATGATATTGCTTGATTCCAAAGTCCAAAGGAAAAATGGGTTTCTATATGAAACTCTTGTCTATTGGATTGTATCCCACTGCTTAGATCTTTCAACTCTTAACTTTTAAATTTTTGCTTCGGATTAGTTTCTTCATCTCCTCCCACTTCTTAAATTTCAAATCTCTCCCCTCTTTCAAAATCTTCTTTGCTTGTGATTTTTAAACTCAGACGTTATTGCAAATTAAAAAGTTTGGCCTTACGCCATTGCATTTTTTAAACTTCTTTTTCTTAACCAAACTTGTAAATGAACTTAACCATATTTGACTCAAAATTTCAAAAGACAACATGAACTAACACTCATTCAAACTTTTTAGGCCTTTTGTGCCTCTTTTAAACTTAATTTTTTGTTAAAAGCAATTCACTCACTTTAAAATTGATACCACGAACTATGAGGTTTTGATCCCTCATTCTATGTTGGTACGTAGGAACAAGTCTGAAGGTCTTGTCAAACACAAAAATATAATCAATGAATTTTTTTCTCATCCCACACTCTATTTTTTCTCAAACATCTTTTATACCAAAAACACATAAACACATAAAAAAGGGCCCCCTAGGAGTACCTATGACACTTTGGGTGCTAACACCTTCCCTCTGTGTAACCAACCCCCTTACCTGTAATCTCTAGCATTTTATTAGTTTTGATTTGAAAACTTCTTATCTCTGGGTTTTGTTCGTACTTTTCCCTTTTCCTTTGGAAACAACAAAAGCGTGGTGGCAACTCTGGTTTAATTGACGTTAAGTTTACCCATAGCTTAATGGTCATGAATTTACCGTTACACCTGTAATTCATAATAAAACA
This sequence comes from Lathyrus oleraceus, assembly GCF_024323335.1. NCBI lineage: Eukaryota > Viridiplantae > Streptophyta > Magnoliopsida > Fabales > Fabaceae > Lathyrus > Lathyrus oleraceus. The sequence continues at coordinate 102,811,479 of NC_066585.1, forward strand.
TAAACTAAAGTATAAACATGACAAATGAAAGGAAATTGAACAAAATGCGGTAAAATTCTAAAGGAAAACTACTAGAAAGAGCTATGCAAAGACCACTCATCATAGGCCATCCCTACATACTCAATGATGAGTATGATGGTGCCTAAGAGCTACATCAAGGAGCTCTAGAAAACCCAGATAAAACTCATATGGGGAGATAAGGAAGATAAAAAGCACATTCATAGAGTCAACTTGAACATAATTACTATGCCTAAAGTTGTTGGAGGGTTTGGTCTAAGAAAGTTGATAGACATGAATAAAGCTTGTATGACTAAACTTAGTTGGCTCGTGAGTAAAGGAGGAACTGAGCTCTGGTGCAATGTGCTGCAAGTAAAGTACAAAATATATGAATCATGTTTAGGGATTGGAGAGGAAAAAGAGTGCAATTTAGGCTTATAGAAAAATAGTTAAGATATGGCCTTTGATTGAAAAAGTATCAGTTTGGTCCATAAGCAATAGTGAAACAACATACACCTTAAATGACTTCCGAATTGAGGCTAGAACCCTGCTTGGGAATCAACTGATCAATAATTCAGATATGTAAAAGCATTTCTTTGTGGCTGATTTAGGTGATGGCGAAGGAGATTGAGACTGGTTAAAGATTCGAACCGTATTCCCTCAGGATATTATGAAAAAAAATTCAATCATCCTTCCTTCGAGGAAAGACTCAGGTGAAGATGTCCGCATGTGGGGAGGCTCAACAGATCGCAAGTTATCAACTGCTACAACTTATGAATCATTTATTCATATTGATGACCAAGACATCATGTTGAAGAATCCCTGAAGAATCCAAGTTCCTGAATGAATCAGAACCTTCCTTTGGCAAATTCTTAGGAACATATTGAAAATGAATCAGTTTTTGGCTCATAGACATTTAAGTGTTATGAACTCTAATGATTTTTAAATATATAATTCTTTATGTCGAAGTCGGAATAGTATGTTTGTATTCGACGAGTGTCAAAATTAGTTTATGTCGAACATAGTATGTATTTTCTATATTTGACAAAACGTAAAATATTGTCTATCTAAGCATGTAGTTGTTGAAGGAGTCTACAGAGTCGAAATAGTGAACTTAGCTTAGTTTTAGTTGAGTTATTTATTTTGTGATTATTTGGAGTGCAAGTAATCTCATTTATAAATAGAGAGGAACTCTATTTCATTTGTAATACAATAGTTTCTTGCATTGTGTAGTTTCAGAAATCACATTTGTGATTAACACACATTGTATCAAACAATTTGAGTGCAAATTGCATAAAAATATACATTCATCTGCTTCCTTCAGAATTTTCATTTTCTATCACTTTCAATTGTATATTTTCTTCTTTCATTCTCTGTGTAGTGTAGAATCATATTGAAACCAAGGTGTGGTTGTTTCACCTGAGTAAATGGTGAAGAACAATAGGTGTGATCAATAAGAAAGATTAATTCTTATTCATCAAGATTGATTCGGTTAACTTCAAGATTAGTGTTTTCCTAAGATCTAGTATTTAGAGCACTGGTTGTGTGATCTTTGGGACACATTGAATCATGATGAATCATCCAAACAGGAAATTTTTGGCGAATCTCCTCATCTTGAATGGTAAGAACTATGAAAATTGGTGTAAGCAGATGAAGGTTATTTTTTGTTATTAAGATCTTTAGGATCTTGTGAAGAATGGAGTAACACCAATTGGAGAAAATGTCACGGGTAAACAAAAGGTTGCACACAAAGATTTGAAGAAGAAATATTACAAGGCTCTCTTTTTAATCCATCAATGTGTTGATCAAGACAACTTTGAGAAAGTTGGTGATATAGATTGAGAAATGGAAGCATGGGATATCCTGGAAAAAATGTTTTGAGGTGCTGAGAAAGTGAAAGAGGTGAAGTTACAAACTCACAAAAGAATGTATGAATTGCTTTAGATGGAAGACAATTAAAGTGTGACCGATTTCTTCACCAAAGTGACAAAACTGGTGAATCAAATCAAAACATGTGGAGAAGTGTTGACATAAAAATCTGTAATGTCAATGATTTTGAGGTAGTTACATCCAAAGTTAGATCATGTTGTAGTAACCATAGAAGAATCGAAGGATTTGTCAAGTTGACAAAAGAAGAGTTTCAAGGGACTCTTGAATCTCACAAACAAAGAATGGCTGAAAGAACTGTAAGCAAGTCAAAGACTGGCGTAGCTTTGCAAGCTCAGTCGTGTAAGAAAGACAAAGGAATATGGAATGGAAACAAGGAAAAAGAAGTTACAATAATTTGACTGGTAGAGGAAACCATCAAGAGGGTACTTCATCAAATCAAAGACTATCTTCTAACGAAGGAAATCACAGAGGTGGTGGTGCAAGTAGAGGAAGAGGCGATGGAAGAAAACTTGATAAATGTCATATTCAGTTCTACAATTGTTAAAAGTATAGCCATTATGTGAGTCAATATCGAGGAGGAAAGAAAGATCAAGAAAGTGATGCAAAGCTTGCAGAAGAAGAAGTGATGCTAATGGTCACAAAAAAAGGAGAAATATTTAAAGATCAATGGTATCTTGACTCAGGTTGTTTGTCGAACCTAACTGGAAGAAAATGTTGGTTTATCAACATTAGTCCCTTGTCTAAGAACAAGGTACAATTTTCCAATGATAACACACCATCTGCTGAAGGTATTGGTGATGTTCTGATCATGATAAAGGATGGTAAATAATTAGTAATTTCCAATGTGTTGTACATACCTGACATGAAGAGTAATCTGCTAACTATAGGTCAACTAATCAAAAGGAATTACATAGTATTGATCAAAGATAATTAGATTGATCAACTTGAGAAACATGTTAATCTTAAAGGATCTTATGTCTCAGAATAGAACCTTCAGGACTAAACGTGATGTGTTGGAACACAAGTGTCTGGTAAGTTCAGCTAGCAAAGATGAATGGTTATGGAATTACAGACTTGGTCACTTGAATTTTAATGACATCAGTAATCTAAAGAAGAAGAATATGGTTGCAAGCCTACCAGAAATCCATATTCCATAAGAAGTATGTGAAGGGTGTGTTCAAGCAAAGCAACACAAGAATAGCTTCAGCAAGGATGCAAGAAGCAAGTCAAAATCCACTCTCGAGATAATATACTCAAATGTGTGTGGTCCTCTCCATGTAGATTCACTTAGAGGTAACAAGTACTTAGTTACATTTATTGATGATTACAATAGAAAGATGTGGACCTACTTAATCTAGAAGAAAAGTGATATGATTGATGTTTTCACCAAGTTCAAAGTAATGGTCGAAAGACATAGTGGTCATAAGATTAAGGTTCTGAGGACAAATGGAGGTGGAGAGTACGTGTCAAAAGATTTTGACACACTATGTACAAAATAAGGAATTATGCATGAGTTGGTGCCACCATACACTCCTCAACAAGATGGTAATGCTGAAAGAAATAACATAATCGTTATGAATATCATGAGAAGTATATTAAAATGTAAGCATCTCCCAAATGAGCTATAGGGTGAGGCTATGTCGACGGCAACATACATATTGAACAGATGTCCGACAAAGAGGCTTGAAGGTATCACACCAGAAGAATTTTGGCTTGATGTCACACCTAATTTAAGCCACTTGAAGGTGTTTGGAGCCATATCATATATAGATGTTCTAGATCAGCTGAGAAGAAAGCTAAATGATAAGTCGAGTCAGATGATCCTAGTGGGATATCATTCGAATGGACAATACAAATTGTTTGACCCAGTGAACAAGAAAGTCGTGATCAGGAGGGATACGATTATAGATAATCTCAAGGAGTAGAATTGGACTAAGAACATCAAGAAGGATTCAGTGAGAATCTTGTATGATCAACCAGCTAGTGAAGTTGTTAGAGATGTTCGACAAACGGCTAGAGAAGTTCGACAAGAAGTCGTCGAAGGTCAAAGCAAGCATAAGCAGACTTCAAAGAACAAGAAACATGCCTGCAAGGCTATAGGAATGTGTAATCACATCAGATGATATGATCGATGATCAAGGTGAGTTACTACACTATGCATTCTATGCAGATACTTAGTAAATCAATGTTGTTGAAGCCTTGAAAGACTCAAGGTGGATGAAAGTTATGATGGTTAAGATAAAATCCATATAAGACAGTGACGCCTGATCACTAGTAGAATTTACAAAAGGGAAGAAGACAATTGATGTGAAGTGGGTATACAAAGTTAAGCTAAATCCACAAGGTAAAGTAGTTCGACACAAGGAAAGACTTATAGCAAAAGGGTTTCTTCAAAAAGAATGAATCGACTATGATGAAGTCTTTGCACTAGTAGCTAGAATTGAAACACTCAGGTTGGTTGTTGGTCTAGCCAATATACATAACTGGTCGATATGTCAAATGGACGTGAAATGTTCATTCCTAAATGACCCTCTAGACGAAGAGGTGTATATGACACAACTAGTTGGATTTGTGAAACAGGACCAAGAAAGGAAAGTATACATGTTGCATAAAGCCTTGTATGGAATGAAATAAGCTCCAAGAGCTTAGAACAAGAAGATAGACGGTTTTATAAGAGAGAAAGTTTTTGAGAAGTTTTCAACAGAGCATGGTGTGTACGTTAAGAGAAGCAGGAATGAGCTGCTTATACATGTCTCTATGTTGATGACATGTTGATAACAAGTAGTTGCAAGAAGGAGACTAAAGACTTCAAACATGACTTAAGTAAGGAGTTTGAAATGTCAGACTTGGTAGATCTCTCATACATCCTTGGTATCGAATTCTACAAGAGTAGTAGAGTCTTGATGATGCACTAAAGAAGATATGCAGGAAAAATACTCAAGAGATTTGAGATGCAAGATTGCAACCAAACGTCGACTCCACCTGAGCCCAAATTATAACTAACAAAAAATTCAACTGAAGATGATGTCAATCCAATGCAATATAAAATACACATTGGATCACTTCGATACCTTTGTCCAGGCCGAATTTAGCTTATTGTGTAGGTATGGTCAGTAAATTCATACAAAAGCCAAAGGTATCATATCTTGCAGCCACCAAGAGGATACTAAGGTATATCAAAGGAACACTCGACTATTGTATTTTATTTCCTTCATTCAATGCAGGAAAATAATGAAAACTAGTGGGTTACACTAACTCTAGTTGGTGTGGTGATGCTGAAGATAGAAAACCGACAACAAAATATGTGTTCATGTTAGGTGGTGCGCCAGTCGCATGGAATTCGAGAAAGGAACCAGTGGTAGCTTTATCATCACGTGAGGCTGAATAATAGAAGCTTATCTATGTGTATGCCAAGCAACATGGATGATGAATCTAGTTGAAGAGATTACATGGAAGAATCATGGAGCAATGACCATGAAGATCGACAACATGTCTGCTATCAACTTGTCAAAGAATCTGATAACACACGGAAGAAGAAAACAAATAAAAATGAGTTTCCATTACCTGAGAGAACATGTAGCAAATGGAAAGTTAATCCTGGAGGATTGCAGATCATATAATCAAATTACAGATATAATGGCGAAGGATGTGCAGGTTGAATTGTTCAAGAGCTAAAGAGTAATGATAAATATAGAAAGCATAGACACAATAAATTAGGTGGTGTATTAAATATGTAATTATTTGTGTCGACGTCTAAATATTATGTTTGTATTTAACGGGTATCGAAATTAGTTGTGTCGAACAAAGTTGTATTTCTATATTTGACATAAAGTCAAATATAGCTTGTCGAAGCATGCGGTCAGATCATGTAGTTTTCGAAAGAGTCGATTGAGTCAAAATAGTTAATTTAGCTTAATTTTAGTTGAGTTAGTTATTTTGTGATTACTTGGAGTACACGTAATATCATCTATAAATAGAGATGAGTTCTATTTCGTTTGTAATACAATAGTTGCTTACATTATGTAGTTTCAGAAATCAAAGTTGTGATTAACACACATTGTATCGAACACTGAGTGCAGTTTACACAACAATATACATTCATCTTCTTCCTCCAAAAAATTTGTCTCACTTTCAATTGTATTGTTTTCATATTTCATTCTCTGTGTAGTGTAGAATCATCTTGCAACCAAGGTGTGGTTGTTTCACCTGAGTAGAGGGTGAAGAAGAAGAGGCATGCTTGTCATATCCCAATTTTGTCCTACCATCTATTCACTTTTAACTTATTACATTGCATTGCATCTTTATTGAGCCTATACTAGTTGCATTCATTTGCATTCATAATTTATTTCATAATAAGCCATTTGACCTATGGCCATGGGCATTCATGTTCGAACCTTATGAACGACTTTGCTTTGAAGTCCTCATTTCATCTCAAGACACATTGCTCTCACATTTTAAACATATTTCATCATGTATCTTTTATTCTTTAACCATCTTTGCACTCATGGTTCCATGCCATTAGTGAATGAGGAAGCTCATGATTTTATTATAGATAAGAAAGCTTATTTTACTTTGATCAATATGTTCTAAGGAAACCATGGCATGAACATTTTAAAAATTGGATTAAGTTTCATCATTCACAAAGTAAGTTTCTTTTATAATGTAATTATTAATTTTTCATTCACTCATAACATCCTTGTATCATTTTATTTTGTGGTACATTTTTACATCATCATATTTTTAAATTCAAAATACAAAATAGAATAAAATATAAAAAGAAAGCATATATTTTACCATTACATTGCATTTTCAAATAAAATACAAAAAGAACTATTAGTATATATTTTTTTATAATAGTACAAAAAAATAGAGAAAATACAAGAGATTCTAGTTGATATAGTCTCCACATGATTCCTTCACCATCTCACATGCCCTCATCAAGTCATAACCATTTTTCACCATCTCATAACATGTCATCACCTTTCATATCACCAACAACAAAAGCAACACATCGTACATCATGAACATGTAAACTTTTTAATTCATCGGCATATGCCACATCACAACCACAATCATCATCCAAATGTTAATCATAACACTAATATCATACATATTAAACTATATCAACATAAAATATATTAATTTAAAAAGGGAAAAAAGTTAAACTGAAGAAACATATAGAACTCATATTATCAAACATTCAAGCATCATCCATGATACACACTCAATTCATCCATACACACATATTAAACAACACACAACAAACCATAATATTCAACATCAACTCTCCATACATACATACACACATCACAATAAAGATGAATTTAAAATTAATAAAAAAAATTGACCCGAGCAAGTAGACAACGCATGATTCACATACACCATCAAACATATCCAATATCAGCATACGTGAGAAACTCATCCCTATCCCATTACCTAACACAAATTCGTCAAAACAAACACAATTTACAACTGATTTTTTCATCTAAAGCAATACTAACCTTCCAATCTACTCATTCACAAGGATTGCAAACTCTCACCAGGATCACTCACTAAAAACTTACCTCCAAAAATCACTCACTTTTCCCTCTCATTTCCCTCAAAATTGATCCCTCAACCCACTATAAAATGAGTTCCTTGACTCTCTCAAAAGAACACGAACAATTCCCCTCAAAACTTAGCAGAAAATCCTAACTCTCACATCCAACTGAAGATCAACCCTAACCCCATGTCGAGTGCACAGACAGGAGATTGAAGGTGTGAAAAACATAAGAAATGGGGGTTTGAATTGGATTTTAAAAGCCAAAATCTTTTTCCAAAACAAAAACTCTACTAATAAGTTGAATAATGAAAAGATAATCCAGTCAACCCCCCAAGGTGATTTTCCTTATACACAAGGACATAATCCACTATAATCAACAGATTACAATAAACACAAAGAATACCCTTCTTTGTCTTCTCAAGGATCCAACTAAACCTTAGTCTCCTCAAGGATTCATAAAGAAAAGCTTTCTTTGTCTTCTCAAGGATAACCTCCTTAAGGAATCAAACAAATAGTTTAAATATAAGTTTATGTGTTACAAGATGCTTCTTCAAAAGCAGATTTTACACAACTGAATAATAAATACTTAAAGAACACTGAACAAAAAAGATGAGCTTTTCACAAAGAAAAATAGCTTGTGTAGTTCAACAACAATAGCATAAAAGCGAGAGAGCGAGAGAGAGTTCTTCAAGTCTCCAATGCATGCTTATATAGTGTAAGCATATGACTGTTAGAGTGCAAAATAGGGAAAGCTCCTTAAGCGGCTGTCCACTGTTGGATGAGAAAAGAATCATACCATGTACGTCCTTTCTCCCACAAAATCAGTGACAGGTGTGATGAATAGTACAGTCCTTGCCCACGAAATCAGGTAGCAGAAAGGTTGTTCGATTTGTACTATGTACTATTTGATCACGTTCCCATTTGATCTTATCTTCAGATTCATTGGCTTCTAATAAAAGATGATTGAAGCATGAAGTAAAGAAATAGAAAGCTGGATTCAGAAACTTCAGATCCTTGGGTCAGAACCTTGACAATTTCAGTAGTCTGGATTGAGTTCTTCAATGTCTTCAGAATCTTCAGAGTCTTCAGAAACCTCAGAGTCTTCAGAAACCTCAGTCAGAACCTTGATAGCATCAATCGTCTATCTTGAGATCTTCAGAATTTTCAGCTACATAATACAACTTTAGAAGGTTTCCATTCTTTAGAAGCTTATTGATCAGAGTCACGTCCAGAAGTAAGACGACTGAGAGAATATTGCAATAGTAACATAATGTCTCCTTATAAGATTTAGATGGGTAAGATAACACAGAAGCAGAAAGATCATTGCAGCAACAATATTGACATCTTTCAGAACTTCTAATTGCAACGCAGAAGCGAATTTGGAGCACAAAGTTTAGAAACTGATGATGTTGCACATCATATGATCAGAATAAAAACTGTTTGTTAAAGCTACATAATAAAAAACCATTAGGGTGCCAAAATTGTTCTCACACAAATACAATATTGTTATCTTCAAAACTCAAGTATAGATGTAGAACCAAATCTTGTTCTAACAAAGATAAATGGAAGGGGAAGAAAAGGAGCATAGTAATTGAAGTAGCAAAGTAAGAAAAAGGAATTAGTGAACATACCTGAGGTTAGCCACCACCTCGCCAGAGTTTCAAATCTCCGGTGAGGCCTCCTTCTTCCACTTTATGTTCGTTTTACCAGTAATTTTTTTATGCTTCTCTGATGTCTTACATTTGATTGCACATTTTCTTTGGTTTAATACACTAATTTCAATTTTAGTTACTTGGGGATCCGCTAGGGATATTTCCACTTGAAGATTTGTGTGGTTTGTTGATGTTTTGAATGTAGATTCGTACTTACGAGCATGTTTTAGGTTATGTTAGCTTTGGTTTTTGTTGTTTGGACACAATCTTGAAAAATCTGGGTAGGGACTAATGAACATCATACGATGGTCATCATGTTCTTGGTAGCATGGTCGTGCAGATCTTAAAGAAGAAAAAAGTTAGGTTTTAACATGCTTTTGGGGGACGGCTAGTGAGTTAAAGAGATAGAGAAAAGAGAGATAATGAATGAGGGAAAGAAAGAGAAAAATGGGAAAGTGGTTATTTCCACGTGAGAAGCTCTGCAGGTTTAACTTTTTCTCTTCACCCATTTACTCACGTGGCAGCACGTGGCTTTCTTCTGGTCATTATATGAATTGGCCTACCCTGGTTGATTGAGCCAGGTGTAGGTCCTCTTCACTCTTGTCACGTGCTCGCCCCTTGTACACAACTTAGTCTCGTAGTAATCAAATTGAGGGGTTGAAGTTGAGTCAATTGTTGACTCACTCCCTCCACTTTGACCAAGGCCTTGACCAGTGCCTCTGGGCCTTTATTACTCTCAGCGTGCCCCATATTTTCTTTTCACCACCCTTTTTTTACTTTATTTTATTTTGTTTGATTTAGGCTTTGAGCCATCACTTTTTATTTAATTGCTATCTCTATCACTCATATCTTTATATTGCACCCCTATTTGTTTAAAACTTTTTTTTGCTTTTTTTACTTATTTATTAATTATTTCAATAACTGAAATAATTAAAATAATACTTAAAATGAGTATTTTCAATATGATTAAGCCTTTGATCCAAGGTCAAGTGAATTTTCAAAATTCATTTTTTGATCGACTTCAATTTAACGTGAATCATTCGTTTTCAAAGTTAATTGTCTCAAAACACCTTCACAATAACTAACCGATTGAAAAATATAGGGTTGGACGTACTTGTCTCTCGTAATCTCGGATGTTCGTGTGATGACCGTAACTAGACCATCATTCGGACGTTCATTAATCGCATCAAAACACATTAAATAATTGAATCAAGTTTTCTCTTTCATGGACGAAAAATATTGGGTTGGATCTACTTGTCCCTCATAATCACAAGTAATTATGTGATGGTCATAATTAGCTTCCCGCGCAAATACTTGTCATCCGTTAAAGAAAAATGACTCAATTTACCGCACCAGTTTCATAATTAATTCGATTGAGAAAAATTGGGTTGAACGTACCTATCCCTCGTAACCTCGAACATTCATGTAATGACCGTAATCAGCCTACCGTTCAAATGTTCGTCAATCGTCCAAAAATATTCCAAATACATCAAACTATTTTCTCGCCCCCACGCGATCAAAAACCTTTTTTTTATCCAAAGAACAATGTTTAGTCGGTTCTACCACGATACAAACAAATGCTTTAAGCCTCCAAATGTGAGCACATGCAACGTTTAACCACTAGAGCATGATCTAAACATTCGTTCAATAAAATCAACTAACAATACATGATTTTCTACGTAGAATGCGTAGCTTAGAATTCCTCATTGTACCTGAGGATACGTAGGAGCGAGATTTAATGTCTCATCAAGGACTATAACAAAAAACCCAAAAATATATTTGTCTTTCCAGAACTATGTCGCTTTGAATTCCTCATCGTACTTGAGGATACATAGAAGTAAGACCCACAATTTTGTCAAGCACCCTAACAAAAACCTTTCTGCGACCCTTTTCTTTTCCTTTTCAATCTTTTATCACTTCGAAGAAATCAAGTAACATAAATTAACATTCTAATCACAAATCTACCTAATGGTTCTCGTTAAGTAAAATGGATGTAAGGGGTGTTAATATATTCCCCTTACATAATCGACTCCCGAACCCGAATTTGGTTGCGACGACCATCTTCTTTTTCTTTTAAGGGTTTTATCTATATTTTACCTTTCCTTCTTTGGAATAAATAAAGTTCAATGGAGAATTTATTCAATCATTCCATGAGCGTGTGATGCGCTTGTAGGTCGTATTTTTCACGATGCTACAGTGTTCAATCGGAAGAATTGATTCTTGTTTATCAAGATTGATTCGGTTAACTTCAAGATTAGTGTTTTTCCAACAATAATTGCATAGGTATGGTGGAAACTCATAGCCATGACTTAAAAAACTACAAATCTGTAACACACATTTGAATGAAACTGGCCAAGCCATCCAAATGGGAAGGTTTTTTCAAAACTGATATGCAGGATTGGTTGAAACATAACATGTATTGTAACTTCAACATGCACAAAGAGGAAAGTCGACAGGAAGTTTGGGCCACTGCTTGCTGTAACATATGGCAATGGAGAAATAAAATAAACTTTTAAGATGATTACACCATACCCAACAACATGACTGGTGTGATCATAGACCAGATAACACAATATGCGAGAAGTGTCATTATGACAAGAAGAAGCGCCATGAAATCCAAGACAAAAACTAACATCAAGTGGGAACCACGAGTGGCTGACACTTAACACCGATGACTCGAAGGCACAAAATAAGGAGTTAGGTTGTCGGGGGGGGGGGGGGGTTATTGATCACATCGACAGATGGATTATAGGCTATGCCAAGAAGTTAGGAAACTGCAACAACGAGACGACTGAGTTCTGGGGTGTTCTTGAAGGTTCAAAGATGATTCAGAATAAAAATATGAAATTGATTATCCAAGTGGACTATCGATATGTTTGTGAAGCAATCAAGACAGATATATCCATTGTTGGCTTAGGGATAAGCTTTATCGAAGAATTCACATGGAGTTGATATCCTTTAAGGATAAGAAGATAAAACACATTCTCCAAGAACCCAACTACTATGTGGATGGGATGGCCAGAGCTAACCAAAATGTTAACTTCAGCCTGCATACTTCTTATCTTAGCAAAGTGCAGAAGGAGTACAAAGATGATTTACATGGTGTAACTTGGAAAAGAATAGTCCTCTTCTAATTTTGGGCCTATAACCTCCTTTCCAACATTTTTTTTGGCATTAAAACGAACTTTGTTTAAAATATATGCATTGAGACCCATCAAAATTTATTATCATCCATAATCTATTAGTACATTTTATCTACATTATCATATTTTTGATACATTAAAATTTGTCTATTTTCAAAAGTCGTCGTATCATTCATTCACAATTCACTATACTTTTATTTTAACATACAATTTTAACAATAAAATTAACTCACATGAGTGATATAAATTAAATAAGAAAATTTGATTCATCCTTGAAATACTAAATTAAGAGTTAGTATTAAATTTTAATTTAGCTTAAGATCACACATTCATTTATTGATGTTCAAATAGATTCATATCAATCAAAATCATTGTTAACAAATTGGCAGAGAAGGAGTGTAAAACACAAGAGATGGAAATTTGAATTGTATTGAGTTTAGAAAGTTTTTCATGCTTTGTTGACGAGTAAGGAGAAAGATAAGTAAAAATGGAGAGATAAAGAAACAATGAAGAGAGTAGACAAAAATATTTCTTACTTCCCTTACACTTAAGATACTTTTCGCACTTTCAAGAAGAAATGATTTTACTTCGGTTAAAAAAACAGTTTTACCATTGTTTGTTAGGCGAGGTAAAGAAAAATATCATAAAGTCAACGGCGCCACAAGGGTGGTCAGTAAGAATTGTTCCGTTGAAGAGTGTCAACGGCGCCAGAGTGGTGAATAAGAAACGTTTTGTACGGTACAAGAGTTTGTGGAAGTAAGAAGAAATTCCACTTTATGGGGAGCATTATGGACTCAAACTTGAGGGGGGTGTTGAGAATGTATTAAGTGTGAGTAGTGTGGGTAATAGTCCCACATTGGTTGAAAATATGGAGACTTGAGTATTTATAAGTGAGAGAATCCACCCACATATCACCTTAAGATTTTGGATGAATATGTGGTGTGTCTCTCATAAATGTGTTACTCTAAAAAGAAGAAGCCTCACAATGTCCAATGCTCTATAGTGAAAAACTCCTTCATATATATATATATATATATATATATTTGTTGATAGATTTTGAATCTTCTTCTTCATCATCATTTTGAACATTAGTGAAAATCAAATCCAAAGTTGTGTTGCACACTCATATGAAATATATTCTCAATGGTTTGCACGCATTTGTTTATAGTCTAAAATTAATAAATGTTAGATAAAGAAACTAATTTATCAGTTACACGATAAGAGATTATGTTAGAAGATTCAACCTTGAACCAATATTTTTTTTCTGCTCTTGCAATGCATCCCAAAGATTGTTTCCACGATTTCTTAAGTTTAACTATTTTTAATCCAAATGTTTTCATTATCAATGTCTGTATTTCACAACACCATCCTAGATATATAGTTGTGGCATTCATGCGGATCACTGATGATTCTTGTGGAGTGATGTGTTGATAATGTTTTGAGCATTGTTACTTTATAAATGGACGACAACAATTCGTTTATAGACACAACTAGATTACTTTTTCCCCTGAGTTTTAATGAACATTGAGGTGATAGGTTATTTCAGTTTTAAATATAAAATAAAATAAGGATTTTCCCTCGGTTGTCAGTCCACCCGAGGAAATAAATGACTTCTATTGCAGACCAAAAAAGAAAATGGTGAATTGTAAGGAATATCACTTACAATTTTTTACCATCCACCATTTTCTTTTTGAGCTGCAATATCTTCTTAGTATGATTAAGAATATGTTTCTCAATGTTGTCAACCAATAAAAATAATAAATCATAGAATTTTAGTCTTGGATGACAACATTGAGAAACTATTACTAAATATAATAATGGATTGTAAGAGGTGAAATCAACAATAACAACGTCATTCTATGAGATAGATTGCAAGAGAAATAAAATGTTTTGTTCAAGATTGATAAAATTAATTTCTTAAATGCATGGATGCAACAACAACAACAACACACAACCCTGAAAGATTTTCTAACTAATTAAGAAACCCTAAAAGTTTTTTCTATCTTGCAATCCATTCTAAAGAATGATGTTTACGGGTTTTAGCGGCAACAGATAGGTTAGGTTATGGAAAAATTGAATGAACGAATGCTTCTATAAACATAACTAGGTAATTTTTCCCTTCACTTGGTAGTTTAACTGAAGGAATAGATGACTTAATATTAAAATAAATAAAAAATGACGTCATTATAAAAGAAATAAGAACATAAATTACAATTGTTGGTATTCTAAGTGTGTCCCTTAAATAGTTTTTATCTCTGTGATTTATATCAACCAATGGAATAAATCATATTTTTTAAGAAAAAATTAAAACGTGCCCCGCGTAAAATCTATACATCAATTTTTTTTTTTTGATTGAGGTGAAATTTTTTTTATAAAATATATTAATTGTAATAGTACCGCTATAATTTGATTAATTATAATAACTAAGACGTATCCTAATCCATTTATATATACCTTAACTTTTTCAATAAAGAACTAGATATTACATAAAAAAAAATTCTTCATAAAGAATTTGACTACAAATTAGCTCTTTAAAGAAATTCCAATTAATGAGAGAATTTGACTACAAATGTAAAATACTAGATAATAGTTGATTGATCTTCTAGAGGATCAATAAGTGTTGACTTTGGGAGGATAAGCTTATTGATCATCATATGATAAATTTATAGAGGATGATATTAATGGTCATCAGAGGATAAACTACTAAAGAATAACTATTTGGTCTTCTTCCTAAAGATCAAGAAGTGTTGATTTTATTAGACTATTGTTAGCCTTGTGATAACAAAGAGTTAACATGGTGAAGCATTGACTAGAGGGTCATATTAGAAGATAATCGATAGGCAATGCAAAATAGTGCTTTGTAAGATATGTTTCCAAATTAACTTGAGATCAAGGGTACCAAATGGTGCATTGTCAGACATATCCATAGTCTTAACATTAGATCATTTTTTTTTACATGTTCTACTAATACCTTGTTTACTTAGATATTTTTTAGAAACATTATACACATGAAACAAGCATAAGATGTTAAAATTATTATCTTAACTCTTGTTATCATCAAAATCAAAATTATAGATAATTATTCTTGAGACAACTTTGATTTAACGATTTCTACTTTTTTTAATGATGAAAAATACATGTATTTTAATAAGCAATTTGTCAAATTTTTAAGAGAAATAAATCACATAGACTAAAATTCTCCACTTGAGATTTTGCAAAAAATTATGTGAGAATTGTCACGAAAACTATAACAATTCTAGTAAATTTTTAAATTTTCGAAAATTGAAACCAATTTATTAAAACTCTGTTATTTAAAAGGATTTTATTTAATCCAATTAAAAACTAGGGATATTGCAGTAGAAATAAAGAAGGAAGATAGAAATGAAGAGAGATATGCAGTGAAAATAACATAAAGAATAAAAATATAAAAGATAGAGAGAATGCACTAGAAATTTATATAGGTTCGACATAACCACTTGACCTACTCATGTTCTCTAGAGTCTCTTCTTGAGAGTTCCATTAAAATAACACGTGAGCTTTGTACTTGCTAAAAGTAAAAATGTGTGACAATCCCTAGTGGTTAAGGACTGTCAGAGGCTTCAAGGTTGTTTTGGTATTGAGAGTCAGCCCACGTAAGATGATAAGCTACTGAATATGCACATTTTTGTTGTTTCGTTAGGCCTGTCCTTCAACCATGATGATGGGGGTAATTATAATCGTAAGACGCCTATATCTTAGATCTCCTTAAAGATAGAAATCGTTTAGGAAGTTGGCAGTTTTACTCCTAACATTCAAGGGAGCATGGTCCAACTCTCTCACAACTTTTTATGTGTCATTTCATCGGAAGGACATATCACTCATTTAAGCGCTCAGGAAACTTTAACCCATGGGAACGAGATACACCCAACAAAATGACGACACCTTAAATAAAGGGACGGTCGAACGGGTAAACAAGTGACTAGAGACCTCAATATCGCCTCGTAAGATCTTTTTATGAATATATCGATACGAAATACCTCAAGAACGAGGGCTTGTAAAGGGAGAAGTGATTTAGTTCATTCTTCCTATCCATGCATCTTACATGAACCGTAAGCAATACAAAATTGAGTTGAGCTCTTAAAAAGAAGCACTAGTAAGACTCCCAAACAAAACAAAAATTGAGTCCCTTAGATGAGTGGATAATTGAGTTCCTTAGGTGAGAGACTAATTGAGTCCCTCATACGAGTTTACAGGTGTATGGCTGTGTGTCACACGTCAGTTGGAAAATCCCAAAGCATCTGTTGGAGGGAAAATGTGTGAGGCATTTAATGTCATTGAAATTCTGGTGTAGTCAGTATTCAGATGTTCTACTTCAAGTCATGACATCTGATCTAACATTGTACTTATTACAGCAAGACAGTTATTACACTCTGTACTATTGTGCACCTTTTCACAGTGTCACAACCTCTCCTTCTATGTCATCCTATAGAGGAGGAACAATTTGTTATGGGCACCATAACATTCACTACTGTTGTTTTCCTACACAGTTATCAGCACGATGTCTCAATCCTGTTTTGGACATCATCTGTTACATTGTTCCAATTTGTTGGTCATGTACTTGTATTTCCTAGATTAAAGGTTGTAACAAGTTAAACTAATCTCCACTTATTAAGGAGCTAACAAATAGATTATTTGTCAGGTTCATTAATTGTAGCTTAGTTGTTAGTTTCCTAGATTTTAGATCAGCTGGTGGATTCCTGAAGAATAGCCTGAGAAAAATCCTGAAACAGAAAAACTAACCATCCAACAATATAGCATATGCTGTCAGGAATGAATGTCACAGCATTCCGTCTGACATCCAAGCCCAGAGCCATATGCTCAGTCTGTTTAGTTCCTGAACACAGACTGCTAAATTTACTGTACTATAAAAGACCAACCAGTCTCTACTTCAGTATCAGCTTACTGGAAGAACTGTCAAGACATCCCGTTTGACAATTTCACACTGCTCTTTTGGCCAGGTCTGATATGCCTTTTAAAACCAGACTTCACTACATACTGAACTGAATTCATCAGCTTATTAAACAGTATGTGCTGTTGTTGATGAATGTCAAAACATTCTGATTGACATACCAACAGAAGGCTATGTATCAGGTTTGTTATTAACTTGATTGGCAGACTGTAACACAACCTGAATTATGGCAGACATGATTATAACATACAGTAGGTAAACAAACACAGGAAATTGTTAACCCAGTTCAGTCCAACATGACCTACATCTGGGGGCTACCAAGCCAGGAAGAAGATCCACTATTAGTAGTATCAATTCAGAGTTAAACTCCCCCGTTTACAACTCATCACTTAATCCCTACCCAATGCAATCTATACCTAGGAACTCCTAGATAGAAACCTCCAGTTTCCATTCCTATCACTACAAATACAATGTAATGTGCAAACACCTTGAACTTGCTTCACAGCTTCATTCAAGAACATAATTACTCTTGCCTACAGGCTTTGAGTAACAAACACTCTCAGGTTTACCACTGAGAGACACATGGTACCCTTCCCACAGATTGGGAGGTTTACCTTACACACACCCCTAAAAATTCATTCTAAGAGGCTTACAAAAACTAGATTACAATCAGCTATTTATAACCTAATCACCCAACTGGATTTGGGCCTTCAGAAAGTTGCAGCAGACTTGTTCTTTGCTGTTGCAACTTCAGCAGAAAAATTCTGCTACAAACAAGGTCTTCAAGTTCCTAAACTCTCTCCATATATATCTCCATATTTTGAGCCTATATATCTTCTGATTTAGTCTTCAAGACCTCCACCTGGGAGTTAGGATATTCACCAGATATCCTTGCTGATCCCAAAACATATACTGAATTAATTAATTCAGTTTCCTACACATGTGCGATGTCACAGACCTTATGTCGTGACATCGTACATGACATGTTGGTCCAGATGTTGAATTTCTTCAACCCAACATATTAAAACAACAGAGGTGATTACATTATTTGTTTTCTAAAATTAATGCCAATCCTGAGGTATTAACAATCTCCCCCTTTGGCAAATTTTAGCTAAAACAAATAATCCTCTGTTATTATCTCCCCCACCATGAACACCAATGTTGGTGTACATGAGGAAGAAGAGGGACACTACTCAGTTGTGCCAGAACCCTTCCCCTCACCCGGAGAGCTTCCAGAAGAATATGTAATGCTGAGTACATAGACAATGTAACTCAGATCACAAGGCACAACTGTCTTCTTAACTCAGATCACAAGACACAAGTGGAAACCCCAGCTGGTGGATTTTGTGCCTGATGCCAACTTCTGTTTGCTGCCACATCCACAGTTGGCTTTCTTCTGGTACATTCTCATCCCCAGGACTATATTTCTCTCCCCCTTTTTAGCTAAACATTTGTAAAGGAAGCCCTCACAAAACCAGATCCAGGCGCAGCTTGCCCAAACCTTAACATACCCCATGATTCTGAGAATGGAGTGTTTTTCTTGTGAGAGGAAGAGGGCTATTGCATCCTTTAAATACCCCTGCCTGTGCCTAGGAATTTCCGGTAGAAATAAATGCTTGGTCAAGATGCATTTATTTTTGCTGAGAAACAGTCAGAGAATCACCAACAAAATCTCAGACTATCTTTGAATACCTTTTATAGCTCTTGACTGTTTCTTTTCCAAAACAGTCGTTCCAGTGCATGGAGACCATTCCATATATGCAGTCAGACACGTTGCACGCGATGTCTTAACATTCCTGCATTCAGCCAGTATTCACTTTGACCTCTGTCATACCTCCAGACACCTAGCACTGCTACAGCCAACTTTCCACACTTCAGTTGATGGTTACTCCCCCTGTACCACACAGCTGTAGCATTCAGTCTTATTCTGGTTTATCAGACTTAGCCACATCACCCTCATAATTCCTAATGACTTGAAAATTCAGAAGGAATTAACAGCAATGTCCAGGGCAATGTCATGACATCCGGTCAGACATTCTTCTGCTCACATCACAGCATCCTGATAACTGCCTTGTCATCTGAGAACACACAGGCCACAAGCTTGGTGATTGCTTGCAACACAAAGGCACAACTCCCCCTGTCATGGACAACCTACTCTCTTGGAGGTCACACATGATCATATCCAACACCCCAAGGTTGGACCTTCACATACTTCCTGATTCAAAGAGATTCCAGACCACTTGATGAAAGGAAAACATAAGACGCATCTTCATGTCTTCAAGAGCGCACCCTCTGTCCAACCCTCTTGGCTGAACACATCCACACTCTGTGTCAATTTCTCTTCTAACCAGAACAGAAGATCACTTCACAAGATGTTTGAACATCAGCTGAGACTTCCTTCACAGCATCACAAGGAGCACTATCTGATAGACTTCAGATATTACTGAGTCCTCAGCTTGGGCCAGAGGAACCCAGACATACATAGGGATATACACTCTCATCCCACTACCAGAGACAGTCTTCCATAGATAGCTCAGAACTTCTACCACAAGCTCCAAGGGATGAATGGAAGCCCCTCCTTTTGTCTTCAACTTCCTACTTTTCTACTCGAAAGTAATTAGTCTCAGACCTTACTCAAGAATAATCTGCTGCCATATGTTGATTATCTTGATTCTTAGAACTCACTTCTGAGATAGACCAAATGCCACTGGTTGATTACCTCCTTCATGAATCCTCATATGAAAAAGTCAAATGCTGCTTTTTGACCTTCCCAAGTTTATCAGACTTCTCCCAAAGATATTCTGACCTTCCAAGTGAGATTTGAACTTCAATTTTTGAACTGTCCAGTCTACACCCCTGTAGATCCTTCTATCTCAAGTTGATGTGCCACTTCACCAACTAAGAATCTGATGCTGAACCGAATGTCACGGCATTGTGCTTGACATCCAGCTGTTGAATTCAGCTCCTTCTTCTGCCACTTGAAAGAACTTCCTCCCTTTCACAGAACCAGAGTTCAATGTTCTCATAGACTTGATTGTGAACCAAGTTTGAGTAAACAACCTCCATCCTGCAGATTTGCAGTTAAGTCATCCAGGCTTACACCTTGATGAATCCCTGCTACTTCTCCAAAGACATCAGACACTCTGATGTATGAGTCTTCAGAAGGACCAGTTGGGAACTAACCCTTCAGCTCTGCCAAGGATTCCACTTCCTACAGCAAGGCTGTTTCCATGAGGTTAAGAATGCTGCCACTTGTTCTTAACTCCACAGTGTGCATTAGCCAATGCACTTCCTTACCTAGATCAGAACTAAACTGATCCAAGTGACCACCATCAAGACTATGATGTCTTCTTCTTCTTGTACATACCAAGGCTGAACATGTTTCTTGCCAGGAAACCTTTTCAGAGATCATATGCTTTTGCTGCCACCAAAGAGATAGCTCATAAGCCAATGTACTGTCCTTCCTGTGATTCTGCACAGGGTCTTGAAGAAGTGATGTTCCAACATCTTTAAGAACATCAGTTATCTTGAGCTCCAAGGATAATCAATTAAACACTTGCACTTGGCACAAGTAGACATTGATCTTAAATCCTTTCCCAATCATCCCTTCAGATACTTCCACCATAAGAATACTTTGAAAATACTCTTCTTGTGTCAACATCTTCTGCTTGCAAGCACCTAGACAATTTTGAAAGTCTTCCCAGATTAAATTCACTCTTAGGAATGAGAGAGATGAATTCTTCCTTGCAAATGTGACACACAACCACCAGAACCCATGTGACACAGGTCAACAGCCAACCAGACTCTAGGCTGACCAGACTTGAGGAGGTTAACCAAGACTCCCCCTCAACTTAACAATCATGGATACTCCACACCAATATCCATGCATTGTACACATATGTCTCAACATGACATACACTATCCCTACCAGTGGCAACTAACTCCTCCAATCAGACCAATCAGACTTCAGCTGACCATAAGTACTAGTGAGACAAACAACACCAGTCAATGGTAGATATGCATTGCCAGAGCATATTACCTCAACCAACCTATGAATCTTCATATTCTCACTCCTAGTAAGAACTGCCACTTCTGAACGTGGTGTTTGAATAACAAGATTCATGGTTCCAGCCCCCTTAAATGATATCACAATCAGGTTACCCCATTATTGACTGCTAACATCCAGGAGACTTGTCTTCCAACACACCATAGTACTTCAGGGAACAACTATCCAATCCTGATCAACCTGCAGGGATATGCCAAACAGCAGGAGATTGCACAATGTCACATCTCAACTAGCTCAACTTCTAGGGATGACCTTCTTGAGCACACACCCAGTTGACCCTGCGTTTGTCAACTTAGCACACACAGATGTCTCCTCTTCCAGGTCAGGAGTAGGTTCCAAACAGAATTATCCCTTTGTTTGAACCCTAAAACATCTGCTCTTCAACCAGTAGCTGCATACTTGTTGAACAACATGTTCTAACATCACATAGAACATTGGTTCCACCTCCTTGGAACAAACCTTCCTTGCAGGTCTTCAAGGTCTTCATATACACTACTCAAGAGAGTAAGAGAATCAGTGATTAAGTGACTCTTACCATCCTGAAGTGAGAACGTCATGACGAGTGGACTTGAGGAGACTCACGTATCTTTGACATCTTCAGTAGATTATGATGAGATCTTGAACACAGCAGCCTTTCATCCACATGAGGGGAAACTACATCAGAGTTTGAGTTTTGCCAGGTATTATGCAGCGGAAATCATAATACAACTCAACCTATGACCACACACTTCACCAGATTGGTCTCCAAGACCATACCAGGTTTGAATGTGATTTAGTACTGGCACAGCTGTCCCACACACAGGCCTATTGCCAACCTCCAGAGACAGGTACACACCATTCCTGTCATGAACAGTCCATCCACCTACTTCAAGGGACCATTCAGGGAATTACAGAACCTTACACAGGTTCAAGCATCAGTACTAACATAACTCCTTGCCAGCTACCAGAAAGTATCACCCATGGATCTCATCCAGAGACAGAACAGGATGCCTGCTCTGATACCAATTGAAATTCTGGTGTAGTCAGTATTCAGATGTTCTACTTCAAGTCATGACATCTGATCTAACATTGTACTTATTACAGCAAGACAGTTATTACACTCTGTACTATTGTGCACCTTTTCACAGTGTCACAACCTCTCCTTCTATGTCATCCTATAGAGGAGGAACAATTTGTTATGGGCACCATAACATTCACTACTGTTGTTTTCCTACACAGTTATCAGCACGATGTCTCAATCCTGTTTTGGACATCATCTGTTACATTGTTCCAATTTGTTGGTCATGTACTTGTATTTCCTAGATTAAAGGTTGTAACAAGTTAAACTAATCTCCACTTATTAAGGAGCTAACAAATAGATTATTTGTCAGGTTCATTAATTGTAGCTTAGTTGTTAGTTTCCTAGATTTTAGATCAGCTGGTGGATTCCTGAAGAATAGCCTGAGAAAAATCCTGAAACAGAAAAACTAACCATCCAACAATATAGCATATGCTGTCAGGAATGAATGTCACAGCATTCCGTCTGACATCCAAGCCCAGAGCCATATGCTCAGTCTGTTTAGTTCCTGAACACAGACTGCTAAATTTACTGTACTATAAAAGACCAACCAGTCTCTACTTCAGTATCAGCTTACTGGAAGAACTGTCAAGACATCCCGTTTGACAATTTCACACTGCTCTTTTGGCCAGGTCTGATATGCCTTTTAAAACCAGACTTCACTACATACTGAACTGAATTCATCAGCTTATTAAACAGTATGTGCTGTTGTTGATGAATGTCAAAACATTCTGATTGACATACCAACAGAAGGCTATGTATCAGGTTTGTTATTAACTTGATTGGCAGACTGTAACACAACCTGAATTATGGCAGACATGATTATAACATACAGTAGGTAAACAAACACAGGAAATTGTTAACCCAGTTCAGTCCAACATGACCTACATCTGGGGGCTACCAAGCCAGGAAGAAGATCCACTATTAGTAGTATCAATTCAGAGTTAAACTCCCCCGTTTACAACTCATCACTTAATCCCTACCCAATGCAATCTATACCTAGGAACTCCTAGATAGAAACCTCCAGTTTCCATTCCTATCACTACAAATACAATGTAATGTGCAAACACCTTGAACTTGCTTCACAGCTTCATTCAAGAACATAATTACTCTTGCCTACAGGCTTTGAGTAACAAACACTCTCAGGTTTACCACTGAGAGACACATGGTACCCTTCCCACAGATTGGGAGGTTTACCTTACACACACCCCTAAAAATTCATTCTAAGAGGCTTACAAAAACTAGATTACAATCAGCTATTTATAACCTAATCACCCAACTGGATTTGGGCCTTCAGAAAGTTGCAGCAGACTTGTTCTTTGCTGTTGCAACTTCAGCAGAAAAATTCTGCTACAAACAAGGTCTTCAAGTTCCTAAACTCTCTCCATATATATCTCCATATTTTGAGCCTATATATCTTCTGATTTAGTCTTCAAGACCTCCACCTGGGAGTTAGGATATTCACCAGATATCCTTGCTGATCCCAAAACATATACTGAATTAATTAATTCAGTTTCCTACACATGTGCGATGTCACAGACCTTATGTCGTGACATCGTACATGACATGTTGGTCCAGATGTTGAATTTCTTCAACCCAACATATTAAAACAACAGAGGTGATTACATTATTTGTTTTCTAAAATTAATGCCAATCCTGAGGTATTAACAGTCATTAATGATGACTTAACCTTGTGATGTCCAAAGTCCTAATTTCTCTACCACGTGTTAAAATGTGAAAAACCTTTCATATTTGATTGAAACCCTAGGGACCTTTGATTACCCCTAGTTTCCATCTTTTATTTAAGTAGACAAAAAACCAGCTTTTTCATTTTTCCACACGCTTTCTTGCTAGAGCTTGTAAAATGTTCCTTCTACCTTCGATACCTTCTGCATATCCATAAAATCAAGTTTATAATTTACACAAGTACATGTTTGAAACTTTACTTCCCTCTTTTTATATTTGGCGATTATTAGGAATCTAAGTGACAATCGAAACCTGTGTGAACCCTTAACTCATGACAAGCGTATATGGAACTATTGTTATAGGAATTCTAGATGTCTTGACAAGACTATTAATTGTAGATTATTGCAACCAGACATGTTTGGAAGTTATGAAAGTTATTTTAATTTCAAAAGTGATAGCAGTTGTGGAAGTGATAACGACTCCTATTTTCCTTCTGTTTTCCCAAGAAACATGAAGATTATGGCTACCTCAAACCCTGAGCCCAATGATGTAAGGGAAAGGCGAGGCGTGCTCTCTGGAGGAGAGGGCTAACATGTTCTCCTCTAGATCCTCTTATACTTCTTCCTTTTATTTCTACTTACGCACCATTCATGAGGTTAGGATTCACTTTCCTTTTTGTTCCTTTTCGAAGATGCTTTTACAGTGATTAATGGCCCCCTGCCAAATAACACCTAATGACTAAATCATGATTAGGGAATTTGGGATCATATGTTAGCAACTAGGGGTTTACCCAACGATCAAAATGTTCTTATCTTTTTACTATACCAAGGTGTTTGTTCCATGGGGTTGGGTAACCCTAGTCAACTTTCCTAGGAGAGCCTTATTCAAACCTTATTCCAACAACTTCATAGGTTGGAAGGAGAAATTTGTAAGAATTTGGGGGGGATATATTTCCTCCGTAGTTACTATTACGGAAGATATCACCCCTAGGTTTTCCCTCACCTGGACTGATAATCTCGCAACGATCAATGAGTACAACTACACTTTCCTAATTGCTTGTGAGGATGAGGTGGTCTGAACCTTGGAAGGGCTTAGTGTCATGAAGTCACGTACCGTGATTGTTCTGAATAAAGGGGATGATGAATCCCTAGACAAATATATAAGTTTTAGTGATGATGTCTTCTATTGTTACTTACAATAACTCATGTTTATTATTTCTTCTTATTTTGTTGTAGAGAAGATGTCCAAAATTTGCTCGGAGGAGATTGATGGAGCTCCTCTCCAGGAAAAAGGCTCAACACTCAGGCTCAGATAACCCTCGGAGTCACCTTAAAGGTCTGATCCACAAAGGGATCAAAGGCCATTCTGAGGGAGAGGCGCCTACTAGGTATCATTCCCCAAATGTTCAAAGGTGGGAGGCTGGGTCTTCTTCTTAGCGTAAGGTTTCCCAACTAACTATTACCAAAGTGGTGGATGCCCCTAAATCTCCTATGTAGAGAGTCTCGCCGGATGATTTCTCTATGTGGAATGACGATGCCTATGTTTCCATTAAGTTTACAGGCGCCCACCTTCCTTTCCCCAAAGATTCCAGGGGGCTACAAAGTTATTTGGAATAATCATTCTCCTAAGTTGTCTAACCTCAAGGAGATCTATCGACTAAGGGTCTTCCTTATGGAGCATATTGACAGGGAGAAACATGCCAAAGCTGACAAGGAGTTAAGGATGAAGCTTTATAAATATAAAGGAGAGCTGGAGAAAGGGCATGTTCTAATATAGATTTTTTAGAAGGAGAACGAGACCCTGACATATAAGCTTCATGATGTATAGTCTAAGTCCAAGGAGTTTTCTACAAATGATAATGAGCTACGGGATTCCTTAGAACAAGCCCATAACACTAAGAAAAAGTTGGAAGATGAGGTATCTAAGTTCAAGGATAATTTTGTAGAGGTCTACGATATCTAGTTTGAGAGGGCTAAGAAGCATGTGTCTTTTCTCGATCTCAAGCTATAATTTATCCTCGTGGACATGTTTAAATGTGTATGTTATGTACAGTTGGTGGATGTATCAAAAGGGATGTTCAAACTGAGCTTGAGGCCAACAAGGTAAAAGAGGATGCCAATTTGGTGGAGACATCCCCCGACAATGCTCTAGGGGAGAAAATTCCTCTTAACGATGGCCAATAATTTTTATACTCCTTCTCTCCTTCTTATATATTTGTAACAATTCCCCCTAGTGGTTTTCCCTAGGGGCCTTTTATGTAATGTTGAGTATTACCCTAAAGGGATCTTTATATTTAATCTTGCTTATCTATTTTTCTATCATGACTCATTGGGAAGTTTCCTCGCCCAAGTTTAAGTTTTCCATGAGACTAGAACTCCACTACTACTTTAGGGATTCAACATTTTTAACATCTTTTAAGGTAATAAGAACTCCCTTATATGGAGCAGTATATTTAACTTCCTTTACAAGATGCAAGGATTCCCATAAGAGCACCTAACATGTTTAATAGCCTTAAAAGGACACAATGATTCCCATAAAAGGATATGTCATGTTTAGTAGCCTTTAAAGGCCGCAAGGAATCCCACATAAGGATTTATCATGTTTAATAGCTTTAAAGGCGACAAAGACTCCCATAAGAGGATCTATCATGTTTAATAGCCTTAAAAGGCGACAAGAATTCTAACAAGAGGATCCAACATGTTTAATATCCTTTAAAAGCGGCAAAGATTCCCACAAGAGGATCCAACATGTTTAATAACCTTTAAAGAGATATTGAACATACTCTTTTGTGCCTTGATTTCCTATAAGTAAACTAGAATGTTTCCAAAACTTAATAATGTGAGGGCCTTATTAAAAACCATGTGCTAATTTAAGAACACATGAAAAGAGTGCCCCCATGAAAATATCAGTATCCTTACAAACATGACCAAGAATATAACTCACCTAAACAAAATAAATATTAAACTAACTAAACTAAATGAGAGCCATCACCCTAGCAATCATCTCGTGATAAAAGAGCTTCTTCTATAGATTTCACGTTCTCCTCATCTAGACTGGTCATGTCTTCCTTAGTGGGATATTAATCTGGTTGATTTGCCTCTGCCTTTATATCCCTGTTGTTCATGCTTACTTATTTGAACCTCTTTAACTTCAAGCTTTCCACATATCATTTTCTGGAAATCTCCTAGTTCTCCTAGATAGCATCAATTGATCCATCTGAAAGTGGGTAATTTATGCATAGATATAAGGTGGATAGGGAGGGCCCTAACTAGCTAAAGGTAGGCTTCCCCATTATCAAGTTATATGATGAGGGAACATCAATGAATAGATATCTTATCTTGACCTACTTGGTGTTTTCCCCTGCTCCAAAGGCGGTATTCAGTTTTATGTAGCCCTTCACGTGTACTTGATCGTCTAAAAAACCTACCAATAACCCCTGGGAGGATTTTAGGTCCTCCTAGTAAGTCAGTCATATTGGGTGTGGGTACAATTATTTTTGTTCGATAGAGATGCCATACACGCATACATAGAAGATAACTATGTAGCTGACCCAAGGAAACTTGGCCTCTTTGCAATACAACTTTCCAAAAGTAACTAGAATTGTGATAGGATTTCATGTGATACATGCGATGTTGGAAAATGTTATGAATTAGGATGTGATAGGCATCCTATCAATTTCAAGAGACATGATCTGACCATCCAATCCCAAATATGGATGACTTTTATTCTTGTCAACGTCTCTCTCTATAGCCACGCCTCATCTACTACCATGCATACTGCACAATTGATCTAGTATATCCTAGTAGAAAAACATGTAAACCTTGTCAGGGTCATCTCCAACAAAACTTTGGAGATTGTTGATTCAACAGAAAAAAAGCAAGCCATTGATTTTTGTGGTTTGATCATGGGACCGTGTATGCAATACAACATGGACATTCCATATAATACCCACATTCAGAAAATGTCCAAGCTAGATTACACGTTTGTCACTAGATATTGTATAGGTCTTAGAGAGAGTATAAACATGTACTTTGATAGCATTGATCATGCTTTGCAAGCTCATTTTTAATACGGTTGGGATATGAACGAAGCAGACCACAAAGGTACGTTATATATTAATGATTCTTTGAACATGCTGTAGCTGAGGATACAAGAACCACATACTCCCTATGAGCATATACCTACTCAGGATGACCGTGTCATCATCTACTTACAAAGGCCTACAAATAAGCAATCTTATTGTGAGTGGAGTAATGGTGATGGAAGTGGGAGCAGACCAGCATAAGAACCGACAGAAGAAGAAGGAAGAAAAGAAGAAGAGAATGACAAATAGGGTAAAGAAAAAGAGGAAGAAACAAATCATGAGTAGAAATTTTGCGAAGGTGATGACAAGATTGCTACTACACTTCGACTACCTCACTATGAATTTCATGTTTAATTTATTTTCATTTTGAACAATTTATGTTTATTTCTTTGTATTTATTTTGCTAACAACACCATGTACAATAGGATTTGAGTATAATTTTCATTTTGTACCAAGTACAGGAACACACTCAAGATCCCATTTTTTTTGAATTTATGCTACATCACATTTTGAATCATGATGAGTTTGGTATAAAAAAATGGCACAATCACAACAGGTTTTCTACAATGATACAAATGGCTAGCTAGTCAAGCTCCATGTGAGCCCAACGATAAGCATTGCATAGAGTTAGTTGGGCAAGGAGCGTCGGGTTGGGCGAAGAACTCTATATTTCACTTATAATTTTGTGAAATAAGTTAAGAATAATAAGTATACCCAACCTCATATTTTACATAAATAATGAGAGTGGACATGCATGCTAATTATGTAGACTTTGCATCAATATTTTTATTACTTTGTATGTTTTAAGTCATGGATATGATCAAAGCATTGTTTGTTATTGAGTGAAAACCCATTTGACCTAAAATTCCTACCTTGTGAGGGTGTGATTCCTTTGACAAACTCATTTGAGCCTTAAAAACAATTAATTAATTATTTTCAATATTACAACCCTTAGCCGATGTAAAATAAAAACAATGTCCACTACATTTTCTTAAGGATATGAGATCACGTAAAAGCAATGGTATTTAAAAAAACACAAGTTGGGGAGAAAGAAAGGAAATGTTTTAAAAAGAAAACTCTAGTGCTGGTGAAATGAAATAAAAATAAAATGATTTGATATCAGCAAACCAAAAACCAAAAGTCAAGCTTACAAAAGAAAAATCACTAAAATATCACCAAAAGAAAATGGTTTTAAGAAAGTGGACGTAAAGAAAGGGAATTTTTTCATTTACAAAAGAAATTATGCTCTCTTATCTTTATACTTTTGAATCCAAAGAATAACTAATATTTTTTTCAAGCCTAACCACATTACAACCAGAAGAAATACCTTAGTGATCCATGAATGATGATATACCTTAGATATTTTGTGAGGGAAACAATAACCATTGAGAGATGCTCAATGAGATTATGATTATGATTTATGATTAATTGTTGATCTAAGACATGTTTTAAAACCCTACTTTGGTCAATAAAATGATTTATCTTTATGCTATTGTTTAGGGATTGTCATGACATTGATTATGAACATACCATGCCATAAAACATTTTCAAATATTTATTGACCTAAGTTAGTCAACCTTTCAGTGAAACATGCATTCAAAAGATTTATAAACCATTTGAATTGATTTTTTTTAGGATAAAAAAAATATAAGTTAGGAATAGTTGATGAATTCCAAATTTATGTAAAATGTGTAGAAACTTATTTACTTATTTTACAAGAAATCCACATAACCCCCCCCCCCCCCCCCCCCCGATTTATCTATAAAAAGTAATAGAACACATGTTTGTACTTTTCTGGTATGTATTAACCAAAAACAGGTAAAAAAGGACTGGAAAACCACAAGGCAAATCACAAAGACCTAGAAAATATAATTATCTGCAAAACCAACCTTGTTGGGACATTATTATAAGTGCTCTCAGCGAGCTCAGGAAGCCAAGAAGACTTCAAGTTTAAGGAAAATCCAAGGATAAGGTACTTCATGGTGAAGAAAGTATTTTCTCTCTGGTCGAAGAAGGGAAGATCTCTTACCAAAGCATATCATCTAGAGTAAGTTGTAGGACACCTATCGTTACTTAACCTAGAAGAAATCAAGCTCTTTGGTTAAAGGGGTGGTGCACCCACCGAAGGCCTTCAGTTTTAAGGGAGTTTCACTGGATTGAGGTGGTACATAATTGGAGTAGGTTCACATTAGTTTCCAACAGGAGAATGAAAGAGGGAGATTGAAGGCGGGATCATTGCTCAAGTGACATGGAAGATAAACTTCCAAGTTCATCTTCACAGGATTACCGTTATAGATACAATGAATAAGCTTAACTAAAACTCTCTTTTTTGGGGGTTAGATATATTTATTATATTGATGTATTAAATAGGTCATGGATTTTTATGTAAATTTTCTCAGTGTTAACAATAAAACTCCATCTTACTTTCTATCATTTATTTTTCTACCATTTACTTTCATGCATCAATACAAATATAAAATCCTTATCTACTTAGAACCATAAAAATTGTTGAGAGGTCTTTTAACACTACAAGTCTTTGATGATACAATAATTATAAATAGTACATTTGTGCTCGCAATAATTGCCCATCCTCGATGGACAATCCATCATGAAGTGATCAATTTTTGACAAGTGAAGAATTTCAACCTTGATTTGTCAAATATCTTTGATTTGGACATCCTTCCATGCTCAATTTTCTCCTTTTGATACACCTAACCCTTCACCATTATCTTCAATATTCAAATCTTTCCCATTTGAAAATTCATTTGATCTAACAATCTTTTGGACTTCATCCAAAGTGATAGTTCATTCCTTACCAAAAATAAATGCATCCTTGAAGTGCTTAAAGGATCTAGGTAATGAGATTAACAAGAGTATAACCTTATTATTTCCATAAATATTTACCTTATTATTCTCTAGGTCATCAATAATCTTATGAAATATTGTCAACTGATCTACTGTAGATTTCTTCTCTACCATTCAAAATGAATAGAGTTGTTGTTTCAGACACAATCTATGAGATCCCGATTTAGTCATATACAATGATTCAAGTTTTTTCCACATCCAAGATATCGTCTTTCCCTTAGAACTTATCCCAGAGGACCAAGAGAATGGAACTTTTGGCCTTATCTACCATCTCGATTTTCTCTACTGTGTTAGGCATACATGCATTGATTCCTCAACCTTCAATGCTTTAATACACTTCTATTGATTTAATATTGCTTGCATCTTCACTTTCCATAACCCAAAATTTATATCTCCATAAAAATTCTCAATATGCCATTTAGTACCCAAGGTGCTAACTTGTAAACAAAATTCCTTGTCCCCACAGTGGCTGCTACTTGTTGTAAAAAATTTAACACCTCTAGTGAATTTATTTGTAGTTTCAAACATACAAATACATTTGATGTATGGACAAAGAACAATAGAAATCAAAATATATAGCCTCAAACATCACACTAACATGTTTAGAGTGAAGGAACATAGATAACAAGTTAGAAGAATATAAACGACAAGAACACAAACAAGTTTCTTTACCTAGTTCAATCAAACAAATATAGTCTATAGGAGAGATAAAATCTTTGATTCACTATACTTATGAAAGTTATAATAAGAGATTACAAAAGAGTTACAAGAAAATAGGCACACAAGTTCCTAAGAACAAACCCTATTTTCTACCCAAATATTTACCAATCTCTCAAACTCTCTATATATGAATCACACAAATCCTACGTGTTTATAAGTGTTGAACAATCCCCTAGATACCTCAAAGGGTTTTCCAATTTTCAAGAACTCAAAGAAATTTCTACCATTGCCTCTCTAATTTTACCAATAGGATTCCTAACCTTTCTATTTATCTTCAGCTCTAAAATTCTTAAGTTTGTGAAGAAAAGAATGAAAAAGATACATATTTATAATTGATGAAAAACAACAAATTCATATTATTCCCAAAATATACTCCATTAAAGAACAGACGTGTAAACAAAAACAATAAATCCCAATACACGCGAATCAACTATATTAGACATGATGTGCGACATACATGAGTTGCTTGTCTGACTCGAGTCATTGCCAACCAGACCGCCGCTACCTAGTCTGCATTTGCCACCAAAGTTTCACATCAGAAGATCTGACCAACGCCATTAGATCAATGGTCCTCCGCTCAACTATCATTGATGGAATCCCTGGCTATGCTGCCCGCGACCACCAAACAGTCACCATCGCAACTTTTGGAACTACTCATTGCCTCAACTGCTAGACTGTCCCCGAGGTTCTAGCCTCTTCCGTCGACTTTCTTGTTGTTATTTCAAAATTTTAATTTTTGAAATCTCAAAATATATTTTATTTCTCTTCACCACTTACAATTTTAAGACATACTTTTACACTAATAACATTTTCAATCTTTGAACAGAGGTAATCTTTTGAAAAAGTTATAGTTTCAATTATACATAAACTATCTTTCATTTGAATTAAGTGCTCGTCTCCACTTTTTTTCATAAAAACAAAAATTGTGGTTAAAATATTTTAAAAGGTTCTAATAATTTAAAAACATTGCCAAGGAAGTAAAGTGATGAATATAAAGTAAAATTATTTCCAAACCACATAATACAATGCCATTGATAACGATGTAAACAACATAACATATTATGGTGTTTGAAAAATAAAATAAGAAAGCATAACAAAAACAAAGACAAAATAACCACAAAATAGATTAACCAAAATAAATTTTATTAAAAACAACAGTCCTAAGATTTGAAAAGTTTCTCTTGATTGAGTGCTAAGGTTTATTGAATTTGGATTTGGTTAGATTCATAAGTGCCTAAGAGTTCATAAGTTGCTTGTTGATGATTGTTGAGAGTTTGCAACTGATTGTTGGTGTTGGCAGCATATGATTCAAAATAAGCTCTTATCACAAACTGATCAGAAGACAAAAACTTTAACCTTATATAGACAAAAACTTTAACCTTAACAAAATCCTTAATTATTTACTTAGCAGATTTAAAATCAAAGCTAACATTAAAAATATATATTCTCAAGGAGTTTCAATCATTTATCTCTATTCCAAGATTATAAAATCATGATTCATCTATCTCAAGTATTTGTATATTCTACTTCTGTTTCAAATTGTGAATTGTAAATCTATAGTCCGTGATCATGCGAATAAAACTATTAAAATAGAGATAAAGAAAATAACTTTGTACAAATTCATTCCCATAAACAAAAATTGAATCACATAGTTAATGGTTTCATTTAGATCTACTCATAGTTACCCACAAAAAAGGAAAAAGAATTAAAGAGTTAAAAAGAATTATAAGAAGTCTTTCATGAATGATTTTTGAGATTTCTCCTTCAACAAAGAGTTAAAAAGAATTATAGTTAATGTTTTGTATGCTATCAAAATAGTAAAAAAGATAGCTAAAATAGGTTAAAAACAATATTTGACTATAAATTTTTGAGTTTTTGAAAATTATACCGACGAACTTTAATACAATCTGATTTTGAGTTTTTTTAGAGGTTTATGAGTTTTTTTTAGAGGTTTATTCCCAATCACTGAGAACTGTTATCTTAGAGGTTTATTCCCAATTTATTCCCAATCACTGAGAACTGTTATCTTAGAGGTTTATTCCTAATCACTGAGAGCTGTTATCTTAGGCTAAGTTAACAAATCAATTAGATAGATTTATGACTTATCTTAATAATCAAAGTAAAGTTTTTTTTCAATAAAGTTTAAAAAACTAAATACATAGATTTTATGATAGATTTATCTCAAAACCCAAACTCGATCTCTCGAGAGTATCGCACCCTTAAAAATATAAACGATCGACAATATCACTTACAAAAAAATGCCTTCCTCACAAGAAAAATTTCACTTACTAGCACTAAGGCAATATAAAGTGAAAATAATATTTTCTAGAAAGATAGAGAAGGAGATTAGAGTGATAAATTCCAAAGAAATAGTAAAATTATGGAAAATGGCGTGATGTGAAGTGAGAGTGTGTCTCCTTTATATAGAAGTTGAAAAATATAAAACAGAAATAATCCATAGGCCGAATTAATTATCCAATCGATTAGCATAACGTTATAATCGATTAGCAGGTTCGAAAAGGAAATATTAGATATATAATCGTTGTAGGTCATTAACGTGTTGTCCCAATCGCTTGGTTAATCGATTAACCACTTTCTAATCGATTAGCATAACATTCTAATCCATTGGATAATAGAAAAAGTTGTGTCAATTGATTGGCTTAAGTATCCAATTGATTGGTTAATTCAAAAAGACTTTGAAAAAAGATTAGACAACTTCTTAATCACTTGACTTGGCATAGAAAATCATTTTGAGATTAAAAACATTTTGAAAAGGATTTTTAAGTGTGTGTTTGAGTTGCCTTAGTACTTTAAAGTTACTTCCTTACTTTCATAAAACTCGGGTCACTCAAACAGATAAACCAACACGACATGGCAAGCTTTCACACTTCCTCTCTTTTATTACTCTGAGGCTCTTAAAACATATGTCAGATGCATCGATATATAAATACTTTAATCATAAGCCTCTTTCTATTGATGAGGCATGAGATGTTTGTATGATTAGGTCACCATCATCGGAGAGTTGAAAGTTGTTGCCAACGGATTCATCCCAACTGTTGACCTTGTCGTCATCAAAACTTCAAAGAAGATCTTTTACGGGATTGTCAACTTTATACCTATAAGAACATAGATTCATATTCTCCCCCTTTTTTATGATGACAATGCATCTCTCAGGGAGGTGGTAAAAGAAATTACATATATATTTTTTGAGTGATTAAGCTCCCTCTTAGTTATGTAAAGTGTATCATCTACTCCCCTTGAGAGTATACTTATTTCCCTTTGTCATAATAAAAAAGGTAAAAAATAATCAAAGCACATAGATCACATGTAAAAGGAATATGTTACCTTATACAGATGAAACAAAGCGGTATATAGTGAGGAGTGAAAAATAGGATCTAATATTTTATTTCTTCCTCTAGAAGGTAGCATTCAGCTTCAAAATCAAATGGTAGGTATGTTTTGGAGAACTTTTTCCCCTTATTCTTTCTCGAACAGAACTCAAACAGTATTTGAAGCTTTCAAAATTGAAAGGGAATTATGTTGTCTACTTCTTTCTTTCTCGGATTCTTTCTAATGGATAATCATTTTGTCTTAGAAAATATTTTGGACAACTTATTTTTATCCACCGGGGGTCTTAGATTAATATTGGACTTCAGGCATGCTATATTTGGAACCCCTTTGCTCCAAAAGAACTTGAAACTCAACCATAGGTTAATAAAAAAAAGTTTAATTGACTAAGTAGTTAATAAATCACTTACTAGAGAATCAATAAGAGTTTTTTTTTTAATCTCTATTAAGTGTACTACCTCAAAATCTCAAGGTAACTTGATAAACTTCCCCTTTCGATGAAACGACAAGCCACCATTGATTTTTATTCTCTATGAATTATTTGATATGATAGTTGGTTCAACCATATGACCCATAAATCTATTACAAATTTATCATCTTAACCTTTTAATAAGTTTCATAATCACAGTCATTGAATGATACCATCAATGTCAACACCTTGATCATATATGTAATAACGCGAAAACGTATCGTATTTTTGGCTCCATATGTATTGCTTTTTACTCGATTAACACTTATTATTACGCAGTATTTTATGTTTATTGCATGTATTTATCGATTAAAAGGTTTACCACAAGTAAAATGGAAAACAGCAAAAAGGAAATAAAAAGGAAAAAAAAGAGAAGAAAATGAGGTTCTCAAAGGGATAATGGGCCACCAAAGCAAATGGGATTGTGGCGCCCATTATCCAAGGAGTGTGGCGCCCGCCACATTGGCCCATGAGGAAGGTGGCGCCCGCCACCAGCCCTTGAGAAGTGGCTTTCCGTTGCTACAAAGGTGGCGCTCGCCATTCATTAAGAAGCTAGGATTGTGGCAACTGCCACAACCTGGTCTTCCATCATTATCTCCACTTTTTTAGCCACGATGCCATTACCTTGTTACAATTTAGGGATTATGGAAAAAGATATAAAAAATGGACCTCTCGGACTTGCAAAACTCTATTTTCTTCCAGTTTTCAAGTTCACGCTTAATTTATTCAGCACTATTTTTCTTTTAGTTTTCTAGGCAGTTTCTTTACCTTGTAAAAGTGATAGTTTTTCCACATCGGGGACTATTACGGTTTATTATTTTTATGCATTTGGGATTCAATTGTAAGGGTTAATCATTGCCAAAGCTTGCCGGAATTATTTTAATCGAAGATTCAAGATTCAGTTCCAGTTCTTAAATTGCAATCCAGGTTTTATTTTGATTACTGTTTTATTTATTTATGCCTTATTGCATGTTTAATTTCCCAAATACCATATTTGTTACCGGATCCATGTCCGGCTAAACCCTTAGGTATCGGTATGTAAAGATCGTCGAAACGACGTGGTTCAATAAATAATTGGTGTTAGTTTTTATAAAACTTATTTTTCCGGTTTTAGTCTCTTACTTTAATCAAACTGTTTTTCGTACGAGAGTACAAAACAAACTAAGGTTACGGTCAATAAAAACGAGAGTTTGAGATTTTAACCAGATAGCTGAAACTAGGCATTAATCCTAAACACGCTTTAGGATTAATCAGATTTTATTTATATTCAAAAATTACTTTTAAATTCAAAATAAGACCGCGAGAGTCAAGCATTCTGGTTTAGGAGTAAGGTCAGAGTCAATAAAAACGAGAGTGTGAGACTAAGTCCTTTCTATAAATAAATTCTACTGAAGAATATTTTTACCAAAAAGATTACACCAATTATCTATCGAATCCTCGAAGTTTGAGGTATTACATACCGATATCCCCTATATCTCATATCTCTATTTTATTTACTTTATAGTTATTTCTTTTCATCCCTCCAATCTTAGAACAATCATCAACCTTAGATTTGCATAGCAATATTAGACCACGATACGTTCGATTATTAGTCCTTATGGGTTCGATAATCTTTAAAATTACACGATAGGATTGTGCACTTGCAGTCACGATTCACATAGACTTACTAAGTCACGATCAAGTTTTTGGCGTCGTTGTCGGGGACTAATTCAGTCGATATCGTAACTCTAGCGTTACCCAATATAGACTAAGGCAAACAATTCTTTTTCCCTTTCTACATCTGTCGAGTGTATGCCAAGTACTCGCTCTCAAGGCGAGAAATTAAAGCTACAATTCGACGAACCCAAGTGTTATCTTAGATTAGAACGCCGGATACGAGACTTGATACGGGAACATCGTATCAAGCTAAATCTTCTTGACCTTAACATTCCTACTTCTGAATCAGTTGTTCAACCAGAGATTGTCGAACCAGTGCAGAACCATCCTCTTAAGTATTATGCAATCCCTTCACAGGATAAACCTCATAAAAGCATCGCTACCCCTGCGATCGAAGCCAACAATCTTGAGCTAAAAACCTCATTGTTATCAACCGTACAGCAAAACCAGTTTTCAGGTAGTCCCACGGAGGACCCGAACCTACACTTGTCAGTATTTTTGCAATACGCAAACACGGTGAAAGCGAATGGTGTCAGCTCAGAAGCTATAAGACTCCGTCTTTTCCCATTTTCATTAAGAGATAGAGTTAAAGCTTGGATCCAGTCTCTACCATCCAACTCTGTCACTACATGGAACGAGTTGAAGAAAGTCTTCTTAGCCCGATATTTCCCACCTAGTAAGACGGTTATGCTAAGAGCCCAAATAAACGGGTTTAAACAAAAGGATAATGAATCACTTTTTGAAGCTTGGAAGAGATACAAAGACATGATGAGGCTATGCCCACATCATGGTCTAGAAGAATGGATAATCATTCACACCTTTTATAACGGTCTCTTGTACAATACAAAATTGATAATAGACGCCATCGCAGGTGGCGCACTGATGGATAAACCATACAACGAGGCCTATCAGCTCATCGAAAGTATGGCCCAGAATCATTACTAATGGGGAAGCGAAAGAACCTCTATAGAGAAAACTCAACCGAAGGGCGGCATGTATGAATTAAGTAGTCTTGACCATGTCAACGCCAAGGTAGATTCCCTGACCTAGAAGATAGACAGCTTGACCATAACACCAGCAGCCATCGTGGCTGCCGTAGCACCAAACTGCGTGATATGCGGAGTTCAAGGGCATACTGCCCCAGAATGTCAACCCTTGACAGGAACCTCCACTGACCAGGTGAACTATGCTCAAGGAAACCCCTATTCAAATACCTATAACCCAGGTTGGTAGAACCATCCTAACTTCTCATACAAAAATAATAATGCATTGTATGCACCTAACCAAGCACCTGTTGTACCACCAGGATATCAAAAAGCTGCCACAAATACTCAAAATTCTCTTAGGAAATCAAACTTAGAAATAATGATGGAGAAATTTATAGCTACCCAAGCCCAAACAAATAAAGATTTCTTAAATCAAAACATACACACTAGTGAGCAAATCAAGCAGTTAGCAAATAAGGTAGACGCATTAGCCACCCATAACAAAATGTTGGAAACACAAATCTCACAAGTGGCTCAACAACAAGCACCTACCGCTGCTCCTGAAGGCACATTTCCTAGACAACCGCAACCAAACACGAAAGGTCATGCAAATGCTACCATACTACGAAGTGGGACAAAACTAGACGGACCGACCGACCCTAGAACATAAAACCCATCCATGCATAAGGACCCAGTTAAGGTAACTGAGAAGGAAGATGAACAAGAAGAAGATAAAAACGAAGAGGCCGTAGAGAAAGAAGAACCTTATGTGCCTCTGCCACCGTATAAACCCCTTATCCCTTATCCTTAAAGACTTGTTAAATCTAAAAGTGTAGGGCAATTTAAAAAATTCGTAGAGCTTCTAAAACAATTGAATATCACAATACCCTTTACAGAAGTCGTAACTCAAATGCCCTCATATGTTAAGTTTCTCAAAGAAATTTTATCTAACAAGAAGAAGATAGAGGATAACGAAACTGTTACACTTACTGCTGAGTGTAGCGCCATAATACAAAACAATATGCCCCCTAAGCTGAAAGACTCAGGTAGTTTCTCCATACCCTGTGTAATCGGAAAGTTTGTCATCGACAAAGCACTATGCGACTTAGGAGCCAGTATTAGTTTAATGCCCTTGTCCATATGCGAAAGGCTAAAAATGGGAGAACTAAGACCTACGAGGATGTCTGTACAACTTGCAGACTATTCTGTTAAATTTCCCGTAGGTATGCTAGAAAGCATTCTGGTACGCATAGGACAATTCTATATTCCTACTGATTTTATAATCATGGATATAAAAGAGGATTCCAACATCCCTATCATATTAGGAAGACCATTCCTAGCTACAGCCGAAGCTATTATAGATGTTAACAAAGGCAAGCTAACCTTCGAAGTTGGTGAGGAAAAGGTCGAGTTCATTTTGACGCAATTCCTAAAGGCACCAGCTATAGACGACACATGTTGTCTACTAGATGTCATCAACGAATGCATAAGAGAGATGGAGAATGAACAAACATCATACTCCGAAATACTGAAAATTCCAAGGCCTCCTACTTTTGAAGATGAAAATTTAAGTAAGGAGTACCAAGATGACAGCCTAAGCGAACGCCTAACACTAACGCCCGATCATATGCCTTGCCCAAAGAAACCAGCCCTAGAACTTAAGACGTTACCCAAAAATCTAAGGTATGAATTCCTAGACACTGAAC
This sequence comes from Lathyrus oleraceus, assembly GCF_024323335.1. Classification (NCBI taxonomy): domain Eukaryota; kingdom Viridiplantae; phylum Streptophyta; class Magnoliopsida; order Fabales; family Fabaceae; genus Lathyrus; species Lathyrus oleraceus. The sequence goes on from NC_066585.1 coordinate 102,851,294, forward strand.
TCGAGCGACCCGTAATAGTAAATGAAGACTTAGGGCAGATAGAGACCAAAAAGCTTCTACACGTTTTAAGAAAATATCCAACAGCTTTAGGCTATAATATCTCAGATCTAAAAGGAATAAGCCCTTCCATATGTATGCATTGCATAATGCTAGAGGAAGACAGTAAGACCTCTAGAGAACACCAAAGAAGGATAAATCCCATTCTTAGTGATGTAGTAAAGAAAGAAGTGCAAAAGCTGCTAGAAGCACGTATTATCTACCCGATATCTGATATCCAAAGGTCAGCCCAGTACATGTCGTACCAAAGAAGGTAGGCGTCACAGTTGTGAATAATGAAAAAGGAGAATCTATAGCATAAAGAGTGGTTACTGGAAGTAGAATGTGTATTGACTATAGAAAATTAAACAAAGTCACTCGGAAGGATCATTTTCCTTTACCGTTTATTGATCAAATGCTTGAACGGTTGGCTAAGCATTCTCACTTCTGCTACCTAGACGGTTATTCGGGATTTTTCCAAATTCTTATTCATCCTGACGACCAAGAGAAAACGACCCTCACATGCCCCTATGGTACATTCGCCTACCGACGAATGCCATTTGGACTGTGTAACACTCCCACAACATCCAAAGATGCATGATGTCAATTTTCGCTGATTTCATAGATGACATCATGGAAGTCTTCATGGATGATTTCTCTGTATGCGGGAAGAGCTTTGAAGGCTGCTTATTGAATCTTGAAATGGTATTAAAAAGATGCGTAAAAATGAACCTAGTGCTAAACTAGGAAAAATGCCATTTCATGGTCCAACAAGAAATCGTGCTCGAACACATAGTATCCAACAAAGGGATTAAAGTCAACAAGGCCAAAATAGAAGTCATAGAAAACCTCCAACCTCCGAAAACCGTGAGAGGAATACGAATCTTCTTAGGACACGCCGGTTTCTACCGGAGATTCATTAAAGATTTATCAAAAATACCAAACCACTGACTAACTTATTGATGAAAGACGTCGAATTCATCTTTGACGACAAATGCCTAGCGGCGTTTGAACAACTGAAAACAGATCTTATTACCGCACCTATCTTGTAACCACCCAATTGGAGATTACCTTTTGAAATCATGTGTGACGCTAGTGACTATGCTGTAGGCACAGTCTTAGGACAAAGAAGGGACAAGAAACTTCATGCAATATACTATGCAAGTAGAACCCTAGACCTTGCACAGATGAACTATGCCACCACAGAAAAGGAGCTTTTAGTCGTAGTATTCACTCTGGACAAATTCCGTTCCTACCTAGTAGGAGCAAAGATAATTATCTATACTGATCATGCTGTAATTAGATACCCGTTAAACAAAAAAGACGCTAAACCAAGACTCCTAAGGTGGATCTTACTATTACAAGAGTTTGACCTAGAAATCAAGGAGAAAAGGGGCACTGAAAACGTCGTGGTCGATCACTTGTCAAGAATGGAAGGTATAGAACCTGATTGAGTGCCTATAAACGATGATTTTCCGTACGAAAGACTCATAGCCCAATTAGAAAGCAATCCAGCTAAAGATGCGTTAACCCATAAGGATACCAAAACAAACGAAGTAGTGGAAGCAATTTACACCCAAACCACACTACAATGGTACGCTGACTTTGTCAACTACTTAGCAGCTAGGGTGCTTCCGCCAAACTTGACCTACCAACAAAAGAAAAAATTCTTCCACGATCTTAAACACTACTATTGGGATGAGCCTCTACTTTTCAAGAGAGACGCCAACGGCATTTTCCGTTGATGTGTCCCAGAAGATGAGGTAGAAAACATAATTTTCCACTGTCATTCTGCTCCTTATGAAGGACATGCAAGCACCTCGAAGACTTGCGCTAAGATCTTGCAAGTCGGCCTCTTTTGGCCTACTCTGTGGAAAGATGTCTACATCGCGATCACAAATTGCGACCGGTGTCAACGCACTGGCAACATATCTAGACGCGATGAAATGTCGCTTAAAGGAATTTTGGAAGTAGAAGTCTTCGATGTTTAGGGAATCGATTTTATGGGACCTTTCCCGTATTCTTTTGGTAACAAGTATATCCTTGTTGCGGTCGATTACGTATCAAAATGGATTGAGGCCATAGCTTCTCCAACGAACGACACAAGAGTGGTAATTAGACTCTTTAAGCGTATAATCTTCCCTAGATTCAGAGTGCCGAGACTTGTCATCAGTGATTGTGGCTCCCATTTTATTTCAAAGATTTTTGAAAAGCTATTACTGAAATATGGAGTCCGGCACCGCGTAGCAACACCATACCACCCACAGACGAGTGGTCAAGTAGAAGTCTCAAATCGAGAAATTAAACAAATCTTAGAAAACACAGTTGTCACCTCTAGGAAAGATTGGTCCTCAAAATTACCAGAAGCCCTGTGGGCATATAGGACAACTTATAAGACCCCAATAGGAACCACACCTTTTAAGCTAGTTTATGGAAAATCATGTCATCTGCCGGTAGAACTAGAACATAAAGCATATTGGGCCATTAAGACCCTTAATCTCAATTATACTTCTGCAGGCGAAAAAAGAATATTAGATATCCACGAACTAGAAGAACGCAGGCTAGATGCGTATGAGAATGCCCGAATCTATAAAGAAAGAAGAAAAAAAATGGCACGACAATCACATATTAAGGAAAGAGTTTAACCAAAGCGACAAAGTACTCCTATTTAACTCCCACCTCAGACTCTTTCCCGGAAAACTTCGTTCTAGATGGTCCGGTCCCTTCGAAATTACCAATATCTTTCTGAATGGAGCAATAGAGATAAAAGGAAAAACAAGCGAACCATTCATAGTAAACGGCCAACGTTTGAAACATTACCATAACATTGATAACAATGATTTCATTGCAAATCTTAAGCTTGCAGAGCCTCGCGCTCATTCAAAAGAATAACGCTTATCCTATTTCTGTCGAGCTTACGACAACAAACAAAGCGCTTGGTGGGAGACAACCCACACTCTGTCTTTAACTAATTAATTTCATCATAAATTTATAATTATCACTATTGCTTAATTTTCATTTCTTTGTTTTCTTATTTATTTATTTCTCATAAAGTTAATCGGTACATTTCTGTATTATTGACCATTACTAACTTAATGTTATTATCTACTTGATTTTATCTAGCTACTGACTATCACAATGCAATAAGTAGATTACATGGATATAGTCTTCAGAGGCGGAGCTCAAATGAGACGTTTTGAGGCTCTCGCTCAGAGAGAAATGACACTAACCTTGTACCCAGATGGATGCACCATGACCAAGTTAGGTATAAAAGACAGTGTTACATTCCTAATTAACCAACTAGGCTGGGACACCTTTGCTATTAAGAGAAAATTTAGTTCCTACAGTAGGTTGACTTTAGAATTCCTAAGCTCCCTAGTGCACCTGCCAAACCACGATATTGTACTTAACAAAGGCCTAATCACCTTTAGGTTGTTTGATATTGATTACCGCTACACCCATAGAGAAATGGATGAAATCCTAGGATGTCCTAATGGCCCTGATACCTTTACCATTACCCAGGAAGAGAGACTAGTAGACCATCAATTAGATCTCTTCTGGGGTAGCATCACAGGAAACGACCATCCCGAGCCAGACCTTATGCATTCAGAGAACATTCATAACCCTGTGATTCGTTACTTCCATAAGATCCTAGCTCACACCTTATTTGGAAAGGAACATAATAGAACCTTTGTGTCCAAAGACGAACTCTTCATAATGTACTGCGCATCACAGGCCCGACTTGTTAACGTTTCTACATTTATGATAGCTAATCTGTACCGTATGGCACAAGAGGACTATGGACCAATTTTAGTGGGAAGCCTAGTGACCATGATAGCAAATGCCATCGGACTGAGACAGCCACTTATCAGGCTCACCCCTTTAGGTGGAATACGACCAATGAATATTGACTTTTGCTTCAACACCGATATCATTAGGAACCCAGGTCCATATGTGTTTGAACTTCTAATCAACCGCGAAGTAGTACACTTGTTTACCCTGCCATACCCTAGGACGAGTGTGCATGATATGAACAACTAGCTCTATGATTTGGATGGACCACCAGATGCACCACCCTCTCCTCGAAAGACACCCCAAATCTACGACCACTATGACAATTATCTCTCTGATGTTGAATCACATGCCCCAGTTATACCTACTGTACCTCTCGCCGATCATGTTGCTGCCATCGAAGTTGTTCAGACACACGTCGTCAATCTGAGAAACGAGCTGAGCACCCTCCGCGTGGAATTCCACGACTTTATGGATGTAGTGACAGAGAACCTGGATCACATTTACCAACACTTCTACTTGTTCTCTCCTTCTACCAGCAGTCGTCGTAATGGTTAATTTATAATAGTATTACCGATTTACTGACTTTTATTTTATTTTATTTTCTTGTTTGGAATTTTATTATTATTTGTTGTTACACATTGGGATTTATTTAATTATTTCATTTATTTTTATTCCAGTAGACAAATTATTTCATCTTTTCCCGTCTACTCGATTCTTTTGTTCGTCAATTTTACGATTAAATTCCATTCCACTATATCATGTTTATTATCCCATACACTATATATTATTGGTAAACTAGATTCCATTGAAATTTTGTGGTCAAAGCAAATAAAGACACACACACATGGGAAATCACACTGCATGTGGCGCCTGCCACACACAATTAGTGCGCCCATGTGAGGGATGTGCCGCCCGCCACAGGGCCCATAGTGGCTCCCACCACCAACACCAAAAGTGGCGCAAGCCATTACACAAGCCTGCATGTGCAAGCTGTGTATTTTGACCAGTCATATCACTTTTATGGTGCTATCCCTTGCATGCAAGACATTGCCTTAATACCATTCAACCACTTTCAACAACTCTTTGACCAAGACATAAAAAACCGTAAATGTAATTTATTTACCAATTAATTTTTCAACCACCATCACCTCTATATAAACCACCAACATTACCTTAACAAATCACACCTCTCATTTACATATTTCTCTCCTCTTTTGCTCTATTCTCCCTATTACACAAGGAGTGTGAAATCCATTATGGCACAGACGAGGGAATATAAAATAGTGTTCAGAAACGGCGAGTCGGGCGAATTACAAGAGGAGACGTACACGTCTCTAAGCGCTCGAAAGATCGAATCAACAAGGTACGCTGATGAACACTGTCTATATGCCTTAGGAATTCAAGATAGTGTTAACTATATGCTAGATATGTTAAATTTAAATTATTTTCTATCTCTCAAGGACCCTGTCTATGCTCAACTAACATTAGAATTCCTAAGCTCATTAATTTTTAGTTCCACACCAAACACAAACTACTCCAGTGGGACTGTCCAGTTTCATTTATTTAACGTCGAATATGCTCTTACATTTTCCCAACTAGCGGACCTACTACGTTTCCCCCATGGGGATGGCATAGTACGTGAGGTCCCAAATACCGAGGGTTGGCAACGCGCCTTCCAACCATTTTGGAAGGCAATAACCGGTACAGTCACCCATAGTTTTGAGGGAAACAAAGCCACTCTAATTCAAAACCCGGTTATTCGATATTTCCACCAAATATTGGCGTGCACCATTTTTGGCCGAGCAAACTCTAACAAGGTGAACGAAAAAAAAACTCTTTTATTTCTTTGCCACAAAATTTGAATACCGTCCCTTTTATGTTATCTCACGTGCAAGCCATTGTCAATGCGAAGTGAGGCCCGATTATTTTTGGAGGTTTAATAACCTCCATAGCCAGAGTCCTAGGACTTGAAGAAAAATTCTCCAGGCTAACCCCGCTCCCGCATCATGCCATTGACATTGACATGGCAAGGAGCATGAAACTAGTAAAACGAAATAGTGACGGTAAATTTAATTTAATAATTGCTAATAATGTGTTACAAGATTTTATCCTCCCAAATACAAATCGCACAGATGTGCGCAACCCGGATAATTATTGTTATACTAATGATCTGGTGCCTAACCAAGTCCCCGCGCATATTCCTGAGAATGTAGCTGCTAGCGGGGACACCGATGAGGATCACATTTCGGAGAAAACTGCTCCCGCTACTGACCTACACACCACACACACTTCATTTGAAAATGTTGCAGGTACATCTTCTAGTCAAAGACCAAGAAGAAATGTGGCACCCGCCACCCTTGATGAGATCTATGCTGAACTGCTGTGGCGTAGAGAATTAAACGCTCAGCGAGACCTACAGATCTAAACCATGGGAGCTCAGCAAACTGAAATGATGCAAATCCTTCGCCAAATGCAGCATGATCAGCACGACTACACTTTCAGAATCGAACATAACATGTCTGGCTTGATCGATGAAATGACAATATTGACAATACGTGTGGAAGATCTCCAGAACTATACGCCACCTCACCAGCCAGGAAATGGTGGACGTCCACGTACATGTGACAGAAGGCGTCAGTAGCAGAATAACCAGCTTCTACCTTTCTTTCTTATCTTATGTCGTTGCATTGGGGACAATGCAAGATTTAAGTATGGTGGAGGAAGCTTTACCGCTTTTTTATTTACCGCTTTCTAGTTAGATTTAAAATATTGTTATTTCCTTTTGTTATTTTATAATTTTTTGGTTATTTTAATTTTTTGTTAAAGTGTCAGTCAAGTTAAATATCAATGTGTTGTCGAGTCTTTATGCGTGGTTTCCGTTATTTACTAATTCTCCTATTTACTTAAGCCATGATTTCAGGCTTAAAAGAAGAAAAGATTATAAAATGTATGAAAAATGTTGTTCCTTCTAAGTTAGGTGACCCTCACCTGGTCATTTAGCCCAACGGTATAACCATCTTCAATTGTTATTTGAGCCAAAGTGCGAAAAAGAAATAAATAAATAATGATGAGATCATAGTCACTAACAGACTATCTTGCTATGAATGTGAAAGGATAACGGGTTTAATGTGATTGCGCTAGAATGAAAAAGGATAAAAGAAGGTTTAGTAAGGTAGACTTAGGCATGACGACATGATTCAGATTGGTTTGTATAGGAGGGAGACTTATGGTTGCAACATTGCGACTGTGTGTTCTAACGATACCCTTAGTGTGGAATTGAGTACCTGTTAATACAATTTTGAACCAAAGTAAAGTATATAGACTAGAATGAGTATCCGAATTCAACTGTGTTTTCTGCGAGTCTTGATAATGTATGCTGCAAATATTTTACAAAACTTTTTATGCACGCGACATTTGCTTGAGGACAAGCAAAGGTTTAAGTATGGGGGAGTTTGATAATGCAAAAACATATCGTATTTTTGGCTCCATATGCATTGCTTTTTACTCGACTAATACTTATTATTACGTAGTATTTTATGTTTATTGTAGGTATTTATCAATTAAAAGGTTTACCGCAAGTAAAATGGAAAATAGCAAAAATGAAAGAAAAAGGAAGAAAAAAAGAATAAAATGAGGTTCTCAAAGAGATAATGGGCCACCAAAGCAAATGGGATTGTGGCGCCCATTACCCAAGGAGTGTAGCGCTCGCCACATTGGCCCATGAGGAAGGTGGCGCCCGCCACCAACCCTTGAGAAGTGGCTTTCCGTTGCTACAAAGGTGGCGCTCGCCACTCATTAAGAAGCTAGGGTTGTGGCAACTGCCACAACCTGGTCTTCCACCATTATCTCCACTTTTTTAGCCATGATGCCATTACTTTGCTACAATTTAGGGATTATGGAAAAAGGATATAAAAAGTGGACCTCTCAGACATGCAAAACTCTCTTTTCTTCCAGTTTTCAAGTTCACGCTTAATTTTATTCAGCACTATTTTTCTTTTAGTTTTCTAGGCAGTTTCTTTACCTTGTAAAAGTGATAATTTCTCCACATCAGGGACTATTACGGTTTATTATTTTTATGCATTTGGGATTCAATTGTAAGGGTTAATCATTACCAAAGCTTGCTGGAATTATTTTAATCGAAGATTCAAGATTTAGTTCCAGTTCTTAAATTGCAATCCAGGTTTTGTTTTGATTACTGTTTTATTTATTTATGCCTTATTGCATGTTTAATTTCCCAAATACCATGTCTGTTACCGGATCCATGTCCGGCTAAACCCATAGGTATCAGTATGTAAAGACCGTCGAAACGACGGGGTTCAATAAATAATTGGTGTTAGTTTTTATAAAATTTATTTTTCCGGCTTTAGTCTCTTATTTTATAAATAATTGTTTTTCGTACGAGAGTACAAAACAAACTAAGGTTATGGATAATAAAAACGAGAGTTTGAGATTTTAACCAGATAGCTGAAACTAGGCATTAATCCTAAACACATCGAGGGCGCTTTAGGATTAATTAAACTTTATTTATATTCAAAAACTACTTTTAAATTCAAAATGAGACCGCGAGAGTCAAGCATTCTTGTTTAGGAGTATGGTCAGAGTCAATAAAAATGAGAGTGTGAGACTAAGTCCTTTCTATAAATAATTTCTACTGAAGAATATTTTTACCAATAAGATTACACCAACTACCTATCGAATCCCCGAAGTTTGAGGTATTACATACTGATATCCCCTATATCTCATATCTTTATTCTATTTACGTTATAGTTATTTATTTTCATCCCTCCAATCTTAGAACAATCACCAGCCTTAGATTTGCATAACAACATTAGACCACGATACGTTCGATTATTAGTCCTTGTGGGTTCGATAATCTTTAAAACTACGCGATAGGACTGTGCACTTGCAGTCACGATTCACATAGACTTACTAAGTCGCGATCAATATGTTGAGGGATATCATCAATATAAGGAGAATTTGGACAAACGCCATCAGTTAACCATTTCTTCTTGTAGACCTAAGATGTTCCAAGAAACTCTCCTATCTTTTTGATATCAAAAATGTCCATACTAAGGGAGTCTTGAGATGTATTTCCTTTAGAAATATTTCCATTAACATTCTAAATGAGATGATCCTTAACTGTCAACCACTATTTAGTTAAACATTGATTCTCTTAAGTTGACTTATTTAACTTGAAATTCTTCATTTGGACTTTTGAAATTTCTATTTCCTTTGATTGTCATATTCCAATAACATTCTCTAAGGGATACCTGTAAAACTAACAACCTTTACTTCTACCTACTAGGGGTTAGTTCACCAAAGGTAATATGTATGAGTTCTTCCATAGTCATGGTACTTCAGAAAACAGGTTTTTAAAGGATTAATATTTATATTGACCATACATATAGAGGAATTAAACATACTTTATTATCTTTGTAACACAACTTACTTAATATTAAGTAACTTGTGCAATAACGCTATAATTAATCAGGACAACTAAAGGGTAAGATTATGGATCTTACCAAGACTCAAAGATCCAATGATTTTGTCTTGTTGTTATTAGGCAAGTTAATTTCTTCACTGTAGGATAATAACAATTGAACATGTTTATTTCTTCACTTGAAGGTAATTTTCAATATCATCATCTACATCACAATTTTACTTTTCTACCTTTGGTACCCATATCTTTTTGGGTCCTTTGATGTTAGTGGAATATATATTATGAGCAGAAATCTTTCTACTTTTGCATTCATAATGTTCTTTATAAAAGTATTAAGGAGTATGTTCTTCTTTTCTCTCATGACTCTTTTTGATAAAATAGAACTTGACAATATAATCGTCTTTGTTACTATAATTACATTTTAGGGTTTATTCGTTTAAATATAGGTTGGGAATTTCAAATATTGCTAAATATTTTAATATATTTATTAGGTTCATAACCAATATCAACCTTATTGTAAGACACCATTTAGTTTTCTAACAAGATATTCAAGTTGTTTGTCCCTTTACTGAATTTATCAAGTGTGTTTTGAAGATCATCAATTTTATTTTTTAAATTATAACATTGATCACACTTGATATATTTTTCTAAGGCTTTATGAGACGAGGAAGAGTTTTTAATTAGATCTTATTGTCTCCCTTTAAGACTTTCTATTTCTTCCAACAAGTTTTTAGTTTTCAATTCAAGGGAAGAGATAATGTCTTTGGAGGTAAAGATGATTTGTTCTAATTTACTTGTTTCTTTTGTTAGCTTCTTACAAATTCAAAATAAGTCTTGATAGTAGAAGTGATAGGTTACCTCATTATTTTGATGATTTTCCATGAGATAGGGGTTTGCTTCTTTATCTGAAGATTCCATATCATCGTTATCCCAGGATATGTATGCTCTTTTTTTGGATTCCTTGAACTTTCTTTGAATTTTTTTTTTCTCAGGTTTTTAGGGATGTTTGGTCTTATATTACCTTTCTCTCCGTATTTATGACATGTAGGAATGGAAGATGAGCTTTCTTCACTTTGCTTCTAGAGTCTTAAAGTTTGTTTTTTGTGTCTTATGAACTCCTTGAATTTTTGAAACATGGGCTTCAAAAAAATATTAATATCAATTTGACAATCTTCACCTTATGAATTCATATATTAGATGTTAGTAGATTTAAGTGTAATACTTTTCCTCTTCTTGTTGATATCTTCTTCATCATCGACAAGTCTTTTCAGCTCCTTCTCATGTTCCTACAACTTACCAAAGATAGTGTGTGTGTCCATGGTTGCTAAATTCTTAGATTCATATATCACAATGACTTTAGGTTTTCAAATACGATTTAGGAATCTAAGAATATTTATAACAAATACTTCATTTGAAAAAATCTTCCCAAGATGAGTTGTCAAGAGAATACTCAAAATCAGACTCTGATACGGAAGAACCGAATTTCTTCACCAACCTAGAAGATAGACCAAGAGTCTCTTCCACTATTATAATTCTAAACGGAACCCCGTTGATGTTCACCCTAAATGCTTTGTTAATCAACATCCCCCAAGTTTTTCTAACCATAATATTAGCCACGTCCAACTTAGAATGATCAGAAGAACTCTCATCACAACAAAATGCTTACTAACCATGCAAGAAATGAAAATAGTGAAATGAATAGACCATGCATGACAAGGGACTCTGTAACACCGAAGCCACGTTAATCTCTCTGGATCAACGTCATCAACCTTCCACTTCCTGACCTCTGAAAACCACTAGCCAAGCCAATCTTTCACACCTTCTACCAAAGCTTCAAGTTCACCTTCTTCATTTTCTTCAAGGAGGAAAAGGTTAGCTCCCAAAGGAGTTACCTTAAGGGAAAAATACCCCTCATATTGAAATGTTCTTTGCATATTATACGTTGCCCCCATGACCAACACCTTCTCAATGAAAGTTTTCTCAAACCTTATCATCTCCTCCTTCATAACTTCAAAAGAAACCTCTTGCGCCCTATGAGGAATAATAGCATTATCCTTATGAAAACCAGAGGCACGAGTAACATTAGCATAAGAGTTCCTCCTGGCATGGAAACTCGAAGCAGTGTTGGCATGATGGTGATGCTTAGAGGCATTTCATGAAACGACATCATCTGTTTTCTTCCCTTTAGCAGCATCCGGAGGAAACACACCTTCTAAAGCACAATGAAACCTAGGAATATTGGCAAAAAACTTTCTCCCTTCTATGATCAAGTTGTATAGTTGTAACACCAACCTTCTCACATTTCCAACATTAAAGAAACATACAAACTTGTATTTTCTACCTCTCTTGTCCCTCTTCGGAGGAATGACGACCTCGTCGATCATTCCAAACTCTTCAAATAACTTGTACATATCTTTAACCCTCAAATGATCTGGGAACTCAGTGAAAAAAATCGCCGTAGATTCCAAAGCACTCTTCTTCTTAGGTGTAGTCTCTACATCTCATTTACTCCTCTTATATCGAACTTTGCTGCTAGTTACTTTGATCCATTCACCTTCTTATCTGGACTCTTTAGAGTTTACCATCTAAGGTAAAAAGAAAGCTCTGAAGAAGTGGAAAATTAGAGAGAGAGGGAGACTTTCTCTCTCTAACCTTTTCCTCTCTTTTGTCTATGTCAGTTACTACTAAAAATATGTAAAACAAGTGGATTTCATATACATTGGATCTTCAAACCATTGGATGCAGCTTCATTTTTTTCTTCATTTTGTGTAAAAGAATTATTAGCATGTGTAACTAATTTTAGTTGTGTTTGAATTAAGTGTATAATACCAAACATTTGCCACTAAGACAAGTCGAGTTGCTGATATCCTAAAGGCACAAACAAATTTTGCTAATGATATTGTAAATAACAATATAACCTTATAAAATATTCATCGTAGCCATAAAGGCAAATAAGAATCAAATATTGACAACCTCTTCTGCCATGATAGGTTTAACAATAGGGGGATAATTATGGGTGTGCATGGGTTAGGTTTGACCTAACCCGTTATTCAATCTATTCAAAATTTAATGGATTGAGTTCCTCATATAATCCTCAATTTTATTGTCAAAACCGATCTGAACCAACCCGTATATTTATGGGTTGGATTGAGTTGGGTTCGCGGGTTGTGTTTCAAATAAAAAATATAGTTTTTATAATTCTTTTTGTCGGTTTAAAAAAAATATAACACAACTCAATACAATCACACTCAAATTCGATGAAACACATCGTGTAATATCTAATAAAATTCATCAACGTGACATAACCTTGATAACAGTATAAAATTAACGAGATACGTTGTTTCCATAAAATATATAAGTTGAAAATGATTCAAAAGAAAATAAGAAATAACATTTAATCTTAGTATTACGTAAACTCATTGGTCTAGTAATATTATTGGTGGAGAATATTTTTTTTGAAAAAATTATTATTATTAGTGATATATTAATTTTATATTTTTATTTAAAATAATAATAAAAATAGTAAAAGATTACTAAAATCACATCAATGGACCGAGTCAACGGGTTATAAAACTCAAACTCAATACCCGAATCAAAATTATACGGATTGTTATGGATTGGATTGAGTTGTGTATACCCGTAAACGAATGAGTTCGAGTAATTTATTGATTAGTTTGATTTTGGTCAACAGATTCCTGAATCGACTCGTACCCCATGTACATTCCTAGGAATAATATATTGAAAATTCCTTAGAACAAATTTTAAATAAACACGACTTCAATCTATGACACGCGAACATATCCTATTTAGAATTGAAAATCATAAATGATTTGCAAACCAAATTATCGCATGGGACTAAACTTCAAAAAGTCACAAATTTACTAGTGAGGCAGGGGAATCACGGTGAAACATTGTTATAGAAAAGTTTGAAAAGGAAACCTCAAACCAATTGTATTGTGTTTTCTTTCCTAGAAAAAACATAATCAAGTTAGCAGGTAATCAATCTAATGCTACAATATCGATTTCAAGTTATCACAAAAAAAAATGATTATTATAGTTTTGAGCTGAATCGTTACTTTATCAAGAAAATTGTTGGAGAAGTGGTCCATAATCCACATAAAGCCCCCTTGAACGTGAAGTGAAAGTTAATGGTCCAAAATTAGTAGTTCCCAGTGTTTTTTCTGTGATATCTTTCTCATTCTACTTTTTCTATTCTGTCCATAGTCGTTATCACACCTCGTGATTCTTGTCTCCTCCCTCTCCACACTGCTTTTCAAATTTCAACATTATTCAGTGTTGATTAATCTTCCCCTCATCTAGTTCGTAACTGATTATAACCTCTTGTTCCTATTAGTTGACTTTGTATTTGCTCTTGTTTCACTTTCCTACAGTTTTGGGATACCCATTTGGTTGGAAAATAACTTAGTGAACTGCTTTGTGTAGCAATAAAAAAATATGATATTTTGTAAAAATGTGTGTTAAATAGGGTTCGAAATGAGTCAAGTCGAGTCTAATTTGTTTTAGTTTGCCTCGACTAGATATGAATTGGTTTAATTTAATATTCGATTCAACTTCAACGCAGTTTTTTTTAATTTAAATCCAACTTATTTTAAGTTAACAAATAACTTGATTCAACTCATTAGATTTATTTTATTAGATTCGATTAATTTGTTTCACATATTCATAGTTTTACCAACCAAAAAAAATTGATGTGATTGACATTTTCAATTCTATTACTTTAAAAAAGATATATTAAAAATAAAATAAAAAATATATAATTAAAAAAAATAGAGAGTTAAGATTTAAATTAAGTCTTTAAAAACATATTTATGAAATTAATATATATATATATATATATATATATATATATATATATATATATATATATATATATATATATATATATATATATAATCAAGTTGATTGATAAATTTAATGAATACTTAAAGAAAATTATTTTGTCCCAATATGCCGGGAGTTAAACCCCTCATTAAATTGATATATTATTTGGAGTTAAACTCCTCGCGGTATAGAAGGAAAAAATAAAATAAAAAATTACATTGTCGGGGATTGCTCCTCAGCAAATATTATAGAGTAAATTTTTTTATTTTCGAAATTGATCATTCTGAGGGGTCACCTATTGCAAAGTGAAATGGCGTCATTATTTTTTTATTGGACAGACAAAAGTATGTCTTTGCGAGTGGCAACCTATGGCAAATTAATACCCTTTAGCTTGCGAAGGGGGTTATCGCAACGTTTGATCATTAGGTCAAATCAACGATGAGCGATTATAACTCGCATGTTGTTGTTAGTCATTTGCGAATGATAGCCCATAGCATATGCAACCATAAATATTGTCATCCATCCATTTCATCACTTCCCCTGTTTGTTACTATTTTGTACTTCTTCTCCCCATTTTCCCTCATTTCTTCATTTCTTGCAACACAATTTCAATTTCTTCATCCATCAAAACTTTAACAACATTACATATTGTTATCAATTTTAAGGTAAATTTTCATGTTTTTTTTAAATTTATTTATCTCAATTTACATTCACCTGATTACACTTTTTATTTTTCATTTTTTGTGTTTCATATACCATTTTATTTATCTAAAGGTTTCAAATTTTGCAGGATCTTCAAATTTTCCTTCATTTTATTCATCCATTTAAGATACACTATTTTCCTTCATTTTATTCATCCATTTAAGATACACTTTTTTAAAAAGATTTGGATGTAACTTATGTTGTATTTGTTAATAAAAAAACTTAAAATTTCAAAATTGAAAAGAAAATAATATAGTATTAAAACTCAAAAGGTTAAGTAGTTCAAATTCAAATTAATAACTAATAGTTTTTTTAAAATATATCTCCTGTATTGAAAAGTAAAAGAAGAAGATACAAAAGGTTAGAGGGGACTATCCCAAAACCCTAACCAAGCAACCACAAAGGCACTTATAAAAATTTAGTATAAACAAAAACTGAGAAGACCCAACTTATTGTCAACTAAACATGACCTAATGGAGATTGGAGGTCTATCCCACCAAGTTAAACCATCGGCTGACAAACCTAAAGAAGCAAAGTTTGTCAGTGATTTCCTTTTCTATGAATATGAGAAACAAAAAATGCATGTCTTTAGTTAGTAACAAACAATTTCTCCATCTGTTGTGAATTTGCCAAGGGACAGTGTTATGGTTCTTGAACGCCAAGGTCTGACTCAATCTAGAGAAACTTCCAATGTCTGCTATGGGCATTTTCGATGGTGAGGATGATGGTCCTGAGCTCTGCAGAAAAAGAGTTTTGGACCCAGAGAGATTTGACAGGTTACCAGAGAGAGAGTATGCACCATAATGCTGGAAATATAATTTCTGAAGTGAAGCCTTTTGTGTTGCAATCTTGCATTATTTCTGGCTTGCCAAATGCAATTGGTGATGAAAATAATGGAAGAGGTGATAGTGGAAGAGCATTGAGGACTCCATCCTCCATTAATGGTATCCCTTAAAGACTATATAACTCCTAAGCTTCCCGATTAATGGCATCCTCATCATTCTCATCCCTATAGTTGTATCTCCATAGTAAAGCTTGATTATATTTGACATACACCAAGTTGTGTAGTCTCTTATGCTCTAGCTTCCTTTTCTTAGAATGAATATGTAACATTAAAATTTAATAATTCATTATACTAGTTGCATAAACTAGAAAGAAACTATAAACTAGAAAAGTAAAATTATTAATAATAATTATTAACAAAAATTGCATTAAGAATCAAATTTTCAATGCATGCATACATCCCGTTTATTACCTCGAAATTGAATAATAGAGGGGTTGGTGTAAAAGAATTATGGGTTCAGAAAGTGCCAGTTGCATGCAATGGATGATGAAGTTGACAAGTCCATCTATCATCAATAATGTTAAAAGCTTCCTTATATTTTATTTCATCCATCTCAAAAATTTCATGATAGTTTCTTTGGCCTTCTCTATTGCCTCATAAATATAACCTATGGATGGTTTCTTCTCAATATCAACAAGGCGAAGCACCTTTACAAGAGGAGCCATCACCTTAAGTGTATACACTATATTATTCCAAAAAGATGGCATCAAAGATGTTGCAAATTGAGTTATTGCATGCCTCACTAATTCCGTTTTGTTGATATAAAATCTCAATAGGCTCAAAGTACTTGAATGGTTGTAGACGAATCCAGCAAGAAATCTTGCCCTTTGAATTGTCTTCTTTATAAGAGGGATATTTCCAATGTCCTCCAACATCAAATCTACGCAATGATGCCATTTTCTGTTATAACTTGAACAACTTTTTCTTCTCCAATCTCATACAGTAGAGCATCAAGCAACTCAAATATTTTCGTTCTTGTCTTGACAATGTCAGATGTAATCAACTTTAGTTATTTATTTTTAATTGAATTTATATTAATTTATATTGATTAATTTAATTTAATTTAATTGAGTAATATATGTGGTTTATTGGAATTTTTTATTTAATTATAATTAGTTGATAATAGAAAATTAAAGAAAAAAAAGGGTGTTTGGAGTTTTGTGGTGAGATTTGAAAATAATAGAATTATTAATTATTTGAGATAATAGAGTTTATTTAAAACTTATTTAGAATTTTATTATTAAATTAAATAATAAGATATATTAGAAAATTAGAGATTTTGTAATTTGGGGAGGAAAATAAAAATATTTTATAAATAGTAGATTAAGGAGATTTTGTAAGAGTTGAGATTAGATTTTATAATAAAATAAAATAAGAGAACCTCTTTTTGTGTTCAGATAGGAACCTCTTTTTGAGTTGAAATATAATTGCGTTGTTGTTATGAGTTTTGAATATTGTTGTCATGTTCATGCATTCATGTATATCTGCGATATGTAAACGAGGTCAAGTGTTTAGGAGTTGTTTTGAATTAATTGTTGTTTTGAGCTTGTCGTTGTTTAATTCATGTTTTTGAATTTCGAACTACATTATTGAGTTTCCGTTGCTATGTTTTAAATTGAAGGGATCATTGTTTTGAGTTTTGATGTGACACCCTATACTGAATTTAATTGTTTTTGTATGATTTTATTTTAAGTATGTATTTTTGGGTTAAATTGTTACATAGTTGGTATCATAGCAGGTCAGTTCATTCAGTCTAGGTTTGTGTGAATTTGTTTATTTCCCCGGTATATGACATGTGTGTGAACAATATCGATGCTCGTTTTTTTTCCTAACTGCTGCTTGCCAGCAGGAGCGGGATTGAAACAAGTGGCGGATGAGCATCTACTACTTTGATATGTTTCAGGAGCCGAGGGTTGGTTCAGCGTGCCACTGATTTAAATGGTGCATGTTTTGGATGCGGTTGCGTTGTTTCCCGAACTCAAAGAAGGTACATATTCAACATTCATGTCCGCCAGTCAAGTAGAGATGTCCTTGAGGAAAGATGATCAGATGCTCATAATGTTAACTTCCTTGAGAATGAAAGGTGAAGCGGTATTTTTTGATTTGCTAGTGGTGTGCGAGCTTCTAGATGTGTTTTCACATGACATTTGCGATTTACCGCCGAAGAGAGAAGTTAAGTTCGCCATAGATTTAGTACCTGGTACTAGACCTATGTCGATAGAACCTTAAAGAATGTGTGTTTCGGAGTTGGGTGAGCTAATTAATCGGCTAGAAGAACTTTTAGAAAAGAAATTTATTAAACCAAAGTGTATCAACATGGGGAGAACTAGTGTTATTGGTGAAGAATAAGGGTGGTAATATTAGGTTATGTGTTGATTATCGACAGCTGAATAAGGTGATTGCCAAAAACAAGTACCATATTCCTAGAATTGATGATCTTATGGATCAATTGGTTAGTGCATGTGTGTTCAGCAAGATCGATTTGAGATCAGGCTATCATCAAATTCGGGTGAAGGTTGAAGATATTTATAAGACAACATTTAGGACTCGATACAGTCACTATGAGTATTCAGTGATATTGTTCGGTATGTCTAATGCTCCAGGTGTGTTCATGGAATACTCGAATATGATCTTCCATCCTTAATTGGACCATCTAGTCGTGGTGTTCATAGAAAACATCATGTTGTATTCTAAATCAGATGAAGAGCATGCAAGAGATCTGCGAGTTGTGTTATAGGTATTGCGGGAGATGCAGTTGTACGCCAGTTTGTCTAAGTGTGAGTTCTAGTTGCGAGAAGTGAGTTTTCTTGGCCATGTGATTTCCAGTGGTGGTATAATAGTTGATTCGTCTAAAGTAAATACGGTGTTGTAATGGGAAGCTCTTAAATCTGTTACAGAGATCATAAGTTTTCTGGGTTTGGATGGTTACTATAGAAGATTTATCGGAGGTTTTTGAAAGTTAACATTGCCTTTGACCCAGTTAACTCGAAAGGGTCAAACTTATGTGTGGAATGTCCATTGCAAGGAGAGTTTTCAAGAGCTAAAGAAGAGATTAACGACCGCACCAGTGTTGATCTTACCATATGCAAAGGAATCATTTATTGTGTATTATGATGCTTCCAAGATGAGTTTAGGCAGTGTGCTTATGACGAATCGCCAGGTTATAGCATATGCTTCGAGGAAACTCATAATTCATGAGAGGAATTATCATACCCATTACTTAGATTGGTAGATATGGTTTTTTTGTTGAAGGTGTGGAGGCATTATCTTTTTGGTTCGAGGTTTGAAGTGTTTAGCGACCATAAGAGTTTGAAATACTTGTTTGATGAGAAAGACTTGAATATGAAGCAGAGGAGGTGGTTGGAAGTCTTGAAGGACTATGATTTCGAGTTGAGTTACCATCCTGGCAATGCCAATGTGGCAGCATATGCACTGAGCAGGAAGTCCCTATATATGTCGGCATTGATTGTTAGAGAATTTGACTTGATCGAGCAGTTTCGAGATCTTAACTTAGTATGTGAGGTAACCCCTATTCGTGTGAAGTTGGGAATGTTTAATTTGACCAGGAATTCTCTTAATGGAATCGGAGAAGGTCAGAAGCTGGATGTGGAATTGGTTGATCATCGAGTATTAGTTAACCAAGGTAAAAAAGTGGACTTTAGAGTTGATGAGAGTGGGATCTTGAAGTTTTGAGACAGAGTTTGTGTGCCTGATGTTTCAAAACTTAAGAAGATGATTTTAGAAGAGAGCAACAAAAGCAGTTTGAGTATTCATCCCATAGCCATTAAGATGTATCAAGATCTTAACAAAATATCTTGGTCGTCAGGTATGAAGAATGAGGTCACAAAGTTTGTATACGCTTGTTTGACTTGTCAGAAGTCAAAGATTGAGCATCAAAAGTCGTTTAGGCTGATGCAACCGTTGAGAATTCCTGAATGGAAGTGGGATAGAATTTCTATGGATTTAGTGACAGGTTTTCCAAAGAACCCAAAGGGGAATGATGTGATTTGGGTTGTTATGGATAGAGAGACTAAGTCAACTTATTTTATTCCGATTAAGGTTAGTTTTCCATTAGAGAAGTCGGTTGAGATCTACATCAGTGTGGTCGGGAAGCTGCATGGTATTTCATCGAGTATTATTTATGATAGAGACCTAAGATTCACGTCGAGGTTTTGGGAGAGTTTACAGGCAGTCTTGGGAACTAAGTTGAGGTTGAGTTCTTCCTACCATCTGCAGATGGACGGTCAGACTGAGAGGACTATTCATCCTTTAGAGGATTTGTTGGGAGCTTGTGTCCTAGAGTAAGGTGATGCTTATGACAGTTTCTTGCTGTTGATTGAGTTCATTTATAATAACATTTACCATTCTAGTATTGGAATGGCGCCCTTCGGGGCTTTGTATGGTAGGAGGTGAATGACACATTTATATTGGTACGAATCTGGTGAAAGTGTTGTACTTGTGCAAGAGATTGTTCAACAGACCACCGAGAAGGTCAAGATGATTTAGGAGAAGATGAAAGCATCACAGAGTATACAAAAGAGTTATCATGATAAGAGAAGGAAGACTATTGAGTTTTAAGAGGGAGGCCATATGTTTTTGAGAGTCACTCTGGTGACTGGTGTTGGTCATGCGCTAAAGTCACAAAAGCTTACTCCATGTTTCATTGGTCCTTGTTAGATTCTCCATAGAGTTGGAGTTAATGCTTATTGAGTTACCTTACCACATCTCTTTTGAAAATTCATGATGTTTCTCATGTGTCTCAACTTCAGAAGTAAAATCCCAATTCGTCTCATGTGACCCAAATGAATGATGTGCAAGTGTGAGATAACTTTATTGTTGATACATCACACGTCCGGATAAAGGATCGAGAGGTGAAGCATTTGAGGGGTAAAGATATCTCTACGGTGAAGGTAGTGTGAAGAGGACCTGCTGAAGGTAGAGTCATATGGGAGCTAGAGAGCCTAATGACAGAGTCTTATCCGGAGTTATTTGAGTCAGGTAACTTTCGAGGACGGAAATTCTTTTAAGTGGGGGAGAGTTGTAACATCCAACCTTTGGTTATTTATTTTAATTAAATTTCTATTAATTTATATTTATTTATATGATTTATTTAAGTGATATATGTGCTTCATTGGAATTTTGTATATTTAATTATAATTAGTTGATAATAGAAAATTAGAGAGAAATTGGTGTTTGAAGTAAAAAGTTAAGGGTGTGGTGAGATTTGAAAATAATTGAATTATTAAACACTTGAGATAATAGAATTTATTTATAATTTTATTATTTACTTAAATAATAAGATGTATTAGAAAATTAGAGATTTTGTGATTTGGGGAGGGAAATGGAAATATTTTATAAATAGTGGATTAAGGAATTTTGTAAGAGTTGAGATTAGATTTTATAATAAAATAAAATAAGAGAATTAGAGTAATATAAATATATAAGTAAGTTGGAATTTTAGTAAGAACGTGGAAATTGGGAAAGAGAAAACGGTAGAGAAAAACCTAAGGAGACCGATCGTTTGGAAAAAAGGGAAAAAAACAAAATCTCAAAAACCAAGATTTTCATCGATCTTCAAATTTCGAGGTAAGAGGGGGAAACTTTTCACATATGGGTGGTTAGGTAGTCGAATAGCGAGTAGTCCTTACCCTCCTATTTTCTTCTTCTCCTTCTTTGTTATTTGTGTGTATGTGTGTGGCAAAAAGGGTTTGCCTTAACCCTTTTTGCCTTCAATTTTTTAATATTATTGAGTTGTTTTGTAAAATCCCTATAATGCTTTAATGTAGGTATATAAGTTGTTATCTTGTAATGTTTTGATTGCCAATGTATAATCTGTGACATTTTTACAATTTTTTCATGATTTATTTGGGGTTGTATCCTTGGGGAAAACTATAATAAGAATTAAAAAGAAGAAAAGAAAAAAGATTAGGCAAACAAAGAAGAGAGATGAAGAAGTGTAGAGAAAAAAGAAATAAAGAAATGGTGGTTGTTTGATTTTGAGTTTTTGAATTTTGATAACAATAAGAGACAAAGAATTAAGTGTTACTATATGTGTTTCGTTAAACATCCTAATGCATAAACAATTAACTTTTTCAAATGTAATTACAATATTTATAGTGTAAGATTGGAATAAAAATAGGTCAGTCTAAAAATTAAAGATTTATAGATTTCTTTAATTTTCATATGATACAATATAAACCAAAAGAAAGAGAGCTTATATCGTCAAAGTTGTTGATTTTATATTTTTAATATAATATCTTGAGTGACCAAGTGATATAAAAAAATTATAGTGAAAGAAAACTATTTATGAATTAACTAAAAGGGAGAGAGAAAAAGAAATAATTAATTTTTAAGTAAAAGAAAGTGATAATTATTTTAAATTAAAAGATAAGGAAGTTACTAACCACTTCATTTTGTAATTGATGTAAGTTACCAAGAACACAATTTTTTAAATTATATTATTTTATTTATTTAAAAAGAAACTAAAGGGTATTTTTGGATCAAAATTAAGCCACTCCAAAATCATGTATTCCCTTTATATATAAGTATAGATACTCTTATCATAGCAAATCAATTTGTTGAGAATATTTGCGCTATAAAGGCTATTCTTAGGGGGTTTGACCTAGCTTCGGGACTCTGAGTGAATTTTTCTAACAATGGTTTTATAGGGGTTAATATGGAATATGTTTTTTATTTCGCTGGTGACTTTTTTCATCTAAAATAGGACCCTTATTTTTAAGAACATGGGGCTTCCTATTGGAGGTTAAAGATCTATGTATGGTCAACTTAGCTCTTTTGGCTAAGTGTAGGTGACATCTTATCTCGGGTGCCTCTGGTCTTTGGAGAGATATTCTTGTTGCCTTTTATGGTGCCTCTATTGTCTCTTTTTTAAGGGGTGGAAGAGATCCAGGCTTGAAAAATTCCTCTTCCTGGTGGAAATGAGTTTTGATTCTTGGTTATAAGTATGGAAACCAATCTGATTGATTTCTGGATGATATCACTAGGAAGGTTGGATTAGATTTTAGACATATTTTTGGATGGATACATAGGTTGGGAGTATACCCCTTAAGGATAGGTTCTCTAGGTTGTTTACAATCATTGATTACCCCGAGGGGAGTGTGGGAGAGGTGGATAGGTGGGTGTATGACACCCTCAATTGGAACTTTAGGTGGAAGAGTCATGTCTTTGTTCAAGAGGAACATATTGTTACTTAATTCCTCTCAGTCATTTGAGGGCATATCTTTTCCTTGGACAAAGATAAGTGGATTTGGAAGCTTTCTAGGGATGTTATTTACTCGGTGTCGTATACTTATCATTCTCTTTTGTCTTCTTAAGTGGTTTCTAGTCACTCTTCCTCCACTGGTGATTTGTCTCTCCACTATATTTGGGGTAGTTAGGCCCCTTATAAGATGATTTTTTTCTCTTTTCCACTTCTCCTTGATAGTTTTTCATCTAGAGAGATATCATTCAAGAGAAAGGTGATTGTTGACCCTGGTCTTATCACCTGTCCTATTTGTGGAGTTTTTCATTGATTTGACTTCTCACTTGTTTGTCACTTGTGACTTAGTTATCAATGTTTGGTATAAAATTTTCAGCTAGTTGGGTTAGTAGAAAGTTCTTCCTAGGGATCTAATGACTTTATTAGTTGGTGGGTTGTCGTTCAAGTAGTGCTTGTGATAACTCTCTCAACTCGACTTTAATGGTCCATCACTACAAGAGGTAATCATTTGATCTTTGATCATGACCATTCAAAAGGATTCACCAAAGGGTAAAAAAATATGTTTATCCTTTTTAGTTTTCTCCTTATTTCCCTTTCAAACCTAACACAAGGCCAAAAGATCAAGATGGTGTATAATTCAAAGAGTTTCATTATCTTGTGCCTCAAGAACAAAGTTATAAGGGAATTCACTAGGGAGAAGATTGCGACTTCAATATGGGTACAACTTATATAATTGTATATGTCAAAGTCTTTTGCTCACATGTTGTGTTTGAATCGACAACTTTATTCATTCTGAATGAAATAGAACAAATCCATAATGAAGAAATAAACAAAATTTCACAAGATAATTTTTTATATGGAGAATATTAAGGCGAAGATGGATGATGAGGATAAGGATATATTTTTGTTAAACTCATTATCCATATCCATTGAGAACCTTAAGGGTGCCCTTATTTATGGTCAATAAAGTCTTATTACTTTGGATGAAGTCAATACAAATGTTAGATCCAATGAGCTTTCAATGATGAAAGATGTGAAAGTTAACAATACCGATGAAGGCTTGTATGTCTCAAGAGGATGGAATGGTAGTAAAGGGAAGTTCAAATACAAAGGTTTAGATAAGTCAAGGTATTTGTTAGAAAATTAGTTACTTCAAGAAGGATTGTCTTAAGATGGGGATGATTAGATAAGACAAAGATGATTTTGTTCAGATTATAGTTGCTTGAGATAAGAATGGTTATGAGAGAGATGGTGAAATAGTGGTGTCGAGTTTAGAAACTGAAAATATTTGGGTCATGGAATCAGTATGCTCTAAGACATATGGAAAAGGAAAAATCTTTGTAAGCCTGATCATACAAACGCCACGAATTGTGCAGGCTTAAGTGTCTCAAGAGGAGGGAGTGGTAGTAAAAGGAACTGGAATCTACAGATTTGATAAGTCTTGGTTTAAATGTTGTATTTGTTTATAAAACCAGTCATTTCGAGAAGGATTGACTCGAGAGGGGTCAATGATGATTATATTCACATTGTAGTTGCCTCAGATGAGGATTTTTATAAAAGTGTCGGTGCACTGGTTCTGTCGAGTTTGGAAACTAAAAAAAGAGTTGGGTCATGGTCTTAGAATTTTCTTATGACATATGCTTAAGGAAAGAATACTTTAGGACTTTGAAATTGGAAAATGGTTGAGTCGTTTAAGTTGATAACAATAAAACTTGCTAGGTTCATGGTGTTTGTATGCTAAAATTTAAAATGTTTTTTGATCATGAATTCTTTCTACGTATCTCGAGGTATGTTGCCGAGCTCGGGCGGAATTTGTTGTCCATTAACATATTTAATGATCTAGGATATTGCATTAGGGTTAGATATGAAGTACTGAAATTTCAGAAGATGGATTGGTCATGGATAAAAGATTTAAAATACGTGGGTTATGTATTTTAGATGGTTTCATTGTTATTAGTCGTGCATCATCAGCTAGTGAATACTTTCTTGACAAGAATAAACTATGGGATTTAAGGTCAAATCATGGTAGATGCTTGGAGGTTATTTTAGAGCATTTAAAGAGTTATGTAGAAAATAAGGGATAAAAATGCATTTGATTTCTTATGGCATGGTGCTTAGAGTTATGTTGCTAGAGAGTTTTAGGGGTAAGCCTGACACCAAAGCAACTTACCTAATCATAAGATTTCCATCCATGGGAATATACTTTCAAAAACTTATGGAGGTTTAGAGTAGGAAATTTTTAAACTTTTCCAATTGGAAGATCTTGAAAGCCTTTCCATTTGTGCAAATTAAGCTTTTCCAGTTTGATGGTAAAGTTGTGAAGTATATTTTCAATGGTTATTTTAAAGTTAAGAAATAGTATTTAAGTTGTAGGAAGTTGAACCTGGAGGATCAAATCTTGTCATAAGCAGAAGTATTAATTTTAGTGAGACCTATAAGGGGAGGAAAAATAGATGCCTAGAGATGAAGGTATCATAAACTATGGCGAAGAAGACTTAGTTTGAAATGTATATTTCTTCTAGGGATACTAGTTTTAGTAAGTGAAATTTTATAGAGGCATGTGATTATCATTTGACTCATGATAAGATAAGCATTAAGATTGTACCATCTCAAAGGACATGATTATGTTGACCTTGGTTGTTATTTGTTGTATATGGCTAAAGGGTTGCAAAATTCATATACAAAGATATTTAGGTAGTCGTTCAATAAGAAATGGAGTCATAGATGGATGAAGAGCCATAGTTGTCAACATTCTAGACTATCTAAGCAGGAAAAGATGGTTAAGTGCAAGTGGATTCCATTGTCAAGATCTAGTTTCAAGCGTGAAATTAACTTCATCAAGGTTGTAGAATAGTGGTTTTAACATTGGAGAGAGAAACAACACGGTTGATCGATAAAATTGGCATCACCATTGGTTTAAAATCAAGGAGAATTGTAGAAGTATGTCTTAAAACAATAAGCGATCAAGAGAAAAATAAAAGATATTTTAAGGACTGGAGAAAATCTATGTCGGCAGTCTGACAGAGTTAGGGGAATGTTGATGTTTTTGTGAAGACTATGGTGATGGTCGTCAACGGAATAATTATGGTCTAGGTCGGAATAATTATGGTCTGAGTCTGGTTGGTGGAAGTAGCGGATCTCTAACGAGTGGCCGATGATTATCGGATTCTGGCCCGTGGTCGCATCGGTCTAAGCGGGTCTCAAGTCGGTTTGGTTAGCTTACCACTTAGGTAATGGGTTGTCCTCTAAGCTTGTTTTGGATATCTGGCTCATTAGTGTTTAATGATATTATAAATATGATTCTCTATCACTTTTTTAGAAGGAAAATAAGACGGGTGGGGGGGGGGGGATGACAATCCATGTTAGAGTAAAAATGGTAGAAATTATTCGGAGTTCTGGAAATTTGACATACCTTTAAAGGTATCTAAGAGAATTGGGAAACACTTATAAACACATTTGCTTTGTCGAATCCCTATATAGAGAGTTGGAGATATTTGGTAACACTTGGATATACAAGATGGTTTGTTCTTGGTAACTTGAGAGACTATTTTCTTGTAACACATTTGTAATCTATTCTGAAAACTATTAGAATTATAGTGAAGTAGAGAGTTGTTCTCCCCCCCCCCCCCCCCCCCCCCCCCCCCCCCCCCAAAAAAAAAAATTTGATTTGATTGAAATGGATAAATAAATTTTTTGTACTTAACTTTTATCTTTCTTTTTCTTGCTATCAATTTGCTTACACTAGTCGGTAGGTTTATATTTTCTTGAGATATTTTTTTTAGTTGACGGGGCAGATCACTATGCTAAAGAAAATACAATTTGGTCCTTCTTCGAGGTGTTGGTCACCTAGCAGCAAAACTAGCCTCCACCACCATGGGTCCTGGTCAAAATTTACAATTTGCACCTGCACAATTCGTCATTGCTCCAACAAAATATAGAAGCTTGATTGATTAGTTAATTTACTTGACTCACTCACGTCTTAACATAAGCTTTTCTATTCGCAGATTATCTCAATTCTTGTCAAACCCCACTGAATCACACTTACAAGTAGAAAGTAGAAATAAGGATTCTAAGATATATAAAAAAATGTTTAATCCTTATGACTGATATTCAGAAAGGATTCCAATCTCAATCTAATTAGATTCACATACTCAGATTGGAGAGGATGCCCTACAACTAGAATATCAACAATTGGTTTTTGCTTCGATTTTGGCACTTCACTTATCGATTGAAAGAGAAAGAATTTAAGCAACAACTTATTTATAGATCATCTTTAGAGGTTGAGTACAAGTCCTTAAAATACACCTCATGTGAATAGACCAATGACTCCTCTACCTCTTGAAAGACTTCTCCATCCCTCATCAACAACTAGTCTCCATTTTCTGTGACAACAGAAGCGCTGTCTACATAGTCACAAATCCAAGTTTTTTACTAGAGAACTAAACATATCAAAATGTATGGTCATTTAACACATAATAAGGTCCAAGCACACATTATCCACCTCTTGTCAATTGAATCTACAAAACAAATTGCTGACGTTTTTACCAAGTCTCTTCACCTTGGTTGATACTCCTCTCCTGTTTCCAAACATGCACCTATTGATATACACTTCAATTCGAAGGATATTAAACTCTAAATATTTTTTACTACAAGTGTAATTAGTTAGTTAAGAGATTTCTGTAATTAGTTATTAAGTTAGAGAACTTTGTAATAAAATTATAAGAGTTGTTTCAAATAGTATAATCTAATCTTAATATACTTATAAATAAAAAACACTAGGTTTTGGTTTTGCTTTGTGCATAAAAAAAATAAGTGCCGCCGATCATAATATCAAACATGGGAGTATTCAATTTCATTGTGTGGGCAAAGTGGAGCATGCTACCTAATGTGCAAGCTGCCTCAGATACCCCCAAATAAAGACGAAAAGCCATACAAATAGTGCTCATAATTAATTGTGTTAATTAAAAGGGTTATCTAAAGAGAGATTTAAAAAAAGAGAATCAAACAAAGATTTTATAAAGAAAAGAAAGAAAAATATACAGTAAAAGCAAAGCACCTGAAGTGGGAGAAGGAAGCAACAAAAAAATATTACTAATACATAGTATTATGAATATAGTAATCTCAATCTTAATAAAATGAGTTAGTTTCATTCAATTGACAAGCATAAGATGTGTTGCTTTAAAAGGCATTAAGATTCCATTATCAATAATGTCATGATTAAAAATTTGCAAGGAACGAGGACCACACACACACACATAACATAAGCAAATTGTTTAGGAGTATAAGAATCAAAACCTTATATAAAGTATGATTGGATGAAGAAAAAAGCAAATAAAACAAAAATGCTTGTCGTTAAGAGGTGGCATGTTTATACTATTAGGTAGATGAGCTGTGAGCAATTGAGATTGTTTGAAAAGAAAAGAAGAAAGACTGTGGAAATTCTCGTCGTTCAGCTCCCTAGCTTTGTTGCAACATTTACGTGACGATGACATTTGAAATTGACATGTTCAATGCAGAATGGGGCCTACATCACATGGCTGATGGCGTACAAGAATCAAAGATAGGGGCGCGTAGGACCCGCATCCATTAGGGGAGCGAGCGACTATACTTCGATTGTCAATTTTTTTAATTAATTATTAAATTTTTCAATAACGTTTGCTTGTTTCTTTAAATAAATTTATTAATATATTTTTTATTATTTAATTAAATCTCAAACAATCCTTTTCAATCACCAACATATGAGATCTGTTTATAAATTTATAATTTCTATAGATATATAAGTCACGAACATGATTCTAAATTAATCTTTATTAATCAATAATTCATCAATTTGTATCCTTGACATCCATATCAGAATTCAATCAGAGAATAAAAGTGAAAACGTACCTGAATTTTTCATTAGGAATCATTGAAGGTTTGCAAGTATTTGATCTTCCAATTTGTAGAGTTTTCTTATGGCTCTTTGAATCTCCTCTGATGGGGATGAAGAGAGAATTACTGATGAACCGTTTTCATGTTGTCTACAAATGGAGATCATAACCCCTATAAATAACTTTAGGGTTATTTCTTAGTTTTCAATATTTTAATTTGACCTCTCATCAAATTAGATATTGACTTATGGTATCTACACATTAATTTTACCTTTCATGATATTTATGCTTTTAGCCACAAACTTATTATTAATTAGACCATTACAGTTTTGGCTAATTATATAATGACCCTAACACATGCAATATTACATTTGTGATTGTGGTCACATATGTAACTTTACACATGTATTAGACTTTATGAGCTCAAAATTTGTCATTATATTCTTTAAGCATATCCAAAGTATCCTCGTCCATTACCCATGGCAATATACATAATCAAAGTGATTTTCGTTATATCAATCATAATTAAACCCTTCAATGATTACTAATACTGACACAACTAAATGACATAGATCCATCATGAAATGTGCAGCATGAAAATCACATGAAATTGGTTTCTATATGTCGATTTTCAATTGCTCCTACTTTACTTTAGTGAGATCGTTTAATAACTTTATTGTACAAAATATAAACGGTTGAATATCAAACTTTATTAATTGGAAAAAGTATGCATACATAATAACAAACACGGAACATAAAATTCATAATCTACTAACTCCCACTAAATCAAAGACTCCTCTAATGGTAAAATACCCATGTGAGCAGTGTGCTCATGAAAGACCTTGGATGGAAGATCTTTTGTAAGACGATCTGCTATCCTGGAGTCTGTACCTAAGTGTTTTATACAAATTTGTCCATTTTGTACCATTTCCTTAACAACTAGGAATATTATGTCAATATGTTTTAAGTTGGTCGAGCTCCTATTATTATTGGAATATAAGACGACTGATTTATTGTCACAATATATCTTAAGTGGGCTTTCAATTCCTTCCAAAATTCGCAGCCCAGTGACAAGATTCCTCGGCCAAATCCCATGGTTTGATGCCTCATAACATGCTATAAACTCTGCTTCCATGGTGGATGAAGTCGTAAGAGTTTTCTTAGCACTACACCATCAGCCAACATATAGATATAGCCCGAAGTGGATCTTTTACTGTCTTGACATCCAGCAAAATCTGAGTCAGAGTATCCAGTGATCTCTAACTGGTCTGACCTCTTATATGTGAGCATATGGTCTTTTGTTCTCTTTAAATACCTCATAACCTTTTTGGCTACTTTCCAATGATCCATTCCTGGATTGCTCAAATATCTGCCTAACATCCAAACTAAGAATGCAATATCCGAACGCGTACACACTTGGGCATACATAAGACTCCCTACACCTGATGCGTAAGGAATCTTTTGCATTTCTTGAATTTCTAAGTTTCTTTTTGGGCACTGACTGAGACTGAATTTGTCTCCCTTAGCAATTGGAGTATCTCCAGATTTACATTACTGCATGCCAAACCTTTTAAGTACCTTTTCGATATAACTCCTTTGTGATCATCCTAGAATACCTTGAGATTAATCTAGGTGTATTTGAATTCCTAATACAAAGGAGGTGTCACAAGGATCTTTCATCTCGAATTTTCTTGAGAGAAATTTCTTGGTTTCGTGCATCATGTCTATATCATTGGCGGCAAACAATATGTCATCAACATATAGGACCAGGAAATGTATTTTCTCCCACTGAATTTATGATACACACAATCAACGTTGCCATTGAGGAAAGCCATCTTGACATCCATTTGATGGGGTTCCCAATCATAATGTGTAACAATAGCCATGATTGTCCTAAAAGAATATTTCGATGAAATCGGAGAGAAAGTCTCTTTAAAGTATATCCTTTCCCTTTGGGTATAACCCTTATCACAAGACAAGCTTTATACCTCTCCATGTTACCTTTAGAATCTCGTTTGGTCTTAAAAATCCATTTGCAACCAATGGGTTTCACACCTTCTGTTAACGGGACAAGTTCCAAAACTTTATTGTCTTGCATGGACTTATACTCCTCTTTCATTACTTCAATCCAGTTTTCCGAATTGGAATCTTGCATGGCTTGACGGAAGTTGATTAGATCATCTTCCACCATACCATTATCTTCCTCATGTTCTTGGAGAAAGACTATGTAATAATGCAGAATAACATTTCTCCTTTCTCTAGTGGATCTCCGTAAAGTTATTGGTTCTTGTAACACTTGTTCTTGAAGATCGTGAGTTTGTTCTTCATGAATTACCAAATCATCTTGAGTTGGAGGAATTTCAACAATGTCTTATGGAGGTTTCGTTCCTGTTTGATCAAAAGCAACTATATGAATCGGTTCTAGAATTGTTACTGATTCTTCCTCTAAGACAAAGTCTTTAACCTTATTCTTTCCCCCAGACTCAATGTTCTCAAAGAATGTGTTTGTTCCCATCTCAAAAATTGAATTTAATTTGCGATCGTAAAATTTATAACCCCTGGATCTTTCAGAATAGTCAATAAAGTAGATGCTTACTATTCGGGAGTCTAATTTATTTTCATTTGGCATGTAAGGTCTTACCTCAGCTGGACATCCCCACACATGAAAATGTTTTAGACTAGGCTTTTGTTCAGTTCAAAGCTCATAAGGTGTTTGGGCAGCTTCTATTGTTGGTACTCCATTTAGAATATAAGTTGCAGTCTTTAGTGTCTCTTCCTAGAGTGACTCTGGCAAGATAGAATGACAAATCATACTCCTTACCATATGCTTAAGAGTATGCTTTCGTATTTCAGCAACATTGTTCATGCTAGGTGATCCTGGTGTGGTATACTGTGAGACGATTCCACATTCCTCTAGGTATTTGGTAAAAGGCATAGATGTTGTTCACCTGAACCGTCATATCTTCCGTAATATTCATCACCACGGTCAGATTTGACTTTCTTAATTCTTTTGTTGAGTTTATTCTCAACGTTGGCCTTAAACGATTTGAACACATCCAATGATTGAGACTTTTCATGTATAATAAATATTTATGCATATCTAGAATAATCGCCTATGAATGATATAAAATATCGTTGACCATTCGAAGAAGGTGTCAGAAATGGTCCATAAATGTCTGCATGTATCAATTCTAAGACATTTGTAGCTTTATATGCACCAAATTTCTTTGGTTTGGTCTGTTTTACTTTAATGCATTGAACACAAATATCAAATTTCGTTAAGTCAATGGAATCTAAAATTCCATCAGACATTAGTCGCTCAACTCTATTTTTAGAGATGTGACCAAGGCGCTTGCGCCATAATGCTCCTGAATTATTACTATCAATTTTATGCTTAGTACCACATGTTTCCACATTTAAGGATTCACCATAGGTAGCTATTGTGTCAAGCAAATATAGATTATCATGACTCATAAGTGAACCAATTCCAACAATATTTGAATTAAAAGACAACTTAAACGTATTATTCCCAAATAAACACAAATAACCTGATTTCTCCAAAAAAGAAACTGAAATTAAATTCCATCTAAATGACGGAACCACAAAAGTGTCTTTCAAGTCCAAAAAAAATCTGGTACACATAAATAATATAAAATGCCCTACAACTTCCACTTACATCGACTTGCCATCTTCCACATAGATGTATATTTCTGTGAGAGCAAACGTTCTTAGTCCTTGTTTTAATGGTGTCAAACCTTTTTAGTTGCTCATACTATGTACTTTGGACGGTGTCATCATATCATAGAGTGCATTCATTCTCTAACATGCTCAAAGTGTAAGTTTAATGTGTCCATGCATATATGAGCATCTCATATATGTCAATAATACACTTGATCATCGTTGGTACCTTAGGTTCATAAGAGAATGGTTTGAATTGACCAAAATACCAAAATATGTCTCAAAAACTCATTTTTGGCAGTTTAAGAACATTGAGTCGACTCATGCCTTGGAACGGTCGACTCATTCATGCATATCACATTTTGTGTAACTCTTGGGTCTGAACAGATCGAGTCATAGGTTGACTCAATCTTGGAAAAGCAAGATGAGTCGACACATCCACCTGTTGCATCGACTTATTACCTATTTCATTTGAACCATGTTGCCACGAGTCTGAACAGGTCGAGTCATAGGTCAACTCAACTCTGGAGAAACCTGTTTGAGTCGACTCTTCCCCTGTTTGAGTCGATGCATCCCCTGTTTGAGTCGACTCTTCGCCTGTTTCACTTGAGTAATTTTGTTGCGGGTCTGAACAGGTTGAGTGACCTTTGTGAACAGGTCAAGTGGTCGTTGTTGTTACTCAATTTTCTGTTGTGTATTTTTGCAAAAATATTTTGTTGTGTTTGTGACTTGGTTTATGCATCATATATATATTCTAGAGTTTCTTTTTCAACTGTCAACAAGAAAAGTGAAAGATATACACTAAAGTTCCTCTTCATATTCATTCTTCATTGCATGTTTCAACAACTACACATAACAATTTTTGTTGATCATAGTGCATTGTTATGGTCATAACATCCAAATAGGATTGTGTAATCTTAGTTTGGGTAGAGGCTTTGAGTGGGTTTTTTCTTGAATAAAACCGTAGGGTTTTGTCCTCCAAGAATTTGGGGTTTTTGCACAAATCTTTGCTTCATAGAGTCAGCCGAGTGAAAGGTTTGAAGAACGGTAGGTTTGTTCGAACAAGTAACGGTAACCAGAGGATTGTGAAGAAAGGTTTGGGTTCAAGTGTATTACGATTGAAGTCAGCCGAGCTAGAATTTCGGAGAATTTGGAGTTCTTGCAATAAGGCAGCTACAATCGGAGGTTTCACGCATATCCGATTGAAATTAGCCGAGCAAGAGTTTTTGAGAGCGTGGGGTTCTTGCAATAAGGTAGCTATAATCAGATGTTTGTTCGGAACGTTTGAAGCACTTGGTTCAACTTGAATCAAAGGGAGAGAAGTAAATAGGATCTGCAACAACACTTAGGTTTCCTTGGTGGTGATCATTTCATCTCTTATATAAACGTTGCAATTTGATAATAAATATCTCAATTCTAGTTTTAGAATTGGGGGCAGATGTACCCTAAGAGAGGACGAAAGAGGAACTGCTTAAACAAATCTGGTGTTGTTCTCTCTTTCTCTAACTCTTTAAATTCTACATAAATTGAATCTTGTGTGAAATTAATTGTAAACTTCCTCTCGCTTAATTGTTGTGCATTAAAGTTGTTCAATAAATTGTTGCAACCACTTTGATTGCAACTAAGGAAAATTTTGCACAATTAATTCTAGTGAAATTGAGACCTGGTGTAGTGTGCACACCAAGTGTTTGATAAAATTAACTTCACACAAATTTATCAATATTTTTCTTGTTCTCTTATTGTGTTAAATCATCACTAGCGGTAACTATATCAAGGATTTATGCATTTAATCGATTGATTAAGATAATTGTTGATTATATTTATCTTAGTCATTCCATTAGGTTTCACGCATATTCGATCTTTCCAGTAACTGTTCGTTTAGACGATCGTGGTCTATGGAGCTTTTGCAACCTTTAAAAGAAAATTTTAAAAAGCGCTAAATTTTTAAATACTGATCCATTCAACCTTTCTTCTAGATCGGTATTATCTTTTAACAAGTGGTATCACGAGCACCGGTTCATCTAGTGCTTCACATATAACTTTTTAGGACACGAGTAACGATCCTAAAGGGGCGTACAATAGAGCGCCTATTTTCACTGGTGAAAACTAAAGTTATTGGAAAGATTGTATGCGTATTCTAATAAACTCTACTAATATGAAGGTATGGAAAGTCATCCCAGATGGTCATATGGATATAACTATGACCAATGCGGATGGTGTTGTTATACCTAAACCAAAAGCACAATGGAATGAAGAGGATGAGAAAAAGTATAGTTATGATTGGGAAGCCAGAAATATGATAATCGCCGCCTTAGGTGTTGATAAGTATTATAGGGTTTCCCATTGTACTAGTGCTAAAGCTATATGGGACTCATTGAAAATTACCCATGAGGGAACCAATGATGTCAAACTAGCTAGAATCAACACTTTGACTCAAGAATTTGACCTTTTTCATATGAAGGATGGTGAAACCATTGTGTAAGACCCCAATTTTGACCATAAGATCCCTCATGGCATCATATCATTGCTCATTGTGTTGCCTCAAGGATCATAGCATCTTGGCTCCTTAACCCTAGGGTTGGGACTTGTGTGAGTTGGTTTGAGACCACTAAGCATGCTTGTATTGTATATTATTGCTTTTCTTATTTTTTTACTAACCAAAAGCACAAAAATATGTCACTAACTTGTTTTGTTTTGAAGCTTGAGCAATCATGTGATCCAAGGCTCCTAGGAGGCCCCTATGCTCATTGATATGGCTAGATGAAGTTGAAAGCAAGCATGATAATGGTTCCCAAAGATCCCAATCATCATGTATGCCTCCCAAGTATCTCAATTTGTCAATTTTATCAAGATAAACCAAAGGGCTTGAGGCTTGTTTCCCAAGGAAACCCTAATTCAACTGTGCATTGACTATGCCTTGCTCATGAATCAACCTCAACCCATGATCAAATACAATCAAGGTAAGTTCTTTCACTTATCATTTTATGCATATATGAGCTTATGTGAGTGTCCTAAATCATCAATTCATCAAGATTTGAAATTTGGACTTGAGAAGTTGATCAGTCAATTCATCCGACTATTTTGAAATCCACTGAGACCTAACTTTTAATGTGTTTGTCAAATGATGATGACCCCAAGATAAAATATGTTCTTAAGAACCATATGAACAACTTTAATGTTCATAAAAAATCCATTTGACACGTGGAAGGTCATCATTAGTTCCAAAACATTATAGGTCATTTTGACTGAAACCCTAATTTTGGGTCAACTTCCCAAGGACCTAACTCACTCATTTTTCATGATTTTGAGGTGGGATCAAATGCATTGGAAATTTTAAGATGTCTAATTCATTTGTTATGTTGAACAAATTTTTATAATCCTAAATTAAATACATGTGATAATACAAAATATTATAGGTCACTTTGGACCAAAGTCATTGAAATGTGAAAAAGTCCAAATCCAAGTTCCCATAAATTTCTCATCCAAAACCCAAATGATGCAAACTTTAAGTCCAAATTGATTTTATTGAAAATATCTACAACTTTTATGTTGAAGGTTTTGTCATTTGATGCTTGCATCATTGAAACAGAAAGGCTTGAAGTTGGTCCATTTTGGCTAAATTTCCATATATATGTTTTGTACCTTGAACTTCATGATCAGTTTTCAATATTTTCCCAAATCCAAATGGATTTTTGTTCAACATAACATTTGTTCCTCATGTCAAGACCTTTCCAACCATTACCCATATGGCTATGATCCAATTTGGCAAATGGCATTTTCGAAGAGGTGAAGTTTTATGTTCATTTATGCATAACATGATTAAATTGCTTGCACACCACATTGCCTTGCCATGTACACGTCCAATTTCATTTGTTTCATCATCAGCATGCAAAACCTATCAAGTTTGGGCCTCCCATGCGCCTGTATAGGCCCATGCATGGAGGACCCAACTCCACATGCACATGAGAATTTCATTGCTTGCATCATGCTTGGCTATAAATAGAAGCTCCATTCCTCTTCAAAATCCAACCTCAAGGCGCCTGAATTGCTGCAGAAGTAAAATCCTAACCTCTATTAAAAGGAATTTTACTTTTCTCTTTCAATTTTCAACTTCATTGGTTGATCATTGAGCTTCAATTCCTAGACCTTGCTTCCTTGCCATCTCAAGAACAAGCTGCATCAAAGAATTGGAGTAGATCAAGTGTTTGAAAGCTGCTATTCAAAGGTTGTTGTTCAAACTTTTTTGATTCGAAACTCCTTGGATATTGCTCATTTCTTGTGTTTGTTGGTACCTCTGAAGTCCTCATGTGAGAGACAATTGATTTGTGCATTTAATTTCATGAATTGAGCAAGTTCAGTATGAACACCATAAATTTCTATCTCAGATTTCTCCTTCTATGAGAGTCTAGAGTGGAAACCAATTGCACAGGGGTGATGTACATCACCCCAGCTTTCTAAAGATATATAGATCGTGCATTTTGGTGAAGTTTTTAAAACCTGCAAGTTTTGGCCGGAACAGTGAATCTCGCCGGAGAAGACGATGGTGTACACCACCGTCCCCACGTGGATGAGCTATGGACCATTGGATGTTGTTTCCAGATTAATCCCAACCTTTGAATGTTATGACTTTTATTTAATCAGCGTGTTTCTGTTTTGACTTTGGCCTACCATGCACACGCATCTCTCAACCATCTGATGTGCCACGTCAATTAATGAGACCTTGATCAGACACTCCTTGTTTTTCCTATTTTCTTATTTTTTTCCTTTTATTTTCTTTAATTCCATTTTATTTTAAAATTTTATAACTTCTTCATTTTTAATCATAAAAATATGGGACCAATTGCAATATTTTTCTTTTTAATTCTAGTTTCTGAAAATGATTTTTAATATTTTTTATGATTCCATTTAATATTTTTGTGAATTTTCTCTTTTCTGGTTATTTTTAATTCATTTAAAATAGTTTCCAATATTCAAAAATGCCAAAATTATTTTCTTAACATCTTTGAATGATGGTGAATCTATGAAAAATATTCTCATCAATTTCATAATTAATTTGAGATTTATTTGAGATTTTAGTTCAATTATGTTATTTTTTCTTCATTTTTAATTGTTTAAAATTAGTTTCTGTTTTCAAAAAATGATGAAATTTTTTGTCAAACCTTGTTTGACCATGTTGAACTTAGGATGATCCAATTGGACTTTTCCAAGTTGATTTGAATTGGATTTGAAGTTTGACCTTTATTTGTTTATTTTAATTCCAAAAATTACCAAAAATATTTTTATTGTTTCTTGACTTTTAAGCTTCATCTAACTTCTGTTTACCATTGACTGATGTTGATTCCATTCATGTTTGATTAATGTGTGTTGGTTATATCATTTAAATTTCAATTATGTACATTCCATTTCTTCTTCTTCTTCTTCTTCTTCTTCTTTTTGATCAATAAGTTAAAGATTGGTGGTTAGTCTTGACATATGAGGGGCTTAACCTTCCTTGATTCAAATCAAATTCATCTTGATCAAAGATCAAATGAATTGCTTTGTATTAAGGATAGGTTGCTTCTTGGTCAAGCAAAAAACCTAAATCAATACAAGATCATTCTCCTTTTCTTTTGGCATGGCAAGTTGTAGGAGCTTGGCTTACTAGTCATGGTCTCTAACTTGTGTTTGTTGCCTATAGTTTTATTGACCGGCCTCAGATAGGTGTGACTACTACATTAGTCCACTTACGGTTGCTTAACATAGCGCTAAATTGCCTTATGGCACACTAACACTAACTACTAATCACTAACTTTTAATTCAAGCATTTAATTCTTGCAATTTACTTTAATGCAATTTAATTTCTTGCACATTAATTCATTTGCCTTTGTCCTTTTCTCACTTGAGCTCATGTTTATGCTTATGCAATTTGTCTTTTGCTCACTTGAGCACATTATTGTGTATATACTATACTATTGTGTTTGTTTTGTTTTGTTTGTGTGAACCCAATGTAAATGGAGAAAGGACTTAGATTTTAGGACCTTACATATGCTAATGGAGTTTGAAGAGAAACTAGGCCTCATGCCTTTAGAATGCTAAAATTGTCAAAGAGCAACTAGGCCTCAT
The DNA here is from genome assembly GCF_024323335.1 of Lathyrus oleraceus. NCBI lineage: Eukaryota > Viridiplantae > Streptophyta > Magnoliopsida > Fabales > Fabaceae > Lathyrus > Lathyrus oleraceus. The sequence goes on from NC_066585.1 coordinate 102,889,822, forward strand.
GCCTTTAGAATGCTAAAATTGTCAAAGAGCAACTAGGCCTCATGCCTTTAGAATGATTAATCTTGAAGATAACATTGAAAGGATCCCTAATTCTAAACTCACTCTTGTCCTTTCTTTTATTGCATTGTGGAACTTTTTGATTTGTGTGTTCTTGTGTGATAGGGATCCCAAATTTGAGCCAATTAGAAGAACCATTGTCATGGACATCCAAGATAAGAGATACAAAATCCAATTGGAAGATTCCTAGGAGCTTAATTGATTGTTTGCTTGATTGCTTGAGTTATTTGCTTATTGCTTGCTAAGTCCAAAGGAATGGAGCAACTTGGATCATCTTTATGATCTCAAGAAGGGAACTCCAAGTGGTTTTATTTCTCTTCCCTCATCTTTGCATGTTTAGGACCTAGCCCTTCTCTTCTTCTCTCCACTCAAACCCAAGCCAAACTTTTGTGCAAACATTAACATTGTTTTCAAAAATTAGAAACCTAGGCACCATGCCTTTGATTTTTCAAACTCTTTTCATAACACTTATTTTGAATTGAATCTTAAGTCAACTTTGACCTTATTTTGTGAATACTTTTCATTTGTAAATACAACTCACTCAATTGTTTTTGTGGTTCCAATGACCATTTGTGTTAAAGATTTTCATAAACATTAGCTATTAGGTTTGAGTTATCCTAGAGGTTGATATAATACTCACCTATATCCTTAGTGATGGACTATAAGTCTTCCACGCCTATTATAGGGTTAACCCCTCACTAGCATGTTGAAGCTCTCCTCACATGGTGGATTTTTGGTTTTAGGTTGAGTTTTCTCCCTTTGATAACAAAAGACCTTAAGGATTTTGACCAATCAATTCACCAACTTCTTTTGAGATTTTTACCCCGAATTACGAGGTTTTGATCCTACCTTTTTAAGATGGTACGTAGGCAATGGGTTTATCCATTCAAACACAAAATTGTAAATAATTTGTATATTCTTTTCTCATCTCCCCAATCATGTTTGCACAAATATTTTTTTACAAATACCAACCTACCTTACAACTTTTGTAAAAAGGGCTCCCTTAGAGTACTAAGGATGTTTTGGGTGCTTAAAATCTTCCCATTGCATAACCAACCCCCTTACCCAGATCTCTGACATTTTTATTAGTTTTTGATTTTATAAAACTTCTCGGTTTTTTTTCGCTTTTTAACCTTTCCTTTGGATAAATAGAAGTGTGGTGGCGACTTGAATTGTATGATTTACTTTTGATTTAGTCAATAAATCTAAAGGTAACGAATACCCCGCTACACATTGCTGATATGCAAAAGCGATTTTCTCATCTAATCAATCGATTAAATGCTCTTGATAGAACTACCCCTAATGATTTTGCTACTAACAAAGTCTTAAGATGTCTTAACAGGGAATGGCAACCAAAGGTCGCCGTGATTAAGGAAGCCAATGATCTAAGAACATTGGACGTGACAACATTGTTTGGTAAGCTTCAAGAGCATGAGCAAGAGCTCATGAACCTTGAGAAACATGAAAAGAGTCAAAAGAAGGAAAAGAATGAGAAAGCTAAGGACACTGAAAGGAAGTTTATCGCTTTAAAGGCTTCAAGTTCTAATTCATCCACCAATGATACGTGTGAGAGTGAATCAAGTGATGATGATAAAGATTCGAATGAAGACATGAGGTTGTTTGTAAGGAGGTATAACTGATACCTTAGAAAGAATGAAGTTCAACATTCGAATAAAAATCTAGTCAACTATAGAAGACAATCAAAATTCCCAAATCGAGAGGAAGGCAAGACAACTAAATCAAAAGGATCATGCTACAGTTGTGGAAAGGCCAGACACTATAAGTCGGAATCTCCCTTGTTGAAGAAAGACAAAGGAAGAGACAAACGTCACAAGAAATCTAGCAAAGCTAGAAGAGCATACATTGCATGGGAGAGCGATAGTGAGTCCTCAAGCGATGATAACTCAAGTAATGAAGAAGAAAATGTCAATCTTTGTCTTATGGCTCATCAAAAGAAGAAAAATAATGTAAGTCATTCTAAATATGATCATGTTGATAAAATGTCTTATTTTGATTTGCAAAAAGCCTTTAGTACTCTACATAATAAGGCCAATGAAGCTTTTAAACGCTTAGCCTCAAATAAGAAAATTTTCTGGTATTTAGAAAAGAAGGTTTCTAATTTCAAAAGGAATTAAAAAATATTAAGAAATCTATGATAGAGGCTACTAAAGGCAAAACTAAAGATGATAGGGGATTTTGGTTTAGATGGTCTGGATGTGAAACTTGTCACATTAGGCAAAGAAAGGTTAGAACTCTTCAAGCTAAATTAGACAAGGCTTTACAGCCTAAAGTTACCTTTGCTATTGATCAATCACATTTTAGAAGTAACATGAATAATCCTTATCAAAAGTACACTTATGTGGAAAAGGATCAAGTTAGAAAAAGCAACTCTCATCCAAACTTAAATTGTCTATATTGTTGCAAGAGGGGACATACTATTGCTAAATGCCAATTTAGGAGATTTTTGGTTCCTAAAGGCATTTTTAAATGGTTTCCCAAATGAAACCAAAGTTTCACTCACACATAAGGACCCAATGAAAATTGGGTACCTCTTTCCCTTGTTTAATTTGTAGGTGGAATGTCTTGAGGATACAGAGAGAACATGGTTTCTCGATAGTGGATGCTCAAGACATATGACGGGTGACATTTCCTTATTCTTTGACTGTGTGGCTAAGAAGAAAGGATTTGTAACCTACAGTGATAATAACAAGGGAGCTATACTCGGAAAAGGTAGTGTAGGTAATCCCTCCTCTACTACTATCTCAGACATCCTTTTAGTTAAAGGCCTTAAGCACAATCTTATTAGCATTAGTCAATTATGCGAAAAAGAATATAAAGTATCATTTTCAAAAAATTGTTGCATGATTGAACATAATGATAAAGAGAATGATGTGTTTAAGGGCTTGAGGGTAAATAATGTATACATGCTTGACTTGAATGAAGTATCTTTGACTAGCGCTAAATGTCTCATCTCCATGAGTGAAGACTCTTGGCTTTGGCATAGGCGATTAGTGCATGTCAACTTTGACTTGCTAAATAAAGTTATTACAAAAGATCTAGTAATTGGTCTACCCAAAATCAAATTTTCAAAAGATCACTTATGTGATGCGTGCCAAATGGGAAAGCAAACAAGGATCTCTTTTAAATCTAAAAACATTGTTTCCACAACGAGACCTGATCGCGACTTTATGAGTCGAATTTGGGGTACAAACTGCAAGTGCACAGTTCTATCGCGTAGTTTTAAAAGATATCGATCCCACAGGGACTTATGAATCGATATACCATTTTCTAAGGTTACTTCGTAAAGCTAAGGCAGGTAATACTTTGATTGTTTGGGGGAAAGGCTAAAACTAAAATAAGATTTAAAATAAATATCTAATAAGCGGATGTCGGTATGCAGTTCGTCGTAATTAGGGAATCAATTCTTTATTGGTTTCTTGGTTTTAAAATAAATCTTTTCAGTTGACGCTATTGATTAAAAGTTTTATCTCAAACTCTCGCTCTGTTGAATAAACTATGATTTTATATTAACGTAGCTGTCACTTATAGTTAGGTCAAAAACCACTTTTTGAAAACAATAGAATCCGTAGAAACTCTTTTTAAGAAAACACTAATCGTTTAAACACCCTTATCTCAAACTCTCGCTCTGTTGACTTAGGTTATATAATTAAATTCAAATGCTTAACTCTCGTCCTCACATTCAATCTTTAAAAATACTTTTTGAAAAAGATTAGAATTTAATTAACTCTAAAAATTTGTTCTCGCCCTGATCTAGAATTAATGTCCAATTTACACTGTCCAATCAAAACCTCAAACTCTCGCTCTATTGATTTTAACTTCTTTATGTCTTTTACTTTCGTACAAAAACTTTGTTATTAAACCTGTAAATTGAGACCGTAAAAAGAGTAATTTTAATTTTAAACTTAATTAAACCAACTTAGTTTTGATTCCTTCATTCCGCTTACTTTACATACCGATACCTAAATAATTTAGCCAGACATACTAAACAGACTTAAATAAATATCATGCATAAACAGATTCATCTCAGGCAAATAATATAAATAAACAGTAAAACAGGACATATATAAATTCAAACAATAATTAAAGAACCTGAGAAATTAAATAGCAGTCTTGAACACTCCACCACAGGTCGGTTGGATCTGTTCTTGAATTCTTCAATCAGGCAGGAAAATAAAAGCGAAGGAATAAAAAAAACTAGATTCTAACGTAAGGTTAGATCCGGTAAAAGGTACACAATAGTTTCTGGTGTAGAAACTATTGTGCGAAAAAGAATTAACTAAATGCAAAAAAGGAAAATAGAATTGCAAAAGAAACAATATAAAAATTGTAAAAGTAGTACTGTAAAAATATGCTTAAACTGCTGGAAAAAGAAAAATGCGAAAAAGCGAAAGCTGGAAAAAGTGTGGCGACCCGAGAGCTTTCCAAAAAGCTCTATTTATACTGATACTTATTGCAACTGCTTCCAAGGGTTTTCCGTAAATATAGCCATTACGTTGTAAAAGGGTCAAACGTGAAAGTAGCTTCAACGTGGTTTGTTGCGTTCCTGGTGCCAAAAGTATAGGGGAATGGTGTGACGTCCGTCACACCATGTGTGATGCTCGTCACAGGAGTGTGCAAGGCGTGACGCTCGTCACAGCCTCTGTGACGCTCGTCACAGGCACAACGCCTGTGCTTTTTTGGGCTGGGCTTTGGCTTTTGATATTTGTTTCCAAAAACTTCTTTCTGCACCTCCTTTTCTTTCCTTTTTTACTTGTGCTTCAAATAAACTACCTGAGATAAATAGAAAGAAAATACCGCATAATATCTGATAAAATGAAATAAATTAAAGTAAATAATAATATAATTCAATTAAATTGAGTCCTAGAATGTGATACTATTTCATGTTATCAAACTCCCCCATACTTAGATCTTTGCTTGTCCTCAAGCAAAATACAGTATAGAACTTGTTTTAAAAATTTTAGCCAGATGAAATTTCAAAACACACATCAATTCGTACTAGGTTAAATGTAAACCTTGTTTAGAATTAACTTGGTTTTAATTTTGACATCAACAACCACCGTCACAACCTCAGATAACCTCACCTTATGCAAACCAGTTCAAGTAATGCCATTATAGCTATCCTAGTTCCTTTACTCTTATTTCACCCGTTTTCATTCTAGCGAAATCACATTAAGCCCATTATCTTTTCGCGCACATAATGGAGTAACCGGTTAGTGATTCTGATCCCTTTTTAGCTAGAAGTTCTGGTACATAAGTCGGATAACTTCGTTATTCAGTCCATTGCAAATTGCGGGGGATCGGACCGTAGTCCGCCCTACCAAGTTCAGTACCAGATACCTGCTGAACCAACTCATAATGGATCTCTCATATTATGCTTTTGTATGATCTGCAACCTTTAGATTAAATGATCTGGTAAGGATCACCTAACTTAATTAGTGCATTTCCTGATATATATAATTTTTTTGTTACTATGGGAATCATTCACTTATATTCATCGGCTCTCTACGTAGTTTGCTATTAAGATGGTGCTGACTTCTCGTATAAACTACTCGGGGTTACTATAAAACTAAAAGTTCAAGGGATTGGTATAATAGGTACTTATCCTGATCTAACATGTTGAGGTTCTTAGAGCGTTGTTATGGTAATAATTTTTGTCTTAATTTGTCTCAAGTTCGATAAAATGAGCAACCTTTATACTCACTGGGTGTGTTAAATTTCTGTTATTATGGCTCATGAAAATTTGAGGGGAATAGATAATAGAAAGTTTTCACACTAGGGACTTAACTTAAAATAAATCTATATTATAATAATATATATATATTTTTTTTATAAGGGAAATAACAATGAAAAGAAAGATACATACTTGAAAAGGAAAAAGAGGAGGATAGGAAGAACATGGTTTTCCCCCCCATACTTGAATGAAACATTGTCCCCAATGTTTGAAGGAAAAAATGAATTACAAAAAGAAAGGAAAAAGAAAACTAAAGTTAATGCTGCCTTCCGCCTCTTGTTCTAGGGCCTGGTGATCGCTGACGTAAGTCTAAGTCGTCAAACCTGCTGAACAGCTCAGTGAACCGTTGATCGATTATGGCATTCCTCTCTTCCTGTTGTTGTTGCATTTGGCGCATCATGTGCATCATTTCGAGATTATGTGCTTGCATACCATCAATAGCATCCATGATGTCGTCATTGGTTGCAGGCCTTCTTCGTCGACGACGTCGGGAGGATGGGCCAGCTGCAGTATCGGAAGGGTTGAGCGAGACTGATTGTTGTGTAGGAGCATGATCACCTTGCTCCATTTCATCGAACTCGTCTGTAGACGGGTTTGCATGTGAAGGCTCGGTGGCTTTGGGAGCATTCAGATCATAGAGGTGGCGGTTGGGATTGGTGACATCTATTAGGGAAATGTTGGGGAGAACAACGCTTGGGACGGCCTGGTTATTCACCATAAGGTAATATTTTCCGCCTACTCTGTTCTTTATTAGGCGGCTGGACCGACAGTAACTGATATCCATAAATAGGGGAGGTAAAGATTATAAAGTTTGGAGTCTATCCCCTAGGTTTAAGCCAAGTGCTATGGTGGTGATTAATCCACCAATTACAAAAGGTTGATGGCCTCTAGCACATAAGGTGCGGATATGATGAAATAGGAAGGAGGCGGCGTTTACCTTAGCCTGCGGTTCGAAGACGCATTCGAGGAAGAAGAGTTCCTTTGCGTTGACCTTGCTGTTGTTCGGTCTTCCAAAAACGGTGTTTTGTAGGATGCGGATAAAGTATGGGATAGTTGGGTTATGTATATGGGAAACAAGGAGCTCTTCCCAGTTGTTGGCATCTACACCGGATATTTTCTTAAAGAGGTCGAAAGCAGCAACTGTGCTCCAATTCAAGTTTGGAGGGATTCTGGGGTAGACTTGACCTTCTGTGGGGAATTGTAGCATGGTACTCAATTGGTTTTGGTTTAAGGAGTACTCGGTGTTGAACATACGGAAGGTTGCGGTACCGGTTAAGAATTCGTCCTCACCGGCGGGAGTGTTGTACGCGTATGAACTTAAGAATTCTAAGGTTAGGGAGGGGTAGGTGGGTTGATTATGCGTGCATAGAAAGGTTAGATCGGCAAGGCGGAGCATCCACTCGATACCTTGAAGTAATCTTAATTGTTGTAAACAAGTTGAATCGGGATACCTGGTAGAAGTGACACTGCGTTGTTGAAAGCGCTCGAATTGCTCCCTTTGATAGTTTTCGTCTTCGGATCGGAAGATGATATTTCCGAAATTCTGATTGCCCGCCATACTGATGAATGGTTTGAAAGAGGTAATTTGGGAAAGAAAAGAAATGTATTTGATATTAGAGAGTGGTTTGTGGTGAAGGAAGGAGGGTTTGGTGGGTATTTATAGGAAAAGAATTTGGAAGTTGGAAAAGAGGTGGTTGAAAAGTGAATAAATGTGGGTTAATGTGAATAAATGGGGAAGGTAAAAAGGTGTAAGGGTGTAACGTTCGTCTCCAACGGCTCTGTAACGTTCACCTAGTCTGGAGGTGTTACGTTCGTCACAGGGGCGTGACGGGCGTAACAAGTACTTGGCGTGTCGTCCGTCATAGATTGTGTGACGCTCGTCACACAGTATTTTTGGCAAGGTTCAGCTAGCGTTCTTCATAATGATTTTGGTAAATTATTTTTACTATTTCGTTTTGCTTTGCTTCAGATTATTTTATTTTGCTATTTAATTTTCTCTTCCATGCCATTCTACTTTGCATAATAGTGCATGAATATATTGTTCTTTAATAAGTCATGTAGGCAGCAACAGTAGAGAGCATAATAGATATTACATAATAAAATAAATAAATAGCTTCAATAAAATAATCATAATGTAACAATGGAGAAAAACAAAAATGCGAAAGAGAAACAAATACGAGCATAATTTGAAATAACATTAAATAATAAAACTAACTAAAACTAGATAACTAAGAAAAATAAATTCTATCCATCTGCACGATCTCTGGCCGGAGGAGCAAAGGAGTTAACACGGTTTAGCAACTCGTGAAACTGATTTGTCATACCGTTCATGTATCCTTGAATTTCGTGTCTCATGTTAGCGAACTCTTCTCTGAGGGCTTCTTGTTCTGACATCAAAGCTTCAATGGCAGTGTTATAATCAGTTCCGGGCATATGATGTCTAAGGTCGGGTATTGCCGATTCTTCGGTCTGAACAGGTTAAGGAGGAGGATCAATATCATAATAGCCAGAGGGTGTCTGAGGGTCAGATTCGACATAAGGAATCTGGTCATCACAAATCTCATAGTCCTGGATGGATTCAGTGGATCTAGCAGGAGAGGGGGTTTCGTTCAGATTGTAGAGCCAGTTACTGCGGTTATGAACACTAGTCCTAGGATCGGGCATGGTGAATAGGCAAAGAACTTGGTTATCAATTATAAGCTCAAACTCATCAGACCCTAGGTTTGCTATAAACATAGTGTTGAAGAGGAAGGGTATACTCATAATAGTAATGCCACAAAAAGGGCTTAAGTCAAGCATAGGCTGACGTAATCCAATAGCATTACCAATCATAGTTATCAAACCGCCTATTCGAATTGGTGCTCGCTCATCTTGGATAAGGTGGTCCAAATTTGCTAACATAAAAGTGGCACCGTTTACTGGACGGTTCTGGGAAGCACAAAATATGATGAAGAGTTCATCACGTGAAACTGTGGTACTGTTTGGCTTCTTCCCAAATAAGGTGTGGGTCAGGATCTTATGGAAATAACGGAAGGTCGGGTTATGTATGTTTCCAGAGAGAAACTCATGTTCCTCGGGATCGTCATGTCCAGTCAAGTTACCCCAAAAGTGTTCAAGTTCTCTATATTCAAAAAGTTCTTCTTGGCTCACTGTGAATGTGTCAAAGGATGTAGGGAAACCTAAAAGGTTGGTAAAATCTTGAATATTAAATTGGTACTCCATGTTAAACATTCTGAATTGGATAAAACCTCTGCTTATTCCTTTTCCATGGCTGGGTAGATAGATCAGAGAACTAAGGAATTCTAGGGTCAGTCTCCGGTATGTGACAAATTGTCTACGGATAGGAGCGGTTTCCCACCCTATCTGACTCAGCAAATACAGGATACTTTGTCTTAGTCCAAGAGCAGTCATTGCCCAGTCATCAGCATACAGGCTAGGTAGCATCTCTCTCGTGGCTAGTTCCTCAAACTTTTGTTTCTGAGCTGTTCCTCTGAATTTGATACCCATACGATCAATTTGTCCCATCAGGTTAGTGTTAGCTAGAGAAAAGAAAAACAAGAGTTTTAGTCAGGATTTGGCCAAATGCCGAAAGAAGAAGTGAAGAGTTTTTAATAGATAAAAATAAGAATGAATACCAAATAAAAGTTAAAAGAATAATTAAGGAAGAAATAATAAAAATATAAATATGATAATAGAAGAAAATAATAAAATATTTGTGGGTTGTCTCCCACTAAGCGCTTTGTTTAATGTCGCAAGCTCGACATAAAAACTATCAATTATAATCTATAAGTTCTTGAGGCATTTCGTCTAAGTGCAAGACTTGCGAATCTTCAGTGTTTTCTGCATAGTGATAATGTTTTAGACGTTGCCCGTTTACGGTAAATGGTTCCATAGATTTGCCTTTAATTTCTACTGCTCCACTGGGAAAAACATTGGTGATTTGAAAAGGACCTGACCATCTAGATCGTAGTTTTCCCGGGAATAACTTTAGCCTGGAGTTAAATAAAAGGACTGTATCGCCTTGTTTGAAGATTTTCCTTGATATGCGCTTGTCATGCCATTGTTTTGTTCTTTCTTTGTAGATTCTGGCATTTTCGTAAGCGTCTCTTCTGAGTTCCTCTAATTCGCTTATATCAAGGATTCTCTTTTCACCGGCGGCTTTATAGTTTAAATTTAGATTTTTAATAGCCCAATAGGCTTTATGTTCTAATTCTACCGGGAGGTGACAGGATTTTCCATAAATGAGCTTAAATGGGGTTGTCCCTATGGGAGTTTTGTAAGCAGTTCGGTAAGCCCATAAAGCTTCTGGTAATTTTAATGACCAGTCTTTCCTTGAAGTGGCGACTGTTTTTTCTAATATTTGTTTAATCTCTCTGTTAGACACTTCTACTTGCCCACTGGTTTGAGGGTGGTAAGGTGTCGCTACTCTATGTCTTACGCCATACTTAAGCAGTAGTTTTTCGAGTACCTTGGATATGAAATGCGATCCACCATCACTGACTACTATTCTTGGGACACCAAACCTTGGGAATATTATATTCTTAAAGAGTCTAGTTACTACTCGTGTGTCGTTAGTTGGAGAAGCTATAGCTTCAATCCATTTTGATACGTAGTCAACTGCCACGAGTATGTATTTGTTACCGAAAGAGGATGGAAAAGGTCCCATGAAGTCTATTCCCCACACGTCGAAAATATTTACTTCCAAAACGCCCTTTTGTGGCATCTCGTCACGTCTAGATATGTTTCCTGTGCGTTGACATCTGTCACATTTCTTAATAGCTGCATGTACATCCTTCCATATACTTGGCCAATAGAAACCGGCTTGTAGGATTTTAGAGCAGGTCTTGGATGTACTTGCGTGTCCACCATAAGGAGTGGAGTGACAATGTTGGATTATATTTTCTACCTCTTCTTCGGGTATACACCGACGGAAAATACCATCGGGGCCTCTTTTAAAAAGTAAGGGGTCATCCCAGTAATAATGTTTTATGTCATAGAAGAATCGTTTCTTCTGTTGGTAGGATAAGGTAGATGGAACTATTCCGGAAGCTAAATAATTAACGAGGTCAGCGTACCACGGTGTAACAGATATAGCTAAAGTGGTTTCTACCTGTTTATCAGCGTTATTTTCTTCCAAAGTAGCTATAAGCTTATCGTACGAGAAATCGTCGTTAATTGATGTTCTTTCCGGTTCAAGGTTCTCAAGTCTAGAGAGGTGATCTGCTACTACGTTTTCAGTTCCTTTCTTGTCTTTGATTTCCAAATCGAACTCTTGTAGCAACAGGATCCACCTTAGGAGTCTAGGTTTAGCATCCTTTTTAGTTAAGAGGTATTTGATAGCAGCGTGGTCAGTGTAGATGATTATTTTGGCTCCGACCAAGTAAGAACAAAATTTATCTAGTGCAAACACTACTGCTAGAAGTTCTTTCTCGGTTGTGGCGTAATTCATTTGTGCTTCATCTAGAGTTCTACTTGCGTAATATATAACGTGAAGCTTTTTATCTTTTCGTTGTCCTAAAACAGCACCTACAGCGTAATCACTAGCATCACACATTATTTCGAATGGTTCGTTCCAATCTGGTGTCTGCATTATGGGTGCGGAGATCAGTGCTTGTTTAAGCGTTTGGAATGCTTCTAAACATTTATTGTCGAATATGAATTCAGCATCTTTCATTAATAACCCGGTCAAAGGTTTAGTTATTTTAGAGAAGTCTTTAATGAATCGTCGGTAAAAACCGGCATGTCCTAAGAAGCTTCGTACTTCTCTCACAGTTTTCGGGGGTTGAAGATTTTCGATTACCTCTATTTTAGCTTTGTCTACTTCAATTCCTCTGTTCGAGATGATGTGTCCTAAAACAATTCCTTCTTGTACCATAAAGTGACATTTTTCCCAATTAAGTACTAGGTTTACTTTTACACATCGCTCTAGAACTCTCTCTAGGTTTTCAAGGCATTCTTTAAAGCTTTGTCCGCATACGGAAAAGTCATCCATAAATACTTCCATGATGTTTTCTAGAAAATCGGCGAATATTGCCATCATGCACCTTTGGAAAGTTGCAGGAGCATTACACAAGCCAAACAACATTCGTCTATAAGCGAAGGTACCAAAAGGGCACGTGAACATTGTCTTTTCTTGGTCATCAGGATGAATTGGTATTTGAAAGAAACCTGAGTAACCGTCTAGATAGCAGAAATGAGAATGTTTTGCTAATCATTCTAACATCTGGTCAATGAATGGTAAAGGGAAATGATCTTTTCGGGTTGCTTTGTTTAGTTTCCTATAGTCAATGCACATTCTCCATCCCGATTCGATTCGTTTGGTTATAGTTTCTCCTTTTTCATTCTCAATGACTGTTACACCTCCTTTCTTTGGTACTACGTGTACAGGACTAACCCATTTGCTATCAAATATAGGATATATGATACCTGCCTCTAATAACTTGGTTATTTCCTTCTTCACTACCTCACTCAGGATCGGGTTTAGTCTCCTCTGGTGTTCCCTAGAAGTTTTACAATCTTCTTCTAGCATGATGCGGTGCATACAAATAGAGGGACTTATTCCTTTAAGATCGGTGATGTTGTAACCTAGTGCGGTTGGATATTTTCTTAAGATATGCAGGAGTTTTTCTGTTTCGAGTCTTCCTAGGTCAGCATTAACTATCACTGGTCGTTCAAGCTCTAAGTCTAGGAATTCATATCTCAGATTCTTGGGAAGTGTTTTCAGGTCTAAGGTTGGTTTCTTAAGGCATTGCGTAGGGTCCGGTGTTATTGCTAAACATTGGTTAAGTTTGTCTTCTACAAGATAGTCAAATGATTTGCCTTTTTCTAACTCCGTTTCTTTTATGCATTCATCGATGATATCCATGAAGTAACATGTATCTTCTATTGCAGGTGCTTTCAAAAATTGGGAAAGAATGAACTCAATTTTCTCTTCTCCTACTTCGAAAGTGAGTCGTCCTCGTTTTACATCTATGATCGCACCGGCAGTTGCTAAGAACGGTCTTCCCAGTATAATGGGTGTAACTTCATCTTCTCTAATATCCATAATTATAAAATCGGTTGGAATGTAGAATTGACCTATGCGCACTAGAACGTTTTCAAGAATTCCTACAGGATATTTGACGGAACGATCTGCTAGTTGCACAAACATTTTAGTTGGTCTTAATTCTCCCATTTCAAGTCTCTTGCATATGGATAAAGGCATAACACTAATACCGGCTCCTAAGTCGCATAAGGCTTTGTCTATGACAAATTTTCCTATGTGACAGGGTATAGAGAAACTACCTGGGTCTTTAAGTTTAGGAGGCATATTTTGGATTATAGCGCTACATTCAGCGGTGAGTGTAACGGTTTCGCTATCTTCAAGTTTCCTTTTATAAGAAAGAATTTCTTTTAAAAACTTGGCATATGAGGGCATCTGCGTAATAGCTTCTGTAAACGGAATTGTGACGTTTAATTGTTTTAGTAGGTCAACAAATTTTTTAAATTGGCCCGCATCTTTGGTTTTAATAAGCCTTTGAGGGTAAGGGATAGGTGGTTTATAAGGTGGTGGAGGTACATAAGGTTCCTTCTTTTCTACGGTTTCCTTATTACTCTCTTCCTTTTCCTTAGGTTCACTTTCCTTCTCAGTTGACTTTTTAGAGTTTTGGTTTTCTATCCTTGGGTCAGACGGTCCTTCCACTTCCGTTCCACTTCTCAGTATAATTGCATGAGCGTGGCTTCTTGGGTTAGGTTGGGGTTGGCCAGGAAATGTACCAGTTGGGGCAGCAGTAGGTGCTTGTTGTTGAGCTACTTGTGAAATTTGCGTTTCCAGCATTTTGTTATGAGTAGCCAGGGCATCTACTTTACTTGCTAGTTGTTTAATTTGTTCGCCAGTGTGTACATTCTGGTTTAAGAAATCTTTATTGGTTTGCTGTTGAGAAGCTATAAAGTTTTCCATCATGATTTCCAAGTTGGATTTCCTAGGGGCGTTATTGTTAGGTGTAGATGGGGTCGGCTTCTGATATCCCAGAGGTATAGCTGGGGCTTGATTTGGAGATTGTCCAGGTGCGTATAAAGCATTATTACTCTTATATGAAAAATTGGGATGATTCTTCCAATTTGAGTTATAGGTGTGCGAGTAGGGGCTTCCTTGAGCATAGTTTACTTGCTCCGCTTGGATTCCTGTTAGGAGTTGACAATCTGCAGGAGTGTGACCTTGGATTCCACAGACTTCGCAATTCTGAGTTATGGCAACTACGGTGGCTGGAGGTGATACATTTAGACTTTCAATTTTGTGGACCAGAGCATCCACTTTTGCATTAACATGATCAAGGTTACTTATCTCGTACATGCCAGTTTTCGTTTGAGGTTTTTCCACCATTGTTCGTTCGCTTCCCCACTGATAGTGGTTTTGAGCCATGCTTTCGATAAGTTGGTAAGCGTCAGCATAAGGTTTGTTCATTAGTGCACCACCTGCGGCAGCATCTATTGTTAACCTCGTGTTGTATAAGAGACCATTATAGAATGTATGAATTACTAACCAGTCTTCTAAACCATGGTGTGGACAAAGTCTCATCATGTCTTTGTATCTTTCCCATGCTTCGAAAAGAGATTCATTATCTTTCTGTTTAAATCCTTTTATCTGGGCTCTTAACATAGCTGTTTTGCTTGGAGGAAAATATCGAGCAAGAAAAACTTTCTTCAACTCGTTCCATGTGGTGACTGAGTTGGAAGGAAGAGATTGAAGCCATCTTCTAGCGCTATCTCTTAATGAGAAAGGAAAAAGACGAAGTCGAATTGCCTCTGGAGTGACACCATTAACTTTAACAGTATCAGCGTATTGGACAAATACGGATAAATGAAGGTTAGGATCCTCGGTAGGATTTCCAGAGAATTGGTTCTGTTGCACTGCCTGCAACAGTGAAGGTTTAAGTTCAAAGTTGTTTGCTTCGATTGCGGGTGGAGCAATACTTGAATGCGGTTCATCTTGCGATGGAGCGGCGTAACCTCGAAGAGCACGAGCTGGTTCTGCCATCTCGGGTATCGAAGGGAAAATATTTTTGAAATCAGGAAGTTCAACAGGAGGGAGATTGTTTGCAGCACGATATTCCCGAATTCGTCGTAAGACTCGGAGATATAGTTCGATATTGTTGATTCGTAAGTAGAATGGCTCGCCTTGTGAGCGAGTGCGTGGCATACAAATCAACGAAAGAAAGAAAAGAGAAAAGAAAAGCCTTAGTCTCTACAGCGTAACAGAAGAGTTACGATATCGACTAAACAAAAGTCCCCGGCAACGGCGCCAAAAACTTGATCGCGACATTATGAGTCGAATTTGGGGTACAAACTGCAAGTGCACAATTCTATCGCGTAGTTTTAAAAGATATCGATCCCACAGGGACTTATGAATCGATATACCATTTTCTAAGGTTACTTCGTAAAGCTAAGGCAGGTAATACTTTGATTGTTTGGGGGAAAGGCTAAAACTAAAATAAGATTTAAAATAAATATCTAATAAGCGGATATCGGTATGCAGTTCGTCGTAATTAGGGAATCAATTCTTTATTGGTTTCTTGGTTTTAAAATAAATCTTTTCAGTTGACGCTATTGATTAAAAGTTTTATCTCAAACTCTCGCTCTGTTGAATAAACTATGATTTTATATTAACGTAGCTGTCACTTATAGTTAAGTCAAAAACCACTTTTTGAAAACAATAGAATCCGTAGAAACTCTTTTTAAGAAAACACTAATCGTTTAAACACCCTTATCTCAAACTCTCGCTCTGTTGACTTAGGTTATATAATTAAATTCAAATGCTTAACTCTCGTCCTCACATTCAATCTTTAAAAATACTTTTTGAAAAAGATTAGAATTTAATTAACTCTAAAAATTTGCTCTCGCTCTGATCTAGAATTAATGTCCAATTTACACTGTCCAGTCAAAACCTCAAACTCTCGCTCTATTGATTTTAACTTCTTTATGTCTTTTACTTTCGTACAAAAACTTTGTTATTAAACCTGTAAATTGAGACCGTAAAAAGAGTGATTTTAATTTTAAACTTAATTAAACCAACTTAGTTTTGATTCCTTCATTCCGCTTACTTTACATACGGATACCTAAATAATTTAGCCAGACATACTAAACAGACTTAAATAAATATCATGCATAAACAGATTCATCTCGGGCAAATAATATAAATAAACAGTAAAACAGGGCATATATAAATTCAAACAATAATTAAAGAACCTGAGAAATTAAATAGCAGTCTTGAACACTCCATCACAGGTCGGTTGGATCTGTTCTTGAATTCTTCAATCAGGCAGGAAAATAAAAGCGAAGGAATAAAAAAAACTAGATTCTAACGTAAGGTTAGATCCGGTAAAAGGTACACAATAGTTTCCGGTGTAGAAACTATTGTGCGAAAAAGAATTAACTAAATGCAAAAAAGGAAAATAGAATTGCAAAAGAAACAATATAAAAATTGTAAAAGTAGTACTGTAAAAATATGCTTAAACTGCTGGAAAAAGAAAAATGCGAAAAAGCGAAAGCTGGAAAAAGTGTGGCGACCCGAGAGCTTTCCAAAAAGCTCTATTTATACTGATACTTATTGCAACTGCTTCCAAGGGTTTTCCGTAAATATAGCCATTACGTTGTAAAAGGGTCAAACGTGAAAGTAGCTTCAACGTGGTCTGTTGCGTTCCTGGTGCCAAAAGTATAGGGGAATGGTGTGACGTCCGTCACACCATGTGTGACGCTTGTCACAGGAGTGTGCAAGGCGTGACGCTCGTCACAGCCTCTATGACGCTCGTCACAGGCACAACGCCTGTGCTTTTTTGGGCTGGGCTTTGGCTTTTGATATTTGTTTCCAAAAACTTCTTTCTGCACCTCCTTTTCTTTCCTTTTTTACTTGTGCTTCAAATAAACTACCTGAGATAAATAGAAAGAAAATACCGCGTAATATCTGATAAAATGAAATAAATTAAAGTAAATAATAATATAATTCAATTAAATTGAGTCCTAGAATGTGATACTATTTCATGTTATCAAGACCCCTTAAACTTCTCCATATAGGTCTTTTTGGCCCATCTAGAATTAAAAGTCTAGGTGGAAACTACTATGGTTTTGTTATAGTAGATGACTACTCTAGATTTTGTTGGACCATTTTCTTAGCAAGTAAAAGTGACACTTTTTCAGATTTTGAAAAGTTTGCCAAGATTTCTCAAAAAAAATTGAACACTAGTATAGTTACTATCCAAAGTGATCATGGAGGTGAATTTGAAAACCTCCTCTTTGAGGAATTTTGTGAAACAAACAACATTGATCATAATTTTTCTACTCCAAGAACTCCACAATAAAATGGAGTAGTGGAACATAAACACCGAGTTTTAGAAGAGCTTGGAAGGACTATGATCAATGAAAATGAGCTTCCTAAATATTTTGGGGTCGATGCCATAAACTCGGCTTGTTATGTATTGAATAGGATACTCATTCGTCCTATTCTAAACAAAACCCCCTATGAATTGCTAAAGGGAAGGAAGCCTAATGTTTCACATCTTCATGTCTTTGGATGTAAATTCTCTATGTTAAATAATGGTAAAGAAAACCGTGGTAAATTTGACTCAAAAGCCGATAAAGGCATCTTTCTCAGATACTCTGAATCTAGTAAAGCATATATGGTATACAACAAAAGGTTAATTATCATTGAAGAATCCGTGCATGTTTTCTTTGATGAATCTTATCAAAAAATTGTCAGAGAAGGTATTTTTGTTGATGGTGCAGGTGTTCCTTCGGAAAACATAATAAAAGATCAAGAAGAAAAGAGTGTTGAACCCCATCCGGAAAAAGATGAGGAGGAGTGGAATCACATATCTAAAAAGAAAGAGGAGGATCATCTGATTAATAACAATGATCTTCTTTTGGAATGGAAATCTTCTAAGGATCATCCCATCGATAATATTCTAGGAGATATCTCAAAGGGAGTTACCACACGGTCAAAGATAAGTAACTTTTGTTATCATTTCGCTTTCGTCTCTCAAATTGAGCCTAAAAACTCCAAATACGCATTACTCTATGAACAATGATTTTTAGAAATGCAAGAGGAACTTAATCAGTTCAAGAGAAATAAGGTGTGGGATCTTGTTCCCCCTCCGCGAGGCCATCGAGTAATTGGTACTAAATGGGTGCTTAGGAACAAGTTAGATGAAAACAGAGTTATAACTCACAATAAGACTCACCTTGTTGCTCAAGGGTATAACCAATAGGAAGGCATCGACTATGAGGAAACTTATGCTCCGGTCGCCCGACTCGAGGCTATATGCCTTTTTCTTGCATATGCTTGTTCTCAAAACTTCAAATTATTTCAAATGGATGTTAATAGCGTTTTTCTAAACGGATACATTAATGAAGAGGTTTATGTATCTCAACCTCACGGTTTTGAAATCTATGAGCATCCTATCTATGTTTATAAGCTTAAGCGTGTTTTATACATTCTCAAACAAGCCCCTAGGGCATGGTATGAGCGTCTTAGAAAATTTCTACTAGAACAAGGATTCTCAAGAGGGAAGGTTGATACAACCCTTTTTATCAAGTGTCGAGGAAAACACTATATTTTAGTTCAAGTTTATGTAGATGACTTTATTTTTGGATCTACAAACATAAATTTGGTCAAGGAACTCTCTAAGTTGATGCATGGAGAATTTGAGATGAGCATGATGGGGGAGCTAAATTACTTCCTTGGACTTAAAATCAAGCAACTTGAAGAAGGAACCTTTGTGAGCCAAAAGAAGTACTGCAATGAGTTACTCAAGCGCTTCGATATGGCAAACTCCAAAGTAATCGACACTCCAATTCCCACTGGGGCTAATATGGACCGAGGTGAAAATGGTAAGGTCGTAGATATAAAAAGGTATAGAGGTATGATAGGTTCCCTCCTCTATCTTACCGCATCTTGTCCAGATATTATGTTTAGTGTATGTATGTGTGCTAGGTATCAATCATGTCTCAAAGAATCACATTTAAAGGTCGTCAAGTGCATACTTAGATACCTCTATGGTACATCAAAGTATGGGCTTTAGTTTTCTAAGGGAAATGATTGCTCTTTGGTTGGCTACTCTGGTTCCTACTTTGCTGGTTGCAAATCGGATAGGAAAAGCACTAGTAGTACTTGTCATTTTTATTCAAATTCCTTAGTGAGTTGGCACAGCAAAAAGCAGATTTCAGTTGCTTTGTCAACGGCCAAGGCGGAACACGTTACAGCCAGTAATTGTTGTGCTCAAATTTTGTGGCTCAAACAACAATTATTCGACTTCAATGTTCAACTTGAACGTATTCCCATTTTGTGTGACAATACAAGCACCATCAATTTAACCAAAAATCCTATACTATACTCACACATTAAACATATTGAAATTTGGCATCACTTCCTTAGGGATCATGTTGAGAAAGGTGATGTTGTCTTCGAGCACGTTGGTAGCAAAAATCAACTTACCGATATTTTCACAAAACCACTTGTGACAAAGCCTTTCTTCCACATCCGTAGGGAACTTGGTGTTCTCGATATCCCGGATCGCTTTTAAATTTATATATGATGCTTGCTCTATATCTATGCATGTATATTCCTTGATTGACAAGTGCGAGCTATGTGAGGGCATTCGTTGTTTATCACCATTTGAGGTAATATCGTTCCTATCTATTTGAACTATCTTGATCAATTATGTATGTATATACTTGTTTTATATAATGCAATTCTTGAGGTTTATTTTATGGTTTGGTCTAAGCTTAATCCATATCTATGTTTGAATTATGCTTGAACTTGCTTAGGAATCATATTTAACATGCATTCATTATTAGAAGCATTTTTGAATTTCATGCCTTCGAATCATTAACTTCGGGTCCCAACATGTCGACCCATGAGTCGACTCGTCGCTACCCATAGTCCATTCATCTGAGGTTTCAAACATGGATGTGTCTACTCATTACATGTATGAGTCGACTCTTCGCTGCAAATTCCATTGTTGCATTAATTTCGGGCCCCAACAGGTCGACCCATGACTCGACTCTTCACTACCCATAGTCCACTCATCTGCGTTTTTAATAGGTCGACTCATTTCAAATGCATCTCTTTTCACTTGCATAATCAATCACTTAGTTATTCTCTCTTCCCTCTCTCTCTTCCTCACACAACCCCTAAAAACCCATTACCTCAAATTTGTTCACAAACAACATTCAAATGGCTTCATCAAGAACCTCTAGAAAAAGAACTGCAATTAGACCCTCTTCTCACACGGGTACTGCACAACCTCACTTAAATATGTCGATAACTTCTCTCTCTTTACTCTCTGATAGTCTTATTGAATCCTTTGAAAAGAATTTCAGAAAGAGAACAATTGTAAAGCAGTATGTATACTCACCATTAGTGGCTGGATGCATGCGCATTCTAGAAGTTGTTGAGTGGTTAAATTCTCAAATATATGACTTATTCTTAGACTGTACTACTAAGTATAATGAAGATCTAGTCAAACTATTTTATACTGGTGTTGTTGGAAAATTCGAGGGTTATGATTTTAAATGCAATATCGGTAATAGGGTTATTGAAGTTAACGATGATGTTTGGAAATCTCTGTTTGAGATTTCTCCACCATCGTCTCCTAATGATCTTATGATTATTGACATTGTATTTGCTCCAAACTATGAGTTTAGGATTGCCTTAAACTCAATGCTAAAGAGACCGTTTTCTGCAAATGTTGTTGAGAGTAATTTGTTCCCTACCAATGTGACTACTGGACATTTAAAGCCTGTCGACAGGATCTTACACTGGGTTGTGACATATATTATTCGTCATAAACAAGAAGGTTACTCCAGAGTGGACAAGGCCGAAGAACACTTGCTTTATATGTTGAAACACAAGTTGAAGGTTAACTGGCCACACTACATTGCAAGCGGGATCTTTTCTCTAAAGGAGTCAGGTCGAGTCACCGCTCTCTACTTTCCTTCATTTATTCAAGGTATCCTAAATCAGGCTGAAGTTTCCGTTCCGGGAATTCAATATACCTCTGGCTGCAAATCAAGAATTTTGTCAAAAATCTTTAAGTTTGATGGGCTACACTTGGGATCCTACAACGCGAATATACAAGATTCATACTCAAGCTTCAAGTTCTAATATTCAGCATTTGGAAGATGATGATGATGGTGATGATGATGAAGATGATGAAAATGAAGAAGAGAATAATGATGATGATACTCACCCTATGGGGGATGATCAACAAGTTACTGACCATGGTGATTGGCTAGGTGTTACACCTGGACAAAATCCATCTGAAAACCAAGGTTGGGGAGAGTGGAAACACACCGGTTGGACCAACCAACGATATTCCTACATGACTCTACCTCCTTCTCAATCTGATAATTATGAAGTAATGGAAATGTTGAGAAATATGCAAATACTTCAGCAAAAAATTTCCACACTTCAAGAGGAGAGATTTACGGCTTTGCAGGATCAGCTTCAGATTCAAAGTGACAACTTTGCCTCTTTTGCAACTCTCCAAGAGGAACGATACTCATACTTAAGGGGTCAGATTCAAACCCAAAGTGACAACTTCAATTCATTTGCCTCCACAATCATGCAATTGATTGATCTTATGGGTTCCAATCATAGCCCTCTCACTGGATCCTTCAATACGCTTAACAGGAACTTCATTGAATTCATTGACCTCTATGAACAAGACAGACCTCCACGTCAACCTTCTGGTTATACAGGCAGAAATGACCCATCACGGGAGAGACGACCATAGATGATCGATTCATTCAGCGCATTTTCATTTCTTCATGCTTGCATGTTATTGTATTTAGTTATTTGTCTTAAAGTTTATGTTAAACAAATGTGGCTTTGTAATTTACTAATTTTTTGCTTCGTGCCTTATTTATGACTACATTTCTTACATTGACTTTATTTTATGTGAATGGTTGTTGATGTTAATCGGTTTCAAAGGTGTTGACTACGTGCTTATGAATATATTTTGGTTCCTGTTGACTGGGACCTTGTCTATTTTTGGTGTTGTCAAAGGGGGAGAAGCAATGGAAACATACACAACTTGATTATGATAGCAGATTTTTAAAGGAATGCATAAAATCAGGGGGGGATGTCTATCAAAGTATGTGGTTATGCCACAGTTTGCCATCATAAAAAAGAGGGGGGGGGGTATATGAGGGTAAACGTTCTTAGTCCTTGTTTTAATGATGTCAAACCTTTTTAGTTGCTCATACTGTGTACTTTGGACGGTTTCATCATATCATAGAGTGCATTCATTCTCTAACATGCTCAAAGTGTAAGTGTAATGTGTCCATGCATATATGAGCATCTCATATATGTCAATAATACACTTGATCATCGTTGGTACCTTAGGTTCATAAGAGAATGCTTTGAATTGACCAAAATACCAAAATACATCTCAAAAACTCATTTTTGACAGTTTAAGAACATTGAGTCGACTCATGCCTTGGAACGGTCGACTCATTCATGCATATCACATTCTGTGTAACTCTCGGGTCTGAACAGGTCAAGTCATAGGTCGACTCAATCCTGGAAAAACAAGACGAGTCAACTCATCCACCTGTTGCGTCGACTCATTACCTGTTTCATTTGAACCATGTTGCCATGAGTCTGAACAGGTCGAGTCAACTCTGGAAAAACCTGTTTGAGTCAACTCATCCCCTATTTGAGTCGACTCTTCGCCTGTTTCACTTGAGTAATTTTGCTTTGGGCCTGAACAGGTCGAGTGACCTGTGTGAATAGGTCGAGTGGTTGTTGTTGTTACTCAATTTTCTGCTGTGTATTTTTGCAAAAATATTTTGTTGTGTTTGTGACTTGGTCTATGCATCATATATATATTCTAGAGTTTCTTTTTCAATTGTTAACAAGAAAAGTGAAAGATATACATTAAAGTTCCTCTTCATCTTCATTCTTCATTGCATGTTTCAACAACTACATATAACAATTTTTGTTGATCATAGTGCATTACTGTGGTGATAGCGTCCAAATAGGATTGTGTAATCTTAGTTTGGGTAGAGGCTTTGAGTGGGTTTTTCTTGAATAAAACTGTAGGGTTTTGTCCTCCAAGAATTGGGTTTTTTTTGCATAATTATTTGCTTCATACATTCAGCCGAGTGAAAGGTTTGGAGAATGGTGGGTTCGTTCGAACAAGTAACGGTAACCGGGGGATTGTAAAGAAAGGTTTGGGTTCAAGCGTATTGTGATTGAAGTCAGCCGAGCTAGAATTTCGGAGAACTTGGAGTTCTTGCAATAAGGTAGCTATAATCAGAGGTTTCACGCATATCTAATCGAAATCAGCCGAGCTAGAGTTTTGGAAAACGTGGAGTTCTTGCAATAAGGTAGCTACAATCAGAGGTTTGTTTGGAACGTTTGAAGCATTTGGTTCAACTCGGATCAAGGGGAGAGAAGTAAATAGGATCTATAACAATATTTAGGTTTGCTTGGTGATGATCATTTCTTCTCTTGTATAAACTTTGCAATTTGATAATAAATATCTCAATTCTAGTTTTAGAATTGGGGGCAGATGTATCCTAAGCGATGACAAAAGGGGAACTGCCTAAACAAATCTGGTGTTGTTCTCTCTTTCTCTAACTCTTTAAATTCTGCATAAATTGAATCTTGTATGAAATTAATTGTAAACTTCATCTCGCTTAATTGTTATGTATTAAAGTTGTTTGATAAATTGTTGCAATCACTTTGATTGCAACTAAGGAAAATTCTGCATAATTAATTTTAGTGAAATTGAGACCTGGTGTAGTGTGCACACCAAGTGTTTGATAAAATTAACTTCACACAAATTTATCAATATTTTACTTGTTCTCTTATTGTGTTAACTCATCATTAGCGGTAACTATATCAAGGATTTGTGTATTTTATCGATTAATTAAGAGAGTTGTTAATTATCTTTATCTTAGTCATTCCATTAGGTTTCACACATATCTGATCTTTCCAGTAACAGATCGTTTAGACAATCGTGGTCTAGGAGCTTTCGCAACCTTTAAAAACAATTTTAAAAAGCGCTAAATTTTTAAGTACTAATCTATTCAACCCCCCTTCTAGATCGGTACACTTTCAACATCATTTGGCTTTCGATAGTTCAAGAAATCCTTCATTGAAACAATGCTGTTAGTAGTTGTTCCAGAGTCTAACCACCAAGTGTTTCCATGTACTGAAGCTAAACTGACCTCAGAACAGATCAAACAATGACTCATGCGATTGGAGCAATCTCACTTCTCCTAATTTTTCCTCTATTGAGAGGTACTAGATTTCGAAGGAGAAGGTGGTTTCTTCATCCTTAATGCAAGATCAAAATTTATGCAGCTAAGAACAATTTCTATGTTCTCATTCCATTCTTTAAAAATATGTTTCATTAAGGACCGGAACCGAATTCAGATAAGCAGATATTTAAGAAATTGTAGTTGAAAAAGAACAAAAATTAAACATTTTATATATACTCACATAAAAAGAAAAACTGAATCATCAATATTATTCAAATAATGACATAACTCATCTCAAGATACTTAGTGCACCATCAATATTGAGTATTTGGAGAGTAATATTAACTACTCGTGGTACTCTTGTTGTAACGGTCAAACATTGATAATAATAAAAAAAAAAAGTGGAATAATAAGCCCCTCTTTGGATTGATTTATTATTCACATGTGAAACTTTATAATTATCTCATGTTTACCATCACAGACGCGTATAAAAAATTGGTCAACCACAAATTGTCCTTTGGGTCAATTGATACTTATATGGACAAGCATACACATAGGCCATAAAAAATTTAACATTTTTCATAAACAATTTCTATAAAAGAGGTCACTTTTGCGACTTTTTCATTTCAACTATTCACTAAATTATATTAAATTAATGTATAAAAATACAATCCGTAGTCAAATTTGAACTCAAAGCAAGTATTTATTCTTTTACCTTTATATTTATCTTTAAAATCCCGTATTTATTGCAGACTATCGATAATAATTCTATAAGATGTATGAAAAATAAAAAATAAATATATCTGTGAAATACTTCATATATAGTATTTTTTACAAAACATATAAACGGTAACATATAAAACAGCTATAAAAAATACATTTATATTCTTTATTTTATTAAACCATAACATATATATAAACAAGTATAAACATATTTTATATATAAATCTTAACATATATAAACCAATATTTTATATATAAACTTTAATATATATATAAATTAACATATATAAATCGGTATTTTATATATAAATCAGAAAGTGTGATAAGACATATGTTAATCACAATATTAAATTAAACGAAACTCAATGATTGATAATTTCAAATATGAAATTTTAAACTATCATTTATTATATATATATATATATATATATATATATATATATATATATATATATATATATATATATATGTATATATATATATATATATATATATATATATATATATATATATATATATATATATATATATATATATATATATATATATATATATATATTTGGAATCCTTATTTTCTAAAATTGGGATTTATTTTTAATTTTCTAATTTGTGTAAGGTTTAATAAATTGAATCTGATATGGGTGACTTTGATACCACTTGTTAGATTTGTTCATAACCTTATAATTTCTATCGATATAGAAATCAAGACCAGAACTCTAAACTAATTTGTATTAGCCGATAACTCATCAACTTGTATCCCTTAAACCCATATCAAAATTCAATCAGACAATAAAAGCAAAAGCGTATCTGAATTTTTCATTGGGAATCACAGAAGGTTTGCGGGTATTTGATATTTCAATTTGTAGAATTTCCTTATGGCTCTTTGAATCTCATCTGATGGGGATGAAGAGAGAATTTTATTGATGAGTTGTTTCCATGTTGTATACAAATGGGGACCATAACACCTATAAATAACTTTAAGGTTATTTTTTAGTTTTCAATTTTCTAATTTGACCCCTCATCAAATTAGATATTGACTTATGGTATTTACACATTAATTTTACTTTTTATGATATTTATGTTTTTATCCACAGACTTATTATTAATTAGACCACTATAGCTTTGACTAATTACATAATGGCCCTAACACATACAATATTACATTTGTGACCCAAAAATTCTAACATGATAATTGTGAGAGTTTTAAAGCTAAAGGGAGAAATAAGGGTTAAGGGTTTAGAGAAACCTTTGGAGTTATCTAGAAGGATTAGACAATACGTCTAAACTCTTTGAGTTTGTGTGATTACTATATTGAGAGTTGGAGTTTGAGAAACAATTGGGTAGAAAATAGAGTTTGTTCTTAGAAACTTTGATGACTATTTTTTGTGTAACTCATTTGTAATCTCTTGTAACAACTTTTGGAGTATAGTAAACTGGAGAACTGATTTCTCCCCCATGGGTAGATCATTTGATCGAACTGGGTATACAAACCTTTTGTGTTTCTCGCCTTCTGTTATCTTCTTCTGTCAAATTAAATCACATTCTTATTCCATTAAAGGTTCTTATTGCTGAAGTTTAGCTAATAATTTTGATATTATGCTCCAAGGTTCGACAAAAGAAACCTTCAACAGAAGCAGTTAGGAGATTTAAAAGGGCAGTTTGAAACAAAAAGAGTAGTTCAAAATAGTTCAAATGTCGAAGACACGTGAAATCAATCTGGAAGGCTAAAGCCCACATAAAGGAGTACCTGTCGAATCTTGCGAACGTAACCATTTTCAATGGTTAACATCGCAAGAACTAAATGCTAAAAAACTATATAAAAAAAAGACAATTTATTTGATTAAAAGAAATGCAAAAACAAAAAACAAAACAAAAGTAGAAAAAGTTGAAAAAAATACACAAAAATAGGAAAATGTGGCAAACAACGGTTGAACACATGGTATGGGAATTGCAAGTCAGAGCCTTAGCCAACCCAACCATGATCTTAATCTAATAAACAATGGTCACGATAAATATATGAGGAAAATTGAAAAAATGGAAAGTAAAAAAAAAACACAAATAATAAGAATGAGGGGCACTGGTCTCGAACCCATGTAATAGGGGTTGGGAAACCGAAGCCTCAATCACTCCACCCACGACTTCTACTTGTCAAACAAATTAACACTAATACTATATAAAAAAACAAGATAATGGAAAAAAATAAAAAGAAAAAACTCTGACAAATATGTTTCCTTGACACTATTCATCATCTTCCTCCCTTATGATATCTCTTAACATCCAAAATCGGATACTGCAAGTTTAATACATCAATCTAACATTCATAATGAATGTTGTAAAATTGACATATCACTTTGAACTCGACATTGGACATTGCAAAACCAAGAAACCAAATGCAATGTTAAATGAAAATGTGCAACACAGAACCAACTCTAATAAATCTGAAAACGAGTGTGACATAGTCAGAAACTCACGCAGCGAAACTGATTTGAACGTCTAATACAAAATCACAAAGCATAACGGGAACAATTTCTAATAAAACAAAACGAAGATTACCGATTCCATTATGGTGAATGATGTGGTTGTCGAATCTGCATTCTTGAAGGCGAAATAGCAGCCAGTTATGACGTTGTTGTTCGGTGCGTGGAATTGCAAGGTTTGGAAAGAGTTTGGCACGATTGCTTGAAGGTTGAAGGTGGAGGTGGTTTTCGATGGTGTTTGAAAGGAGAGTGGAAGGTTGAAGTTGTTTGTGTGACGGTTGTTTGAAGGATTAAAGGTGGAAGAAGCGTTTGTTCACAATGGTGGATGGAGCATGTAAGGGAGATGGTTGTGTTAGGGTTGTTTGAGATATGGATGGAGAGAGTTGTGTAACTTAGCAGTGAGGTTTTAGAGGTTTATTGATGGAGTTTGGAGAGGGTGGTTTGATGGGTTGTGAATGAGGGATGGTTTTGGTGAGTGAAGGGGAGAGAAGAAGGAGGTTTTGTTCGTGGTGAGTGAGGGGGGGGGGGAGGAGGTTTTGTTGGTGGTGAGTGAAGGGGAGAGAAGAAAGAGGTTTTATTGGTAGTGAAAATTTGGAAAGTGGTTTTTCGAAAAGGAAGAAGAAGGTGAAGTCTAAAAACCTCGTCTCTTTTGAAAAACGTTTCTCTCACTTCATCATTTTCCTAATCATGAAGAGGGAGTCCATAAAAAAGTAAAATAAGTGCCCTCATTTTGTTGTTGTACGTTTTTTAAGTGGCCCTCTTCATGGCATACACGTGTTTCCATATGAGTGGTCAGAGAATGGATTTTTGTTTTCTTTCACGTGAGGGAGTAAGAGATAACACGTTGTATATCAATGTCAGCTATTAAGAAAGGGGCGCATGTCATCCAATATGAGGGAGAGAAATATCTTGCTATTTTTTATTTTTCTTTAACAAGTTTAGTTAATATGTAAGATTTTCAAAAATTAATTAAAAATAAATGACACAAACAAAATTCAAACTAAAAACATGATTAAACTAAATAATCGTTTCGATTATTTTGACTAAAAACGGAAATAAATTGATCAATAATGAATAAAAATCGGGCGCAAAAATACCCAGAAAAATAAAATGACTGCACCATAATGATCAATGCGAAATAAACTTCTTGGAAACATACATGTTTTCGTTAAATTTTGAAATAAAAAATATTCGGTTAAAACGCTCAGGCGGATTAAAATGTGATCGAAAAAGTAGTCGAAAAATAAATCGAACACACCAGGTTAAACTATGTTAAACGTAGATTAATAAAAACTCATGTCTGCAAGCTCGATTTGGAAAAAATTTATCCATTGATTTGACACACATTTGAAAATTGATTCAACCGATTTACCTGTAGATTCGAAAATTTATTTCGATTGAAATTTTAGACATTATGCGACATGAAATGCATGTTATGAAATGCAGAGATGCAAAAGCTTATGATGTATGTATCGATTTGGCGATTCAGAGTCAAAATTGGGGTTTGACAGTTGTCATTGTTCTTTGTCTCATACATCAAAAAATTTGGTGTGATTGAACACTAAATAATTTCTTCTGAGTTTTAATTATTCTATCAATTTTACTGTTTAATTTTATAGTGATAAAAAGTTATCTTGATTGAATTGATTTTAAATAAAAAGAAATTGAATATAAATTGATTTATATTTAAATATAACTATGTCTAGCTTTGATTTTGCATTTTGAATACCTAAAATTAATTTTAAATGTGTAAATTGGAAACTAGATATAGATTAAACGAGTCAATTCTTGATCTAATATAATTGTTATTGGACTACATATTATTGACGATAAGAAAAAGGGATTTGTTAATGCATCTCATAAGTTACTTATGCACCACATAAAAATACTAAAATGTTCTCAGATTTCGGAGATACATCTCCGGACGCACCCGATTTTGATTTAATGTTAAAATATTCAGGAGATAAATCTTTGAAATTATTTCAAAGATGTATCTCCAGAAGGTAGTGGAACTTAAATCGTGTCAGTAGCTCATCTTTATATATCTTTTTCAGGAATTTAAGCTCTAATATCTTCTAGAAATATATCTCTGGAATATTTTAACGTTAAATCTAAATTGGGTGCGTCCGGAGATACATCTCCGAAATCTAGAAGCATTTTTTAAGTATTTTCACGCGGTGCCTAAGTAACTTATAGAGTGGATTAATCCCCTAAGAAAATATTACCTTTTACCCTTCCACTTATTTTATTTATCATTCAAACCATAAAAATATGAACCAAATTGACACCTTTGAATGATGTGGGAACAATTTCCCGACCACTTCCATTTAAATCTTCTTCTTTACCATTTTAGAAACTTTAAAGATTGTTATTGTAAAATTATTTGAGAGTTATCAAATCTAGTGGCGCATCTATTAGGTATTAGACAAAGTCTTAAATGAAATGGATAGTTGTGAAACTAATCTTTATGAATGCTCACCTTAATCTTAAACTTGCCTACACGTCAAAATTATCTTCTTTGGTGGGCATTTGGACAATGTCTCGCATGGGGCCTCAAGGGGGGCATGTTATTGTTTATTCTCCTTCTAACCCTCTGAGAATACTTCTTCAATGTTGTAATTTTTTCAGTCCATATTTTAATTTGGTATTAGTGAAAGTTCAATAATGAAATAATATCAACAATTTTTATTCATTAATCGATAGTATTTATAAGTTTGAATCGATGTCAACTAATGAGTAAACACTTCTAGAGAATTTTCCAATAACTTGTAATGGTCGTTCCCGTTTGGATAACAATTTTTCATAACTGTGTTTGTGAGTACGCAATGGTCTTGATGGAGAACGACCATACCACATGGAAAGAGGGGTGGACCAGGTCCATGACAGTACTCGTGTACAATAAACAGGTTTTGGAGAAACAGAACACTGTACTCAAACGCACGATCATAAAAAAGTTAAATGCAGAGTGCAAAAACTTTCAGAAGGAGTAGCCAATTGCCATGTGCGACTCTGCTAGTATACTGCAAATGCCATGCAAGCGCAAGCTTTTGAGTGAGCTGATGCTAAAGCCGTACCCCCACAATAAAAATGATCTTTTGTTTTCAAGTGAGTTTTTTTTTTTTGGTTTTAGAAATTTCTTTTATTACTTAAAATTGGGTATTGGAGATCTTTCTATAAACTTTAGCAAAAAAAATGACCACCAAAAATACCAAATAACTCTTATCTCCACTTTTTTATTTTCAGACATGTGTAAATTTTTAGGATAAATTTGAACTTGACTAGAAAACACAAATATGCATTTAATAAAATATAGATTGTACTGTTATCATATACGGTTAAAATTATTGGAGTTGGTTGGAAATATACATGTTAAAAAAGTCATACATCGCTTAGTTTTGTGAATGAAGAGAGAATTCAATGTTATATATTTGATACCAGTTCTTTGAAGACTCACATTATTTAGTTTTGTGAAGGAAGAGGGAGTGCAAGACTATATATAAGATTCAAGTTCTTCATTACAAGATGCATTAGTCAAAAACACTTTAAGCTTGTATTTGACTTTCTTTGTTCTTTTATACTCTTGTATTATAATGTTGTAAGATGTAGTTAGATATTTGTTTTAGATGGTATGAGTGTACTGGGGGTCTTGGTTAGTAGAAGGTGTATTATGTGTTCTAATAATTTTCAGAGTTTTATTCTCTGATTATCTATTGACAATGATCGTGGTTTTTTCTATGGTTTTGGAGTTTCCAGACTATGTTCTTGTGTTGTAATTGTGTTTTTTTTATATGCTTTGTTTTTTCCGAACAACTGGTATCAGAGCTTTTGGTTCGATCTTGGGATAAATATTTTTAGTATGCTTTGTGGTTGCAGTTTTATCTGATCTTCCACGTTAGAAAAGAAAGGTAGTGTTGTGAAAGAGTTGTTTACAGTCAAAAATTCTGCTGTGCAGTTTGGACTAGAGAAAATTGTTGGAAGATTTTTTTTTACTTGTGAAAAGTTCAAGTCAAAGATGTGTTGATACAATTAAGATTCCTCAAGGTGCAAGATTGTGCCGGTGGTTGAAGAACTTCATAACAAGGAAGTTACACCATAATATTTTAATTTGGTTTTCAACATATGAAAATTCTTGAAGTGGTTTAGCTTCAAGTGAAGTATACTCTTCTTTAGATTGAGTGTGATAGTTTTTTAAAACTATGACTGTCGGTGAAGACAATGTAAAAATTCTTGGAGTGGTATAACTTCAAGTGAAATCTATTCTTCATGATAAAGTATATGATTGTCGGTGATGACAATGTGAAATTCTTGAAGTGGTTTATCTTCAAGTGAAATATATTCTTAATGAGGGAGTATGATAGTTTTTAAAACTATGATTGTCGGTGAAGACAAGGTGAACATTCTTGAAGTGGTTTAGCTTCAAGTGAAGTATACTCTTCTTTTGTTGGAGTATGGTAGTTTTTTAAAACTAGGATTGTCGATGAACATAATATAAAAATTCTTGGAGTGGTGTATCTTCAAGTGACTTTACTCTTTATGGTGGAGTATAATTGTCGGTAAAGACAATGAAAGTTTACGCATTGTTTTCAATCAAGGAGAAGATTGGTGGGGTTTGTTGAAAATTTACATGTTGATACTATTTATGATGTAGTATGATTGTCGGTGAAGACAACAAAAGCTTATGTATTATTTTTAATCAAGGTGGAGATTGTTGGGGTTGGTTGAAAATATACATGTTGAAGAAATCTCATATCACTTAATTTTGTGAATGAAGAGGGAGTCCAAGGCTATATATATGATATGAGTTTTTTGAAGTCTCACATCTCTTAGTTTTGTAAAAGAAGAGGGAATCCAAGGTTATATATAGGATTCAAGTTCTTCATTCCAAGATACACCAGTAAAAAGCACTTTAAGCTTGTATTTGACTTTCTTTGTTCTTTTATACTCTTGTATTGGAGTGTTGTGAGATGTAGTTAAATATTTGTTTTGGATGGTGTGGGTGTATTGGGGACCTAGGTTAGTAGAGGATATATTAGGTGTTGTAACAATTTACACTTAGTTTTATTTTCTGGTTGTCTATTGACAACGGTCGTGGATTTTTTCTCAGGTTTTGGAGTTTCTACGTTATGTTCTTGTGTTGTGACTATGTTTCTCTTTTTCTATATGCTTTGTTTTTACCATCACAAGCTACCCACACAATTATCTGTAATATACGAAAATATCCTCTAAATCTGTCACATCCTCATTTTGGAGGTAAATTTGGTCTAAATTTGTTTTTTGAACCAAACTAGCAATTTCAACTGACTTAGTTGTTAAATCTTCTACTTTCTTTCACTTTAGCCATGCTTTGAATCAGTTTTCATTTTCTTTGGATCCAAACCAACCAATTCAATTCAACTTTTCCAGCTTTACTCTTTTCCTAATGCCTCATCACATCCAACATTTTCTCATCACATCACTTTTTCTAATTCATCGCACTCTTCCTCTTTTTCAAACTTATCTCTTTCTGCTTCATCTCACTCTTTCTTACGAAGATGCTTTATCTCTCTTTCTTCCATCTTTTTCTTTGAGCACAAATCTCACTTCAATCTTTCTTGAAAACAAAAATCAAAAGCATAGATCAAAGTGAAATCAAGAAGGTGAAAAGGAGTACCAACCGAAATTGGGGAGACGACGACAACTATGGCTTTTCCGACAGTTTTACGATGGTTTGCGGTTTTGCGGTGGTAGATTTACTTTTGTTTATGTTCATCACCTACGATTATTTGTCTGCAAAACAACAAACTCTGATTCTTCAGTAGCGACATTCATCACCTTCAGCCACGATTCTTCACTTTTCACTTTTCGTTCATCAGTAGCGACATCCATCGCCTTCAACCACTTGAGAAATGTGAGTTGCTATTACGTATTTGAATCATATGTTTTTGATTTGTTGATTTTTTACACTTAATCTTTGTGATTTTTTACGCTTAATATTTAAACTGCGATCTACTTTGTATTTGCAACTTCCTGGTAGTGATTTTTAACAAGTATTGATTTTTAACACTTCATGTTTGAACTTCTATTATGCTTTGTATTTTAAAATTTATGATAGTGATTTTTAACACAAAACTATTTATTTTTATCACTTACTCTTTGAACAGCATCTCTGTATTGTAGCACTTAATCTTTAAACTTATATTATGCTTTGTATTTTAAAATTGTTGGAGTGTGATTTTTAACAAGAAGGTATTGATTTTTAACACTTCATCTTTGAATTTTTATTCTGCTTTGTATTTTAAACTTTATGATAGTGAGTTTTATAACACATAAGTAATGATTTTTAACACAAAAGTATTGGTTTTTAAAACTTATTCTTTGAACTTTTATTGCTCAATATGCGGTGAAACCTTTACTTGGCGTCTTGATTGCAAAGGTTTTTGGTTTGACGAGAATGTTTTATGTGGGCTTTGTCCTCGCAACTTGTGTTCCAGGTACTCAGTTATCTAGCTATGCAAATTTTATAAGCAAAAGGGATGTAGTCATATGCATTGTTCTTACAAGCTATACCATTATTGTATCTATTCTTTGACATGTGATTTAATGACAATTGCGGTTTTGCGGACAATTTCATTATGCACTTCAATGCCAAAACAAAAATAATGTTTATAATTGATCAAAATAATTTTTATATAAAAAAATGTATTTATGATGCAAATATTATTTTTAACTTTTATCTTTTTTCAATAAGTCGTACTTATTACAATTTGAAAAAAAAAACACCTCCAAAACCATATTCCACACATAAACCTATGCATACGCATGCGTTTATTTTTAAAATTAGTATATATTATCATAAAATGTATATTAAATAGATTTGATTACTTTGAAAACAGAATTAGTTAAATTTAAATGCATGTGAATAAAATATAAAATATAATTGATTTTAAAAAGTTTTCTTAATAATTTTTGTTTTATTTTATTTTTTAAATGGTACGAGACACAACCAGTTAGATGTAGATAGTAAAATATTCATACATATTGCTTTCAATGTACATTTCATTCCAATTATACCGTACAAAATAATATTATACGGGGAAATGAAATTATATATCAAAATATGTAGCGGGTCAATAAATTTTGTTTTCTCGTATAGTTGAAATTTTATGAAACATGAAAAATAAAATCATTGATCCAATTATGTAGTAAATCAATAAAAGTTTAATAAATTTTATTTTTTCATATAGTGAAAATTATATAAAACAACAAAAATGAATCTACTGATTCAAATATTAAATAATAGAAATTTATCGATCATTTTTTTCATATACTTGAAAAAGATTGAGTCGATATTTTACAATTATATTCTCTCCTATAAAATAATTATCTTATTTGTAAAAAAACTAAAACAATAAAATTGTATTCTCTCCTATAAAATAATTGTCTTATTTATAAATAAAAAAAAACAAAAAAAAAACTAAGACAACTGATTTATTTAATACAAGTTGCAATAGTTTTTTTTATTTTTAATCACCTTTGTGAGATACACCACACACCCAAAGTTTTAAGGTGATAAGTGGATGACTTGTCTCATTTATAAATGCTCGAGTCTATGTGTATTTGATACATTCTCAATCCTCCACCTCAAGTGTGAGTCCACAATGTTCTCCCTCAAGTGGAAGGACGGTTGTACCGCACAAAACATTTCTTATTCACCGCCCTGACGCCCCTCAAGTGGAAGGGCTATTGTACTGCACAAAACGTTTCTTATTCACCGCTCTGCCACCGTTGACACTCTTCAAGAGAACGTTTCTTATTCACTAGGGAGCATTGAACATTTTGAGTCTTCTTCTTTTTAGAGCAACACATTTGTGAGAGACACCACATATTCACCCAAAATCTTAAGGTGATAGGTAGGTGGATTCTCTCACTTATAAATACTAAAGTCTTCACATTTCCAACCAATGTGAGATTATTATTCACATTACTCACACTTGATACATTATCAACAATAATATTGTTGTTTACATTTCATTATCTATATGTTTTACTATTTCAACTTAAATTTACTATTATTTTAAAGTTTCTTTTTTCTTTTTTTCTTTCTATTTATATTACAATCTACAAGTAAATGCGTGTCCAAAATCGTATCCTTCCAAAAAAAAATATCTCATGCACAGGTTTGTTACTAGTTTAAAAAAATCCATATATATTCTAAAAAATCAAAATAGTCATTTGTCAGCTATGTCTTTTTTAATGTTATTTTATTATTTTTTTCAATTTGTTTTAGAATAGTATTCATTAAAAAATTGTTAATATAGACAATTCATACCCAAAACAATTATTTGATTGATACTCATTAATTTAATTAATTTATAATATCTTTTATATCTTTAAAAAAAATATAAAAAATTTATAACATATTAAGTTTAATAAATATAAATATTATTCCTAAGACAAATATTTATGATTAAACATTAGCTAAAGTTAAAGGTCTATAATATAATAAATATAAAAATTACAAGAAAAAGTGTAAGAACATATGAAATCACGAACCCAAATTATTATATCTTTACTTTCCACAAATGAGCCTTGTGTTAACCACTAAGCTAAGATAAATAAATTAAATAAATTAAAATAATTTGGAAAAATATTGTGGTTTTTTTACCGAGATAACCCACATTTTCGAAAAAAATTCCCAAATACCCCACTTTTCAGGAAAATTCCCAAAATACCCCACTTTTAAGAGGAGGCGCCAATTGGATTGGCTAGGGCACCTGCCCTAGCCAATCCAATTGGCGCCTATGTGTTATTTTTAAGAGGAGGCGCCAATTCAATTGGCGACTCCCTTAAAAAAGCCTCAAATGAAAAAACCTCCAACATGAAAGTTGTATATCTTTTCAAGACAATGAATTTAGATATAAATTTTGCATCATTTGGATTTTGTATGAGAAAGTTATGGGCAGTTGAAGTTAGACTGCTGAATTTTTGAACTATTATCTGACCTATAATGTCTTGCATTATTTCATGTGTTTCTTTTAGAATTATGAAATTTTGTCCAACATAACAACTGAAGTAGACATCTTAAATTTTGCAATGCACTTGGTCCCACCTCAAAATAATTAAAAATGAGTGAGTTAGGTCCCTGCGAACTTGACCCAAAATTAGGGTTTCTGTCAAAATGACCTATAATGTCTTGCATTATTTCATGTGTTTCTTTTAGAGTTATGAAATTTTGTCCAACATAACAACTTAAGTAGACATCTTAAATTTTGCAATTCACTTGGTCCCACCTCAAAATAATTAAAAATGAGTGAGTTAGGTCCCTGCGAACTTGACCCAAAATTAGGGTTTCTGTCAAAATGACCTATAATGTCTTGCATTATTTCATGTGTTTCTTTTAGAGTTATGAAATTTTGTCCAACATAACAACTGAAGTAGACATCTTAAATTTTGCAATGCACTTGGTCCCACCTCAAAATAATTAAAAATGAGTGAGTTAGGTCCCTGCGAACTTGACCCAAAATTAGGGTTTCTGTCAAAATGACCTATAATGTCTTGCATTATTTCATGTGTTTCTTTTAGAGTTATGAAATTTTGTCCAACATAACAACTGAAGTAGACATCTTAAATTTTGCAATGCACTTGGTCCCACCTCAAAATAATTAAAAATGAGTGAGTTAGGTCCCTGCGAACTTGACCCAAAATTAGGGTTTCTGTCAAAATGACCTATAATGTTTTAAAATGAATGATGAGCTTCCAAGTTTCAAATGGATTTTTGATGAACATGAAAGTTGTTCATATGGTGACTCTTCTTAAAACTTGAATGGAGGCGCCAATTGGATTGGCTAGGGCAGATGCCCTAGCCAATCCAATTGGCGCCTATGTGTAGGTTTTAAGAGGAGTCGCCAACTCAATTGGCGAGTCCCTCATAAAATGCCTTTTTTGTCTTATAAATAGATGCGTTGTGTGACCTATTGTTCCACAACTCATATAATCATTTGGCTATCATGTTTGGTGTTCGTCGTCGATACGGTAAGGTGATTTATGCGAGAGACAAACCTCAATTGGTGATGCTGTTTTGGAACATCACCACGTTAGATCAACTGAAGAGGGAGTTGGTTCGATGGTTAGACGGGAAAATACCAGAAGGGGAAAAAATCAGAAGTATTGAGAGACTTGACAGTATCTTTGGTTGGGTGCAAATGAAGACTGATAAGGATGCTAGGGAAATGATGTTCGGTCGAGACGACATTAATTTGATTGTTGTAATCAGTTAGAATTATTTATGTTTTCAGATGTTTTGTACTGATGTTGGTTATGAAACTCGTTGTAACAAGAACTTAATGATATATAATGATTGATTGTTACAGAAATACAATGTTACCAAAAGCTTAAGATCTAGAAAAAATGTTAAAAAAAGCTTAAGATCTAAATAAAATGTTACAAAAATCTTAAGATCTAGATGATGCTCCTTGATTGGGACAATTGTTTTTGTTGTGTCCTGGTTGACGACAGATACTACATAATCTTATCATTTTATCTGTGGAATCCATCTCTGTTCTGATACGTGTGCTGTTTGGCCTTCCTTTCTTCTTTCTACGCATCTGTTCATTGTGCCAAACAATATCTCCTTCATATGGAGGCCAGTAATCCTCCATTGGTAGTACTGAAAAGCTTTGACTATATACATTCATGATGGTGTTGGCCTTGTACACATCAGATAAATGGGTGTAAACGTCTTGACGAGTATAAGCGCATGCTGCAATGACATGGGAGCAAGGTATGCGGAAGGCCTGAAATTTTCCACAATCGCACCAACTTCTGTGTAGTCTAACAGCGTAGGCTAAATTTGGTCTCCCCTCGTTGTTGCCCATTGTTTCCTGGACGCTGAAATTTTGTCTTTGACGGTCAAACACTGTTACAGCGTGTGTCGTAGCTTTGATGCTCTCCTCTTTCATGACCTTCATGCAACACTCACTGAATACTTGTCCGGACATTAACACTGCACTCCATCTTTGACCTCTGGTTGCGAACATAGAAGCCAACCTATAATAGGTTGATCTTACCAAGGCGGTTATTGGCAGATTTCGAATCCCTTTGAAAACCCCGTTCATGCATTCCACAATGTTTGTTGTCATGTGGCCCCATCGACAACCACCGTCAAATGCTTTTGTCCACTGCTCTACTGGGATGTTATTTATCCATCTCCCCGCGTCTTCATTAGACAGTCGAATCTCATCACGATAATATTGAAATGACGGTTGAGTTAAAGCATACCCAACATTCACCACTTTCTTGCGAAGATTCTTATCTTTTATAGCACGCATGAAGTTTTGTGCAATGTGTCTGATACAGTAGACATGTGTAGAAGGAGGATCATGCCATCCGTTGTCATGGTTGTTGTAGGCACTTTCAATGGCAGCATGTCTATCTGAAATCAAACATAGATTGGCTTGTGGAGCGACATGCGTTCTGAGATGTCGAAGAAAGAAACCCCATCCACCAGCTGTTTCACCTTCAACAAGAGCAAAGGCAATGGGAAATACATTGTTGTTACCGTCTTGTGCAACTGCCATGAGCAAAGTACCCTTGTATTTTCCGTATAACCAGGTGCCATCAATTTGCAGGAGAGGTTTGCAGAAAGCGAAACCTTTGATGCACGGGTCAAATGCCCAAAAGAGACGGTGAAATATTCTATTACCTGTAGCGCAGGTTCCGTCTGGCATCATTGCTGGCACTGTCTCCAGAATTGCCACAGTTCCTGGGACATAAGTTTTTAGTGCCCATAAAAACCGTGGTAATTCCTTGAATGAATCCTCCCAGTTTCCGAAAACCTGTTCAACAGCCTTTGTCCTTGCAATCCATGCTTTCTTGTAAGATGGAGTATAATTATATGTTGTTCGGATATGGGATATAATTATACTCACCTTCACTGATGGGTCTTTATTTACCAATGGCAGAATGTCTTGACATATCAAGGCTGTGCTCAGTTTACGGTGATCTTGTTCAACGTTAGTTGCAACGCAACTGTGTGGTGGGTCTATTGAAGCGATCTCCCAAGAGTCATTTTTCTTCTTGTAAGATGCAGCCAAACGAAACTTACAAAGCATGTTACGAAATTCGATAACATACCTTCTAGAATCAGTGCGTTTCACTGTAAAGTCAGCAAAGTTGTTCATGTGGAATTTTTTGATTGCCAAGACACATTCTTCTTTGGTACGAAACATGTCTCCCACCTTTAATTCGCCTACTGGTCTCAGATACGGATTATAGAAGACACTGTCGGACGTTTCATCGTCGTGAAGATCCATATTTGTCATATGTTGAGGAGGATTGTAGGCATGACTAGGAGGTATTGGTGGTGGTTGAGCCTCATCGTCATCGTCGTTATTCAGGATGTGATCAACCTGTATCTCAGTCTCCTCTTCTTCTTCATTAACAACGTCGACTTCTACTTCTGCTTCTGGGTTGTGTTCATCTGACCATTGTGCATCATCTGCAGCATCTTCACCAGCTGCATCCTGATCGGTTAGTTGAGACTGTTGAGACGGTATACATGTTTGTACAGTAATGTACAACTCGATAGAATCCATGCCTGAATGTTCATGACTAAGAAACATGTTTTGAACATCTTCATCGTCTCGTATCTTAAGGGGGAAAACTTGCATTGACCATTCTCAAAAAATATAGGATTTTGATATGTCATCTTTGACACAATACCTGATCCTATAAAGGATTGTATTCTTTTTTTCAAATGCAAAAAGGTTGCATTTCTCTTCATCGTGACTCTAATGGTATCAGTGTTTCTAAAACAAAAACCATGAAGCTCAGACTCAAAAGTTTCACCGTTGCAGTGAACGTTGACACTGTATAATGATGAAGATGACATTTTGGAGATGAAAACTATTTTGCAAGTGCAGATGAATGTGAGAGAAGTGTCTTGGATGTTGATAGTAAGACACTTAAATAGATGGTATCAGTATCTCACATGCTAGCTAGTTCTGAGATGATGCGTCGGACATTGAAGCTACTCTGAGATAATGTGTCAAGCATGCAAGTCAGTTCTGAGATGAGGTGTCTGTCATGCAAGACAGTGTGAGTTGATGTGTCAAGCATGCTAGCTAGTCAAGACAGAAGTGAGTCTTCAGCATGCAGGATACTAGAGAGCCACGTGACTGAGATGATGTGTCAATCTGCAAGACAGTGTGAGTTGATGTGTCAAGCAGGCAAGCTATCAAGAAGTGACTCTTCAGTATGCAGGAGACAAGATAGCCATGTGTCGGACATGTAAGACAGTTCTGAGATGAT
The DNA here is from genome assembly GCF_024323335.1 of Lathyrus oleraceus. NCBI lineage: Eukaryota > Viridiplantae > Streptophyta > Magnoliopsida > Fabales > Fabaceae > Lathyrus > Lathyrus oleraceus. The sequence goes on from NC_066585.1 coordinate 102,930,361, forward strand.
GTGTCAGTCAGGCAAGACAGTGTGAGTTGATGTGTCAGACAGGCAACCTATCAAGAAGTGAGTCTTCAGCATGCAGGATACTAGAGAGCCACGTGTCAGAGATGATGTGTCAGTCAGGCAAGACAGTGTGAGTTGATGTGTCAGACAGGCAAGCTATCAAGAAGTTAGTCATCAGCATGCAGGAGACAAGACAACCACGTGTCGGACACCTAAGATGGTCAGACATGATGTGTCAACCAGGCAAGGCATCAAGAAGTTAGTCATCAGCATGCAGGAGACAAGACAGACACGTGTCGGACACCTAAGATGGTCAGAGATGATGTGTCAATCATGCAAGCCATCCATAAGTGAGTTGTTTAGCATACTACTCTCACGCCTAAAGTCATATTATAATAGTTTTTATTTAGATGAGCATTCTACCGAAGATGCTCGAATCATCAAAACTAGGTGTTACATTATGTTGTTACTAGGATCCTTTTTATTTCCCGAAGGTAATGGTTCTAGCATGCATATTATGTACTTACCTTTACTTAGACATATAGATAGAATAGGTAGTTATAGTTGGGGATCCGCATGTCTAGCCTATCTTTATAGTTCGTTGTGTAAAAACTCCCACAAAGACACATCTACGTTTTCTGGATGTGCTGTTTTGCTACAAGCATGGGGATGGTCAAGACTACCGTCTCTAGCACCGGTCAATAACAACCCCTTCACTTTTTCATATGCAAAAAAGTAAGTTGTTTAAATTGCTATATCTTTACTTCCTTCCTTACAGTTTAGTACCCATAACTAATTTTTTTTTAACTTTTTGGTGTAGATGGTCGGCACGCGGTATGAATTACAGCAGATGTCCGAGACATTGTATTACTCAGTATCGCAACCTGTTGGATCACCTTCGACCGACAGACGTAAGCAAAATGACTTCATTAATTCGTCATATTATGTTGACTTTTTTTACATTCATTTAAATCCTATCGTCTTTAACATTTCAGTTCATTTGGCGTCTATACCTTAATATGGATCATGAGCATCAGATCAACCCTGAAGACGCAACCGTATGGACAACATGCACACCGATAATACGGTTCACAACAGTGGAGATGCACAACACCGATCGTGTGAAGCTGCAGTTCGGTATGGTCCAGAATATCCCAGACCCCCCAGCTAGCCTAGGAGAATAGCATATGCGTAAAGTGAACGACCAATGGAACTACAACCCTTGGCAACAATTCGCAAGATCAGAGTGTCGCAAGTGGAAGCACCGTCATGACCATGTCTTAACTGACGCAGTCATGCCAAATGAGGTAAAACCAAGTCGTACTTATATGGCTTGGTATAGATCGGTTGGATTTCAATTCATCGCCGATGATATGTACCTCTACGACCCACGCCAGACAAGTTACACACAAGAAGGATCAACATCTAACCCCCAACAACAATCTCAGCCCGGTTACTCACAACCACCTATCCGTCAAACTTTCCGTTCCACAAACACACAAACATACAACCAAAACATGCCATTCACCCAACCCCAATACCAAGAACATCCCCCATACCACCACCAACAAATGGACCATCAACCTTCGACCGAACATCGCTTCGCACCCACACCATCACCCTACCAAAGTCGCCTTAGCCAAAAAACGAACCGCCCCTCCTCCTACCGTAGCCAAGAACCCTAAACATCACAATACCAAAACATCCCACAACCATACCCTTTCCAAACACCCCAACAACCTTTCCAACCGTTCCTAGACCCATCATTCACACTCATGTCTCCCTTCAACCGTCCCGGTCGCCCATCCATGAGTCAACCACACCCCAACTTCTCTGGCATGGGTCATAAGCTCAGCTACGCCGGTACACCATCATTGAATACAGAAGACTATGCTGAGTTGGCTGAATACCTCAACGGATCTTCTCCTGTAGGAGGTAATGACGCTCCTAGACCATCAGATGAACAAACACCGGTGCAGAATCGTCAACGTGGGTTAGGGCCAAGGGTTAGGGTAGCTAGGGGATGTGGGACCGGAGGTCGGTTAGGTGATCCCGGTCATCACCATTAGGATTCTTTGTGTAAAATCCAAATTTTATTAATATCAATTCGTATTATGTCAAATTTATCTTTGTGTAAACTCCAAACATTAGGTTTCTTTCATAATTCTAAAATAAACACATATCATAATACAAAACATTATAGGTCAGAAACCCTAATTCAAGGGCTTGTTATTGTTATGTTGAAGGGCTTGAATTTGGTCCCTTTTGGCAAAATTCACATACACATGTTTTGACAGAAACCCTAATTTTGGGTCAAGTTCGCAAGGACCTACCTCACTCATTTTTAATTATTTTGAGGTGGGACCAAGTGCATTGGAAAATTTAAGATGTCTACTTCACTTGTTATGTTGGACAAAAATTCATAACTCTAACACAAACACATGCAATAATACAAAACATTATAGAAGACAATAACAGATAAAATGTCAAAGAGTCCAAGTTCAGGTGCCCATACCTTTCTCATAAACATTGCAAATGATGCAAAACTTTAGTCCAAATTCATTATCTTGAAAAGATCTACAACTTTTATGTTGAAGGTTTTGTCATTTGAGTCTTTTATCATTCAAACTAAAGGGCTTGAAGTTGGTCCCTTTTGGCAAAATTCACATACACTTGTTTTGACAGAAACCCTAATTTTGGGTCAACTTCGCAGGGACCTAACTCACTCATTTTTAATTATTTTGAGGTGGGACCAAGTGCATTGGAAAATTTAAGATGTCTACTTCAAATGTTATGTTGGACAAAAATTCATATTCCTAAAAGAAACACATGCAATAATACAAAACATTATCGGTCAGATAATAGTTCAAAAACTCAGCAGTCCAACTTCAACTACCCATAACGTTCTCATAAAAACTCCAAATGATGCAAAATTTATATCCAAAATCATTGTCTTGAAAAGATCTACAACTTTCATGTTGGAAGTTTTTTCATTTGAGGCTTCTTTAAGGGAGGCGCCAATTGGATTGGCGCCCCCTCTTAAAAATTACACATAGGCGCCAATTGGATTGGCTAGGGCAGGTGCCCTAGCCAATCCAATTGGCGCCTCCTTGCAATTTTTAAGAGGGGTCTCCAATCCAATTGGCGCCTCCTCCTAAATGTGGGGTAGATTGGGAAATTTTTTGAAAACAGGGTTATTTTGGGAATTTCTTCGAAAAAGTGGGTTATCTCGGTAAATTTGCCAAATATTGTTACTAATCAATTAATTAATTAAATTAATATTGTTTTACATATTCAAAATTTAAAAAAAAATGAAAAAGATTATAATAAAGTAATTTGAGTATAATATAAACTTAATAAAAAAGTTGTTAATGAGTTCATCTCAAAACCTTTTTTTAAATGATAATTTTTTGCATTACTTTTAAATTATAACATCTAACTTTATTTTTTGGACATTTTAAATATTGTGCTACATTTTTAACTAAATAAGTTAAAAAAGTGTTCCACTTTTTTATTTTTATTTTTGTATTATAATTTTCACGTTATTTTTTTAGAAAAGAGTCATTAGAAGTATCATTAAAAACTACATTTTATATAAGAGACGTTGAGGTTGTTTTCATGGACAATATTACTTCTAAAATGGCGAGCTCCATTCATGAGTTTTGAGTTGCATCCGTCTAAGACACCTAGGATTAGTGAGGTTTTGTGGTTGCATTCGATTATTGGTTGGTTGAAGTGTAACATAGACGACTTCTTCTCCTTTGAAAGGGTCTCTTGGGGTGGTTTGTTCAGAAATCATTTGAGCAGCTTTGCTTTTAGATTTGTTGAGAAGTCAGTCTACTCTTCATCGATTATTGCAAAGCTTTTTGTAGTTATTAAGACCATTGATTTTGCTACTAGCTTTGGTTGGGATAGTCTTTGACTGAAAAACCGATTCCTCTTTTGTTTTGTTAGTTGTTAATGATCCCTATGTGGTTTCTTGGCATATTAGGACCATCTGACGTCAAAATTAGAAATGTGAGATTCTATATTTCATGTATTTTCAAAGAAATGAGTTGCTTGAGGCCATTATCACAATTGCCAGTTAGGAATAAATTAGGTTTTTCTCTTATGTTGTATTTGGATTTTTTTATCATATGATTATATATATATATATATATATATATATATATATATATATATATATATATATATATATATATATATATATATATATATATATATATATATATATATATATATATATATATATATATATATATATATATTAAAAAACTTATATCTCATAAATAAAAATGATAATAATTATACTATATTAATTAAAATTTATTTTAAAATTATATACAAGACAAATTTATGATTTTAGAAATCATTAGAAATCAATGGTTTTTTAAAAATAGTTTTAACATAAAAAGCAATTATGAACTTTTTTTACAATATATTGTTTTCATGTAGTCTTTTTTCTTTTGCAAATGAATTTCATATCTTTTAGATAGAAATTGAAATAATTATAATAATATACTAATAATTATATTTTTTATTAAAATCACACACATGAGTCCTGATTTAACTAAACAATCCTTTAAAAAAAATATTTGTTTTTTAATATTTTTAACATGAAAAATTGGAAAAATTATAAATTTTGCATATTTTATTCTTTTTATGTTATTTTTCTCTAAATGAATCACTAAAAGTATCGTATAATTCACACCATCAACAAGAACTTACAATTAATTAATTTATTTATATTAATTATAATTTGTGATTAAAACTATACACGTAAAAAGTACTTGTGATTTAATAATTAACTAACATTAAAAAATATCATTCATGTAAATGAGAACAAATACAATACACTAACCAGGAATAAAAATAATTTTAATACACTAATCATAATTATAATATAAGTTTTTTCCTTAAGTTTATATAGAGATGTGGAACAAATAGATCCAAATAAAAACAATTATAATATAACTTTCATTTTAGTAAAAATATTTACCATTGACTAATCTATATAAAATAAAGACAAGATATTATTCGTCATCAACAATTATAAACAATATTGTTTTGTTTGAATTTTGAATTCAATTTTCATATCTTTTCATGAAATAGTGTCATATATGAAACATTGTGTTTTATGGTGAAATGGTGTTGTTTCATCAAAGGTTGCAAACTTTTGAAACAACATACATATCTCATATAAATATATGATTCTATTCAGAAAAATAACACAAGAACTAAAAACGTATTTCTCTTCCAAATTCCAGAAAAAAACCTTCCTTGCATTTCGGGTTCTTCACTTATCTTGTGCAGACTCGAAATTAAGGCTGATATTATCCTGAGTGTTCTTGCATTTTCCAACTCTAAGACATAATAAAAGAGTGCTTGAAATACTTTTAAGGAAAGTGATTCTCAATCACGATTCAGTGCTGGATCCATTTAATTTTACCGAATTTTCTAACATTATATACTCTATTTTTTATAAATATTTATAACAAACTCATGCAAAAGCACGAGTGATTTCCTAGTTTTTTTCTATAAATAAGATATTTTAGAATTATTTTAAAGAAAATATGTTAATTTTAAAAAGGTGTATTTGATTATAAATTTAAAGCTCATAGTCTTTATCGTCTTTATTTATTGTGCACCAAAAGAAAATCCTTTTAAATCTACCTTCCTAGTTAAACGAGTAAATTAATAAAATTTGAATTTTAATATTTTATGTATTCATACTTTTTTATTTTCTCGATTCAATTTCAATAATTATTCATATTTATTTATTATTTTAAAATTGGATATGCTACTATATCAATAATTTAATATATTTTTAGTAGGGATGTATGTGGGTTGGGTTGGATCGGGTTTGTCCTAACCCGTTATCCAATCCGTTCAAACTTCAATGGTTAGGTCTGTCGTCCAACCAGTATTTTCATTGTCAAAACCGACCTGAATCGACTCGTTCATTAACGGGTTAGGTTGTGTTGGATTCGCGGGTTGTGTTTCAAATAAAAAATATATTTTTTATAATTCTTTTTGTCGATTTTAATAAAATGTAATACAACTCAATACAATCATACTAATTTATAACACTCAAATTTAATGAAACACATCATATAATATCTAATAAAATTCATCAACACAACATAACACTATAATAATATAAAATTCAACAACACACATTATTTCCATAAAATACATAAGTTGAGAATAATACCAAATAAAATAAGAAACAACATTTAATCTTATAATTACGTAAATTCATTGGTCTAATGGTATTACTGGTGGGAAATTTTTTTTGGAAAAATTATGGTTATTAGTGAGATATTAATTTAATATTTTTATTTTAAATAATAATAAAAATAATAAGAAATTACTAAAGTCACATCAATGAGTTGGGTCAACGGATCCGCGGGTTGCGAAATTCAAACCCGATACCCGAACAAAAACTATAAAGGTTGTTATGGATTGAGTTTGATATCCGTAAATGAATGGGTTCGGGTAATTTATGGGTTGGATTGGTTTGGGTCAGGAGTTTATGGGTCGACCCACACCCATGAACACCCCTAATTTTTAGTCAAAATTCAATAGAAAGAAAAAGGAGTGTAACGAAGAGGTGGGGGTGGTGGCAGCGGTGGAAACCTAACCCTTTTTAGAAATGAGTAAATTTAAGTTAGTAAGTCAAGCATATTTCTAGTCAAACTACTACAAATGGTGGGAGGCGTCTATTCCAAAAAAAAAACTTGGTTATGAAGACCTAGGCCAATGTTAGCAAGCTTGTATGCATAAACATTGTCTTCTCTACATGTGAATGATTATTGGATTCATATTTCTAATCAAGGCTTGAGAATCATACCACATGTTTTTTTAATGAGGATTTCTTAATGCACTCATGATACTTCTTAACCACCACACGAAATTATTTAAATGTCTCTAGATTCTAGAGATACATCTTCGGACGCACTAATTTCTAAATAAATATTGAATATTTCAAAGATGCATCTCCGGAACAATTTAAAACAGTCAATACATCCCACTCATATGAAGATTTCATGGTATATGTTTTTTATCTGTGTTCAAATGAAGATTTAAAATATATCGTACAATTGAAAGAAAGAAAATAGACGTTAAGTGGTTGAGAGTTGAAGTTTGAGTAATGTGAAATGAGGAAGGAGAAGTCTGGCGCGATATAACTTCCAAAGTATTATGGATATGCATCTCCGGAATATGTTAACGTTAACTGACCTTTTGGTGTGTCTGGAGATGCATCTCCAGAAACTAGAGACGTTTTTAGAATTTCATGTGGTGCATAAAAAGCATATGGGGTGCATTAAAAAATTCTCGTTTTAATAGTCAAGGAATCAGAAAAAAGGACTTAAAAGCCAACACCACTAAGGAAAATTTGATTTTCAATTATAAGTTAATTTACAATTCCAATGCAACATTAATGACATTTCTCCACTATATCATATATCATTTATTATTATTTCTTCTTTCAATTATTTAAACTTCTCTTTCATCTATAATAAGTGAAGGCCAATATCGCAAAGTCATACCTAATTTTTCTTTTCCATACAAAATTGATTATGTTTTTTAATTCATGTGAAATGTACAAAATGTTTTATAATTTGGGACGGGGAAAGTATTCCATTGTAAAAGAAAAGCAATCCCAATATCCTTAATGACTCCAACCATCTCAGCATAAAAATATGGTGAACACTCTGGTACCCTTGAGATTAGTTGGGTACTGATACCCTGATACAATGAATCAATCACATTTTAGATACTTTTTATTTTAAAATAAATTAATATTTAAAATCAATTTCTAATAAAGATACTGGTACCCAAGAACTTATCATGAGTTCCTAAATTTTTTCCTAAAAGTATATTTATTGCAAAACCATAAATATATCCAGTATGATAGTTTCTAAAAAGTCCTCCACAAGTTATTATAATGGCATTATAAGCACCATCGGTGTTACACGTGATCCGATTGGAAATTGGAGGTTGCCAAAAAATTTCTTTGATGGTTTTGACTCAAGGAGGATGCCCTGCCACATCAATTTTTTTAATATACTGAAATCTGTTATAGACTGTGTAGCACCGATACCTCTGAAAAACGTGTGTCTGTGTCCATTTCTCTGTCGAACATCAGCATCGACATTTGTGATTACATTTACTTAGTCATTTTTTTCAAATTATTATCGATGTCGATGTGTCAGTTCTAGGATCTTGTTTGAGGTGTGCGTGCTTCATATGTAATGGAAGCTAAATACGTGTAATTTATTTTAATCATAAATATAAAAGACACCAAACTTAATCATGGTGATAGCATTTTACAGTTGACGTTTTACTCTGAAACCTGACTAAATTCCTGCTTCACTAAATTGAACTCAAAATATTTACTAAGGAGGCTTTCACCACTACCTTGCATTTGTTGGGGCAAAACCCAATCACAATGATATGAGAGAGAGAGAGAGAGAGAGAGAGAGAGAGAGAGAGAGAGAGAATTGGGTGAAAATAGAGGTATTATTATTAACAACCCAAATTGGGGTATTTATACATCAGTACACAACTGTACAACTAACCAACTAACAAAAAAATAAATTTTTCGAGCATGTAACCAGTTATATAAAAGTTGTAACCGGTTATACCAAACATGTAATTGATTACATGACACTCTATTTTGAATCTTTTACTCCATATAAAGGTGATTATTTCAATGCACCACCTTAATTCAAGTCTTCCATATTCATGTGTTTTTTCAACCTCTTGAACACTTCAACGGACACTCATTTGGTTAGAAAATCGGCCACTCGATCTTCGTTTTTGCAATACCCCAACTTCAACTTTTCTTCACTCACAAGCTCTCTCAAGTAGTAAAATCTCATCTCTATACGCTTTCTTCTCCCATATCCAATGGGATTCTTTGCAACGTTTATAGTGGAAATGTTATTTATCATTAACGTCACAACTTCATACTTTTCACTGCACACCTCTTTCATCAAATTCATCAATCGTGGAGCTTGACACACACACATAGACGTTACCAAGAGATTGGTGTTTCATCATACTTACATATGTATCCAAATGTGGATTTTCTATCATATTTATATCCATACCAGTTTGAGTTGGTATAACCGAACAATTTACATCTTCTACCTTTATCCATTGCGGGAAACCGGATTCTAAAACCTGTCGAACATTTGGCGTGTCTCAGATTTATCTTGACTACGGCCAAGTGTGATGCCTTTGGCTTCCTCATAAATCTTCTCACTATGCCTATGTTATATACCAAGTCTAATCTCGTATTGCACAAGTACCTGAAGCTAGCGAAAATATACTCGAACATAGAGCACGCTCGAACATACAACAGAGTCGCCATAGAACTTTATTTATTTTTGAAGGAAATGAAAAACATCAATAAAACCCGGGGGGAAAGAGATATGTTGGGTAAGGAAGCCGGTTATGCAATAGGGAGGTATTAGCACCCCTAACATCCATGGTACTCCATGGGAACCATTTTGATTGTTCTCAATCGAATATGTGTGGTAACTAAAGATTGCTCGCAAAAGAATTGGAAAAGAAAAAGAAATAGATAAAGTGCTCGGTGAGGATTGGGGCCCTCATGCCTACGTATCCTCATAGTGCAATGAGGAATTCAGAGCTCCGTAGTTCAAAGAACTAGTGGTGGGAGATGAAAAGAATTACGATCAAGGTATGGTTTGAACCAAATGATGGTGTTTTTTGAACTCCAACAAGGGGTGAAAATATGAACCCAAGAGTAAGGTGGCTCTTACCAGTACGTGGGCTAGCATGGCTGCCGCTATAGGGTAATGCTGAAAATATGAAGAAATAAGTGTTTGAGGGTATGACCCAAACGTCTCTTGGTTCACAAGGGGACGCAAGAAGGAGCACAAAGAGGTAGTGTATTTGGCTCAAAGATAACCGGTATATCACATGGAGTGAAAAAGGTAGATTATGAAGGCATCATGGAGATGAGTGGAATGAAGTGACCAAAGTCAGAGAAGTGAATATTTGGTAACAAGTGACTGACGAAATGAAGTTTAAAAACCGAAAGGTGAAAGTATATTGGAATCCATAGGAGAAATGGGATTTGTACCATAGAGGGAAATGGCGTTAAACGATATGTGAAACAACATGGTTGTCATTATCTGATATTTAGCCAAAAAAGAAGGAATTAAATGTTTATGTACGAGCCGGACAACTCTAGGTAGAAATGCGTACTTTTCGCTAGGCATCCTAAAAGGGTGTATATGGAATTCCAAAGAAAGTTGTGTTTCGATGTCAAAGGAATAGTAATGTCATTGGGTGAATGCTTTATGATCGAAGATAGATAGTGTATTATGAAAGATATGAAAGGTTCCTTAAGGTGGAAGGAGGAATAATTAGGAGTATGCTCGCCAAGGATTCGCATCCTCGTGCCTACGTATTCTCATCGTTCAATGAGAAAATCAGAGAAATCGTAGTTTGTGGAACTACGAGAAAAGAGAGAGAGATAAGTGATGAAAAGTATAACTTGTACCAACAGAATGGTGTCAATGGAACCCACAAATGGATGGAACTTGGAATCAAAGAGTAAATAGGCATTTACCAGTACGTGGGCTATCATGGCTGCCACTATAGGGTAAATCCAAAAATAAATACTGAATTAAGTGTTTGGGTGCCAACCAAACAACTCTTGATTCACAAGACGGGTTGTTGCTATATCGTCCTAAAAGGGTATATGCGAGGTCCAAGAGAAAGTATTGTTGTTTACAAGGAAGCAGTATATCACTAGCTGGGGAAACAAACAGTTAGATATCAAAGAAGGATAGTATCTTGAACCCAAGAAAGAGATAGACTATGAATCGAAGAGTAAACAGGCGTCTTAGCCAAAAAGAAAGAATTAAATGTTTGGGGACGATTCAAACAACTCTTGATTGATGAGGTGGAGTGCCGTTCTAAAAAGATGTACAAGGAGTCCAAGGAGGAGTATAGTTGATCTCAAAAAGATGATAATGATTGATGAATGAAGAAAGGCTGATTGATAAATAGGGTAGCTCGCAGAGAATCTGAATTCGCCTGCCTATGTATCCTTATAGTGCAATAAAGAAATCAGAGTTTTCTAGTTCAACACACTAGGGATGAAAGCAAGAATGATTAAGGAAGCAATAAGATATGATTGAAGAATTGAGTATAATTTATAGTTATTGGATAAGAAACACACTAAAGTCTATGAGTAAAAGTGGATACGATAAGCAATGGGCCAAACGTCTCACACCCAAAGATATCCAGAATGAGTGTAGGAAAGCTCCAGTCTCATTCCTTCTTTACTACTTAAGGCCCATGTCATGTACTTCTCATCTAAACTTTCAAGTTACTGGAGGGGAATCTTTGTTGTAGTTTCTGACGATGAAGACCTTATCAATCATTCAATTTGACTTGCACTAGAGTCTATGAATGGAGATGAATATAATGAGCAACTGGGTCAAGCGTCCTGTACCCAAAGATATTCAGAATGGGGGTAGGAATTCTCCAGTCCCATTCCTTCTCCATTGCTTAAGGCTCGTGTCGTACAACTTGAACCATGATTGATAAGTTGTTGATGAAATCCTTTGCTTGTTGCGTTGCTTTGCAGTGAGAGAGAGACTTGGCAATTGTATGCTTAAAATTGTGCTAAAGTCTATAAATAGAGGTGAATACGATGAGCACTGGGTCATTCCTCCCATACCCAAATATATTCAGAATGGGGGTAGGAATTCTCCAGTCCCATTCCTTCTATATTTCTTAAGGCTCATGCCACACACTTCTAACTTTGATTTAACAAGCTCTTGAAGATGCCACCTTTGATGTGCTTTGTATTATCCGCTGCTTGGTATGACTGAGGATGCCTTGATTGAGAATTTATCTTGAGGCCTTGAGCTTCATAGCTTACAGAAGAAAAAAATTATTATTAAGTGACCAAGGGTCTTTTGGTCACTCAAGTTAGACTGTAGGATTATACAATATCAAAGGATTTAATTGATCAAAATTACTTTTGATCAATTTGAATCGTGGGTTTGATTTGATTTTGAAAGTGAGGTTAATCCTAATGTTCATGAATTAACTAAACTCTAAAATTCTAAAATTCTAAAATTAACCTAATGTTCAAGAATTAATTAAATTCTAACTATTTTCTAATTCCTAACCTAACTAAACTATATTAAAATCTAATTAGAAAACTATACAAAACTCCAATTAATTCCTAAATTCTAATTAAAATCTAAAGCCTAATTAAACCTAATTAAAATGCTAACAAAATAATTACCAAAAATATCAACACAAAATAAAATGGAATTAAAGGTAACTAAAATGGTAATTAATGTTGGGCCAAGGGGTGCAGGCCCTGAATATAGAGTGCAGAATTCAGCAATAGGGGCTTTGGGCCCAATGGAATAAGCACAAGTACCAAGAAGTGTAGTTGGATTCACCAAGTATGTTACTAAGTAAAACAGGGGTGTAGAAAGCAAAATATTGGGCTTAATGGTTAAGCCTAACTGAATTTGCAAAGGGAAGTGCAAAAATTCAGCAAACTCATTTTGTCTTCTCTACACATTAACTTCCAATTTTCATGTCAAAAAGGAACCACCACCGGAGCTCCGGCATCACCGTGTCGGAGGCGGAGGAGTTGGTCGGAATCAAGAAAAGACACCATTTTCTTACTCCTCTCAACCTCTTCTATCCTAATCCCTCATCCATTCTAACTACAAGTTAACTAATTCTGGAAATTAGGCCATTAAAGTCAAGAACCCTAAGCATAAAATCTGAAATTAAATGGAGATGGAGGATAATCAAACCATGAAACCTTGGGGTTTTGATTCTCCACTACATAAGCTACATTGTGGTATCAAAAATTCAGCAAACAAGAAAAGATGAAAATTCACTGACCTACAAGACGGAGGATTGTCTTGGAACTTGTTGAAATTTGAAGGTGATGAAGAAGAAGAAGAAAAAACCAGAGGTATGCTACTTGGACTCTTTAATCTTCTACTTCTACTTTGAACTCCTCCTCTTCAAGAATCAACTCTGGAAAATTATGATTTGAATTTTTGTTATTGATGTTGATTATATGTGAATGTAGGGATGATTATTGAGTGCAAGAGGTTTAGCTCAATTGATAACAAACTTCAATGTGAAGTTTGCTCCAATAGTGGTTTGAGCTTTGGTGTAGGGAGAGAAATTGGAGAATATGAAGTGAGAGAGTGAAGGTTGAATTTGTAATGAGTAATTTGGGAGAATTATGATTTTGGTTATCCTTTGATTTGATGAGAGTGATGAGTTTATATAGGTTATAGGTTTGGATCAAATAGAGGTTCAGAGTTAGTTTTATGAGGCTTGGAATTGGTTAAATGAGGCTTGGAGTTAGTTGAAGTGGTTTGGGATTTGGTTTGAGACTGTTATGAGTAACTCACAAATGTTGAGAAGTTTGGTAAATTGAAGTGTTATGAGCTTGGTCCAATGCATGAATGATATGGTTGGTTGTTGCATAATTATATAAAGATTTCAGTGTGTATTGATGCAAGCATTGGAACTGATTTGGGGTGCAGAAGATACTGCATTACTGCTGAAAAATGCAGAATTTTGGCTCATTGTCCCAAGTTAATCGATTAACCAATATATGGTAACCGATTAACATCACGCAAAATGATCTTTTTTGGATACTGGAAGCAGGTTAATCGATTAACCAATATATGTTAATCGATTAACATCAAGCAGAATGGTCTTTTTTGACTACTGAAAGTAGGTTAATCGATTAACCAATATATGGTAACCGATTAACATCACGCAAAAATGTTTTTTCCTTTGTTTTGATGCATGGGCTCATGTGTGAGGCATAATGGCTTGGCTTTCTTTGAATGAATTAGTGAAATTGAATTAATGGGTCATGGAATGACTTGATCAAATGGACAATGAACTTGTATCAATCAAAGCATAAATGGGTTTTGACATTTTAATAAAACCATGAAAGTAATGGATGAAGTGGGAATGAAATAAGGCTTGGATCAAATGGATCATGAGACCATGAGGTCAATGAAACATGGATGCGAACATGCCTTGAATCAATCACATAACACTATGAATTAGGGTTTACTAGTTCAAAGTTAAAAGTTATGTATCAATCAAGAATCTCAAGCCATGTGAGAAGTCAACTCAAGTGGTGTATCATTGCCATGAACCACAAGCAGGGTTTCCACTACCTCAATGCAAACCATAGGGTTCACAAACCTCAAAGCCAAGGACTAGGGTTTTAATGAACCATAGATCAGAAATCCAAACCAGCAAAGCATCTAAATACCAACTGTCCCTGATTAGGGTTTCAAACAAAGCCCAAAGCTCCACATGAAACATCTCAAACCATGGACCCACAATCAGGGTTTAGAAGTCAGGTTAATTACACAGAAGGTCAAACACAAGATCCTGTAGGATCTGTAGATGTTTTTGATTGGCTGCATTTTATGTTAAAACACTTACTGTACTTAGATGTCTTGACTGATGTCATGACATGCTTAAGTAGTACGCTGCAGGATTAGCTAATACATGATTCACTGGATGTCAAACTGAATGTTATGACATTCATCCCTGACAGCAGATGTTAAAGTATAGGCTAGTTAGTTTTTCTGTTATGTTTCAGTATTTATCTCAGGCTGATTTTTAGGAAACTAACAGCTGTGCTAAAATTAAGAGACCTAGCATATAGCCTATTTTCTAGATGTCAAACTGAATGTTATGACATTCATCCATGACAGCAGATGCTAAAGTATAGGCTAGTTAGTTTTTCTGTTATGTTTCAGTATTTATCTCAGGCTGTTTTTCAGGAAACTAACAGCTGAGCTAAAATTAAGAGACCTAACATATAGCCTATTTGTTAGCACCCTAATGTGTGGAAATTAGGTTAACTTGCTTAACCTTAATTTTAGGAAATTCAAGTGCAAGGCCCAGGTACTGCATTATAAAAGGATGGCAATCCTACTTTCAGCAACTCAAGGGTTCGAAGCGTGAAGAATTAAATATATCATTATATATCCTTGATGTACTGTTATTGTGTCTTGAATTAGGTTTTACTTGTGAGCCAAGCAATTATCACCTAGATGATTGCATTGGACTAGGGTGTTTATTGAGTTGTAATTGCTGTGTCACTCTAAGCTTTTAAGCGTGAGTGCTGTGTTTCTTGATTAAAGCTTTTAAGCACAATCAAGAGTTGTTTGAAGTATATCTTCACCACTGACTTTAAAATTATTAAAGGTTGTAATCACTGATGTGATTGAGGGGGAGTGAGTAGGTACTCAGGTCTTAGTTTAGATTGAAATTGCATTGGGTAAGTCTTAAGTGATAGGATTAAACTGGTGGTTTAAGTCCTGAATTAATACCTCTTATAGTGGATTTCCTCCCTGGCTTGGTAGCCCCCAGACGTAGGTGTGTTTGTCACCGAACTGGGTAAACAATTCTCTGTGTCATTTACTGCCTTTTACATTTACTTTCTGCATACATTACCTGTCTGTGCGGAATTGGATGTCATAACATCCAGTGTGACATCGATAGTCTGTTACTAGAATTTCAATTGGCATCAGAGCAGGCACCCTGCCTGTTAATTTCTGGGTGAGATCTAGGGATGTTACTTTCTAGTACCATGGACAAGGATGTAGGATTCTCAAATAGACCACCCATGCTGGATGGTTCTAACTATGATGACTGGAAACCTCGTATGATAGCCTTCTTAAGGTCTCTGGATAGCAAGTTCTGGAGAGCTGTCAACAAAGGATGGGAACATCCAACGAAGACAGGTAAAGATGGAGTCATTATGAAAATTCCTGAAGAAGAGTGGGACAAAGAGCAAGAGGCATTAGCCCTTGGAAACTCTAAGGCTTTGAATGCACTGTTCAATGGGATAAATAAGAACATTTTCAGACTGGTGCATCACTGTGAACTGGCTAAAGAAGTTTGGGACACTCTCAAAATAACTCATGAAGGGACCTCCAAGGTAAGGATGTCTAAACTCCAGATGCTGACTACTAAGTTCGAAAATCTGAGGATGAAAGAGGATGAGACTATTCATGACTTCCACATGAATATTCTTGAAATTGCCAACACTTCTGGAGGCTTAGGAGAGAAAATGTCTGAAGAAAAACTTGTAAGAAAGATTCTCAGATCATTGCCCAAGAGATTTGCCATGAAGGTTACTGCTATAGAAGAGGCTCAAGATATCTGCAATATGAAGGTTGATGAGCTTATTGGTTCTCTCCAAACTTTTGAAATGGGCTTATGTGAGAATGTTGAAAAGAAAAACAAAAGCATAGCTTTTGTATCAAATACTGAAGAGGATTCAGAAGAAGGAAATATTGGAGGTGATGAAAGTATATCAGAAGCTATAGCCATGCTTGGAAGACAGTTCAACAAGTTCATAAAGAAGATTGATCAAAAAGGTAGACCAAATGTCAAGAACACTTCGTCTGACATCAGTAGAAGATCAACATCTGAAGAAAAGTTCAACCAAGGCAAGGGAATCCAGTGTCATGGATGTGAAGGTTTTGGACACATTAGAGCTTAATGTCCTACCTTCCTCAAGAAGCAAAAGAAGGGACTATCTGTCACCTGGTATGATGGAGACTCTGAGAGTGAATCAGAAGGAGAATCTGCAAAACATGTCACTGCACTAACTAGTGTTTGTGCCTCTGATGATGACTCAAGTGGAGATGAACTTACATTTGATGAACTTGCTGCTTCATATAAAGAGTTATGTGTCAAAAGTGCAGAAGTGTGTATACAAGGAGAAAAGCAGAAGAAACTCATCAAGAGCTGGAAGCTGAGAAGAAGAAGCATCTGACAGTCATAGATGGTCTAAATGGTGAGATAGCCTTGCTGACCTCTAAGCTAGATCAAATGACAAAATCCATCAGAATGCTTAATAAAGGAACTGACACTTTGGAAGAGATTCTAAAGGCGGGACAGAAATCAGGAACCATGTCTGGTTTAGGCTTTGTTTAGGAATCCTCATCTGAATTCAAAAGCTCAAAGGCTGAAGTTCAGAAAATCAAGCAGAAGTCACAACCAATGTCACGACATCATGGAAACAGGAGGATTAACCATAAAAAGAAGAATTTTCAAAGATGGAGATGCCACTACTGTGGTAGATTTGGTCACATAAAACCCTTCTATTACAGGTTGCATGGTTATCCTAACCAGACCCCTTAAGTCAGACCTAAGCAGAAGGCATCTAAGCATAATGCCCTCATCAAGAAACAACAATGGGTTGCTAGATTAGCTCACACATCTCTAAGGGCATCTACCAGAGAAGACTGGTATTTTGATAGTGGTTGCTCAAGACATATGATTGGGATGAATAACTTATTGGTAGATATACAACTTCATACTACCAGTTATGTGACCTTTGGTGATGGAGCTAAAGGAAAAATCAAAGGTGTTGGTAAGCTGGACAGTTCTGGAGTTCCAGAACTGAATAATGTGTTGTTAGTAAAAGGACTAACTGCTAATCTCATCAGCATAAGCCAGCTATGTGATCAAGGCTTCAATGTACAGTTCACTAAGGAAGAATGTGTTGTGAAAAATTGAGAAAATAAGGAAGTTATGAGAGGATCCAGATCCAAAGATAATTGCTATCTATGGGAACCTAAAGTCTCAAACTACTCCTCAATGTGCTTCTTAGCCAAGGAAGAACAGAAAGTGAAGTTGTGGCATAGAAGACTTGGACATCTTAATTTAAGAGGAATGAAGAAGATCATATCCAAGGAAGCAGTTAGAGGAATCCCAAAGCTGCTTATTGCTGAAGGAAAAGTATGTGGAGAATGTCAGGTTGGCAAGCAAACCAAGATGTCACGTCCTAAGCTTGGACATCCTACAACATCCAAAACTCTAGAACTTTTGCACATGGACTTAATGGGACCTATGCAGGTTAAAAGTCTTGGTGGGAAGAGATATGCTTATGTGGTTGTTGATGGCCATTCCAGATACACATGGATAAGCTTCATCAGAGAAAAATCAGATGCATTTGATGTCTTCAAAGATCTATGCATAAGACTCCAAAGAGAAAAGGATAGTAGTGTTATCAGAATAAGAAGTGACCATGGAAGGGAGTTTAAAAATTCCAAGTTTGAGGATTTCTGCTTATCTGAAGGAATAAGTCATGAGTTTTCCTCACCTATTACTCCTCAGCAAAATGGAGTAGTTGAAAGGGAGAACAGAACTATTCAAGAGTCTGCTAGAGCTATGATTCATGCAAAGAAGCTTCCTATTCACTTTTGGACTGAAGCTATGAATACAACTTGCTATGTTCACAACAGAGTTACCTTGAGAAAGGGAACCTCTTCCACTCTGTATGAAATATGGAAAGGCAGAAAACCTACTGTGAAGTACTTTCATATCTTTGGAAGCAAATGTTACATTCTTACAGATCGTGAACAGAGAAGAAAAATGGACCCCAAAAGTGATGAGGGTATATTCCTGGGATACTCTACTAACAGCAGAGCATACAGAGTTTTCAACTCCAGAACTAATGTCCTGATGGAATCCATAAATGTTATTGTTGATGATAAAGATGAAGAGTCCAATGTCATAGAGGATGTTGGAACATTCCTTGAGACTTCAACAGAAATACCAGTCAAGACTGAAGATGTACAGGATACTCCTCCTGGACTTGAGTTAGAAGCATCCAACAAGGTGCCTTCTATCAGGATTCAGAAAGACCACCATAAGGATCTTATCATAGGAGATCCCAATAGTGGTGTGATTACCAGGTCATGGGAGAATAGCTCAAATTCCTGCTTTGTATCCAAGGTTGAACCTAAAAATGTGAAAGAAGCTCTGGCCGATGAATATTGGATCAATGCTATGCAAGATGAACTGGAGCAGTTTAAAAGGAATGAAGTATGGGAGTTAGTTCCAAGACCTGAAGGGACTAACATCATTGGTACCAAGTGGATTTACAAGAACAAGTCTGATGAGAAAGGAGTAATCACTAGGAATAAAGCAAGACTAGTGGCACAAGGGTATACTCAAGTTGAAGGGGTTGATTTTGATGAGACTTTCGCACCTATTGCAAGAATTGAGTCAATAAGGTTGTTGTTAGGTGTTGCCTGCATTCTGAAGTTCAAATTGTTCCAAATGGATGTGAAGAGTGCCTTTTTAAATGGCTACTTGAATGAAGAAGTCTATGTGGAACAACCTAAAGGGTTCAGTGATCCTAATCTACCAAAACATGTGTACAAGTTGAGGAAAGCTCTATATGGGTTGAAGCAAGCTCCTAGAGCTTGGTATGAGAGGCTGATTGAATTTCTGACTACTAATGGTTACAGAAAAGGAGGGATAGATAAGACTTTGTTTGTGAAGGATGAAGATCGCAAAATCATGATTGCCTAAATATATGTGGATGATATTGTCTTTGGTGGAATGTCAGATAGAATGGTGAAACATTTTGTTAACCAGATGCAATCTGAATTTGAAATGAGTTTGGTTGGGGAATTGACTTATTTTCTTGGACTGCAAGTTAAACAGATGGAAGATTCTATGTTTCTCTCCCAAAGCAAATATGCCAAGAACATAGTTAAGAAGTTTGGTATGGATAATGCTAGTCACAAAAGAACTCCTGCACCTACTCATTTAAAGTTAACTAAAGATGAAGGAGGTTCTAGTGTGGATCAATGCTTGTATAGAAGCATGATAGGTAGCCTACTATATCTAACTGCTAGTAGACCTGATATTGCTTATGCAGTTGATGTGTGTGCTAGATACCAAGCAGAACCCAAAGTGAGTCACTTAAATCAAGTCAAGAGGATTCTCAAGTATATTAATGGGACTTGTGATTATGGTATGCTATACTCTCATGGCTCTGAGCCTATCTTATATGGGTATTGTGATGCTGATTGGGTTGGGAGTGCTGATGATAGAAAAACCACATCAGGAGGATGTTTCTTCTTGGGAAACAATCTCATATCTTGGTTCAGCAAGAAACAGAACTATGTATCATTATCCACTGCAGAAGCTGAGTACATAGCAGCCGGAAGCAGTTGTTCCCAATTGGTATGGATGAAACAGATGCTGACTAAGTACAATGTCACTCAGAATGTCATGACATTGTTCTGTGACAATCTCAGTGCCATCAACATTTCAAAGAATCATATCCAACACAGCAGGACCAAATATATTGACATTAGACATCACTTCATAAGAGATCTGGTAGAAGACAAAGCGATTACCTTGGAACATGTGGCAACTGAACTACAACTTACTGACATATTTACAAAGGCTTTGGATGCTACTAAGTTTGAAAATTTAAGGGGCAAGTTGGGAATATGTCTTTCTGAGGAATTATAGCAACTAAGGATGTTAGGAATGTACTGTTTAATATTTCAAATTATTAAACAATTGAAAGTGTGCTCTGATTGGTCAGCAGATAATAGTTATTTCACTTGCAACAAGTGTGTTCACAAGATGTTATGGGGGATATCTTAACATGAGATATCCTATGTACCTGCTGGAGTTCAAGAACATGTTCATGCAGGAGTGTTTCAAGATGTCATACACAAAGTCATGGAATCTGATATGGTTGTACCTGCTGGAAGTTATATAAGGAATTATGGAATTATGCAGGATTCTTCCAGGATGTCAGACCCGATGTCATGACACCCTGTACACAGAACATTCAGTGTGAATGTCTGGTGTTTTGTGATTGCACACTTAATGGCAATCTATGTATGATTGAAGATCTGATTTGTGGTTGTAATTTGTCACTCTAAAGTTGTTAAGCAAGAGTGTGTGTCTACTTGATCAAAGCTGTGAAGCAAGATCAAGTGGGTGTCGTCTTGATCAACGTTGTAAAGCAAGATCAAGAGTGTGTCTTCTTGATTGAAACTGTGAAGTAAAATCAAGATTGTGTTTCTGATAATTGCTTGTATTTTTATTTTTTTTGTCTGTAATATTAAGTGTTGCTTTGGCAACATTTTTGACAAAAAGGGGGAGTAACACCTGTACCCCAGGACAACAAATTTCTTTGAAGTTGAAGGTCCCCTAAACAAGAGGTTATGTTGTTGTTTGCTATCTGCTTGATCTTCTCTTGTGTTGCTGCTGTTTGAAGTTTAACCTCTATGTTTGCTAAGTGTATTAGCTAATTTGATTCTCTGCTTGGATGTGTGCTTTCTGCTGCTGTGAACTCTGTTGTGATGCCAAGTTGTTTTAGCCAAAAATTTGCCAAAGGGGGAGTTTGTAGATGTTTTTTATTGGCTGCATTTTGTGTTAAAACACTTACTGTACTTAGATGTCTTGACTGATGTCATGACATGCTTAAGTAGTATGCTGCAGGATTAGCTAATACAGGATTCACTGGATGTCAAACTGAATGTTATGGCATTCATCCCTGACAGCAGATGTTAAAGTATAGGCTAGTTAGTTTTTCTGTTATGTTTCAGTATTTATCTCAGGCTGATTTTCAGGAAACTAACAACTGTGCTAAAATTAAGAGACCTAGCATATAGCCTATTTTCTGGATGTCAAACTGAATGTTATGACATTCATCCCTAACAATAGATGCTAAAGTATAGGCTAGTTAGTTTTTCTGTTATGTTTCAGTATTTATCTCAGGCTGTTTTTCAGGAAACTAACAACTGAGCTAAAATTGAGAGACCTAACATATAGCCTATTTGTTAGCACCCTAATGTGTGGAAATTAGGTTAACTTGCTTAACCTTAATTTTAGGAAATTCAAGTACAAGGCCCAAGTACTGCATTATAAAAGGATGGCAATCCTACTTTCAGCAACTCAAGGGTTTGAAGCGTGAAGAATTAAATATATCATTATATATCCTTGTTGTACTGTTATTGTGTCTTGAATTAGGTTTTACTTGTGAGCCAAGCCATTATCACCTAGATGATTGCATTGGACTAGGGTGTTTATTGAGTTGTAATTACTGTGTCACTCTAAGCTTTTAAGCGTGAGTGTTGTGTTTCTTGATTAAAGCTTTTAAGCACAATCAAGAGTTGTTTGAAGTATATCTTCACCAGTGACTTTAAAATTATTAAAGGTTGTAATCACTGTTGTGATTGAGGGGGAGTGAGTAGGTACTCAGGTCTTAGTTTAGATTGAAATTGCATTGGGTAGGTCTTAAGTGATAGGATTAAACTGGTGGTTTAAGTCCTGAATTAATACCTCTTATAGTGGATTTCCTCCCTGGCTTGGTAGCCCCCAGACGTAGGTGTGTTTGTCATCGAACTGGGTAAACAATTCTCTGTGTCATTTACTGCCTTTTACATTTACTTTCTGCATACATTACCTGTCTGCGCAGAATTGGATGTCATAACATCCAGTGTGACATTGATAATCTGTTACTAGAATTTCAGGATCAAAGTTAAGAATTAGGGTTTCAGCCCATAAGGTGTGCAATACCACCATCTTCAAGCAAAACCCATGTTTTTACCGACCATAAACCTTGAATCTATGATGTCTGTTAGCAAGTGTTAATCATGAATGAATTGTGCATTTTAATGAAATATGAATGAGTCTCAAGCCATGAGTCAAATGAGAAGCGAAAGGGGAGGGAAAATTTTGGGGTGCAACAGCTACCCCTATTTAATCTTCTTGAACCTGAATACAAGAATTACGGAAGCTTTTCAGGTATTCACGGTAGAAGATGATTAAATACTAACGTGTCCAAAAAAAATCCCGTTGGGAATGGATGTAATATGATGAGAGCCAAGCTAAGATTAGGATTTGGGTTAGTCAATAAAACTGGATTTTTTTACTTTTCTCGTTTGCACGATTTCAAGTTATGATTTATGAATGATATGCATGAGTGAAACGATGTGGTTTATGCATGATAATGATTTATGCCATGTTTAAGCCAGATGCTCATATAGAGGGCGGTGAGAATTTTGGGCTAGGATAAGGTCATATCGACATGATTCTCTCAAACCTACTTCAAGCTCAAAAGTTGTTGTCATACCTCTGGATTATGTCGGAAACATGGAGAAAGCTTGTATCTGCGTAGCCTGTCTCTGCCCTAACATACTGAATATTTGCACCAACTGCCCCAATTACCGATTATGGAGTAGCCTCATCATCTGAGTATCTCAAACTGGTTTTCCTAGGGTCTTGAAATTGTATTCCTTTGATTAACCATCTTAGGAGTTATTGACTTCTCATACTCTCGGGGTAGCTTGCCCCAATATAAGCTTGAAGTAACTTTGCCCCTATCCGGCTGATTCAGAGAGATTTGTAGAATTTTGACGTGGTTTCCCCAGGTTGATTGACTCTTGAAGAGATATGAGCTATGAGATATCAAGAATTTAATCAACCTTCCCAATATGTAAACTTCCTTGATGTCAAATGACTATTCGAATGTAAAATGCTCATTTTAAAAATGATAATTGTAATGTCATGCTCATGCAAGTTTTGAAAACTTAAGTGTGTTTACTAAGATTGTGACATCTAGTGAACAAATCATTGATTAAAATGCCATATCAGCATCAGTACAGATGACAAGCAAATCTTTAGGAGTCAGCTTAACGCGATCTTACCATAGTATGCTTTTGAAATAAACCATGCTTCAATTAGGTCTTTTGAGGGTTGTAACATGGCCTGGTTCACGATTTCAAAGGAAAGGATATAAGGCTCAAAACCTATTCTAACCCACCTATTCTCCGTGATGTTCTTTAGTCCTACGTCCAGTTAGCTTAAAACAAGCGTTCATCTTCCAAAAAGGATTTGGAATATCCGCAATGATGGTTATGGAACCTAGTGAGAGTTTAGAGCGACAATCACTCACCTTTTGCTTTTGTTTGTAGTTACAGAAATTTGATTTTGATGAGGATTTTGATATTGATCCTCTGATTCTTTTGTTTTTGCTTTCCCTTATTTTTTCCTGGGCTGATCCTTTGGGTCTGCAGCCCACCGGGATACCCTAACTTTTGCCTAAGTCAATCTTGTTTTCAAGCTTTTGACTTAGCGGGTTTTTCATTTGCTTTCGATTTTTTCATTTTGTATTAGAGCAAATCCTGTGACACTTTGCTTTCTTGATTTATTGCAAGATTCGTGACTATCTCACTCCTTTTATGGGTAAGGGATAACCGTTTTGATTATGTGATTCCATCCTCTTGAGAGGGATATGATATGACTGATCACTTGATGAGATATTCTCCTTCTGAAATTTGAATGCAAGTTCAAACTAACTAAAGACTACCCTGCCCCTGGTTAAACATGAGGGCTTTATGTGTAAAGAAGGAAACTCCTACTTCAAGGCCCAAAGGTGTTGAGTGGGGATTAACTTCCTTATATCTCCGGTGTTTAGGGATTGAACAATGCCTTACATCATTAGCACAGTCTTATTCAAAAGCATACAGGCAACGATTTTGCATATTTTAATTGCATCATTCTCTTTTGATTTTATTTGATAAACAATTTGATACTGACAAAATAAAATATGAGTGAACATGAATGGATTTAAGCAAAACATGCACGTTTATTTCATTATGATCGTCATTCAAAAACAGATAAGTTCATAATTGAATAGTACATTGACATACAAGAAAATATTACAAACAAAAATATTGAAAAACAATATGATCGTTGGCATAATTGTCCTCATTACTCTTCTGCAGATAAAACCTCCGTTCTTGAGCATTCTTCATCATTGACTGCACTCACCCTTTTCGGTCTTGACATTAGGCCTTTCTTTGGTGAAAGTCAGAATCTTCTGATCTATAAGTTCTTGTACCCTAGCTTTGAAAACCCAACAATCCATAATAGAATGTCCCTTATTCCCAACATGATAAGCACATGACGTATTAGGGTTGTGCTTCACATGATATGGGAAAGTGGAAGGCAAATTTTCCTTTGTCTCAATGAGTCCTTGTTGGACTAGGTAAGGTAGCAGCTGAGCATATGTCATAGGGATATGATCATGTTGAGGATGATTTCTATCAAATTGTCTGGTCTTTCTTTGCCCTTGATGATTATGTGGCACGGTTTGTTGTGTTTGTAGAGCTTGAGCCCGAGGAGGCTGTTGATACTAGGACGTAACACTAGGTGGAAATGAGTAGTATGACATATGCATCAAAGGTACTTGCAACGGAGGATGAAACGGAGGAATAACCATTGGTCGGAATGTTTGAGCAGAATGCACCAAGCCAGGATTGACTGTCTGATGAGAAGTCTGACCATAATGAACTCCAAATGGGGTATAGGGTGCCCCAGTATAGGCGTACTAAGGTACAACAGCAGTAGAGGATGATACCCCAATATAGGCCAACAACATTCTAGGGTGGTATCCTTGATTCAGATACTACATAACAGGCTGGACTATAGATGGATGAACTTGCACATGAATCGGATGACCCTTGTATTCGAACTCCTTCTCAATAAAAACCTTAGCACTCATGGGTGTAAAGTACAACAAATTTCGATTAATGAGTTATTAAACTTTATTCTTAAGAACATGACAAGCTTTTGTAGAGTGCTATACGTATCCAACATGGTATCCACCCGTGACATGAGGGTCATGCTTACGGTGGTAGGGAAACCTAGCAGATTCGGTCTATTTAGGCACAATTGTCCCAGCATTAAACAGTATAGGTAGAAGTTGTATGTAACTCATAGGAATTGGATCATTACGATGATGTATCCCTTCTTGATCTTTGTTTCCTTTGTTGATTTGCTCCTGCTTTAATTTTTGGTCGGTGTGAGCAGGCCTTTGATGCAGTAGTAAACATTGTTCTTGAGGAAGAAGTGGCAGAAAGCCTGCATCCACCTTCTATTTGTTATCCCTCTTCAGGCTGTCTTCAACTTGCTCATCAATCACTACTTCATTTAGGAAGTACGTCGTCATGCTATCCAAGAATAGCCCCAAAACCATGTCAACTTTGTCGGTGCTCTTAGTCTCTTCCATAATCCTTGGATGATTGGTGTCAGTGAATCGTTGTCTTTCTGACAGAGGAATGGATAAGGTGAGTTTTTTGGTTAACATGCATGAAATGCAAAAGAATGAATGTGTATGTTAGGGATGGAATGCAAATAATTATGCAACATTCATACATTCAAAGCCTTGATAGTATAGCAACCTAAGTTCCAAGCTTCAATCATATGTACAGCAATGCAATAACATAGGTTAACAACACCAATAGTCTAGACAATTTGTGTATACCGCCTGATGCAGGATCAAATGTTTAACGTTCATGAGGATAAGGTATCTAGAGTCTATGGTTTCATGCAGAAAAATCTCATATCCCCCTCACAGGTGTGGACTATGCTCAAAGGTGGTCCCTAGAAGGTCTCCCAGAGTCATCAATTCGAAATGAAAATACCTTGTCGTAGTGAATGCTCACAGGACAAAAGTACTTCCAAGTGAATCTAGTATGGATGTGGTTCTCATGACAACCCAACGCGCGAAACATAGGTGTACACAACTATCCACGAATTTATCATGTGTGTATACTAAGCTCGGATATAGAGCTTCACTCATGTAGTATCAACCTCAACCCAACAGAGAGTATAACACATACTATCCAGTATAAACAATATTTAAAGTAGTAAAGAATGCGATAAATAAAGCGAGTAAAACAATAAAGGTAAACACCCATAACAAGCGAAAACAACCTAAATTAGGCTCGACTCCTTTTAGCGACTAGGAAATTCTCCAAGAAGAAAATTCCTCAGTAGAGTCGCCAGCTGAAGCTAGCAAAAATATATCTGAACATATCACATGCTCGAACATACAACAGAGTCACCATCAAACTTTATTTATTCCCGAAGAAAAGGGAAAACATAGATAAAACTCAGGGGAAAGAGAGATGTTAGGTAAGGAAGTCAGTTATGCAAGGGGAAGGTATTAGCACCCTTAACATCCATTACTTTCATTGTTCTTGTTCGAATAGAGTGCTCGGTGAGGATTGGGGCCCTCATGCCTACATATCCTCATAGTGCAATAAGGAATTCAGAGCTCTGTAGTTCAAGGAACTAGTGGTGGGAGATGAAAAGAATTGTGATCAAGGTATGGTCTGAATCAAAGAATAGTGTTTTTTAAACTCCAACAAGGGGTGAAAATATGAACCCAAGAGTAAGGTGGCTCTTACCAGTACGTGGGCTAGCATGGGTGCCGCTATAGGGTAATGCCGAAAATACGAAGAAATAAGTGTTTGAGGGTATGACCCAAAACTCTCTTGGTTCACAAGGAGACGCAAGAAGGAGCACAAAGAGGTAGTGTATTTGTCCCAAAGATAACTACTATATCACATGGAGTGAATGAAGGTAGATTATGAATGCATCATGGAGATGAGTGAAATGAAGTAACCAAAGTCAGAGAAGTGAATATTTGGTAACAAATGACTAACAAAGTGTAGTTTGAAACCGAAAGGTGAAAGTGTATTGGAATCCATGGGAGAAAATAGATTTGTACCATAAAGGGAAACAACGTTAAACTATACGTGGAACGACATGGTTGGCACTATCTGATATTTAGCCAAAAAAGAAGGAATTAAATGTTTGGGTACGAGCCAAACAACTCTAGGTAGAAATGAGGACTTTTCTCTAGGCATCCTAAAAGGGTGTATATGGAATTCCAAAGAAAGTCATGTTTCAATGTCAAAGGAATAGTAATTTCACTGGGTGAAAGATTTATGATCGAAGGTAGATAGTGGATTATGAAAAATATGAATGGTGCCCTAAGGCGGAAGGAGGAATAATTAGGAGTATGCTCGCCAAGGATTCGCATCCTCGTGCCTACATATTCTCATCGTGCAATGAGAATATCATAACACTCATAGTTCGTGGAACTACGAGAATAGAGAGAGAGAGAGAGGTAAGTGATGAAAAATATAACGTGTACCAACATAATGGTGTCAAGGGAACCCACAAATGGATGGAACTTGGAATCAAAGAGTAAACAGACATTTACCAGTACGTGGGCTAGCATGGTTGCCGTTATAGGGAAAAGCCAAAAATAAAGACTAGATTAAGTGTCTGGGTGCCAACCAAACAACTCTTGATTCACAAGACAGACTGTCGATATATCGTCCTAAAAGGGTATATGCAGGGTCCAAGAGAAAGTATCATTGTGTACAAGGAAGTAGTATATCACTGGCTGAGGAAACAAACAATTATAGATCAAAGAAGGATACTATCTTGGACCCAAGAAAGAGATAGACTCTGAATCGAAGAGTAAACAGGTGTCTTAGCCAAAAAGAATGAATTAAATGTTTGGGGTTTATCCAAATAACTCTTGATTTATGAGGTGGACTGTCGCTAAATCGTCCTAAAAGGATGTACAATGAGTCCAATGGGAGTATAGTTGATCTCAAAAAGATGGTAATGATTGATGAATGAAGAAATATTGATTGATAAATAGTGTAGCTCATGGAGAATCTGAATTCTCCTACCTACGTATCCTTATAGTGCAATAGGGAAATCAGAGCTTTCGTAGTTCAGCCCACTAGGGATAAAAGCAAGAATGATTAAGGAAGCAAGAAGATATGATTGAAGAATGGAGTATACTTGATAGTTATTGGATAAGAACCACACTAAAGTCTATGAGTAAAGATGGATACGATAAGCAACGGGCCAAACTTGTCGCACCCAAAGATATCCAGAATGAGTGTAGGAAAGCTCCGGTCTCATTCCTTCTTTACTACTTAAGGCTCGTGGCATTTCCTTCTCATCTTAACTTTCAATTTATTATAGGGGAATATTTGTTGTAGTTTCTGACGATGAAGACCTTATCAATCATTCAATTTGACTTACACTAAAGTCTATGAATGAAGGTGAATACAATGAGCAATTGGGTCAAGCGTCCCATATCCAAAGATATTCAGAATGGGGGTAGCAATTATCCAGTCTCATTCCTTCTCCATTGCTTAAGGCTTGTGTCGTATAACTTGAACCATGATTGATAAGTTGTTGATGAAGTCCTTTGCTTATCGCATTGCTTTGTGATAAGAGAGAGACTTGTCAATTGTATACTTAGAATTGTGCTAAAGTCTATGAATAGAGGTGAATACGATGAGCATTGGGTCATTCATCCCATACCCAAAGATATTCAGAATGGGGATAGGAATTCTTCAGTCTCATTCCTTCTCTATTACTTAAGGCTCATGCCACACACTTCTAACTTTGATTTAACAAGCTCTTGAAGATGCCACCTTCGATGTGCTTTGTATTATCCGCTGCTTGGTATGACTGAGGATGCCTTGATTGCGAATCTGTCTTGAGGCCTTGAGCTCCACAGCTTACAGAAAAAAAAAGACTTATTAAGTGACCAAGGATCTTTTGGTCAATCAAATTAGACTGTGGGATTATACAATATCAAAGGATTTAATTAATCAAAATAACTTTTGATTAATTTGAATCGTGGGTTTGATTTGATTTTGAGAGCTAGGTTAATCCTAATCTAATGGTTAAAATTTTACAAGTTATTCTAAGGGAACATGTAATAGTTAGTCAAAAACTTAATCCAGATTCTAGTTTTTGACTAAGGGAGCATGCATTCACATGGTCAAAATAACAAAAGAAACCCATAAGGGCAAAATGGTCTTTGTATAAGATATCTGATTATGAACACAAACTTAATTTCAATTAAAGTTTAATTAGAAACTACAAATGATTAAGTCCTAAATTCTAAAATTAACCTAATGTTCAAGAATTAACTAAATTTTAACTATTTTCTAATTCCTAACCTAACTAAACTATATTAAAATCTAATTAGAAAACTATACAAAACTCCAATTAATTCCTAAATTCTAATTAAAATCTAAGTCTAATTAAACCTAATTAAAATGCTAACAAAACAATTACCAAAAATATCAACACAAAATAAAATGGAATTAAAGGTAATTAAAATGGTAATTAATGTTGGGCCAAGGGGGGTGCAGACCCTGAATATAGAGTGCAGAATTCAGCAATAGAGGCTTTAGGCCCAACAGAATAAGCCCAAGTATCAAGAAGTGTAGTTGGATTCAGCATGTTGTTAAGAAAAATAGTGGTGTAGAAAGCAAAATATTGGGCTTAATAGCTAAGCCCTACAGAATTTGCAAAGGGAGGTGCAAAAATTCAGCAAACTCATTTTGTCTTCTCTACACATCAACTTTCGATTTTCATGTCAAAAAGGAACCACCACCGGAGCTCCGGCACCACCGCGCCAGAGGCGGCGGAGTTGGCCGGAATCAAGAAAAGACACCATTTTCTTACTCCTCTCAACCTCTTCTATCCTAATCACTCATCCATTCTAACTACAAGTTAATTAATTCTGGAAATTGAGCCATTAAATTCAAGAACCCTAAGCACAAAATCTGAAATTAAATGGAGATGGAGGAGAATCAAACCATTAAACCTTAGGGTTTTGATTCTCCGTTACATAAGCTACATTGTGGTATCAAAAATTCAGCAGACAAGCAAAGATGAAAGTTCACCGACCTACAAGACAGAGGATTGTCTTGGAACTTGTTGAAATTTGGAGGTGACGAAAATGAAGAAGAGAAAACCAGAGGTATGTTACTTGGACTCTTTAGTCTTCTACGTCTACTATGAACTCCTCCTCTTCAAGAATCAACTCTGAAAAAATTATGAATTGAATTATTGTTGTTGATATTGATTATGTGAATATATGGATGATTGCTGAGTGCAATAGGTTTAGCTCAATTAATAACAAACTTCAATGTGAAGCTAGCTCCAATGGTGGTTTGAGCTTTGGTGTAGGGAGAGGAATTGGAGAAGATGAAGTGAGAGAGTGAAGCTTGAATTTGTAATGAGTAATTTTAGAGGATTTTGACTTTGGTTATCCTTTGATTTGATGAGAGTGATGAGTTTATATAAGTTATAGGTTTGGATCAAATGGAGGTTCGGAGTTAGTTTTATGAGGCTTGGAATTGGTTAAATGAGGCTTGGAGTTAGTTGAAGTGGTTTGGAATTTGGTTTGGGACTGTTATGAGTAACTCACAAATGTTGAGAAGTTTGGTGAATTGAAGTGTTAGAAGCTTGGTCCAATGCATGAATAATATGGTTAAATGTTGCTTTATTATATAAAGGTTTCAATGTGTATTGATGCAAGCATTGGAACTGGTTTGGGGTGCAAACGATACTGCATTGCTGCTGAAAAATGCAGCATTTTGGCTCATTGTCCCAGGTTAATCGATTAACCAATATATGGTAACCGATTAACATCACGTAAAATGAACTTTTTTGGCTACTAGAAGCAGGTTAATTGATTTACCAATATATGTTAATCGATTAACATCAAGCGTAATGGTCTTTTTTGGCTACTGGAAGCAGTTAATCGATTAACCAATATATGGTAACCGATTAACATCACACAAAAATGTTTTTTTTCCTTTGTTTTGATGCATGGGCTCATGTGTGATGCATAATGGCTTTAGCTTTCTTTGAATGAATGAATGAAATTGAATTCATGGGTCATGGAATGCCTTGATCAAATGGACAATGAACTTGTATCAATCAAAGCATAAATGAATTTTGACATTTTAATAAAACCATGAAAGTAGTGAATGAAGTGGGAATGAAATAAGGCTCAGACCAAATGGATCATGAGACCATGATGTTAATGAAACATGAATGTGAATATAACTTGAATCAATCACATAACACCATGAATTAGGGTTTACTAGTTCAAAGTTCAAAGTTATGTATCAATCAAGAATCTCAAGCCATGTGAGAAGTCAACTCAAGTGGTGCATCATTACCATGAACCACAATCAGGGTTTCCACCTCAAAGCCAACGACTAGGGTTTTGATGAACCATAGATCAGAAATCCAAACTAGTAAAGAACCTGAATACCAACTCTCCCTGATTAGGGTTTCAAATAAAACCTAAAGCTCCACAGGAAACATCTCAAACCATGGATCCAAAATCAGGGTTCAGAATTTAGGTTAATTACACAGAAGGTCAAACACAAGATCCCATAGGAGCAAAGTCGAGAATTAGGGTTTCAACCCATAAGGTGTGCAATACCACCATCTTCAAGCAAAGCCCTTGTTTTTACCAACCATAAACTTTGAATCTATGATGCCTGTTAGCAAGTGTTAAACATGAATGAATGATGCACCTGAATGAAATATGAATGAGTCTCAATCCATGAGTCAGATGAGAAGCGAAAAGGGAGTTCCAATTTTGGGGTACAACAATACCATAATGACTCAATCAACCTCTTATATTGTGATGGATTAATATCCTACTCATCTTAATTCTTTGGCAGTTGCAACCTTAGTTTTGTAGGGGTAGTGGCCACACTATAATGCTCTTCTAATGGACAGTTCAAAAATGCATATTTGACATTTATTTGGTAGATTGACCAATTATTGTTATTTGCAATTCCAACAACTAGCGTAATGGTTTCAATCCTAGCCACCATCGTAAATACATCTTCAAATTTTATTCCTTCTCTTTGCAAAAATCAATTTGCTACTAATCTAGCCTTATGCTTGATTATTTCATCTTTGGTATTTTCCTTCATTTTGTACACCGATCTTGCACCAATTAGCTTCTTTCCTTGAGGTAGATCAACTAGTTCCCATGTCTTATTTTTGTCAATTGACTCTAGCTCCTCATTTAATGCGCATATCCATTTTGGATCACTCAAGGCCTCCTTCATTTTCACGGTTTTGACTCAACCATGAGCACAAAATGGACAAGATCACCATTATCATTTACTTCTTTATCCGAGAACAGCTCACAATCTTGCAATCATGCTAGCATGTATCTTTTCCTTTTTTATATTCTTCAACTTGGACTTCACCGACTACAATATATGGCCCTTCAAATATTGTAGGAACAACTTCAACATTGTGGTACCCGCTTATAGTTGGTTGGTAATTGGTTATTGCATGCTTCCAGTCCATTAAATCATCAAAAATCGTGTTCCTACTGATTAGGACCCTCCTATTAACTACATCATAGAGTTTGTAACTACTCGTAGAGTGGTACCCAACAAGTATCATTTGCTCTCCCTTGTCATCTAGCATTTTTCTAAGTTGATCTGAAACATGTATATACGCCACTGAATCAAACACTCTCAAGTGAATCACATTTGGTTTAAATACATACCATGATTATTTGGGTGTAATATTTTTCAGCTTCTTTATTGGACACCTATTCAACAAATATGCCAATGTGGACATCGATTCTCCCCATTTATCTTTTGGCAAGTGCTTCCCTTTTAACATGCTTCTCACCGTGTGCGTAATTTAAAATTCTTCCTCTCGGCAACTCCATTTTATTAAGGCATATAGGGTGACATTACCTCGTGCACAATGCTCCCTTGATCAAAAATTTCCCAAAATCATTTGAGACATATTAACCTCCATCATCTGTTTTTAGAGTTTTGATTTTATGATCACATTGTCTTTCTACAATGGATTTGAACTTCTTGAACACTTCCAACACCTCATCTTTTCTTTTGATCAAGTAAGTCCATATTTTTCTACTAAAATCATCAATGAAAGTGACAAAGTATTTATTAGCTACGATTTAGTCAACTTGCATTGGTCCACAAACATCCTAATACACAACCTCAAGATGACACTTGGTTATGCATCATACATCGTTGTTAAAGTTACATCGGTGTTGCTTGGCCTGCATACACTCTTCACATATTCAATTGGCATATTGATCAATTTCACTCCCGTAACCATGTTTTTTTTCATATCATTGAGATCTTTGAAATTCAAATCCTCAATTCTATAGAGCCATATCCATTCCTCTCTACTAGCAACAGTTACAAGACACATATGCTCCATTACTTTCAATTAAACTTTGAAATTTCTATTTTGAGTCATATGGGCCTTTAGGATCAAACTCCCATTTATATCCATAACTTTTAGCACTTTATTTTCAATGTGCATCTTGTAATTCCTTTCAAACAATTGATCAATGCTTAAAAGATGACACTTGATTTTAGAAATGTACAACACATCTTTAATCAAACAATTCTCACCATTTTCCTCTTGATTGATACATCACCAATCCTCTATGTTGCTAGTGTATTATCACCCGAAAATTTCACCTTATTTTCTTCATGGATTGATTGAATTTTTATAAACCAATTCTTCATTCATGTCATGTGTGTTGAGCACCCAGATTCAAGATACCATTGATTGTTGTATTTTGCATCTTTTCGCGTAGTCACCCATCATATTTTCAACTGGTAGCTGGTTACAACTTTTATGCAACCAATTACAGTTGCCTCCTGAGCTATTTTATGCTTTACTGATCATCATCAACAATGTGCTCTCATCATCCTCTTGCGTTGCAAACGTTGCTTCAGCTTCTTGTGAATCATTCTTGTTGGAATTACATTCAAGAGCAAAATGTTCAAACTTTTAACAACTATAGAATTATACATTTGTCTTGTCATCTTTCCTTCTTCCTCCTTTTCCTATATTATTCTCACCTTTGTAATTACTTGATCCACCACCTCTGTTGCAACTGCTTTCACCCTTTTGGAATAATGAATTGTCGAAATTTCGGAAGTCTCTTCCACCATTGTTTTGATAGATTCCTCCACATCTATTAATGGATCGCTTTCCTTTCACCTTCTTGTCTTTTCCAATAAAACGGGTCTGCAAAGCAATCTCAACCTCTGCTTTGTCATTATTCCTCTCATTCATTATATGCTTATAAGCCTAAAGATAACTTTGCAACTATTTGCTCATGGTTGAAATATCCTCGGACTCGTCAATCGCAACCACTATGTTATCAAATCTTGATGTTAAAGTTCACAATATTTTACCAAACACCCACTGCTCAGTGATTATCTCTCCACATGTTTTTACATGATTCACTAGTCTTGTGATTCTTGTAGTAAATTGACTAATGGTTTCCTTCTCTTCCATCTGAAGCAATTCCAACTGCCTCTTGTGAGTTTGTAACTTCACCACCTTAGCTTTATCAGCTCATACATAGATTTTCTCTATAATTTCCCAAGATTCCTTTGAGGATAGACAATCACTAATCTTCTCAAAGTTATCAACATCAACACATTGATGAATTAGATACAAAGCTTTGAAACATTTTGCATTTTCTTCCTTATGTACAGTCCTTTGTTCAGCCATTTCACCTTCCACAGGTGAATTAACACTATTCTTAATCATTTCAAGAACATCTTGATAACCAAACAGACTCTTCATTTGTTTGCACCACTTATCTTAATCATATACATCTAGAATTGGGAGATTTGCGGGGATACAGTTATTGGAGATGGAAATAAGTTTTGCACACTAAGTGTTTGATCAAATAACCAGGATATTAATGCCAAATATTGGGGCGAAACCCAATCACAATGATGAACATGTGTGTGTGTGTGTGTGTGTGTGTGTGTGTGAGAGAGAGAGAGAGAGAGAGAGAGAGAGAATTAGAGAGAACTGGGTCAAAATAGAGACATTATTATTAACAACCTAAATTGAGGTGTTTGTACATCAATACATAATTGTACATCTAACCACTAATAGAAAAAACATTTTTTTTGAACATGTAACTGGTTACATAAAAGCTATAACCAATTACAAGCGCTACTATTTTGATTCTGACTTATTCTACAAAGGTGGTAACCGGTTACACCAAATATTTAACCACTTACAGGACAATGTGTTTTGATTCTTTTGCTCTAAACCAAGGTGATAACGGTTACATCAAACCTGTAACCAGTTATATCCTACTTGAATTATTTTTTCTTTCAGCAACATTATGTGTCTAATTTTTGTCGCATAACTTACATATGTCCTCATTAGAATTGAAATGGAGACTACCTCTGAAAACCGGGTCATATAATCACAACAAAAGGAGAATAAAATAAAATACGAAAAAAAAACTCATCATTGTATAATCAAAGATTGCAAATAGATGGTAAGTTGCAACCTTTTCTCTTTAAGTTATCATCAGTATGGATATTTTCATGCACAAGTCTCCAAGCTACCATTGATTTTGTAGGAGGTATATCCTTGCACCCAAAAAAATTCCCAAAGAGGTTGAGAATTCATCTAGGATTTTAAGGAGTAAGCTTCCTTCAGAGTCAGATTACTTTATTCAACCTAGCCCAAATGATACAACCAAGTTTTTAATCAAAAGGTATTATAACTTGGTCAATGATTGATCTCAAGGTATGAAAGAAGTATGTCAATATTGGAGGTATTTGACATTGACTGACCTGTATGAAGTCACTAACCTTTGCAGTGAGGGGTTGGTGAAACACTTCAGGAATGAGTTGTTTTCAAGTAGATCTTTTTCATCACATTACTTGTCCTTCCAAAATTTGTGTCTTTCCCGTTACCAACCATAAACCTAGTGATATCTTTCACAATTCTCAACTCAGCTTTGATTATACTTCAAATGGAGGAAAATATATTATAATTGATACTGCAATTACTTCTTAACGCTATAATTTTAAGAAGCATTGCCCGTTGATCCTGAGATTGGAGTAAATCCGAACGCAACTTTATATTAGAAGCTTCATTTAACACAGTAAGAGACATGGGGCCAAGACCACCCTCTTTCTAAGGTCTATTACATATCTTTTCCAAGTCACAGTGACAATCCATTTTCAATTTCCTAAAGCAATGAAAACGGCCAGGCATAAATTAAGATGAAATATAATAACATACTATGGATTACTAACGTCACCACCTAGACTCTACCAGCAATGGACAAAAGGGAAGCCTTCCAGAATGCTAGCTTTGTCTTGATTTTATATGCAATATGTTAAAAATAGGAAGTTTTTGGCCTACCTTTAAGGGACCCCTAAGTAATTAAAAGGGAAGGCACCAATGGTGAAGCTAATATAATGAGCTATCAAAATAAGCTTAGAAAGAAAAAATTGAACGAATGTATAGTGGATTTATTGGCATTCAGCGCTTGTCTTGAAGCCAGTTCATATCTGGTAAAAAGGTATTTAAAAGTAACAATATCAGTATGTATACCATTGCAGTAGACCATAATGTCATTTGCATACAATTAATAGGATGGAACAAAGATGCAATAGGAAGAGATGCAATACTCCTTATAAAAATCAATCAAAAATAGCTAAACAATGGTAACGAAAAACAAATGGATGACAACAATGATGGTGGTTCTAAAGGATATTCCTTATGGTCCTTCAATCTTTGATCTTTTCACTAGTCGGAGGGGGAGTCTCCCCTCCTTTGAGGGTTCCTCTTGGCGGTTTTATTCATGAGTCCTTTTTCTTGGCTTTTGTGCCTAGGTTGCCGACCATTTTCATCTTGAGACTCTTTACATAATATTTTATGGCGATCTCCTAATCTCTTTGGATGACCTCTACTCGTCCATCAGTAGCTGGTACTTCATGAATAAATACAATATGAACAAGGTGGCGCCCAACTAGTTAAAAGTTGGTCGTCCTATAATCATGCTGTAAGAAGAGAGGGTGTCGATAACCATGTACCAGACCTTTATCTCCTTGGTCTGGTCTTGCTTTCCAACAATGGTCTTCAACGTGATGTATCCCTTTACTTATAATTTCTCCCCAGAGAATCCCACAAGCGAACCCTTCAAGGGCTCTAGGTCGAGGCAAAATATTTCAAACGCCTCCTAATATAGAATGTATGCAGAACTTCCTTAGTCTACAATTGCTCTTTTGATCTCCCATTTGTCGCATATGACGGGAATGACCATGGGTCATCATTATGAGAGTTGATTCCAACTGCATCTTTCTGTGAGAAGGCGATGGTGGTTTTTGGAACTCGGGCCTCGCCTTCGCATTCAACATTAGGGAGGTCTTATATATTAATGATTTGGCGAGCATACCTTCTAAGGGCGGAACTAGTCTCTTCAACCCCGACGAATCCTCATGTTATGATGTTGAGTGTGTTTGGTGCACTGCTTTACTTCCCTCGTCGTGGGATGCCTCTTTATCTTTGTTGGTCCATGGGCTTCATATGTTTCTCGCCCTCGCAGGTTGGAGTTGTCTGAGCCCTGGGAAGAGTTATTGTTCACATATTTCTTGAGGTGTCCTTCTTGGATTAGTCTTTCAATCGCTTTCTTGAGTTGGTAGCAATCCTCAGTGTGATGTTCATTGACTTTATAGAGCTTGCACAATATTTCTGGTTCAGGACCCATTACATTCGCCTTTGGAGCGGGAGGCGTAGGGGTGTTATGTAGTTGAAGAACCTCTCGCCAAATGTGTTCACGACGGGTGTTCAGGGGCGTGAAGTTCTATGTCACCTTGCCTATTCTCTTGAACGCATTATTATCTTTTATGGGAGAGGTATAACTACTCTTCCTCTGGTGGTGTGAACCCTTAGCGTTGGGAACACGCTCTTTGAGATTGCGTGCCTTATTTTTGGCGTTGCTCTCCTCGCCCTTTATATCAAATTCTACTATGGTGACCACTTTTGCCAACAAAATTGTCTTCTTTTAGGTGAGAGACTTGTTGAAGTGTCTCACCTTGAGTCCATTCTAGAATGGTCCCACAAAAATCTATATGTTTGGTGGGACGACCCTGGTGGTGGCCTCGTCAAACCGAGCAAGGTAGTCCTTCAACGACTCTGATGAATCCTAACGTATATTGAATATGCTAGTGGTGGACATTCAATGCTTGTCTTGAAGCTAGTTCATATCGGGTAAAAAGGTATTTAAAAGTAACAATATCAATATGTATACCATTGCAGTAGACCATAATGTCATTTGCATACAATTAATAGGATGGAACAAAGATGCAATACTCGACAAAGATGTAATACTCAACTTATAAAATCAATCAAAAAATAGCTAAACAATAGTAAAGAAAAACAAATGGATGACAACAATGGTTGTGGTTCTAAAGGGCATTCTTTATGGCCCTTCAATCTTCGATACTTTCACTATGTATCTTTGTTGGTCCAGGAGCTTCATATGTCATCTCTCCCTCGCGGGTTGGACTTGTCTAACCCATGGGAAGAGTCGTCGTTTACATATTTCTTGAGGTGTCCCTCTTCGATTAGTCTTTCAATCTCTTTCTTGAGTTGGTAGCAATCCTCAGTGTGGTGTTCATTGATTCTATAGAGCTTGCACCATCTTTCTGGTTAAGGATCCAATACATCTGGCTTTGGAGCGGGCGACATAGAGATGTTGAGTGGTTGAAAAACCTCTCACCAAATATGTTCACGGCGGGTGTTCAGGGTCGTGAAGTTCTTTATCGCCTTACCTATTCTCTTGAACGCATTGTTATCTTTTATGGGAGAGGTATAACTATTCTTTCTATGGTGGTGTGAACCCTTAGCACTAGGAACACGCTCTTTAAGATCGCACGCCTTATTTTTTGCATCGCTCTCCTTGCCCTTTATATCAAATTTTTCTCTAGTGACCACTTCTGCCAATGAAAGTGTCTGCTTTTAGGCGACAGACTCGTTGAAGTGTCCCGCCTCGAGTCCATTCTGGAGCACTCCCACAAAAATCTCTATGTTTGGTGGGACGACCCTTGTGGTGGCTTCGTCAAACTGAGCGAGGTAGTCCTTCAGCGACTCCGATAAACCCTAATGTATGTTGAACATGCTAGTGGTAGATATTTTCATGTGGAGGTTGGTAGAGAACTAGTGCACAAGCTTCCTTACCAACTCCTAATAGTTGGTGATTGAGGCACGAGATAGACCGGTGTATCATCGCAGGTAAGCATCCCTGAAAGTG
This sequence comes from Lathyrus oleraceus, assembly GCF_024323335.1. NCBI lineage: Eukaryota > Viridiplantae > Streptophyta > Magnoliopsida > Fabales > Fabaceae > Lathyrus > Lathyrus oleraceus. Next base: position 102,970,007 of record NC_066585.1, read on the forward strand.
ATAGAAAGTAGCTTTCACTTCAGAGAGTCAGACTCTCATATGATGGTCATATTTGTGCTGATGGATGCGACGTGTTTGCAGGAATCACCGCATCCATAAAACTTAGCCAAAGAAGGAGGTTCGAATCCCCCAAAGACTAGTGCCCTCATATCTCTTCTGAGAGTGGTTCGGGGTCCAATACATCAATCTCCTCTAGGGAATTGTATTCTTGATGACGCTACCTAATTTTGTAGACATCATCATCTAGTGTCTAGTAATGGCAGCGTAATTCATCAATGGTGACACGCATCTCTTCCAGTGCATCGGTATCACCACTACCGTTGGTACCTCCTGGTGTAAGGGATGGAACTCTCCTGTTAACCATGGTCGAAAGTGTCTAGGTGTAGGAGTGAAGAGTAATAGTGAGTAGGGTGATGGTGGTGAAGAAGATGTGGCTCATGTTAGTTTTAGTGAGGTCCTATATTGGGCGTCATTGTACTGGTCAAAAAATATAAGTTTGTATGTCACCCCTGCGAAGGACATGGATTCTCAGTGGCCTTAGTAGGTATATTACATTGTATGATGGTTAGGGCTTTCTCGTAGCGGCAAGAAGTCATGTATGGTGGTGTTTTTGGTGGTTTAGAGGATCTGCTCATGTGAGATGAGAGACTCTATATGTGAATGGGGTGCTTAAGTATAATCGTATGTATGGTGTGATATGTATGGCTTAAGATTTGTCCTCATCCCCCTAGGAAAGAGGTATTTATAAAGGCTCTTTTAAATTTAAGGTTTCAGAAATCTTTAGGGGCGACAACCACTCCCTTATGACCAGGAGAGTTGTTGACCACCTATTATGTAGGAAATCGTGGTGGACTTCTCCCCTCTAATTGACGACATTATACATGTTATCGGTGGCAAAGTCAAGCCTCTTTGTTGTGAGGATATCGCCTAGGCAAAATCAATCTTAGGCCAAGACATTCGAACTGCCCTTTTTTACAAATAAAGCAAAATGAGATCACTGTGTATTTCAATTATGAGTGATTTAAATTCGAAGAAAAATAATACATGACAACAAGCTAGCTAGATGCATGTTGCGACTTTATGGGTTGGTTTGTTTTTTAATTTTTATTATTAGTCTAAGAAACTAATCAAGTAACATAAATAAAGTGAATACAAAACAAATCCAATCATGCGACACACCTTTTTAGGAAACACTCTTTAATCATTTTCTTGCCTAGTATTTGAGATTAAAGCTACCAATAAATGTAAAACATATCTCATTTTTTATTATAAAAGTTTATTGGAATTATACAATTGGAATGCTAGTTTAATGTAAGAGTCATTTTTTATTATAAAAATTCATTTGAATTATACAATTGGAATGCTAGTTTAATGTAAGAGTTAAATTTTGTAATTATAAGATGGTGAGAACGCTTATGATTTGAGATTGTTTGGACTTCTGATTTTAATAAGAATTTATTTGGATAAATAGCTTATTTGTAGTTTATAGTACAAGTAATTACAAAAATAATCATTTATCAAAAAGTTTGTATAAATCATTTTTATAGCAAAAAATAAAATAAACTTAATGGTTTTTTATATGCTTTATAAATTGTTCGGATAAGCTATCTTAAAGAACTTATAAAATTAATCTAACTTTTTTTTATAAAAAATATCATAAATTGTTTTGATAAAAACCTTTTAAACAATCTAACAAAAATTTATGTTAATATATAAGCTTCAATAAGCCAATCCGAACAAGACCATAGTGAAGACCTTTGATTTTTTTTCTTCTTTAAAGTGGTTATGAGTTATTGACTTTTTTGAAAATGATCATTTAATCTAGGCATTGCATGCATGTAAGCATACTTCTTGATCTTTTGACATAATAATGATGGTAGTTTGACCTAAGGACCTATTGGTTCCTATAAATCTTAGAACAAAACTTTGCAATTTCCATTGTTTTATGTTTGTATTTTCTTAACTTGTGAACATTTTGTTTAGCGGTTTTCTTTTCTTGTTCAAATTCGCTGTAAATATCCCATGATGTTCTCTTTTAGATATTTTCTCATTCCTTTCTTTTATATACTTTTTTATTTTGACATAGAGAATGATTTTACTTATGGAGTGTGACGAGAAGGGTAATGTGGTTGAATCAAAGACCCACGAAGAGAAAAACCAGTTATCGAATCGTTGCATTGAAAATTAAATGCGAGAAATTGGGAAATTTAGATGGAACTTAGTTGAGAAGGAAATATTTTTTGAGTGATTGTTGTAGTAGCTCTAGTAGTGGTTCATATAGTGACTATTCTAGCAACGTAACTTTGATTTCTTGTTTCTCAAGACTGATGAGATCCGTGATGACCTTCACACATACTCGTTTGGATTGTTTCTGCGATGAAATGGTGAATTTTGACTTCGTATTCACCAATAGTTGGGCCTTTATGAAGGGAAATTAGATTTCTAAAAGTTCCCTCTCGAATAGAGGTTATTCTCTATGTACTCTTTGAGTTAAAAGAATTGGAAAAATAATTTATTTTGAGTGTGAGGTGATGTCAACTGTTCTAGGGTCATGTTCGATGACGAGGGAACCCATAGTTTCCCCTTTACTAGACGAGTGCCCTTGTATCTATAACGGATTTTGAATATTATAAGCTTAGTGAATCAGAGAAATATGGGGTTGATCTCTTAGAATAAATGTACTCTTTAAATATTAGGGAGTTAATGGATGTGGAGACCAAGTGATAATTGATACTTTCTTGCATAAGTTTAATATATATTTTATCATCCCTATTTATTTACTCTGATTTTGGGTTAATTGTTTGAATTTCTTAATCCATATTAGATGAATACACTTTCTCTAGCGCAAAGGAAGGTGATACTTAAGAAGGTCATGCTGAAGAGGGGAGAGGAAGGTTGCACCAGTTCGAAGAGTGATCCAGATGTGTTGTTGACGAGGCAAACTAAACAGAAACCTGAAGGCAAGTTAAAGGTCATACATGCCTAGCCTTTTAACATTGTTAAGGCTTCATGATCTAGTAACATACATACATTGCTTGCAAAAATCGGAAGATGAATGTAGGGAAATAACCCTAATTGATCTCATTGATGAGGATACTTAAGGTTCTCATTAGGAGATGCATCATATACTGCCTCTTGGAGGTCTGGAAACACCATCATTATGGGATAAAAAATTTGATTGTGGCAGTTTGATCCGTTGTTATCTCAATATGTCGGCAGACATTCGAAGGGCACGAAAGATGGGTTTACAACAGATTGGTCAAATAATGGGAACCTATCTATTTATTGATGAGGGCGTAGTGATACCCCTTAAGACGTAATGACACTCCTTATGGCACAATGATACCCTAGAGAGAGCAACGATACCCCGAAAGATGCACTAATATGTATTGTCTTTGTAAGGGAAAGCGTAGATGAGATGACTTTTACTAAATATGTCAGCTCTTTAAAAACATGTCCCTTTGTAGGGGATATAATGTTATCCTATCACTTTATTAATGCTTAGAATTATTCCAAACAAGACAATAATTTCAGGGCGATTATAACTTGCCTTTGACTAAATAAGAAATTAACTATAATAATGTTCCAGGTTGACTGAGCTCCATGATTTGGGGACAGGGGTCACCATTCATTTCTTTCAACTTGTAGGTGTCATGCGTTAACTTCTCACTTACCCTTTAAAGCCCTTCCCATATTGGGAAAAAAAATTCAATCCTTGTAAGCGCCACCACTTGTTTAAGAACCAAGTGACCTTCTTTCGTTTCTCTCAGTATCACTTGTGAGTTGTAGCTCCTGGAAGCTATTAGCTTGACTTCATATTATGTGAGTCATCTCATGCATTTTTTCTATTAGATCCATATTTCAACTAAGACATGTCTCGTTCTATTAATACAGGAGATAAGCAAAAAATACTTAGGTTATAAGTAAATGAAAAGACTTGACAATCTAGATATATGAAAAGGGAAAATATTACTTGGTGTTAAACCTTCTTCATAAAAATTCTCTCCAAGTCATCTCAACATTGGTGTTGCTCTCTCCATCTTGTATATTTTCCTTGCAACCATAGTATATTTGGAAGATATATTTTATATATTTGTTTTTTGTTTCCTCTTCATCAACGAGAAAGTATCCATTTGTCAAGTATTAGATTATGAGCTCTATCCAACCCTTGTTATCTACTATACCAACGACGTTTACTTCGACAAACTCAGTTTTAGGGCCTACAACTTTTCTTGTATTATCGTCTTGTTGTGCCCTGGCTTATTTATGCTGGAGAGTTTTGATAGGAGATATGCTTTAGATTTATGTTCTTTGGGCACATACGTCACTTTAAAGAAGTTAAAATGTCTAGACAGTTCTTTTGGAATATTGTACTCATTGTTCTTTTTTTGTTTGATATTCCCCAGCGACATGACTAGTTATCAACAGAGTCACTCCTTACTTAGAGATTGAAAGTTCCAAGAGTTTATCTTGTAACACCCTTCTAAGATACCCCAAAATATTTAATTAAAATAGCAATATATCAATCAGAGTAATTATGCAATTAAGGGTGTCACACAATCAATTCACACCGTTTTCCAAATTATCCTGTCATGCTCATTTATTTCATTAAAATAAAACATGTGCATAATACGCAGCGGATACAACTAGCAACATTCAAACCATGTGGTACATTACATGTAAAGTTGTTTAACAACCAAAAGAAAACATAGTAAAACATCCCATCCCGATGTTACATCTACCAGAGCATGACCCACTAAGGAGACTATACTAGACTCCAAGCACTAGCTCCTACTCAATCACTGCTCGTTACCTGAAAAATAGTTGTAAGGGTGAGTTCCTCAATCGATATAACAAGCATTATAAAATATCATGTCATGTTAAGTAATTTAACACATTAATCACCCTAATCACATCACACATTCGGTAACGGCACATCAATTCAAATATCATACTCAATACAATACAACTCATGCTCATACTCAATATCAACACAAACACACGTATAATATTGGAATACATCCATTCATATTATACGCCATACACATATTATGCAATGAGACTCCATGCATGCGGTACCGACTATTTGTGAACATATAGTTCACCTCACCGTCCAAATCCAGGCACGGCTACCAAGCCCACTAGTCCCACTCATTTGAGACCTAGTGACTCACTCACTAATTCCTCACCATGGGAATTAGCTACCACCCCAAGGGCCATGCTATGCACGCTAATTCACCTAGCATGCAAACATCAACAACAGTCCAAAATGACTAACTCACTAATTCTTCACCATGGGAATTAGCTACCACCATAAAGGCCACAATATGCATGCTAATCACCTAGCAATGCTAAATCATCAACCACAATTCAAGAATAGACATATGCTCACACTCTAAGCCATAAAACAGTCTATTCACAAATGCACACATAACTGATACATTCACAAGATCATGCATACCATCACACATCATCAGTATTTTATCACATAAGCATATCAGATCATGCCAAAGAACAACCACAGTATTAACACACTCTACTAATACCTATACTACTCAAAACAACGGGAAATGATCCCTAATATATCGTACATCAGCTAAATCACATTACTCAGCTGAACAACCAAAAACTGCACAACAACAGCACAGAAAAATCACAATCCTGCCCATACGCGTACTGCCTAGTCCCATACGCGTATGGCCCATTTCTCAGCCAAATCTCATACGCGTAACACCATCTCATACGCGTATGCTACGCGTATCACTTCCCCATACGCGTACCAACAGAGACCAAACTACGTTCAAAACATCATCTTCTTCATCCATACGCGTATTGCCTAGTGCCATACGCGTACCAGACCATCTCATACGCGTATTGCCTAGTGCCATACGCGTATGACCAGAAACTAGACTTCCAGATCTGCTATGGCTTTCTCTGCTACGAGATCTATCCAATCCAACCTTCCACAGTCCAATTTTACACATTATTCGTTCATATCCTCTAACACAATTCATACCATATTCGATTTCACAAAATCTAACATTATTACATCTAATTCCTACGAATTTCCTCCATTTATAACCCAATTTCGTTCATCCAAAGGTTCACAATTTCATCATGCATCATTCAATTCAGAGGTAAATCAATGGTTTATCACTACCCATTACATAAATCCCATAATACCCATTAAACGATGATAAACCCCCCTTACCTGAGTTAATCCGGCAAATCTCTGAGCTTCAAGCTTTCCTTCCTCTCTTCAACCCTTGTTCTCTGGCTCTCTTTGCCCTTTTCCACTTTTCAGTCTCCTTTCCTTTTCACGTGAAAATAACCCTTTTTACCAAATGGGACCTTTTCTAACTCCAACTTTTATTCCAATAATAACAATTCCAATAAAAATATTCCAATTATTTAATTAAATTAATAAATATTATATTAATTTAAATTAAATAATTATCCTTATTTCATCGGGGTGTTACAACTCTCCCCCACTAAAAGAGTTTTCGTCCTCGAAAACATACCTCAAGCGAATAACTCCGGATAAGACTCCTTCATCTGACTCTCAAGTTCCCAAGCCACATTGCCACCTGCTGGTCCTCCCCAAGCTACCTTTACCAAAGCAATCTCTTTACCCCGCAACTGCTTCAACTCTCGATCCTCGATCCTCATAGGTGATGTTTCAACAGTCAGGTTATCTCTCACCTGTACATCATCTACTTGGACTACATGCGACGGATCATGGATGTACCTCCTCAACTGAGACACATGAAAAACCTCATGCAAATTCGCAAGTGACGGCGGTAAAGCGATACGATAGGCTACCTCTCCTATCCTCTCCAAAATCTGATAAGGACCAATAAATCGAGGTGTCAACTTCTTCGACTTCAAAGCTCGACCAACACCAGTTATCGGAGTAACACGAAGAAACACATGATCTCCCTCTTGAAACTCAAGTGACTTCCTCCTCTTGTCGTGATAACTCTTCTGACGACTCTGAGCAATCCTCATCTTCTCCTGAATCATCTTAATCTTTCCCGTAGTCTGTTGAACAATCTCCGGTCCAACCACAGCACTCTCACCGGACTCATACCAACATAAAGGTGTCCGACATCTCCTACCATACAAAGCTTCAAACGGTGCCATACCAATGCTCGAGTGAAAACTATTGTTGTAGGTAAACTCAATCAAAGGTAAATAACAATCCCAAGCACCTCCTTTTTCCAAAACACAAGCCCTCAAAAGATCCTCTAGTGACTGAATCGTCCTCTCAGTCTGACCATCAGTCTGCGGATGATATGCAGAACTCAATCTCAGCTTAGTTCCCATAGCCCTCTGCAAACCTTCCCAGAACTTCGATGTAAATCTAGGATCTCTGTCCGAAACAATACTCGACGGAATACCATGCAAACTTACAATCTTCTCAATATACAACTCGGCTAATCTCTCTAACGGATAATCCATTCTGATCGGAATGAAATGAGCCGATTTTGTCAATCTGTCAACAATCACCCAAATAGCTTCAAAATTCTTAATTGTCCTCGGTAACCCAGAAACAAAATCCATACTGATACTATCCCACTTCCACTCTGGAATAGCCAACGGTTGCATTAGCCCAGACGGCTTCTGATGCTCAATCTTTGACTTCTGACAAGTCAAACAAGAATAAACAAAACTCGCAATTTCTCTTTTCATTCCCGGCCACCAAAATAACCTTTTCAAATCATGATACATCTTCGTAGCTCCAGGATGAATACTCAAGCCACTACGATGTCCTTCCTCAAGAATACTCTTCTTAAGTTCGGTAATATCCGGAATACACACCCGATTACCAAATTTCAAAACACCATTCTCATCAACTCTGAATTCACCACCTTGACCTTGATTCACTAGAGTCAACTTATCAACCAACAGCACATCGGATTTCTGACCCTCTTTAATCTCATCCAGAATACCACTCGTTAACTTCAACATTCCCAATTTAACACTATTGTGAGTACTCTCACACACTAAACTCAAGTCTCTAAACTGCTCAATTAAATCCAATTCCTTAACCATTAACATAGACATATGCAATGATTTCCGACTCAATGCATCAGCCACTACGTTTGCTTTACCCGGATGGTAATTCAAACCAAAGTCATAATCCTTCAGAAACTCTAACCATCTCCTCTGTCTCATATTCAGCTCTTTCTGATCAAACAAATACTTTAAACTTTTATGGTCACTGAAAACCTCAAATCTTGACCCATACAAGTAATGCCTCCATAACTTCAGAACAAATACCACAACTGCCAACTCTAAATCGTGTGTCGGATAGTTCCTCTCATGAACCCTCAGCTGTCTCGAAGCATAAGCTATAACCTGCTTATTCTGCATCAACACACCACCCAAACCCAACAATGAAGCATCACAGTAAACCTCAAATGATTCCGACGAACTCGGTAATATCAGAATAGGAGCAGTAGTCAACCTTCTCTTTAACTCTTGGAAACCTTCTTCACATTTTGAGTCCCAAACAAACGCTTGTCCCTTTCTAGTCAACATCGTCAACGGTAACGCCAACTTAGAAAATCCCTCAATGAACTTCCTATAATAACCTGCAAGTCCAAGAAAACTCCTTATCTCAGAAACTGACTTCGGAGCTTCCCACTTAGATACCGCTTCTATCTTAGAAGGATCAACAGCAACAACACCTCTGGAAATCACATGACCAAGAAAACTAACCTCTTCTAACCAAAATTCACACTTGGACAATTTAGCAAATAACTTCTTTTCTCGTAGAACTCCTAGAACCACTCTCAAATGCTCAGCATGCTCTTCTTCAGATTTCGAATACACCAAAATGTCATCAATAAACACCACAACAAACTGGTCTAGATACGGATGGAAAATCCTATTCATATACTCCATAAACACTCCAGGCGCATTAGTCACACCAAAAGGCATTACAGAATACTCATAATGTCCATACCTTGTTCTGAAAGCAGTCTTCTGAATATCCTCAGTTTTCACACGTATCTGATGATACCCGGATCTCAAATCTATTTTGCTGAACACACTCGCACCAACCAACTGATCCATCAAATCATCAATCCTCGGCAAAGGATACCGATTCTTGATCGTCACTTTATTCAGTTGCCTGTAGTCCACACACAACCTCATAGTACCTTCTTTCTTCTTAACCAATAACACTGGTGCACCCCACGGTGACACACTCGGACGAATAAATTTCTTATCCAACAGATCTTCCAACTGACTCTTCAATTCAGTTAACTCAACAGCAGACATACGGTACGGAGCCATCGATATCGGCCTAGTACCAGGTACCAAGTCAATCGAGAACTCAACTTCACGCTCTGGTGGTAATTCATTCACTTCTTCAGGAAACACATCAGGAAAATCACACACCACAGCTAGATCGCAAATCACCAGTTTATCTTTAGCCTCCAAAGTCGCTAACAGCATAAACAACTCTGCCCCATCGGCCACTTCCTCATTCACCTGCCTTGCTGATAGAAACAAACCCTTTCCTTCTTCAATCTCAGGAAAGATCACAGCCTTATCAAAACAGTTGATATAAACTCGGTTACACACCAACCAGTTCATACCCAGGATAACATCAATCTGCACTAGTGGAAGACACACTAGGTCCATCCCAAAGTCTCTACCAAAAATACTCAAAGGACAATTCAAACAAACTGAAGTAGTAGTCACTGAACCCTTCGCAGGAGTATCAATCACCATACTTCCATGCATCTCAGATATCTCTAACTTAAGTTTCACAGCACAATCCAAAGATATAAAGGAATGAGTCGCACCTGTGTCAATAATAGCTACAAGAGGAAAGCCATTAATATAACACGTACCTCGGATCAAACGATCATCTGCAGAAGTCTCAGAACCCGATAAAGCAAAGACCTTGCCTCCCGACTGGTTCTCTTTCTTCGGCTTAGGACACTGTGGGCTAATATGACCCAACTCTCCACAGTTGAAACAAGTCACAGTCTTCGACCGGCACTCTGCAGCCAAATGACCACCTTTTCCACACTTGAAACACTTCTTCTCATTACTGGTACACTCATGGATACGATGTCCAGCCTGACCACATCTGAAACACTTAGCAGGGGCACTAGAGTCTCCCCCACTAGGCCTCTTCATCCCACTCTGTCTCTGGAAACCTTTGCCAGCTGCATACGGTTTCCCACGATCATTCTGATTCTTGCCTTTCCTATCAACCCTTTGCTGATAGCTTTCCGCTCTGGCCTTGGTATCCTGTTCAAAAATCCTGCAACAGTCAACCAAATCAGAAAACACTCTAATCCGCTGATACCCAATAGCCTGCTTGATCTCGGGACGTAACCCGTTCTCAAACTTCACACACTTTGAAAATTCCCCAGTAGCCTCGTTATAGGGAGTGTAATACTTTGACAACTCTGTGAACTTAGCAGCATACTCAGTAACAGACCGGTTGCCCTGCTTCAATTCTAAGAACTCTATCTCTTTCTTTCCTCTAACATCCTCTGGAAAATACTTCCTCAGGAATCTCTCTCTGAACACAGCGCAAGTGATCTCAGCATTCCCAGCAGCTTCCAACTCAGTGCGGGTAGCAACCCACCAATCATCCGCTTCCTCTGACAGCATATGCGTACCGAACCTGACCTTCTGGTTATCGGCACACTCAGTCACTCGGAAGATCCTCTCGATCTCCTTCAACCACTTCTGAGCGCCATCTGGATCGTATGCTCCCTTGAACATTGGAGGATTGTTCTTCTGGAACTCACTCAGTTGACGAGCAGCTCCCATTCCCACAACATTCGGATTCCCTCCAAGTACTCCAGCTAGCATACCCAGAGCCTCAGCAATCGCAGCATCATCTCTGCCTCTTCCAGCCATCTCTATTCTGAAAACCCAACAAGCTAAACAATAAGTACTTATAGGGTTACACAACACCTATCCCGTACAGGGGAACAGAATAATTACGACTCGACTCGACCGACTATGCTCTGATACCACTAATGTAACACCCTTCTAAGATACCCCAAAATATTTAATTAAAATAGCAATATATCAATCAGAGTAATTATGCAATTAAGGGTGTCACACAATCAATTCACACCGTTTTCCAAATTTTCCTGTCATGCTCATTTATTTCATTAGAATAAAACATGTGCATAATACGCAGCGGATACAACTAGCAACATTCAAACCATGTGGTACATTACATGTAAAGTTGTTTAACAACCAAAAGAAAACATAGTAAAACATCCCATCCCGATGTTACATCTACCAGAGCATGACCCACTAAGGAGACTATACTAGACTCCAAGCACTAGCTCCTACTCAATCACTGCTCGTTACCTGAAAAAATAGTTGTAAGGGTGAGTTCCTCAATCGATATAACAAGCATTATAAAATATCATGTCATGTTAAGTAATTTAACACATTAATCACCCTAATCACATCACACATTCGGTAACGGCACATCAATTCAAATATCATACTCAATACAATACAACTCATGCTCATACTCAATATCAACACAAACACACGTATAATATTGGAATACATCCATTCATATTATACGCCATACACATATTATGCAATGAGACTCCATGCATGCGGTACCGACTATTTGTGAACATATAGTTCACCTCACCGTCCAAATCCAGGCACGGCTACCAAGCCCACTAGTCCCACTCATTTGAGACCTAGTGACTCACTCACTAATTCCTCACCATGGGAATTAGCTACCACCCCAAGGGCCATGCTATGCACGCTAATTCACCTAGCATGCAAACATCAACAACAGTCCAAAATGACTAACTCACTAATTCCTCACCATGGGAATTAGCTACCACCATAAAGGCCACAATATGCATGCTAATCACCTAGCAATGCTAAATCATCAACCACAATTCAAGAATAGACATATGCTCACACTCTAAGCCATAAAACAGTCTATTCACAAATGCACACATAACTGATACATTCACAAGATCATGCATACCATCACACATCATCAGTATTTTATCACATAAGCATATCAGATCATGCCAAAGAACAACCACAGTATTAACACACTCTACTAATACCTATACTACTCAAAACAACGGGAAATGATCCCTAATATATCGTACATCAGCTAAATCACATTACTCAGCTGAACAACCAAAAACTGCACAACAACAGCACAGAAAAATCACAATCCTGCCCATACGCGTACTGCCTAGTCCCATACGCGTATGGCCCATTTCTCAGCCAAATCTCATACGCGTAACACCATCTCATACGCGTATGCTACGCGTATCACTTCCCCATACGCGTACCAACAGAGACCAAACTACGTTCAAAACATCATCTTCTTCATCCATACGCGTATTGCCTAGTGCCATACGCGTACCAGACCATCTCATACGCGTATTGCCTAGTGCCATACGCGTATGACCAGAAACTAGACTTCCAGATCTGCTATGGCTTTCTCTGCTACGAGATCTATCCAATCCAACCTTCCACAGTCCAATTTTACACATTATTCATTCATATCCTCTAACACAATTCATACCATATTCGATTTCACAAAATCTAACATTATTACATCTAATTCCTACGAATTTCCTCCATTTATAACCCAATTTCGTTCATCCAAAGGTTCACAATTTTATCATGCATCATTCAATTCAGAGGTAAATCAATGGTTTATCACTACCCATTACATAAATCCCATAATACCCATTAAACGATGATAAACCCCCCTTACCTGAGTTAATCCGGCAAATCTCTGAGCTTCAAGCTTTCCTTCCTCTCTTCAACCCTTGTTCTCTGGCTCTCTTTGCCCTTTTCCACTTTTCAGTCTCCTTTCCTTTTCACGTGAAAATAACCCTTTTTACCAAATGGGACCTTTTCTAACTCCAACTTTTATTCCAATAATAATAATTCCAATAAAAATATTCCAATTATTTAATTAAATTAATAAATATTATATTAATTTAAATTAAATAATTATCCTTATTTCATCGGGGTGTTACATATCTCGCTGATGTCATCCCGACTATGAGGACTTCATATTCCCTCTGGTTTATACTCGCTTTGAACTTAAATAATAGTGATTTCCTAATAAGTATATTACCTAAGCCTTCTAACACTATCTTGGTCTGCTTCCTTTCACATTTGATGCTCCATCTCCCGATAAGATGCATACTTGAGAGGTTTCTTTGTCATACTTCAATGAGTTTGACAATTTGTAGCTTCTGCACCTTTGACTCTGTTATTAAAGCATGATGGTGGGATACTCCCTATTGAAGTGGGTTATATTTGGAGGCGTCTGATATCAAAGGTTTATATGAAAGAAGTTAGTAAAGATGTGACAAAAATATCTCAAGGATTTTTAGTTTGGGTTTAGGGTATCGGATGGTGTTGAGGTCATTTTATACAGTGCCAACATGGTGTTGAGAAAATGACATGGAGATGTTTCTCTATATATGCTCACAACAGATTTCTCAAATGCTTTACACAAGGTAGATCAGTCGCTACTACTGCGCAAGGTGGGGTGAGATTTCGTCTATTTCTTTGTGGGTTGAGACCGTCCCTCCTAAAGCCCAAAATATTTTGGCAAGTGCCCTTTTTAATACAAGTGTTTAGGATATGAAAGTAAAATTTGACACGATCACAAGGCAAAAAACAGTTTTTGAATGCTTACAAGCATCACATGCACATGAATTTCTTCTAATAGCGTATTGTACCATCGTTTCGTGATTCCATTATTTCTTTTTAACGAGGTTTATCGTAAAACGTGTTCGAATATATTTGGGGAGCACACAATCTATTGCATGGAACTTTCATGCTTCAAATACAAACATGACTTAATTAGGGATGCACTTTTTAATATAGTTAAGTAGACAAAAGTATCCGTAAAGAAATAGACGTATTTGGACTTCTTAACCAATTCACATGAGGATGGGTCGATCAAAAAGTTCACATGCATCTCTTTATTCACATATACTTTTTTTCCTTTTTTCAGTTGAGTGAAATTTCCTTACTTTTAAAATTAAAGACCAGAGATTTTATTGGGATTTTTTCATTTTTCCGCTTATAATATATCTTTATCAACTAAAAAGTATTATACATCAAAATCTATGTTTTTAAACAAGATACATCAAAATATATTGATAAGCCATAAAATGAATATTTAAGTATTCTTCTTCTTTATTTTAATCAATCTTATAAAAATAAGTTATATAATATATATAAAAAATACATATGTAATATATATTTGACTGTAGTAAATAACATGGTTGAATAGTACTGTAAAAGACAATATTGGCAAACGAGGAACACGTGCTCAAGGACCAACTTGTCTTCACCATCTTTACATTGCAAAACAAAATCATATAAAAGAGATAGATATATGTGTCCATTTGAATAATGAATTAAGTTTTTTAGCTAAATTTAGTGCGTAAAGATTCCTTCACATAAAGAACAAAAAGTGGTAAATCAAACGCAATAATGCGTGGAAAGAAACCTTGTATGTATTCTAAATTAAAATTTTAAACATACTTACGATTAGATAGTTTTGCAAATCTTAATTTTAGTTTTACTATTGTTTTTCCTTACAATAAATGCCACTTTAATAACTATATAAATTATGTTTAAAAAACAAATAATTTAAAATATTTTTATTTTATTTTGTATTATTAATTATCCAATGTGTTTCATAACAACTGCTATTTTATAAAAAAATATATAGTCTCAAAATAAATCTCATTTAGTTCTCAATGTATGACTCTCAAATTAATTAATTTTTAAATTAATATGCATTACTTTTGTATTTTTGCTAATAAAATTAATTTTATAAGAAAAACTATTTTTTAATTATAGTAAAATTGCGTGAAATAACTTATTAGAAAAAGCCCAAATCTATATAAAATAAATTTTTAATAATGAATAAATCTTTAATTAAAAATAGCATCCTCATCTTACAAATGATTGATAAAAATGAATTAGATTTAATATAATATTAAGTTTATCAATTCATCTATTCTCTCTATTTTAAACTACATGACATTTTTGTCATTTTACATAGTATTTAAAGATTAATTTTATATGAAAAAAAAATTATGTGTAGTTTTACAAATCTTTTTATATTAAAGAGATAAGAAAATAAAAGAATTAAATGAAGTAAAATAATAAATAATAAAACATAGAATAAGAAAAAAATATTAATATATTATTATTAATATAAAATAATTTATAATTTAGTAAATCAAATTTCATACAATAATTTATAATTTAAAACCGTAAAGTACTATTTATATTCACATTATAATGTTAGGCCACAACAATATCTTTCAAAAACTCAAATTTCTCATTTAGTAAAGATAAAGTATGAAATGAATATAAAACAAATAATATTTTCACTTTTTAAATTGACAGATTTTTTATTTATAATAATACCGTTTTAATTAATATATTATTTATATTAAGTCTAAAATATCATGTTTTACTTCATATTGATTATAGTTTTATAATTAATAAAACTATTATTTTCTTTTTATCTTTTTTACTTTTTTTATTATGTATAAAATAAATTAAAGTGCCGTGCAAATATCACAATAATTTATTAAAATACTTTGAAACACTATCTATATTAATATATAAAAGTTAAATACCGTCACTATTACATTTTTAACTAATTCAAATTAATTTAGAAGGTTAGTTTCATGTCTTAAATGGTAATTTTTATTTATTATTTCATTACAATCCTTACTTATATTGGTAATACATTTTTTATTAAATAATGTGACATTTCTGACTATTCAATTCAAAAAACCTAAAAATCAAAAACTTTTTATAATATATTGAATTTATGATACACAACTCATAATGTGTTCCAACCACCAAAATTCAGTCTATTTAAACATATCATCACAACTTCATAACATACTATTTTCTGTGAATCTATTATTGCGATTTTGAAAAGATCTACACTACTAAGACTCAATAAAATATTACTGAATTTGACAGGGATAGAACATAAGAAGAGGAGAAGAGAAAAAAGTCAACAGCAACAACCACAACAAAATAGACTGGAAACAGTAGAGGAAGAAGAAGTTCAAACGAAAAGAAAAAAACCAATCAGACAAATTAACTTTCCTTGGAGATCCACCACGCCAGAATAATTGTTCACCGTTCAAACACCATCTCTTACCTCCCGTCCTCCCCAGAACATACTATTCATGCCATTATTTGTCGTCAACTCCAATCTGCAACCCACCACCACTAATCGCCATCAAGCCACCACGTCTCACTCTCGTCGGACTGCAACACTCTATATCGAACTTCCACCATTCACCGTGCCGGACACAACCGTTGTACAATACAGAACCGCCGGCAAAAATCAAAACGGTAGCTTAATTTTTTTTCTTTTTGAAATTATATGTTTTCTTTAAATATAAATTTGAAATCGGGTGCGAATCAAGAGAGGGTGTTTGAGATGAAGGAGATAAGTTCGTTTGTCAAGTCATAATTGTTATGAACTTGGATGGATACTTTGCATCATTGTTATGATCATATTTTCATCTATTTCCATTTACACATACAATCTTATGGTTGATTGTTATAGATATTCAGATCCAGATGATGGAAAAAGAAACTATACTTATATGCAAGTTGTGCATACATACCTTGGTATATATATCATCATATTTCCATTTACATAATATGATAAATAATATTAAAAGTGGTTCCACATTTGTGTTCATCTCTTTTTTATTAACGATTTCATTGTTTGATGATGGCAGAGTCATGTTATTGTCATATGGATGTGTTGTCTTTATTGATGAGTTTTAAGGGAAGACAATTGATAGTTTAAACTCAAAGGTGTGATTGCGAAGCTTTAGATCTATCGTTGTTGGAGCTGATCCGAAAATAATTATGGCTAACATAACCAACATTGACCAACAACTACAACCAAAGCACCAATTGATCAATGAACGCTGACCTACATCAATTTATTTATTGCGTTTGAGGATTCCGATCGAGAAATCTTCAATTTCATTTTTTATAAAGTAAAATTCTTCGATTCACGTCTCTTTGATTCAGTCTATACTGTTTATTTGTTGTTGTATTCCATGATTATGATTTTGTTATCTTATTTTGATTTTGCTTAATTTTGTGTAATGATTGAGAGATTTATATTGTAATGAATCGATTTGTGTTTGTAATCTTTGATCCATTTTAGCTAATTGAATCAATTTTTTTTTGTATTTATAGATCAGATGAATTTTGATTTGAATCATATAATTTGGTTTTAACAATTATGAACTTTTAATATTTTGGTTGTTTAATCATTGGTCTATTAAAAGATTAGACTGGTTTTCAATTGGTGTTTGTTTAATCAATTGGAGTTCAAATAGTAACTCAAACATCAAGTTACAAAGTTGAAGCACCAGAATAAGCCACTGGAGCAGGTATGACCCTTCTGTCTTCCGTCTTTCAATCCATCAACGCTATCTCACGACATTGAATACTCTCATAAACATCTTCATCTCTGATTTTCTGGATGGCAACAACATTTCAGTTTCACCAATTGATGACTGCAATATAAATGTGTTTTAAATGGTGTTTTACATGCCCTTGAGGAACAACAACTTTGATCTCTATATTTTAAACTGAATCTTATGTCATCAATTATATGTATGTAGTGTTTTACTAAGTAGTGTGAATGTTAATTGTGAGATTTATGTTAAGTTGTTATGGTTTGAATTAAAGTGTAAGTGTATTTTTTTTTATAAAGATTCATTATATTAGAATGTTGCATTCCAAGCTAACATTCTTTTATGATTAATTTTTAAAATTTATTAAAAATTTGATCATTATAACTATCATATCATTAAATCTATAAAATATTAAATTAATTAAAATGACAAATTATTATCAAAAGTATCAATTTACTTTTATTTTCATTTTAAGATTGTTAAAATCAAATTTTGAGACTAATTAAACACGTGTTAATTTTACATTCATCGATTCAATTCAGTTAAATGTGCATTGATTAATTTAATTATATAAATTAACAATATTTTTAATTGAATTAACAATATTTTAGAAACTATACTGTGATCTTCCTTAATCAATTTTCTTCTTCTTTTCCAAATTTTATTTTAATCTTCAAATTTAATTTATTGTAGTAAATGTGCTATTAATGTATTTTATTTTTCTGTAATTTTAGATTTATAATAAATTATAATAATTTTGTATTATTTTTAATAATAAATTGAAATAACTTTAAATATTAAAGAATGATATTTTGATTTTATAATTTAGAATTAAAAAACCATTTTATAATAAATTAATAAATAATTGAAAAATTCAAATACTATATTGTAAAAAAAAACATACTAAGGTAAAAAAAAAATTAAAAAATGAATAACTTTATTTGAATGAAAAAAATTTATTTCTATCATTATAATATAATAAAAAAATAAAATTTTATTAAATGGTAATCATGAAAAAAAAATGATGATTGATAAAAATTTACATACCTAGAACAATTAGATTGAAAAGTTTTTATGCGCATTGCAATAAAACGGAATACATTTAAATTAAAAATATTATCATCTATCAATTAATGTACAACTTTATACATTATAATGGATATGACTATTACCATCTATTGATATAATTATTTTTTTTAAACAAGAATAAGTTACAAATATTTTTATAAATTTTTTGCAAACGTTTTGATTATGTGTAAACTGACCGAACATTCAAATTTTTTTATCATTTTCAAGCTGAGATTGTTATGAACGGTTTACGTGCAGATTAAAATGTTCTAACCTTGATGGACCTTGATGAAATGACGTCCTATGACTATGAGATTCTTAAAGGAAAAAGATCACACACTGAGATATATTTTGGAAATGATTGGTATGAGTATGCAAAATCCAAAAAATTTAAGATTGGTGATGTCTTGATTTTTTATTACTGATCAGCTTCAAAGATGTTGTACGTTAAGTTGGTCAGAAAGCAAAGAAGGAGGATTGGTGGAAGTAATGCATGAAGGTTTAGGATACTTTGTCTATGTCATTTAAGTGTTTAAATGTTAGTTTTAAGATAAGTTATTTTATTGTTCTGTTAGCAGTTTTAAATTTGATGTTGAGGTTAATGTTTATGTTTCTCTAATCATGTAATCTAAGTAATATGAATATCAAAAGTTTCATAACAGAAAAATAGAATGATATACTTTTTTTCTTCTGAAATTGCATATTCAAATATAGAAAACAAATGATCTAACAACTTCACAAAAAATTAGACATAGTGTGATCCACGTGAAAGCACGAGTCCTTTACTAGTAATTTTACAAAAGTAAAAGAGTTTTCTCTTCGGTTAATATATCTCTTCGATTACTAAATCATAGTGATTTTTTTAAAAGTAAGTTGTATGACCTGAACATTCTTAAAGACTTTATGCAGTATGCTTCACACTTCCTGTCCTATTGCAAGGAGTATATCCCTTCCAAATTTCTTGGCATCTTTGTTGGTTCCAATCATAGAAGAGTTGTAACTTGGAGGCCTATTGTTGATAACTTGAAAAAAAAGCCATCTTTTTTGGAAGGGTAGATTGTTGTCTTTTGATGGTAGAGTCACTTTAATGTGAATTCTATTTTGAGCAACCTACCTATTCATTTTCTTTCTTTCTTTAAAGCTCTAAAGCAGGTGGTGAAAGAAACCATTAAAATTTTGAGGGATTTCTTGTGGAATGGTTGTTTATATAAGAAAGGGATGTGTTGGGTGAGTTGGAAAGATGTTTGTAGACCAAGAAAAGATGGGGGATTAGGTATCAGGGATGTGGAAGCTTTTAACTTGGGTTTCATTTGCAAATGGAGATGGAGATGTATGACAGATAAAGAAGTCATTTGGAGAGGTATTCTTGATCATACATATGGAAAGTTGCACTCTCAATGTTTGGGGGTGGGAAGCCTAGAAGGAGCAAGCATGACTCCTTTGGTAGAGGGATATTAATTCCATTGGTAGGTAAGATGAAGAGGCAGTGGACTGGTTTAGAAATGGAGTTTCTTGGATTGTAGGTTCAGGTAACTCAATTTTTTTTGGAAGCACATATGGTAGGGGTTAAAACCACTGATGGCTTATTTTCCTTTGGTTTATGGGTTATTAGCCAAGAAATGGGGTAAATTTTGAGAAATGGGCTTATTCTTGGGAAGTGCTTGGAGGTGGATCTTCACATTTTTAGAGATAACATTCAATAGGAGAAAAAAGTGGAATTATATGCCATGTTGGTGATCCTAAGTGATGTTGATTTGTTGTATAATGCAGATGACAACTTTGTTTGGTTGCATGGCGTTAATGGGTCTTATTTAGTCAAGTCTGGATACAAGTTGGTGACAGGGAAGGGAGTTGGTGCTTCTCTGGATCAAAATAGGACTTGTGATCTACATAGTCTTTGGTCTACCAAGATCCCATTTAGCTTCTTCACCACTAGAAGTAAGATCCCCGAACTTTGATTCTATGGTTGTGAGAGTGATCCACATTTATTTCTTTCTCTTCCAAGAAAATGTACCCTAGGCTAGTGTAAATATCTACCCAAATGCAGATCTATGATATTCAACCGTCGATATCCAACTCCCATTAGTATATCCTTCTAATATGGTAGGAATTCTACCATAATGGAGACCAAGATTTTTGGTTTTCATAAGATAGATGAAAATCCTAATGATGTCCTTCCAGGGCTCACCATTTGGATTGCTAGTAAAATCTACTCATTTGCAAATGCTATGTCGATTCTAGTACATTGCATTCACTTACATATTCCAATTGAGGCATAACTCTTACATCATTCTTTTGAAGTTTGAAACTATGATCAAATAAAGTGGTCGCTTCCTTAAAGCGTAAGTGTTTGAAGTTATCAAGCATTTTCTCAATATGGTGTGTTTGGCTAAGTTCATAACCCCAACTATTTCTCTTTACTTTGACCATGAGAATGTGTCAACTAGTATATGATCTTTCATCTTGATATGTGGAAGTTAGAAACCTCTTTGTTTCTAAAATTCCATTCATCTCATTATTATTGATCTACATTTAATCAACATAGTGACAAAGGAATATCACAATATTCTCACACAACTTTGTGTACAAACACTTGTAACAAGAATTAGATGAAGAATGTTTTTAGATAATCATGCATGATAATGCAAGAAAGTTTTTATATGAAGTGAGAGATGAAATTATGATCAATTTAAAGTAATATAGTATAAATTGCAATTAACACCTTATTTATGTTCATTTGTCTCAAATCTTCACTTGAATTTCTATGTTAAACCTTCTTGATCAACTTCATCATTAATGTGCATGACACTTTTGAACATTTTCTTCTTTGATAATCTTTGTCTTCATCAAAATTGAACTAGATATAAGATGTATTCCTCATAATCTCCCCCTTTTGGTGATGACAAACTCTTTGAATTCATGTTTTGATAAGATTGAAAAGTTTTCCCCTAAGTTTTGTGTCTCCCCTTTAATTGGTGAATCTTGCAATGACAGAGTCAAATTTTGATGTTATTGTTTCGGTGCTTGTTTTAATTCATCCAAGGATTTGACAAGTTTGCACGTCTTTTGTTCATTACCAAGAATGTTATTTTGACATCCGTTTGATGAACTATAAGGTCATGCAAGGAACCTAATGCAAACAAAACTCTAATTTTCGTTGTGCTTGCTACTAGTGCATATGTGTCAAAGTAATCAACGCCTTCCTTTTGTCTAAAACCATTGATTACTAAGCTATTCTTGTAGGTGTTTAGCGTATCATCACTATGATATTTCATTCTAAACACCTACTTCCATTTAATGGATCTTGATCCTTTAGGTAGATCGATAAGTTCCCAAATATGGTTTGACATTGTTAAATCCATTTCGTCTTGGATAACATCCTTTCAAAAAGCGGAGTCCTTCGAAGCTACTGCTACCTTATAAGTCTTAGGACCGTCTTCCACTTGAAGAATAGGAACCTTACAAATAAAATTCTCACTATTTCCTTCCAAAAGAAATAAATTGATTATCGATTTTATTCGACCATTGATCCTTAGTCTTTTGGACTCTCTTGCTTATCCTTAGTTCAGGTTGTTTTTCAACAATACGTGAAGAACTTTTATGTTTCAATAATATGTAGAGAACCTTCCTCATGAGGTTATTTATTTATAGGAATATCAAATTCATTATCCTTCATGATAAGGTTCTCAAAATTCCACATTTCGAGATTCAATGACTACATTAGACTCTAAATTTAGAGGTCTATATAAGTCATGATTCATTTTTGAATGATCCTTTATATCTAATAAGAATAAATCTTATTGAAAACAAACATTTTGTTCCCATGAAATTTAAATCAAAATTCAATTGAATAGTTTGAAATCATAAACTTTAATAAATTTGATCATTTTGATGATTAACAAATTTTTAATATAATCATTTAAAAATAATAATTATATTTAACAAAAAAAAAAGCATGCATCGTTTAAAGTAGTGTGTCTACCACTGTAACCAAAACTTTAAACATATATAATCATACCGGTAACAAAAATTAAATATGATTATATTAAAGATTTTCAATTATATACATAATATGAGAAAATAAATAGAAGAATAACCTCTTTGACATATACTGCTAGTATATGCATGGGTTCTTAAAATTGCATTTTAAAACAAAGGAAGTAGTACTTTATGAATTAACACGAGAGGCAAACGTATATCTAAAACAAAAATCTCACACAATACAATTACAATTCCTTTACGTGCACTATATACAAATCATGTGTATATACTTTTGTTTAAGCAAAAATTTAATTATGTAACAGTGAACTACTTTTATATACCTATAATATGTTTAGTTACTAAAATTTTAATTACCGGATCCTTTTCTAAAAAAATTTAAATTAATTTGATTTAATAGAGTATCTCAGATATTTATTTATCGAAAAATCAGATTATCAATAACCATCCTCTAATACTAACTATTTGTTTAATTTTATTTTGGGTGTTAATGTTATGATTTTCATAACTCTAATTTCTATGAAAATAAAATAAAATGTATATGAATCCATAATATTGATCCTTCTTGTGTTGAATGTGTCTATAGTATAACAGGTCATCCTTTGATGTTTGAAACGGAAGTCTTGGTTGTCATTTTTTGACATATTATAAGATTGTTGGAAAATTAAATGGATCGGGGCTAGAATCGAGAACGAATCACTTTTCTTATAGTATTTCAAGCACTCCCAAATTGTCTTAGAGTTTCTGCGCATGAATATCCATGATAATTTAGCCTATACTCGAATTTTTATAAGACTGATAAAAACTCGAAGGTACGAAAGATAAAATCTGATACTTTGTGCGAAAATGATAGACTTTTATGATGTGTTTTTCTGAATCCATAATGCTCAATTTATAGGTCAAACTGGTGTTGTTTCAGAAGATTGCGACCCTGTTTACTGTAAAATTTAATAAACAAAAACAAGTTTGGTTTTACTTAAGAGATTAAACTCGAAAAGATCTCAGGACATATTTTTGTTAATCATTAGTTTTAAACAAGTTTGATATCAAATTCGGAATATAATGTTTTGGAAAAATGATTGGAATCAAATGCAAGGAAACTTAAAGAGTGACTGAAACTAAATTCAATGCAATAAATGACTTGAAAAAAAACTTTAATTAAAAAGTGGAACACATAGGAACATTCTTGACTTTTTTCTCTCAACACACGAATACTTTAAGTTTTTGCAGAATTTACGTCCAATTGCAGATCCACAAAACTCAAAGTGAATGCTACTTATATATTAATCCTAAATTAACGGTCGACTAAGCAAAACATGTCACATATTCGTCTCCATGCAACCTTCGTCTTCGACAAGCTTCCATTTGTCCTTCAATAACTGTTTGTTCTTATCCATTTACACCTCATTCGACTGCATAAAGTATATCTTGGAAACTCTGAATTTCACTAAGTCGTAAAACTCTCTGGTCTTTGCCTGACCATAATTTCTGACAAATCAAGTTCGTCGAGATCTTCATGGCCATAACTAACCATTTCGACTTTTCACCAAAACCATTGTTACATGATTTTTATCACATCCTTGCAATTTAATACTGGTGTCGAAAATCTGAGATAACAGACCCTTGATGAAACACATACTTTCAGCAACATATTCGCTAAATGTTTCATTATTTCACCTACAACATCATTTTCAAACATTGTACTATTTCGCCTACAGCTGCATTTTTACCAAATGTTGCATTCGGTCGCCTACAACAACAGTTTTCAAAGGTTATATTATTTCACATCCTACAATCCTTCACAAAATGTTGTCTATTTCTATATTCAAAATACGAATTGTCTACTACAATACTTCATAAGTGTTGCCTGTTTTTGAATTAAAAAATTAATCTTCACTTACATATTTTTTTGTCATTTTGTAACACATTCAAAATTATCAATTGTTAATGATTTACAACAGATAAAGAATACCTTCTTTATATGAGACATTTTGTTATGTAGGAGAGTTGGGGAATAACACCAAGTTAATTACTTATATCATAGGTTTGAAATCCATAGGTTGTTCTAATTTTTATGACCATAGCAAAACTCCTTCGATTTATTTTAGTTTGTCTTAATTTTTGTATTTGGAAGGGGTACTCTTTTTTAATCCAATTACTTATAAAAAATTATAATAAATTTTTTTTAAAATTTTTATTTGATTTAAAAGAAAGCACATAAATTATTAATCTAATAAATTTAAAAAAGGAACTTTTTAACTATAATTAATAGTAGATTATAGTTTTTACAAGAAAAAGAGATTTTTTCTAAAAACTAATCATATTTCCCAACTTAATTTGTAAATTAACCATATTTTTAAACTATATACTAAATTATCCATGTTTTTGTTAAAAAAACATAAAAAGGTTGAGTTCCCCGATGCAAGTTAGGGAAAGTCTCAAATGACTAGTTAAGCGTCTATAAAATATTTTTTCATGTCGTTATCGTTTGTCTCTCTTTCTTTTGAAGAAAGTCTCTTTAATACTCCTCTACCATCAATGACCCTTAAAGGAGTACTTCTTCATATTCGTCATAAAGGGAACTTGGAATAACGTTCGTTGTCTCCCATAATCATCATATAACACTTTTTTCCTCATCTTTTGTAACTAGGGGTGGCAAACGGCCATGCCCGTCCCGTTCAGGTCCACCCTGCAAAAGCCGCAAAAGAACGGGGCGAGGCGGGACGGTCATTGTTGAGGATGTGGGCCTAAAATTTAGGTTTGCCCCGCAAAAAAGTGAGGGTGGGTAGGGAAAGTCTGCGGGCACTACACTCTTTAAGCCTAAAAATGCAAAATTTTATGTAAATGCACGTGCCCGCAAAAGTCCGCGAAAAAATGGGACGGGGAGTGACAGACACATTAGAGGATGAGTGTGAAGTCATGGCTTCTTGATGATTTTGATGATTACAACATCTCTCAACAATTCTCATGTGAAAAGATCAAAAAGCTGTCAAAGACTTGAAGTGAATTGAAGTGGAGTAAAGATTCAAGTGAAGTATATCATTTCAAAGGATCAAGTATCATCATTGGTATATCTAAAACTTTCACTAATATGATATACAAGTGTTCAAATATTTATTCCATGATATCTTGGTTCATATAGAAAATTAAGATGTATTGCATTTCATTTTTCACATTCTGCCAAATTCTATTTTTCAAAACTGGGCTTCAGTAACCGGTTACCCACCGAGCAGTAACCGGTTACCACTGTTGTTTTTCAAATATTTTTGGACGTTGGAAGCAAGTAACCGGTTACCCACCGAGCAGTAACCGGTTACCACTGACGAATTTTGGCAGATTGGTGCATTTCTTCATTCAAATGTTTTCTTTGCATTCCTTTGAATCATGGCATCCTTTCATTCATCATACTCTTTCAAAAAGGTGTTTGTAGCAATATATAAACATCATTACTCATTTTTTATGACCACCTCCTTTCTTGCAAACACTTTCAATTAATCATTCTTATAAAAACTCAGATTTTTATCAAGTGTCCAAAAACTTTCTTAAAAAAGTATTCTTTGCATTAAACCTTCATATACCTTGCTAAGAATACATATCATTTGGTTTGAACACTTGTATACTACATTGAGTGATTGATATCCAAAGGGGAAGATTAATCTAAGTGATTAATATATTCAAGATTCATCATCAACTTTTTAATTAAGTTCAGATTTTTGTATCATACCTTGTTGTCCAGGATTGTTGGAAACAAGTGAAGTGTTGAAGAGGATTGTTCTTCATACACTTGATTACCTATAGGTTAGATAGTAAGCATCACCATTGGTGTGAGTAGGCTGTACAATAATTCTAACTATAGTGAAATCTCTTTCGAGTCGAAGGGGGAGTGGAATACCTTCGGAGTGTGAAGGGAACCACTATAATTTCTGGTGTCCTTTTACTTTCTGCAATTTATTTTTCAGCACTTAAACGAAAAATAACCAAGAACTGGAAACAAGATCGAAGAAATTTCTTACCACCTAATTCACCCCCCTTCTTAGGCGCATTTACAACTTACAATGAGGGCCTAAATCCTTGACCCGTCGCGCACTAAAGTGCGAGCAAAACGGGCATGCTCAACGGCCGGACCCGTTTTGCCACCCCTATTTGTAACCCCCTACCGTTATGGAGACATTATGATCCTTCAATTTCTAAAATCATTTCCACGTTGAGACTCTTCGTCTGACCATCATCTCGACTCATCCAGGTTTCATACCCGACCAAAAAGACTTTTCACCTCGGCCCATTTAAGATCCTCAACCCACCAACATGATGACTTTGGTCCGTATTCCAACCCATACTACTATCCGACTTCCACCTGAATCATTCCTATTTCATCAACGACTTCTTCCTATTTTACATGCTCACTGGTCAACATAAATTTCTGGGATGTATAAACTCATATTTTAAATATTAAAAAATGAAATAAAGAGTGAGTATAAGTGTTAGATCAATCGACACTTATGTCAATTTATTTTATGCATGCGTCAATTCTATTGCGTTAATGTACATTTTCTATATGCATGCACCAGCTAGTCTTGGCGTCAATGTATATTCATTTTTATTTTATTTGCTAATACATGTGACAATTAATTTAATGTCTAAGTATAATTTTGAAAGCATGCACAAATTGATCTGACGCATGCTCTTTGTTATGATTTTTTTTCCTTTAAATATGGATAGTTTGATATATAGTTTGAAAAAAAAAGTATCTTGTGAAGGGTCGGCTTAATTTTGACAAGTTCACTTAACTTATTATTAACATCAAACATAGGTTAATTTTTTCCTTACCATAATTGTTAAAATAGGAGAGTGAAATAGAAAAAAAAATCCATTAGAACAGTAATTCTCTTGTACCGATGAATTTCAAAAAAAATTTACAACACTTTTCATTACTCACGTTATTACTAGTAGTATTATTCATTAATTAACCCTTTCCCGCACGGTCTTAATCATCATCAACCTTTCATCTCCGACCCCACACCATGCCATCCACCTTCAACCTCTCTCTCTCTCATCATCATCATCATCATCATCATGCAGTTTCTTCATCTATCCATTTTCATCTATACACCGTTGCGCATAATGTCTTATTTTTTTTCTATTCGCACCTCTCAAATCAAACTCCCGAATCCCATTTCTTCCTCCCTGTTAATTCCACTCTTCCGAACAATACCATTGAAGCGTCGGCGGTTGTTCGTCGGAAAAGAAATTACAAGTCTCATCGGCACTAAGAAAATTATGCTCTTCCATTTTCACATACTGTGTCTGATACTCATTCTGAAACTGAAAACAATTACTCATCGACGACGGCGAAGAAGATGAAGAACCACCAAACTTCAACGAAGAGGATCCATTAGACATCAAAAAGCTTTGATTTTGAAGAACCCCAGATGAAGAAATCGCTGCTTTGGGACTGTTATTGTTTTCTTCGTTCAAGATTGCGCTTGAGTCGCTATCTGAAGAACCGTCTTTGAAATCCGCAGGTAACAGAGAAGCTACAACCTCGGTGTTTCTGAAACAGATGTCCTTAGAATCGGATCTAAGAATGGCCGTTTCATCGGAAGCTGTGTTTTCTGTGTCTTGCAATGTTATCAACTCTTGTTTTACACAAACATCACTTTCTGTAGTTGTGTTTTCTTCTTCCATTTGTAATCTTGATTTCAATTCCTTAACCTGCCAAATTAAGCACAATCACTTTCTTTAATACTAACAATAAAAATGTATTTTGAACAAAATTTCTTTAATTTTGTTAGTTGTATAATTTAATAAATTACTATATTTTTTTCATGATGAGTAAGTACCTCTTTGAGTAAGGTTTCATTATCACGTTGAAGTGTCTCATAATTAACCTTAAGTGCATCAAAGTTAGCTTTAAGAACTCCATAATCTCTTTCCAACTGTTTTGTTTTCCATCTAGCACGACGGTTTTGAAACCAAACCGCAACTTGTCTTGGTTGCAAACCAAGTTCTTGAGCAAGCTTCACTTTCCTATCAGGTTCAAGCTTGTTTTCAACTTCAAAATTCTTCTCCAAAGCCTTCACTTGATCCACACTCAGTCTTCGTTTCTTTTGCCCTACTTCTTCAACACATCCTTCTTCGTCAAATCCTTCCAACATCGACTGAAATTCCCTTCCATACACGTTGTTGTTGCTGCTACTGCTGTGGTTGTTCCTCGGACTATGTTCCTCTATGTAAATCAAAATTAAATCAAACATAAGTACAAAGTAATAGCTGTTATTAAGCATTAAGCGTAAAATAAAAAGAAATTAATTAATTTAAACCTGTTTGTGGACAGATTGTGATGAGAGCACCTAAAGAATCGGAGCTGGAAAGTCTCTTCATGAGTACACGTAATATTAGTAAAAGATTAAGGTTGTTAAATATGATTAGTGAAAATTGAGATCTGAAGAGAAGAGAAAAGAAAGGTTTTGTTTTGTTTTGTTTTACTTAAATGGAGAGTTTAGGGTATCTTAAACAACGCCAATTAGCACAATTGTTTAAGCAATTACTAAACAAAAACAACCACTTATCACAACCATTAATAACTTCCATGTGTCTATCTTTGTTTTTTCTCACCTCTTCACCCATCAAACAACTCCAACACAACACAACAAATTGAAGTAGAGACCAATAAGTATGTTTTTTTTTCAGACACCACTGTTTTTTTTTCTTTTTTAATTGTTCTACATGATTACACTGTCAAATTTTTATAGGTTGAGAGAGAAAAAGAGAAGGTGGAGAAGAGAAGAAAAATAGAGAGAGAGAGATTGGGTTGTGTTTTGTTGAGTTTGATGGTGAAGGGGTTCACGGGCAAGGTTAGTTATGGTGAGATTGTGAGTATAAATAAACCCAACCTGGGTTAGAATTTAACTAGGGTTAGGTGACTGCTACTATGGTTGGCTTGGATTGGATATCAAATGTAATGTACCTCAAATTAAACTCAAATGCAGTTTTATTGGTTTTTCGTCCGTTTGTTAGAGGAACACGCATTTGTATGCAAACGGCGTGGCTTTCGCCAGCTGGGTACGCCGTTTGAGCCGACTAAACATTTGTGTTTCGTCAGGTTTTACTGTCATGATAACTACCACGCGCTTCGCTACTATGGATAAATTTGTTAATACATTATACAACAACAATAATAATATAATAATTTATTGTACAAAAATAAAAAATAAAAAAATAATTATGTTTTTAGTTGGATAGTATTTATTTGTTGGATAAGGTTAACATGTGCCGGTTAAAAAATGTACAAATAAAAAATTCATATTAAATTTGATATATAATTTTTATTTTTTTTATTATATTTGTTTTTTAATTAATATTTTTAGAACACAAATTAACATTACTTTTATTTATTTATATTCCTTCCGTCACATAATGAATGTCTCAATTGATTATTTTATATATATTATAAAATATATATAAAAAGATAATGATATATTCACTAAAGTATCATGTATTAAGTATCGAGAACGATAAAAGTAGTATTATATTAATTAGATGATAAAATTGAAAAAAGATATATTGAACTTGAAATGGATCATTCTTTGAGTGCAACTTCCGTTAGATGTGTTTTGTATGATGTCAAAACTATGATATTTTAGCGTAAATGCATATTGGACGGTATCCTTTAAATCTCTATGTGCATCTTAGCATTAGGAAGCATAAAAGTATTTGGAGACAATGTGGGAAAGGTCTCATGCATCAAACATGCATGAAAAATGAAAAATCAATTTTTGTGAAAAATAGCAGTACAGGTAGGCACATAGAACTATAGGTCGACCTATGAAAAAAAATTGGCTATAGGTCGACACATAGAACTGCAGGTCGACCTATGAAAAAAATTTCTTGATATAGGTCGATACGTATGTTGTTGTATTAAAGTATGTTCTATGTTTCATGCGTCGAGTCTTCAGGTCAACCCATAGGGAGCACATAACTACAATAGGTCCACACATGACCTTGGACATGTCGACCTATGCATCGAACAGGTCGACACATAACCTGTATAGGTCGACCTATCTGATATTTTTCTTCAAAATTTCATATATTTCTATCCTCCTTTGCATTTCTTGTTACTTTAAATCACCCATGCATATAAATACTCCATACATGCATCATTCTCAAGTAAGATTTCTAGAGGGAGTAAAACCTACATGAATCCAGAACTTTAAAGCATATCATTATCTTCAATTCAATATATGCATACACACAATCAAACTACACATAATTATTTTTTGATTGGGTGTCATCTAGATTAGGATTGATAACGTCCAATTAGGTTTGTTGTATCGAGAATATTAGGTTGTGGTCTTTGAGGGATTCAAATAAGAAGATCGTTTGGGGTTTTCCTTCAAGATCTTTAGGGTTTGAAGATTTTTGTCAAGATTGTGCAATTCAGATCCGATCAAGTGAAAGCCTTGAGACTAGGTGTGTCGGCAAGGAAGTAGCATGAAACGGTGGATCACATTGGCAAATATTGGGTTCAACAAGTGTGCGCTTGGGATTAATTCAGCCGGGTGAAAGCCTTGAGACAAGGAGGTTGTGCAAGGAAGTAGTAACAACGTGTGAATTGAAGCGGCATTGTTGGTGACTTGATCAAGCTTTGATCAAGGTTTTTGGAGGTGCTAGAGTCAAGAACAAACCTAGGGTTTATGGGATTTGATTTCTCATCTCTTGTATTGATACTTTTCCAAAGTAAGATTTATTATATTAATATCTCAATTCGAATTCGATTTGAGGGCAGACATACCCACAGCGAGATCGAGTGGGGAACTGCCTAAACAAATCCTTGCATACTCTCTCTCTCTCTATTTATCTATCTTGTTTATTTTTCTATTCACAAATTGTTAATTACGTTGAGCTCTTGATCAATGTTGTTTGAATAATAACTTTTGAAATATTTGATAAATTGTGTTGGTGTAGTAATCACTAACCATTTGGTAGTGATTGGTTGTTAAAAACTACAAACACTACACTAATATCCAAACTTTGTTGATTGCACGCAAAATGTTTGATGAATTGTGTCGACTAATCTTTAGTGTGTTGTTGACATTGAAGATAGATAGTTATTATAGTATAGTATTCAATTTAGTGTTTGGAGTATTGATAAATCAACTTGTGAATTATTATCATACCATTGGTACTCATACGCATATCTGAGCTTTTCAATAGAAGGTTCGGTTAGACGATTTTGGATCTGGGAAATATTTTAAACTTGCTTCCGCGCCATAAATTTTTCTATATCAAAGTTTTAAATAAAATTTTAATTTGGGATCTATTCACCCCCCCTCTAGATCTAGGCTTATCGTCTAACAAGTGGTATCACGAGCTTTAGTTGTTCCTGATCTTAAGATTTTCTTATTAGATAATGGCTACCGAACCTAAAGGGGCGTATAATAGAGCACCTATTTTCACCGACGAAAATTATGTCTATTGGAAATCTTGTATGCGTATCCATATAAACTCCGTTGATAAGGGTGTATGGGACGTCATCGCCAATGGTCCTAATCAAATTACAATGATCAATGGTGATGGCGTCATCGTACCAAAACCGGAAAATCAATGAAATGATAATGATAAGAAGTTGTGGTCTCATGATTGGAAAGCACAAAATATTCTCATATTCGCATTAGGTGTTGATGATTATTATCGTGTCTCTCATTGTGAAACCTCCAAGGCTATGTGGGACGCATTAGAAGTTGTCCATGAGGGAAATAATGAAGTCAAACAAGCTAGGATCAATACTTTGAATCAAGAGTTTGAACTCTTTCGTATGAAGCATGGTGAAACTATTGCCAACATGCAAACAAGATTCACACATCTTATTAATAGATTGAATGCTCTAGGTAATCATATCTCCAATGTTATTGCTACTAACAAGGTTTTAAGATGTCTTAATAGGGAATGGCAACCCAAGGTCACCGCTATCAAAGAGGAAAATGATCTTAAAGTACTTGATCTTACTACTTTGTTTGGTAAATTGGAAGAATATGAGCAAGAACTCACTTGCTTGAAAAAATATGAAAAATAATATGAAAAGATGATGAAGAAAGAGAAGGTTAAAGACAAGGTGGAAGAGAAGAAGTTCATTGCTCTAAAGACTTCTAGTTTCAAGTCCTCAAAGAATAAGCCTAGTGAGTATGAATAAAGGGATGACAAGATCTCCGATGATGGTGATGTTGGGCTATTTATCAATAGATACCAAAGGTATATTCTGAAGAACAGGGTCAAGCACTCCGAAGGCAACTTAGCAAAACTTAGAAGGGAGTCCAAGTCTTCAAAAAATGGTGAGATTAGGAAAGGTAAATTTAGAAGCTCTTGTTATAATTATGGTAAAATTGATAACTATAGACCATAATGTCCCATGATTAAGAAAGACAAAGAAAGAGGGCATCACAAGAAGCCTAGTAAATTTAGAAGAGCTTATGTAGCTTGTGAGAGTGCAAGTGATTCCTCAAGCGATGAAAGTTCCACTTCAAGTGTAGAGTCGGTCCAAATTTGTCTTATGGCTAATGGAAGGAAGAAGAAATAAGTACATCATTCTAAACTTGAGCTTACTAGTGATTTATCTTATTCTCAATTACTAGACGCTTTTGATAATCTTCATAGAGAAGCATTAAATGCTTTTAAGAAATTAGCTTCACGTAAAAAGATATTTTTGCAATTAGAAGCTAAAATATTAGAATCTAAAAGGAAGTTGGAAGCTATTAAGAGATCTATGATAGATATTCAAAGTGACAAGAATATATGTGAAGAACCTTCTAGGTTTGATTGTTAATTTTGTCATAATTGGAAAAAAGAGACAAGTGCTCTTCAAGTCAAATTAGACACAACTTTACAACCTAAAAGTGCATTTGCTATTGATCCTTCTAAGTACAAAAGATCTTTGAATCATTCATACAAAAAACATAAAAAAATTTAAAAAGGATTTGAATGGTAAAAGCATAAATCATCATAAAATATCTTGTCATTATTGATGGAAAAAGGATCATACCATTGAAAAGTGAAAATTTAGGAAGATGTTAGTTCCTAAAGAAGTCTCTCAATGGTTGCCTAAATGCAACCTTGATTTCACTCACTTCCAAGGACCCAATGAAAATTGGGTACCTATTTCTTTTGTTTAATTCTACAGGTTGAATGTCTTGACGGGCTACATATCACTTTTCATTGATTTTGTGCCAAAGAAAAAGGGATTCGTCGCTTATGGAGATAACAATAAAGGAGCTATTCTTGGAAAAGGTAGTCTAGGTAATTCCTCATCTACTACTATCTTCGATGTAATGCTTGTTTATGGTCATAAACATAACCTTCTTAGCATTAGCCAACTTTGTGACAAGGGTTTTAAAGTCACATTCATTAATACTTGTTGTTCATTTACAATGAGAAGAAGGATTGTGTGTTTAAGGAATTGAGAGTCAATAATACTTATATGCTAAATTTAGATGATGTGTCCTTGGTTGGTACTAAGTTTTGCTACCATGAGTGAAAACCCTTGGTTGTGGCATAGGAACTTAGCTCATATTAACTTTGACTTACTAAAAAGGGTAACCTCAAAGGATCTAGTCATTGGTCTTCCTAAAATGAAGCTCACAAAAGATCACCTATGTGAAACATGTCAAATGGGGAAGCAAATGAAGGTCTCTTTTAAATCAAAAAATGTTGTTTCAACATCTAGACCTCTCGAACATCTTCATATGGACCTCTTTGGTCCTTCTAGGACCAAAATCTTAGGTGGAAACTATTATGGCTTTGTTATAGTTGATGACTATTCTAGATTTTGTTGGGTTATGTTTTTGTCTAGTAAAGATGAGACCTACCCGACTTTCAAACAATTTGCTAGATTGCTCCAAAATAAAATGAATTTGAAAATTGTTTCCATTCGAAGTGATCATGGAGGGGAGTTTGAAAATCTTATTTTTGAAAAGTATTGTGAGAAACATGGTATTGAGCACAACTTCTCGGCTCCTAGAACTCCACAACAAAATGGGGTTGTTGAGCGTAAAAATCGAGTTTTAGAGGAGTTAGCAAGGATGATGCTTAATGAAGGTAATTTACCAAAGTACTTTTAGGGCGATGCTATTAGCACGACGTGTTATGTTTTGAATAGGATATTGATATGTCCCATTCTAAACAAAACCCCCTATGAATTACTTAGAGGTAGAAAACCTAATGTTTGTCACCTTCATGTCTCTGGATGTAAATATTTTATTTTAAACAATGAAAAGGACAATCTAGGTAAATTCGATGCTAAAGAAGATAAGGGTATCTTCCTAGGATAATCACAATCTAGCAAGGCATATAGGGCCTATATCAATAGGCTACTTATTATTGAAAAGTCCGTTCATGTTTCTTTTTATGAGTCTTTTCCAAAATATGTTGGGAAGGGTATGTATTTTCATGATATAGGTGTGTCTTTTCATGACATTTTCAATGAAACCGATCAAGGGATTGATCAACCTTAAACAGATGAAAATGAGAAAGTAGAAGATGATGATCACAAAGAGGAAAAAGAGGAGAGTCCAGCTGCAGTAGACAACCTTCCTTTGTCTTGGATAACATCCAAAGATCACCCTATTGATAATATTCTTGGAGATATCACAAGAGGCGTGACAACACGCTCTAAGATAAGTAACCTTTGTTATCACTTCGCTTTTGTGTCACAGATTGAGCCTAAAATGCTAAAGATGCATTACTTGATGATCATTGACTAATGGAAATGCAAGACGAACTAAATCAATTTAAAAGGAATAACGTTTAGGACCTTGTCCCGCGTCCAAAACATCATAAAGTAATAGGCACAAGATGGGTTTTTAGGAACAAGCTTCACGAAAATGGAGTGATAACCCGGAATAAGGTCTGATTAGTCGTTCAAGGGTATAACCAAGAGGAGGGTATTGACTATGAGGAGACTTATGCTTGGGCGCCCGACTTGAGGCCATACACCTTCTTCTTGCCTTTGCTTGCTCTAAGAACTTCAAGTTATTTCAAATGGATGTGAAAAATACATTTTTAAATGGTTACATTAATAAAGAGATGTATGTCGCTCAACCTCCCGATTTTGAAAATCACGAGTATCCCAATCATGTTTTCAAATTAAAACTTGCTTTGTACGGTCTCAAACAAGCACCTAGGGCTTGGTATGAGAGACTAAGCAAGTTTTTTATTAATCAAGGATACTTAAGGGGAAAGGTTGACAATACTCTTTTTATTAAGCGCCATGGAAATGATACTCTTCTTATACAATTATATGTTGATAACATTATTTTTGGATCTACTAATATGCAACTTGTCAAAGAATTTTCTAAGTTTATGCAGGGAGAGTTTGGAATGAGCCTTATGGGAGAGCTAAATTACTTCCTAAGTCTACAAATCAAACAACTAAATGAAGGCACATTTTTTTGTCAAAACAAGTATTGCAAGGACTTGCTAAAGAGATTTAGCATGGTTGATGCAAAGTCGATTGACACTCGAATGGCTACGAATGATAACTTGGAAAGGAACGAAAATGGTAAGGATGTGGAAGTGAAGAAATATAGAGGTATGATAGGTTCTCTTCTATATTTCAATGCATCTAGGCCAGATATCATGTTTAGTGTCTATATATGTTCCCGATATCAATTGGCCCCTAAGGAATCTCATCGTAAAGCCATCAAACGTATTTTTAATTATCTTCATGGTAACTCGAATTAAGGGCTTTGGTATTCTAAAGGGATTGATTGTAGCTTAGTTGGTTACACCGATTCCGACTTTTTCGGTTGCAAGTCGGAAAGGGAAAGCACTAGTGAGACTTGTCATATATTTTCAAATTCCTTAGTTAGTTGGCATAGCAAGAAACAAGTTTCAGTTGCTTTATCAACTGCCAAGGTGAAATACGTAGCGGCCAATAGTTGTTGTGCTCAAATTTTGTGGCTTAAATAAGAATTACTTGATTTTGATATAAAACTAAGTCATATTCTGATTTTGTGCGACAATGCTAGTGCCATTAACCTAACTAAGAACCCGATGCTACATTGTCGTACTAAGCATATTGAGATTCATCATCACTTCCTACGTGATCATGTTGAAAAAGGCGACGTTATTTTTGAGCATGTCGATAGTAAAAAACA
Source organism: Lathyrus oleraceus (assembly GCF_024323335.1). NCBI lineage: Eukaryota > Viridiplantae > Streptophyta > Magnoliopsida > Fabales > Fabaceae > Lathyrus > Lathyrus oleraceus. The sequence goes on from NC_066585.1 coordinate 103,006,713, forward strand.
ACGAGCTGATATTTTTACAAAACCACTTGTGACCAAATCCTTCTTTAACATTCGACGGGAATTAGGAATTCTTGACATCTTAACACTTGCCTAAATGTTATGTTAATGCACTTTTAGTATATCTTATTTATCTAACATTTCTTGACAAGCATACTTCATAAGAGTGCATTCCTTATCATTTCACAAGCAAGGTACTATCATTTCATTTTTCGTTTTTGTGTGTTAGCTTTATCCTTTTCGCATGTTATTTATGGTTCATATGATTGGTGTTCTTGACATATAAGATAGCTCATATATGATCACTTCCAACAATGTTCAATTGATGCATGTCAATTCATATGCTTATAGTGACGTTATGCTATCTTCATTCTCCTTGAAATATAGTATTTGGTGCATCGGTTTGTTATCTATTTTTCTCATGATTTATGATTGAACATGTTACATTGTTAACAATATCCTTGATTGTATGTCATTGTTATGTTTTCATCTATGTTTTTGGTTGTGTGGTGGTACTTTGTTTATCGCATTGCTAGAGCACACGCGTGTGCAACATTTCAGGAGCATCAAAGGCTTATATCACATAATCATGTCATTTTTTGTAGCATGTCAAGTATTTTGTGTTCACTTTGTATACTTCAGTTTTCATGATTGTAATGTATTTATGTGGCATAAGTTGTGACAATTTGTTCTATTGTTGCATTATTGTCTTGTATTTATGTTTACATATTTCTTTTCAATATGCAAATCATTCTATGTGAGTGTTATCATATTTATGTTCTTATCATTGCAAAACACCTATGTGTGTTATATTCGTTTATGCGTGATTTTAGTTTCTTCTCATTGTTTGCTTCGCTTCTTTTTTATGTTGCCAAAGGGGAGAAGTAAGACGAAGATGAATGAAGTTGTAGGGTGCATATATTCAGGGGGAGATTTTCATTGCAAACGCATACACATCATCTCAAGTTTTGCCATCATCAAAAAAGGGGAGTATGTGAGTGCAACTTCTGTTAGATGTGTTCTCTATGTGTATCTTAGCATTAGGAAGCATAAAAGTATTTGGAAACAGTGTGGGAAAGGTCTCATGCATCAAACATGCATGAAAAATCAATTTTTATGAAAAATAGCAGTACAGGTCGACACATAGAAATATAGGTCGACCTGTGAAAAAAAATTGGCTATAGGTCAACACATATAACTATAGGTCGACCTATGGAAAAAATTTATTGGCTATAGGTCGACACATGAAGTCTATAGGTTGACACACATGCTGCTATATTAAAGCATGTGGCCTTTGTTCCATGTGCCGAGTCTTCAGGTCAACACATAGGGAGCACATAACTGCCATAGGTCGACACATGACCTTAGATAAGTCCACCTATGCACCGAACAGGTCAACACATAACATGTATAGGTCGACCTATCCGATATTTTTCTTCAAAATTTCATATTTTTCTATCCTCATTTTCATTTCCTGTTGCCCTAAATCACCCATGCATATAAATACTCCATACATGCATCATTCTCAAGTAAGGTTTCTAGAGTGAGTAAAACCTACATGAATCTAGGATTTTAAAGCATCTCATCATCTTCAATTCAATTTATGAATACACACAATCAAACTACACATAATCATTTTTTCATTGGGTGCCATCTAGATTAGGATTGATAACGTCCAATTAGGTTTGTTGTACCGAGAATATTGGGGTGTTATCTTTGAGGGATTCAAATAAGAAAATCAGTTTGGGGGTTGCCTTAAAGATATTTAGGGTTTGAAGATTTTTGTCAAGATTGTGCAATTCGGATCCGATCGAGTGAAAGCCTTGGGACTAGGTGCGTCAGCAAGGGAGTATCGTGAAATGGTGGATCACTTTGACAAATCTTGGGTTCAACAAGTGTGTGCTTGGGATTAATTTGGCCAGGTGAAAGCCTTGAGACAAGGAGGTCGTGCAAGGAAGTAGAAACAATGGGTGAATTAAGGCGACATTGTTGGTGACTTGATCAAGCTTTGATCAAGGTTTTTGGAGGTGATAGAGTCAAGAACAAACCTAGGGTTTATGGGATTTGATTTCTCATCTCTTATATTGCTACTTTTGCAAAGTAATATTTATTATATTAATATCTCAAATTGAAATTGAATTTGTTAGAACAAGATTTTGATTTTGCAATATATCTCTAAGTTTTGATGATAACAAAGAATGAAACAATTTGGTATCCTAATAATTTTATTAAGTGTGCAGAATTCTAAGTTAAAATGACTATGAGGAAATGAATATCTGGCATCTGATTCAGTCCAAGAAAAGTTGACCCAGCCTAAAGAAATCAGATCTGACTCTGAACAAGAACACATCTGAAGAGCAATCACCTGAAGAATCTGACGCTAAAGCTCAAGCTCTGATATCTATACTCTGAGGCCTTATCTTCTGTTTACCTTTGCTTTTGTAAAGTTTTTCTTTATCAATGAAAATTTTACATTACTTACTTTTTGAGTCTAACAAAAAGGGGGAGAAATAAAAGTCTTTTTGATGAAATTATTTATCTAACTCTCAGAAATGCACTGCTTACATTCTGACATAATCATTGCGCAGTCTAAGTCATTTTTCAGGATATATCTGAACAAAGAAAAAATGAATCCTTATCTGAGAAACTAATAAGTCAAGACAAGCAACCTAAGAAAATCTGGTAAGAAATTCTCTACCCCAGAAACCCATATGATACTAAACATTAAAAAGTTTTAAGTATCATACTTAGGGGGAAATTTCAAATCTCAGGTGAAGTCACTCACTATCTGACTCTAATCATTTTTCAATTTTTTATCTCTGAAAAGTACTAAATGTTTCATCAAAATTTTAAGTTTTGTCATCATCAAAAAGGGGGAAATTGTTAGAACAAGATTTTGATTCTGTAATATATCTCTAAGTTTTGATGATAACAAAGAATAAAATAATTTGGTACCCTAATAATTTTCTTAAGTGTGCAGGATTCTAAGTTAAAATGACTATGAGGAAACGAATATCTGGCATCTAATTAAGTCCAAGAAAAGTTGACCCAACCCAAAGAAATAATATCTGACTTTGAACAAGAACACATCTGAAGAGCAATCACCTGAAGAATCTGACGTTGAAACTCAAGCTTTGATATCTAGACTCTGCAAAAATATCTGAAGTCTCCAAGTGATATCTGGAGACTCTGCAAGAAATATCTGAAGTCTGCAAGAGATATCTGAAGACTGCAAGAGATAACTGAACTCTAACTCTGAAGACTCTGATCACGCTCACTCTGATACATGCTTAACACATCACCTGATCAGAAACTTATGCTAGAAGTATTCAACTTGCAATGCAATTCTCTTTAAGGAAACAATTGACTATGTTCCAAGACTGCTATGGAAAGGACAAGAAATTTAATACCTTTAACTCCCATAGCTGGCACGAAATCTCCATTGATTTCCCTCCAACGGTATTATCTCAAAATGCTATATAAAGGCCTCCTTACACTTGCTGAAAACAACAACTTGATACAAGGAAACAACTTTGCTACAACAATATTATCATACTTCAAATATTCTCATTGTCATTGTTGTAAGAAATAGTTTCCATACAAGAGTTGTTGCTCAATTTTGCGTGGTTGTGTTTCATAGCTCCTAAAGTGTGTTTATACTGCTTATCTAGAAGCATTGAGTCAAACACTTGTAACTCTTGAAATTGGTTGTAATTCCTCAAGTAACTTGTTTAAGTATGTAGACTTGAGGGGGATAAGAGGTTGTTAAACTCTTGTACGTTTTTGTAATCTGTTGAGATTATTGGATTAAGTCCTTATTGAAGGTGAAATCACCTTGGTCGGGTGAACTAGAGTAACTTTGAATTTCAAGCGAACCAGGATAAACTCTTTGTGTTGTTAGTATTTTTTTTGTGTGTGTGGTGTTGCAAAAGTTTTTTAACTATTATGAAAATAATTCAAACCCCCTTTCTTGTTTTTCTCTACCTTCAGAATTGAGGGAAGACATACCCATAGCGAGGTCGATTAGGGAACTGCCTAAACAAATCCTTGCATACTCCCTATTTCCCTCTCTCTCTCTCTCATTTATTTTTTGGTTTACAAATTTTTAATTACTTTGATCTCTTGATCAACATGTTTGGATAGTAACCTTTGAAATATTTGATAAATTGTGTAGTGTAGTAATCACTTACCATTTGGTAGTGACTGATTGTTAAAAACTACAAACACTACACTAATATCCAAACTTTGTTGATTGCACGCAAAGTGTTTGATGAATTATGTCAACTAGTCTTTAGTGTGTTGTTGATATTGGAGATAGATAGTTACTATAGTAAAGTATTCAATTTAGTGGTTGAAGTATTAATAAATTAACTTGTGAATTATTATCATACCATTGGTACTCATACACATATCCTAGTTTTTCAATAGAAGGTTCGGTTAGACGATTTTGGATCCAGGAATATTTTTAACTTGCTTCCGCGCCATGAATTTTTCTAAATCAAAGTTTCGAATAAAATTATAATTTGGGATCTATTCACCCCCCTCTAGATCTAGGCTTATCGTCTAACACATTCATTTTAATATATATTTTTATTCCAAATGAATCACTCATTATGGAATGAGGGAATATAAAAGTTTTTTTTTACATTAGAATCTGCCATAAATAATAACGAGATGACAATTTAAATATCAATTTTGTGATCAATTTTTCCAACTTAAGAATGTTAGAAAATTAATTAAAATTAAATATTTTAATGCTAGTGTAGTTCTTTTTGGTTGGTCGCATTAGGTAAAGTAACATATATACAAGATGTATTATCCTCATTAACAATTCAAAAACCAAGCCTTCAAAAGCCACTTTCCAAAGATCCCGCTTAACTCTTCACCGAAAGAAAATAAACCTTATTCTTCAAAAGAATATATCATCCATGGATGAATTATCCAGAACATCACATTCATGCATCATATCACGCGTATCATATCCATGAATGTGGAGCATTACTCTATACAAACTCTAAACATGCATACATAACATGGCATAACACGCATAGATACATAACATAGGCTAATGACTCATCATAAAAGTCTAGATCAATCCCTAGCTAAGTCGGTAATAGATCTCCCTGGCTCTTTTCTTGATGTACTTCCCAGTAAGTCGGTCTTAAGGACAATCCTCCAGCAAGTATTTTTGGAACTCATTTCCTAAGCAGAAAATACTTAGCAACACTGTCCCTGGTATGCCATAATGATATACAATTCCCTCACCAGATCCTTGTAGGGATTTCTTAGGACTTTCCCTGACACTCGCGCTCCTTAGGGAACCTCGTATGGAAGCCTATTCCCCAGTAGACAGTCATCTTACGTGACACCAATCTTCCCCAGTAGAAACATCAAGTTCTTATATCAATCTTTTTTACTCTGTTCTTCTCAGAGAACTCCCCAATAGAAATTCTTGCTCTAGTACCATCCATGATAATATTCTCATTCCTCTGGTCCTATCCATGATACCTTTATTTCTCGAGTACCACAGTAGTCAGAGGTTGATTTAAGAGTCCCCATGGAATCCCAATAGGGATCTCTCCCTAAGTATAAAAGTACCTTGATACACCGTCGTTTTTTATTTCTGGTTCTTACACCATTTCTCACTTTGCTTCTTATATCGTTGTCCCTCACTCTGGTTCTTATACCGTAGTTTTTATTTACGGTTCTTACACCGTTGTCATCCTCACTTCGGTTCTTAAACAGTTGTCATGCATTCCCCTTGGTTCTTATACTGTTGTCATTCTCACTTCGGTTCTTACACCGTTGTCATTCATCACTTCGGTTCTTATACCGTTGTCATGCGTTCTCACTTCGGTTCTTACATCGTTGTCATTCTCACTTCAGTTCTTACACCATTAACATGAATTCTAACTTTGAATCTTATACCATTATCACTCACTTCGGTTCTTATACTGTTGTCACTCACTTCGGTTCTTACACCATTGTTTTTTTCGGTTCTTACACCATTGTTCGCTCCGATACTTACATCATTTATTTTTTATTATACGGTACTTACACCGGTTGTTTTCTATTTTACGGTTCTTATCCCATTTGTCATTTCATTTTACGGTTCTTACATCGTTTGTCATTTAATTTTACAGTTCTTACACCGTTTGTCATCTTGTTTTACGGTTCTTATACCACTGTTATATCTTTTGGTTCTTATACCAACGTCATTAGTCTCGGGTCTTACATTAGTTTTCTTGCCAATGATGATTTATTTAGCATCGGTTCTTATACCGATGACGCTTGAATTCTCATATCCCTAGCTATACCATTACAATTCCCCAAGCAGGAATGCTTATTGACCTTCCCCAATAAGTAACATCTCCACTGAGTCTTTTCAAATAAAAGGTTTTCTCCACCAAGCTCACTCTCAGTGAGTCTTCAAGAGAACCTCCCCAATAGCAGGTCATTCTGAATGGTCACTACCAACCAATGAGTATATTTTCACTTCTCATATCCCAAACTTAACAATATATCCCTCACCCGGGACATGGCTTATCGAAAGTTTTAACCCTCACCTAGGTTGTGTACCATCAAAACGACCAAGGATTCCCACCGGAGTTTCATCAAGAGTGATCGAGGTATCACTGGAGTCCCACCGGAGTTCCATCAAGAGCGATCGAGGTATCATTGGAGTTCCACCAGAGTTCCATCAAGAGCGATTGAGGTATCACTGGAGCTCCACTGGAGTTTCATCAAGAGTGATCGAGGTATCACTAGAGTCCCACCAGAGCTTCATCAAGAGTAATTGAGGTATCACTAGAGTTCCACCGGAGTTTCATCAAGAGTGATTGAGGTATCACTGGAGTCCCATTGGAGTTTCATCAAGAGTGGTCGAGGTATCACTGGAGTCCTATCAGAGTTTCATCAAGAGTGATCGAGATATCATTGGAGTCCCATCGGAGTTTCATCAAGAGTGATCGAGGTATCACTAGCGTACCACCAGAGTTTCAACAAGAGTGATCGAGGTACCATTGGAGTCCCACCAGAGTTTCATCAAGAGTGATCGAGGTATCAATGGAGTCCCACTGGAGTTTGATCAAGAGCGAGCGAGGTATCACTAGAGTCCCACAGAAGTTTCATCCAGAGTGATCGAGGTATCACTAGAGTCCCACCGGAGTTTCATCATGAGTGATCGAGGTATCACTGGAGTCCCACCATATTTTCATCGAGAGTGATCGAAGATTCACTAGAGTCCTACCGGAGTCCCATGAAGAGTGCTTGGGGATCGCTAGGGACCTACCGGAGTTCCATCGAGAGTATTATGTGAGTTCTATTAGAGTTGGAGTCCCATCAAGTTGGTTTTGAGAGAATAATCAGAGTATCATATATGAGAGTCGTTAAGTCCTTACGAATCCCCAAAGAATATATTGTTTAGCATACTTCCTTACCTCGTGGGCAAAATTAGGATTGCTCTCTATATTTAATCATCTTTCTTCAAGAGAATATGAAGACAAATCATCATCATCATCTCTGATTTAAAATGATTAAATAGGGGCAACTGTCGTGCCCCAAAATTTTCTCACCCTTATGTTTTCTAGTGCCACTTTGTTGTGAATAAATGAAAATGACACAATTAGTAGAAGAGCACGTGTAAGGAATTACAAGCACAGGGTCTTGGGTTCAAGTCCCACTTATTCCATTATTTTTTACACTGCTAGTTAATCACAATCATTGATTTACACTGCCAGTTAATCACAACCATTGATTTATTTAAAATATTTGACTTTTATTATAACCACTTGAAAAGTAATACAAACGGATGATTGCGATGTATTGACTAGGGGTGGCAAACGGGCATGCCCGCCCCGTTTAGGCCCGCCCCGCAAAAGCCCACGAAAAAAAGGGGCGGGGGGCGGGGCGGTCATAGTTGAGGATGCGGGCCTAAAACTTAGACCCGCCCCGCAAAAAAGTGAGGGCGGGACGGGGAAGCTCGCAGGCACTGCACTCTTTAAGCCTAAAAATGCAAAAATTTATGTAAATACACGTGCCCACAAAAGCCCGCGAAAAAACGGGGCAGGGCGGGACAAACACATTTGAGGGTGAGAGCCTAAATCCTTGGCCCGCCCCGCACAAAAGTGCGGGCAAAACGGGCATGCCCAGCGGGCCGAGTCCGTTTTGCCACCCCTAGTATTGACAGTGTAAAAGTTTTTACACTGACAGTGCATAACAATTAATCTCATATATTTATTTATTTTTATATAATTTTTATTTTTATTTAATATTTATTTTTTAAAAATATTTATTTTTCATTTTTCATTTTTATTTAATATTTATTTTTTAAAAATAATTATTTTTCATTTTTCATTTTATTTAATATAAAAAATAGTCAAAAATATTAAAAAAATATTAAAAGTGTCCAAATTCGTTATATTGAGTTGTACTGTCTTGGAATTTGTCAATTTTTTCAGATCTTATTTCTGATTGGATATGCTTTATCACAGTAATTATTTTCCATTTTTAATGATTTATCATATAAATATGTTTTTTTTTTCTTACAATAGGGATCAAGAATAGATACTCTTACACCCAAAATTTAGACAAACACTTTCACTTTCTTTTATTCTAATCTTTTTCAAACCAAATAATGATTATTGGATGGTTTTTTTCTATTTCATTATTTTGTTTTTTATATTTTCAATTTAGATGGAACATATATATAATTTTACAAACAAATTACAATTAAATGATATTCACGCACTAATACAACAGACGTACACCTCACATAAAAATTCCACACACACTTCATCTACCTAGTTTTTATTCTTGTTGTTATTCAAATGGAATTCAAGACAAATATTAAACTATCAATTTTTCTATCTTGATCTTTTTTATAATCTCAACTCTAGTATCAGCAGAAACAGGGTCGAACCCAGAAAATTTATTAAGTGGGGGCAAAAATCATATAACACCCAAAATTTAATATGTTATTTTTTAAAAGTACAAATATATATCATAATTGTTTTTAATAAACTTTATAGTTTTAAAACAATGGGTCGTTTGTTTCATTTCTATCACTCTCATATAAAATAAAAAATTATTAAATTATCAACATATTGCAAATAAAGGTTATTCTTTTTATTTTATTTATTTTCTTCATGGACACGTGACAAAAAATTATTGGTCATTGAAGAAATTCGAAAGGGGTGGCACCCCAATCTAGTATCCATGTTTGTCTTTTTTATTTTAATCATATTTATTCAATTAGAGGTTTATAGTTTTGTATTTTACTTTTAATTTTTTATTTTATTATTAAAAAAAATTATGATTTGGTTATGTTTTTAAATAATGATAAAAAAGCATAGTACTGAAAGAAAGAAAAGTGGGCGGTAACCTCCCTTAATATACCGACTCTTTTTTTTTCAGAGTTTTTTTTTTAATTTTATTATTATATTCATGTAATTTGTACATATTGCTAATAATTGGAAGAATTATTAAAATAATTAATTTTTATTTTTATTTTTATTTAATATAAAAATAGTCAAAAATATTTAAAAAAATATTAAAAATATCTAAATTCATTGAATCGTATTCAGATCTTATTTTAATTGAATTTGCTTTGTTAAAGTTAATTATTTATTATTTTTTCTCACAATAGAGGATCAAGAACACATACTCTTACCTTCAAAATTTACAGCATTTTTATAGAGAATTACACGGAATTCTAATTTTTTATTGTTTTCTATGTATTTCTTTTATTCTAATCTTTTTCAAACCAAATAATGATTATTGGATGATTTTTTTTCTATTTCATTATTTTCTTTTTTATATTTGCAATTAGATTATTCATCGGAACATATATATAATTTTACTAATAAATTATAATTTTGCAAATGATATCCACACACTAATACAACATACGTACACCTCATAGAAAAATTCCACATACACCCTTCATTTACTAGTTTTTATTCTTGTTGTTATTTCAAATAAAATTCAAAATAAATATTAAATTATCAATTTTTTTTATCTTGATATTTTTCGTAATTCAACTCTAGTATAAACAAAATCAGAGACGGTTCCAGAAAGTTTATTAAATAAAAGACAAAAATCATATAAATTTATAATATCCAAAATTTAATATATTATTTTTTAAAAGTATAAATATATATCATAATTGTTTTCAATAAATTTTATAATTTTAAAATAATGGATTGTTTTTTTCATTTTTATCAAAAGTAAAAATTTATTAAATTATCAACATATTGGAAATAAAGATTCTCTTTCTATTTTATTTAGTATCTTAGTGGACACGTGGCAATAATTCAAAAGGGGTGATATGTAGGTTTGTCTTTTTGTTTTAATCCTATTTATTTAATTAGAGATTTATAGTTTTGTATTTTGCTTTTTATTTTTTATTTCATTATTAAAAGAATATGTGATTTGGTTATGTTTTTAAATAATGATAAAAGAAGCATAGTACCGAAAGAAAGAAAAGGGGCGGTGACCTCCCTTAATATACTGATTTTTTTAAAAATTAATTTTTAGAATTTTTTATTTTATTTTATTTTATTATTATATTCATTTTATGTATACATATTATTAATAATTGAAAGAATTAGGGTTTTATATATTTACTTGGACCTTAGATCTTTTGGACCTTAACCCATTTTATTCACACAAAATCCTAATTTACTAGTTAGTATAAAATTACATCTCTTAATTTTTATATTTATTTTATATTGATAAAATAGTCTAATTGTTTTTTTTTTCTAATTTTAAGTTATTCATTTAATTTATTTAATTTAGTTGTTGCTTGATTAATTAATTTTTTTCTTTTCATGTTAATTTAATTACAAAAAAATGATTCAAAAACACAAATATTTCTTTTATTTCATACCATTCTAAAATGAAAAAAGTGTTCTGTTTTTTATTCAAACATAAAAAAATAATAATACAAAAAAAAACTCTTTTTAGTTAGATTATTTAGTATTAAGATTTTAGACTAAGGTAATTAATTAGTAAATTTTAAAATATTTTTATGTTAGTTTAATTTTATTAATTAGTTTTAAATTAGGATTTCCCTTTTAAATATTCAAACATTAATAATAAAAAATGCTAAAAACTATGTGATCAGTGCATTTTGATGCATATTCTTCTATAATTGTAGTTAGGCATTTATCTAGTTTATTTTGCTTATTTTACTATTTTATTATGTTTTTAGATTTAAGTTCATGTTTGCCTTTAATCTATTTTTGTTTGCTATTTTTAGTTTTAGCGGTTATTTGATATCTGTCCACTGTTCGGATCATAACTTGAGTTACGGGATACCGTTTTGCAAGTTCTAACATGCGTTGGAAAGCTAAGAGAAAGAGATACAACTTTTATGTTGAAGGCAAAAGCTTATTAGGAGTGAAGACATCTCAAATAATTCGTTAAAGTTTCGTACTTTAGGAAATATTTTCTTTTGGGCCATTTGTTGGGCCGAATTTAGGTTTTCCGGCCCAGTTTGAATTATAAGTGAAATCCTTATTCTGTTTAAAAGGGCAGCCGCGGTACTGTAGAAAATACACATTATTCATAATAACTTTTTTGCTTTCATGCGATCATGAAGAGGAACTAATCTCCTAGAGTCAATCTGCTGTAACTGAATTTCCAAGGTTTTGAGGTTTTTATTCTATCAATTTAATTTCGTTCTCTTTCAATTCTATTCTATGAAATTTCATTTGCTTAATCTGTATTTTATGGAATGGTTTTGATTAAATTCGTATGATTGCATTCCTAACTATTACTCGCCGTTTTCGTCGCTTTGTCGTTAAATTGTGTTTGTAAATCGTGTTTGCTTAATTCACGATTGTATTTATCCGTTTGCTTAATTCGGAATATAGGAATATAAATCTGTCATATATCTATTGCGCTTGTCAATCGAAATTGAATCGAATAGAGATCGAAGCCGCTTAGGAAATTGGTAGGTAAAAACCAATGATTAGCCGGAAACCGAAAATAGTAGATTGACTTATTTTATAATCGCTTATTTTAATCACTTTTTTTTGCTTTGTTTTCTAAATCGACTACTAAACATAAACCCCCCTTAAATCGATTTCATCGGGTTAAGAATAATACAAGAATCCTTGCGATACGATACTCGAGTTGTCGCTTCCGCTAAACTACAATTTTTTAATTACTCGTTTTGACCCCTGCGCGATAGCGGATCAAATTGGCGTCGTTGCCGGGGACTCTTGTAGATCTTAACCATTATTTTAGTCTAATCATTATTATAGGTATAGGTGTTGTTTTTTAGCATTTTTTTGCCCTAATTTTCTTGCGTACTGGTCTTTTTGCGGTTTAAGATAAAAAAATAATTCTGTTTTTAAGAAAATCGTCTCAGATTATTCCGATTCTTTGTCGATTAATTAGGAAAAAATCAAGGATTGAAAGCCTTTATTTAGATACTAAATAGTGGAAGCCGTCCTAAAAAATCGAAATTCCCTATTTTTCTATTTTTTATGATTTATTTTCTGTTTTGGTAGTTTCATAAAATTCCGAAAAAATTCTCAAAAAATTTAATTGACGTTCTTAGATTAATTTTTGTGTTTTTGTATTTTTTTGATTTTATTTTAATAGTTTTTTTTACGTATTTCAATTGTTTGTTCTTAATAGGGACATTGTCGGTATTTTCCTATTTGTTACTGCATTGTTGAATTAGTTATGTGTTTTCTCATTGTGTGTTGATTTTTTTATTGAGTTTAATATGGCTGACCAAAGAACTCTGAGAGAGCTTGTTGCTCCTGATATGAATTACAATGGTTTATGTATTGAATATGTTGATGTTACTGTTCCTTTTGAGTTGAAATATGGTTTAATACACTTGTTGCCAAGGTTTAGTGGTCTTGCAGGTGAGGATCCGCATAAGCATCTTAAGGAATTTCAGGTTGTTTTCTCTACACCATTGAGACCTGAAGGAATCACCGAAGATCATATCAAGCTGAGAGCCTTCTCGTTTTCACTACAGGGTGCTGCCAAGGATTGGTTATATTATCTTGAGCCGAATTCTGTCACGACTTGGAATGACTTGAAGAGAGTCTTCCTAGAGAGATACTTTCCTGCCTCCAGGGCTGCATCAATCCGAAAAGATATATGTGGTATTAGACAGGGAGATGAGTCATTGGTTGAGTATTGGGAGAGATTCAAACAATTAGTATCCAGCTGCCCTCAATATCAAATTACCGAACAACTGCTTATTCATTATTTCTATGAGGGATTGTCACCAATGGATAAAACATTCTTGATGCTGCCAGTGGTGGAGCACTTGTCGATAAAACTTGAAATTCTAGTTATCAGACTTTGGATGTCACACTGGTTGTTATAACATCCAATTCTGCACAGACAGGGATTATACAGAACTTAACAGTAAGTGCAGTAAATAACACAAGTAATTGTTCACCCAGTTCAGTCCAACATGACCTACATCTGGGGGCCACCAAGCCAGGGAGGAAATCCACTATTAGTAGTATCAATTCAAAGCTAAATTCACCCGTTTACAACTTATCACTTAATCCCTACCCAATGCAATTTCAATCTTAACCTAAGATCAGAGTTCCTACTCACTCCCCCTCAATCACCTCAGTGATATTAAAGACACTTTGAAGTCACACTTCAAAAACAACTCTTGATTATGCTTCACAGCTTAAATCAAGATACACAGCACTCACGCTTAAAAGCTTTGAGTGACACAACACTTACAACTCAATGAACACCCTATGCCAAAGCTATCATCTACTTGATAATGACTTGGCTTACAAGATATGTCTAATACTAGACTCACAAAAATACAGCAGTGAAGTATGATGGACACATAAAATCTTCACGCCTCAAAATCCCTGAAACTGAATGAAGGAACGCCTTCCTTTTTATATTGCAGCATCCTGGGCTTTTGCACCTGTATTCTCCTGAATTTAAGGTCACACAAGTTCCCATAAATTCAACATTTAGGTTACTAACAAATAGGCTATTTGTTAGGTTCATTGAATGTAGATTGGTTGTTGATTTCCTGGTTTTTCTCTAAGCTGTTGACTTCCTAAAGAATAGCCTGAGAAAAAGCTGAAACAGAAAACTGAACAACCTACAATATAGCATATGCTGTCAGGCATGAATGTCACGACATTCAGCTTGACATCAAGGTCCATATGCTGAGTCTGTTTTTCCAGAAAACAGACTGTACAATTTTGCTGACCTGTACATGATCAAAATGACCATACTACAGTAACAGCTTACATTAATAAATGTCAAGGTGTCCAACTTAACATTTACACATTTGGCCTTAAGTTAGTTTTGTTATTCTCTTGAAGAACAAACTAAGTTACATGCTGAAGTATAACAGAACACCACTCTGTCTAATCTTCAGCAGCTGCTTTCAATGATGAATGTCATAACGTCCAGTTTGACATTCAGTCAGTAGGCCTTATGCCAGGTCTGGTTCTTCCTTGATAACCAGACTGCACTTAAATACTAAGTTCTAACAGAACTCCTGCTGTTCTATTCCTTAGTATCTGTTAACAGGTATGAGTGTCACAACATCCAGTTTGACATTCAATAAATCCTGTGTTAGCTAGTCCTGCAGTAACTACAATGTAGTCACACATACATGTTATGACATCAGTCAAGACATTAGTGTTTTACCATATAATACAGCCAATTAAACACCTACAAACTCCCCCTTTGTCAAATTTTTGGCTAAAACACTTTGATCCCCATAACAGAGTTCATAGCAGCGGAATAATACTAGCTAATACACTCAGAGTGGCAGCACACTCACACACATGGAAGTTAAATACCAACTTCACACAGCAGCACACACACAGTTGCTGCAGGGGAGGGAATCTTCAGATCTGTCATGAGAGTCTGTTGTAGAGACCCACTCTGTTTGTCAGGGGTAGTGGTGGTGGTTATTACTCCCCCTTTTTGTCAAAAATGTTGCCAAAGCCAACAACATAGCCAGAGCACAATGACAGAGTTCCAGACTTGGTTTTACTTCACAGTTTCAACCAAGTTAACATCCCCTTGATCTTGCTTCACAGCTTCGATCAAGTAATCACCCACTTTTGCTTTACAGTAGGTACCACCATATCAGATGCCCTGATTTTGTTTCTGACATCCAGAACCACTCCTGCATGAACAGCATCCTTGAACTCCTGCAGGTACATTGGCCTTCTCACAGTAGGGTGTCTCCTTACCCTCTTGTATCCACCCTTGTTACAGGTAGCATAGCTATGATCTGGTGACCAATCATAACTTAGTACAAATTGTTTAATAGACAGAGATATTAAACAATTTATTCCCAACATCAGTGGTTGCTATAAGGTCTCAGAGAGACATATTCCCAGTTTGCTCCTTAAGTTTTCAAACTGAGTAGCATCCAGAGCCTTTGTAAATATGTCAGCCAGTTGAAGATCCGTGGCTACATGTTCCAAAGTGATCACCTTGTCTTCCACCAGATCTCTGATGAAGTGGTGCCTAATGTCAATATGTTTGGTCCTACTGTGTTGGATGGGATTCTTGGAGATATTGATGGCACTGAGATTATCACAGAACAATGTCATGACATTTTGAGAGACATTGTACTCAGCGAGCATCTGTTTCATCCAAACCAGTTGGGAGCAACTGCTTCCAGCAGCTATGTATTCAGCCTCTGCAGTGGACAGAGAGACACAATTCTGCTTCTTGCTGAACCACGATATGAGGTTTTCTCCTAAGAGGAAACATCCACCTGATGTGCTTTTTCTGTCATCAGCACTTCCAGCCCAATCAGCATCACAGTACCCAGATAGGACAGGCTCAAACCCATGTGAATACAACATCCCATAGTCACACGTCCCATTGATGTACTTGAGAATCCTTTTGACTTGATTCAAGTGGCTCACCTTGGGCTCTGCTTGGTATCTGGCACACACTCCAACTGCATAAGAAATGTCAGGTCTACTTGCAGTTAGGTACAGCAGACTACCTATCATGCTTCTATACAGGCATTGATCAACACTCGGCCCTCCATCATCTTTGGTAAACTTCAGATGAGTGGGAGCAGGAGTCCTCTTGTGCCTAGCATTATCCATACCAAACTTCTTAACTATGTTCTTGGCATACTTGCTTTGGGAGAGAAACATAGAGTCCTCCATTTGGTTTACTTGCATTCCAAGGAAATAGGTCAGTTCTCCCACTAGACTCATTTCAAACTCAGACTGCATCTGGTGAACAAATTTTTTAACCATTTGTTCTGACATTCCACCAAAGACTATATCATCAACATAGATTTGAGCTATCATGATTTTGCCTTCTTCATCCTTCACAAACAAGGTTTTATCTATGCCACCTTTTCTGTATCCATTTGAGGTCAGAAATTCGGTTAACCTTTCATACCATGCTCTAGGTGCTTGTTTCAACCCATACAAGGCTTTCCTCAACTTGTATACATGCTCAGGTTGGTTAGGATCACAGAACCCTTTAGGTTGTTCCACATAGACTTCTTCAGACTTGACTGGACTGTCAGTTGAACTGTCAAGGGATGTTTCAACATCCTCCATGACATCGGTTCCTTCCTCTTTATCATCCACAATGACATTTATGGATTCCATCAGGACATTGGTCCTGTAGTTGAACACTCTGTAGGCTCTGCTGTTAGTGGAGTATCCCAGAAATACGCCTTCATCACTTTTGGGATCTAGCTTCCTTCTCTGTTCACGATCTGTGAGAATGTAGCATTTACTTCCAAAAATATGGAAGTACTTCACAGTGGGTTTTCTGCCCTTCCATATTTCATACAGAGTGGAGGAGGTTCCTTTTCTCAAGGTGACTCTGTTGTGAACATAGCACGCGGTATTCATTGCTTCAGCCCAAAAGTGCATGGGGAGCTTCTTTGCATGAATCATTGCTCTGGCAGATTCTTGAATAGTTCTATTTTTTCTTTCAACTATTCCATTCTGCTGAGGAGTTATAGGAGAGGAGAACTCATGGCTTATTCCTTCAGACGAGCAAAACTCATCAAACTTGGAATTCTTGAACTCCGTACCATGATCACTTCTAATCCGGACCACACAACTGTCCTTTTCCCTTTGAAGTCTTATGCACAGATCTTTGAAGACATCAAATGTATCTGACTTCTCTCTGATGAAGCTTATCCACGTGTATCTGGAATGGTCATCAACCACCACGTAAGCATACTTCTTCCCACCAAGACTTTCAACCTGCATAGGTCCCATTAGGTCCATGTGCAACAGTTCCAGAACTCTGGAGGTTGTGGAATGTCCCAGCTTCGGGTGTGACATCTTGGTTTGCTTGCCCACCTGGCATTCTCCACAGACTCTTCCTTCATCAATCAGAAGCTTTGGAATTCCTCTGACTGCTTCCTTGGATATGATCTTCTTCATTCCCCGTAAGTGGAGATGTCCAAGTCTTCTATGCCACAGCTTCACCTCCTGTTCTTCCTTGGCTGAGGAGCATGTTGTGGAAAAGTTAGAGAGTTCAGGTTCCCACAGGTAGCAGTTGTCTTTGGACCTGGTTCCTCTCATAACTTCCTGATTGTCACCATTTGTCACAATGCACAGCTCCTTAGTAAACTGAACATGAAAACCTTGATCACACAGCTGACTTATGCTGATGAGGTTTGTAGTTAGTCCTCTTACTAACAACACATTGTTTAGTTTTGGCACTCCAGAACAGTCCAGTTTGCCCACACCTCTTATTTTTCCTTTGGCACCATCACCAAAGGTCACAAAGCTGGTAGTGTGAGGTTGAATATCTACCAGCAGATTTTCCATACCAGTCATATGTCTTGAGCATCCACTGTCAAAGTACCAGTCTTCTCTGGAAGAAGCTCTTAGAGCAGTGTGTGCTATCCTAGCATACCATTGTTGCTTCTTAATGGGAACACATCGCTTATGTGTTTTGTGCTTAGGTCTGACATGCGAGGCTTGGTTAGGGAAACCATGAATCCAGTAGCAGAAGGCTTTTATATGACCAAGCCTACCACAGTGGTGACACTTCCAATCCTGGTATTTCCTCTTCTGATGATCATTCATCCTAGTTCCTCGATGTTGAGACATTGGCTTTGACTTCCGCTGGTACTTCTGAACTTTAGCCTTTGGGCGTTTGTGTTCAGTTGAGGATCTTTTCCCAAATCCTAGGCCAGATTTGGTTCCAGACTGCTGTCCCACCTTTAGAATCTCTTCCAAGGTGTCAGTTCCCTTATTCATCATTCTGATGGATTTGGTCATCTGGTTCAGCTTGGAGGTCAGCAGGGCTATTTCACCATTTAGACCCTCTATGACAGACAGTTGCTTTTGTCTCTCATCTTCCAGTTCCGTGATGAGTTTCTTCTGCTTTTCTCCTTGTGCACACACTTCTGCACTGGTGGAACACAACTTCTTATAGGCTGCAGCAAGTTCTTCAAAGGATAGTTCATCTCCACTTGAGTCATCATCAGATGCACAAACACTGGTTAGTGCAGTGACATGTTTGGCAGATTCTCCTTCAGATTCACTTTCAGAATCTCCTTCAGACCAAGTGATAGCTAGCCCCTTATTTTTCAATTTGAGGTAAGTAGGGCATTCAGCTCTGACGTGTCCATACCCTTCACAACCATGACACTGGATTCCTTTGCCATGGTTGAACTTCTCATCAGAAGTTGATCTTTTCTTAATGTCAGACGGGATGTTCTTGACATTAGGTCTGCCTCTTTGATCAATTTTCTTCACAAACTTGTTGAACTGCCTCCCAAGCATGGCTAAGGCTTCTGATATACTTTCATCACCACCAGTATATCCTGCTTCTGACTCCTCTTCAGCATTAGATACAAAAGCTATGCTTTTGTTCTTCTTCTCAGCATACTCACCTAGGCCCATTTCAAAGGTTTGGAGGGAACCAATGAGTTCATCCACCTTCATGTTGCAGATGTCCTGCGCCTCCTCTATGGCTGTGACCTTCATAGCAAATCTCTTAGGCAAGGACCTGAGAATCTTTCTTACAAGTTTCTCTTCAGCCATTTTCTCACCTAGTCCACCAGAGGTGTTTGCAATTTCAAGAATATTCATGTGAAAGTCATGAATAGTCTCACCCTCTTTCATCCTCAGATTTTCAAACTTGGTGGTCAGCATCTGAAGTTTGGACATCTTCACCTTGGAAGTACCTTCGTGTGTTACTTTGAGGGTATCCCAAACTTCCTTAGCTAGTTCACAGTGGTGTACCAGCCTGAAGATGTTCTTGCTGATTCCATTGAACAATGCATTCAAGGCCTTGGAATTTCCAAGAGCTAATGCCTCTTGCTCCTTGTCCCACTCTTCTTCAGGAATCTGCACACTGACTCCATCTTCACCTGTCCTCATTGGATGTTCCCATCCTTTGTTGACAGCTCTCCAGACTTTGCTGTCTAGAGACCTTAAGAAGGCTATCATACGAGGCTTCCAGTCATCATAATTAGAGCCATCCAACATGGGTGGTCTGTTTGAGTGTCCTAACTCCTTGTCCATGGTACTAGAAAGTAACTTCCCTAGATCTCACCCAGAAATTCACAGGCAGGGTGCCTGCTCTGATGCCAATTGAAATTCTAGTTATCAGACTTTGGATGTCACACTGGTT
Organism: Lathyrus oleraceus; assembly: GCF_024323335.1. Lineage (NCBI taxonomy): Eukaryota > Viridiplantae > Streptophyta > Magnoliopsida > Fabales > Fabaceae > Lathyrus > Lathyrus oleraceus. Next base: position 103,026,324 of record NC_066585.1, read on the forward strand.
GTTATAACATCCAATTCTGCACAGACAGGGATTATACAGAACTTAACAGTAAGTGCAGTAAATAACACAAGTAATTGTTCACCCAGTTCAGTCCAACATGACCTACATCTGGGGGCTACCAAGCCAGGGAGGAAATCCGCTATTAGTAGTATCAATTCAAAGCTAAACTCACCCATTTACAACTTATCACTTAATCCCTACCCAATGCAATTTCAATCTTAACCTAAGATCAGAGTTCCTACTCACTCCCCCTCAATCACCTCAGTGATATTAAAGACACTTTGAAGTCACACTTCAAAAACAACTCTTGATTATGCTTCACAACTTAAATCAAGATACACAGCACTCACGCTTAAAAGCTTTGAGTGACACAACACTTACAACTCAATGAACACCCTATGCCAAAGCTATCATCTACTTGATAATGACTTGGCTTACAAGATATGTCTAATACTAGACTCACAAAAATACAGCAGTGAAGTATGATGGACACACAAAATCTTCACGCCTCAAAATCCCTGAAACTGAATGAAGGAACGCCTTCCTTTTTATATTGCAGCATCCTGGGCTTTTGCACCTGTATTCTCCTGAATTTAAGGTCACACAAGTTCCCATAAATTCAACATTTAGGTTACTAACAAATAGGCTATTTGTTAGGTTCATTGAATGTAGATTGGTTGTTGATTTCCTGGTTTTTCTCTAAGCTGTTGACTTCCTAAAGAATAGCCTGAGAAAAAGCTGAAACAGAAAACTGAACAACCTACAATATAGCATATGCTGTCAGGCATGAATGTCACGACATTCAGCTTGACATCAAGGTCCATATGCTGAGTCTGTTTTTCCAGAAAACAGACTGTACAATTTTGCTGACCTGTACATGATCAAAATGACCATACTACAGTAACAGCTTACATTAATAAATGTCAAGGTGTCCAACTTAACATTTACACATTTGGCCTTAAGTTAGTTTTGTTATTCTCTTGAAGAACAAACTAAGTTACATGCTGAAGTATAACAGAACACCACTCTGTCTAATCTTCAGCAGCTGCTTTCAATGATGAATGTCATAACGTCCAGTTTGACATTCAGTCAGTAGGCCTTATGCCAGGTCTGGTTCTTCCTTGATAACCAGACTGCACTTAAATACTAAGTTCTAACAGAACTCCTGCTGTTCTATTCCTTAGTATCTGTTAACAGGTATGAGTGTCACAACATCCAGTTTGACATTCAATAAATCCTGTGTTAGCTAGTCCTGCAGTAACTACAATGTAGTCACACATACATGTTATGACATCAGTCAAGACATTAGTGTTTTACCATATAATGCAGCCAATTAAACACCTACAAAACTCCAGTTGCTACCAAAGCCCTAATTGAGAACATGTCACTCAATTCCCAACAGTTCACAACCAGAAATAATTCTATGATCCAAACAAAAGGTATGAATGACGTTCAAGTTTCCTCTTCCAACAAGGCTTTAGAAACTAGAATTGAAGAGCTTACTTCTTTAGTGAAACAAATGGCAGTGAGTAAACCTCAAACAACAAAGTTGTGTGGTATTTGTACTTCTACTGAACATCCAACTGACACATGTCCTATTCTTCAAGATGAGTCGGTCACTCAGTTGCCTCAAGCATATGCAGCTAACTTTTTCAACCAAAGCAACAATCAGAAAGGGTACAACATTTCTGACTTGTCCACCAACAAATATCACCCCAATTGGAGGAACCATCCAAACCTTCGATATGGAAACCATCAACCCACCCAACAATAATTAGTCACATCCCTGCCATAGACCATTCCCCAAGTCTCTACCTCTGCACTTTCCGGACCTTCATTGGAGGATCTTGTCAAACAAATGGCTGTTAACAATCTCCAATTTCAGCAACGAACAGATTCTAGTATTCAGACTTTGCAGACACAGATTGGACAGCTTGCCACTTCGATGAATGCCATGCAGTAAGCCCAAGGATCAAACCAACTTCCTGCCCAAACAATTGTGAATCCAAAAGGTCCTAATGCTAATGTGCGTATAATTTCCTTGAGATCCGGGAAGGTAACAGAACCAGCCCCAGAAAAAATAAAAAAATTATTGAGGTAACACCTGAACCTTCTTCTGTTGTGATGGAAACTGAACCCTCTATTGCGGTAGAAACTGAAAAAGAAAAAGAGAAGGAGTATGTGCCACCAGTTCCCTTCCCACATAGAATACTGAAAAATAAAAGGACTGACGATGGAGGCAAGGAGAGAGAGATTTTAGATGTGTTCAGAAAAGTGGCGGTAAACATTCCGCTTCTTGATATTATTAAGCAGGTTCCAAAGTATGTAAAATTTCTAAAAGACTTGTGCACAAGTAAGAGAATGTTGAAGGGAAATGAGAGAGTAAATTTGGGACGAAACATTTCAGCCCTTATCCAGCCTAAACATTCACCTGAAAAAGCTACTGTTTCATCCCTCAATCAGGCCATACCCCAAAAGTGCAAGGATCCAAGAACTTTTTCTATTCCATGTACCATTAGGGATAGTAAATTCGACAATTGCATGCTTGATTTGGGAGCAGGCCTTAATGTTATGCCTACTTCTGTTTATAATAACCTTGATCTTAGTCCTTTGCAGCACACAGGTTTAATCATTCAACTGGCGAATAGAAGCAATGCTCGCCTTATTGGAGTAGTGGAAGATGTGCTTGTCCAAGTTAATGGCTTGATTTTTCCTGCAGATTTCTACATTCTAGACATGTATGGAGAAACAAATTCAAGCAGATCGCCCATCATTTTAGGCAGACCGTTCATGAAAACGGAGAAAACAAAAATTGATGTCGACGATGGAACCATGTCCATGGAATTTGGTGACATTGTCGCAAAATTTAACGTTTTCGATGCCATGAAACATCCCTTGGAGGAGCATTTTGTTTTTCATATTGAATTGATCTCTGAGTTGGTTGATGACACTTTTTTTGAATTGTTTTCACTTGATTTTCCATCTCTATCTGAGTTTGATGATGTTTATTCATGTGATGATTGTACTAACATTAACCTTTGTTTTGTTTGTGCTGAGATTGATGCTGCCTTACAGAGTGATAGTATAAATGAAGTTGTTTATGTGGCTGAAGCTCTTGACATTCCGGCTGCCCCAAACATACCATCCATTGAACAACCACATTCTTTAGAGCCTAAACCACTTCCTGAGGATTCATATTATTCATCAAAGCTTCAACTTAAGCAGAAATATAAGAAGGGAATTGGATGGACCTTGGTTGACACTCGTGATATTAGCTCATCCATATGTATGCATAGGATCTCACTTAAAGATGAAACAAAAGTAGTGAGGCAGCCCCGTAATCCTTTAATTATTGATGTTATGAAAAAGGAGATCACTTTCACGTGCCCATTCAACACTTTTACTTATCGAAGATACTTTTTTGATCCTGGAATACAAGGAAAATGCACTAATCAAAATTTCAAGGTCAATGGACACTATCCAAAGCTATTCCATGAGAACCCGACTTTGGAAGAAGAGACTGTAGAAGAGCTCTCTTTGGGAAAGACTATTTATGCGATCATTTATCCACCTTGACTCATTCGGTGTGTTCTTTCCTTTCTCTCACTCTTATTTTATATTTATGCTCTTTCATTGAGGACTATGTTTTAAGTGTGGGGGAGGGAACCATTTATTTGTTTTGTTTTGTTTATTTTGTTTTCAGTTTTTCTCTATTTTGGTTTTGGTTTGCTTTCTTAAAAAAAAATTGCATGTTTTTTCCTTTGGTTTTTGAGTTACATTTATGAGCATTTTTCTTAGTTCTCTTGACTAAAGTCTTGTGGTGTGATGTAAAAAATTTATTGTGCATTTTTAGTATGATAGGAATGGCTAAACTCTAAATTGTACATCATTTGTGGTAGATCAATTAACCTTGTGAGATTTTGAGCCTTATATGGATAACATACAAAAATCCATCTCTTTCTTTCTTGTGTGGTTCACTCATGTCTGTTAGTCTCTAGAACTTGAATTGACTCTTGTTAATGTTGTTGTTTACTTGTGCATACTGATATGATAAAGGCAGTTTTGTTTTTTTGTTTTTTTAGCCAGTTAGCCAAAAAGCCAACCCTGAAATAATATCATCCCTTGTTTGAAACCCCCTTGAGCCTATTATCCCTTTTTTTGTTTAAAACTCATTACAAACCGAGAAGTGAAAAACAATGTTATATCACCCTATTCAAAAGGTTGAAAGAGTCTTGTTTGGAGTTGTGTGGGGTTGAATAATTATGTTTGTAATATTTCAGAAGTTGGTAGAAAAAGAAAAGAAAAATAGAAAAAGAAAATAGAAAAGAAAAAAATGAATGAAAAAAATAGAAGGATGTATACATGTCAATACATACTCCTTATGAAAAAGAAAAGAAAAAAAGAAAAAAAAGAAAAATGAGAAGAAAAATATGAATCAAAACAATTACTAGAGTTGTTGAAGTGAATGAAATATTTGATAAATTCAACTCCCGCAGTTTCTTTCAAGTCTCTTTTGTCTCTTTGAATTTTAGCCTAGTACCCCTTAGGATTTATCTCTCCCTTACCTTGGCCACATTACAACCAAATAAAGTCCTTTTGATCTTTGTGTGCATGTATTTCAACTGTAGATGTTAGAGTCTTTTTAAGCTTATGGTAGTACTAACTTTCATGTTATGTTTTTAGTGTAAACAGTTAACCTAAACACTTGAGAGGTGAGTGAAATTTATCCTGTGAGGATCTTATTACTTTTAGATGTACTATTTGATAGTTTGTTTTTCTATCTTCTTTGAATGTCACAAGAAGTTGCCCACTAACACCATATTCTTGAAGCTTAGACTTAGAATTTTAATTGTACCTTGTATCTTGTTAAACTTTGGAATTGCATGTTTTGTTTGTTCTTGTTTTTTTCTTTCTGTTTTGAGTTTTGAATTTATAATTTTGCTCGGAGTACAAAAGTTCAAGTGTGGGGGAATTTGATTAGTGCATTTTGATGCATATTCTTCTAAAATTATACTTAGGCATTTATCTAGTTTATTTTGCTTATTTTACTATTTTATTATGTTTTTAGATTTAAGTTCATGTTTGCCTTTAATCTATTTTTGTTTGCTATTTTCAGTTTTAGCGGTTATTTGATACCTGTCCATTGTTCGGATCATAACTTGAGCTACGGGATACCATTTTGCAAGTTCTGACACGCGTTGGAAAGCTAAGAGAAAGAGCTACAACTTTTATGTTGAAGGAAAAAGCTTATTCGGAGTGCAGATGTCTCAAATAATTCGTTAAAGTTTCGTACTTTAGGAAATATTTTCTTTTGGGCCATTTGTTGGGCCGAATTTAGGTTTTCCGGCCCAGTTTGAATTATAAGTGAAACCCTTATTCTGTTTAAAAGGGCAGTTGCAGTACTGTAGCAAATACACATTATTCATAATAACTTTTTTGCTTTCGTGCGATCATGAAGAGAAACTAATCTCCTAGAGTCAATCTGCTGTAACCGAATTTCCAAGGCTTTGAGGTTTTTATTCTATCAATTTAATTTCGTTCTCTTTCAGTTCCATTCTATGAAATTTCATTTGCTTAATCTGTATTTTATGGAATGGTTTTGATTAAATCCGTATGATTGCATTCCTAACTATTACTCACTATTTTCATCGCTTTGTCGTTAAATTGAGTTTGTAAATCGTGTTTGCTTAATTCACGATTGTATTTATCCATTTGCTTAATTCAGAATATAGGAATATAAATCTGTCATATATCTATTGCACTTGTCAATCGAAATTGAATCGAATAGAGATCGAAGTCGCTTAGGGAATTGGTAGGTAAAAACCAATGATTAGCCGGAAACCGAAAACAGTAGATTGACTTATTTTATAATCGCTTATTTTAATCACTTTTTTTTGCTTTGTTTTCTAAATCGACTACTAAACATAAACCCCCCTTAAATAGATTTCATTAGGTTAAGAATAATACAAGAATCCTTGCGATACGATACTCGAGTTGTCGCTTCCGCTAAACTACAGTTATTTAATTACTCGTTTTGACCCGTGCGCGATAGCGGATCACTATGTCTTTAATTTATAAAAATACAAAAAAATATGGTCATTTGTCCTATTTGTTGATTCTGTTCCATTACTTTTATTTAACTAATTTTATTAGTTTTTTCAGTTAGAAAATAACTATAAAAAACAATAAAAATGATAATAACAAAAAATATGCATGTGTACATCAAAAATATTTTCTAAACTAAGCTAAAAAAAGTCTTTTGTAAAATCAGGTCCTGGAATAATTGTTTGGCTGACGCCATGCCTTATCAATCAATAATGCAAATCAAAATCTAAAATCAATCCCAACACATCCAATACCATTTTCTCTGCCCTTGTGCATTGAGATCTTTTTCAAATAAACTATTTCCCTGCCCCTGGCGTTGAGACCTTTTCACAAATAAAATCAACCAACACATAACATTTTTTAGACGAACTACTGTCCTTTGATTCTTTATTAAACTTTAGGATACATAAGCAAAGAGTTGTGACACTCTATTGACTACAATAACAAAATTCTCTTTTTTCCCCTTTATGATTAAATCTTTTTTTAAAAATAATAAAAATAATTAGTTGTAAATAAATAAGTTAAAGCGTAAAAGCAAAAAATAAGTGATTAAGCAAACATCCCTTAAATAAACATAATAACCATAAAAGTAGAGGAGGTCCCCATTGAGTACAATGGAGGTGAGAGATGCCAATACCTTTCCCTCATTTAACCGACTCCCGAACCATAACGTCGTATCTTACCTTTTAGGATTTTTTTTTATTATTTCCCCTGTTCCTTAGGAACAAATAAAATATGATGACGACTCTGTGATTTTTCCAGCCACGACATTATGCATGGATAATCAAGCTAATGACGGTAAAGAAGCGATGAGTGAGAGGAAACCCATCAGTAAGTGTGTTTTTAAAATCTTGATTTTATTTTATTTTATTAAAACATGTCGATTCTTGTATGCTATCTGGCAAGAAAAAAACACAAGTGAAAAATAAAGTAGAGCAGAGACAGGTGAAAGGAAAAGAAGAAAGGAAAAAAAGGAAAGCTCTTGGAAAAACCACGTAGCCTATCGCACGTGTGACAGGGCTATATCGCACGTGCGATGGCTTCATAACACGCGCAATAGAGTTGTTAGAGAATTTGGGCTAGTATCGCGCGTACAATGGATGCATGACGCGCACGATATAGATGTTGGAAGAACCGTTAGCATCTCGCATGCGATGAGACATTTTTTGTGCCTATAAATAGAGATTTTCAAATCTCTTTTCCTCACAACCATTTTCTCTAATCTCTATTAACCCCAAATCTCTTCTAATCATTATCTTCTACTTAATATTTTCTCTTGTGCAATTGTTATTTTTATGTGTTGTTGCAGGCATAATGGCTTAAAAAAGAGGCAGAGTTGCAAGAGGGTCATCATTACGTACTAATCCCGCACCAAATGCTCCAACTTTTTCAAATCTGAAGTTTCTTTCTGAAGCAAATGCTGAAAAGTATTTAAAGTTGGTTGACTATCATATCGTAAGAGAAAGAGCTTTTGCATGCGATGACCTGGGAGGCTTCGAAGAAGTGGTGGAAATGTTGCAATAATGATAATGGGTAAGTTTTAATGTTTTCATTCAAAAAATCAACAAAACCATTAGCCTCGAATTTTATGCAAATGTTTCTTTTATTGATATGGGCTCTTATACTTCATATGTGCGAGTAAGTACATCGACTACTATGCTAGTGTTATTAATTCTATTTTGAATCTTCAACCTCCTCCCGTTTGTGCTATTAGGACTTACATAAATGAGCATTGTGTTATAAACAAAACAATGGCCCAAGAAAGGCTTTAATTTCTGTAGACCTAAGGATGAATGGGTGATTGAGTGTGGCTTAGCGTTGCGACTTAGAACCGCTGAATTTCGCCAAATCCCTAGGGCATGTGCCTCATTCTTTGTGCAAACTCTATTAGTCGCTTCTAATCTATCACAATTTATTATGACGTGATGCTTAGGTCTTTTGGATCTTTTAAGGGGCGGTCCTATTAATGCAGGGTACTTAATTTCTAAAAATATTAAAAATATGGCTAATGTTGCACAACGAGCTTGTGGGGATTTTTGTGTTATTAATGAATTGTGTAGGAGAGTTGGAGTACCCACCTACTCAGATGATAAGATGATAGGTCCAAAAGTACCTATCAACGCTTTGCCAATTAAGAGGCTTCAACATAATCACCCAGCAGGAACAACTCAACAAGATCAAAAGCATAACCAAGCAGGAAACGAAGAAGAATTTTACCAACTTCAGGTGTAACAACAGGAAATACAAGTTCAACAAAAGCAACATGCATCCGAATTTCAAAGAAGGATGGAAGCTCATGCAATGAGAGTAACAAAATGGATAACAGAAGTTTCACCCACCTTGTATGTTGAACCCCTAAGATTCTCACTAATATTGAAAGACTTCTACAACCAACAAGAAGACCACATGTCTGCCCAAAGTTTAAGAGCACAATTTACAAGCTCCTAAGAAATGGAGAATTATTTCAGAAATCAAGTTCAAGAGCAAGAAAGAAGAAGAGATCACATGAGATCATAATGGACCCAAAAAAGCAATAACTTCAACAACACCATGAATGACATGCATGATCTTTTTCGCGGTGAAAACATGTGAAGAAGACATGTAGCAAGTTTTAAATTCTAGAATTTTTATTTTTCTAAAGTATGCCCAGCGAAGAGTAATAGCACTTATAAGTACTCTTCCCCATTGTATGGTTTTAGTCATGTTTATCTTTAATGAATGAGTTTTCTCCTATTTCTTTCAAATTTACAAAAATTGTAACTTTAGCATTGAATAGATGAACCAAAAGCACCATTAAATTAAACCTGGTCATCAGGAAAGTGACTTACAAATTGAAAGTAAAGGATGAAAAAGGGATCGATAGACTTGTACTCAGCCTTCAGATACCTCGACTAGTAAGGGTTGAGCCAAATTATTTCCACTATTCACTATTCCTTTCATTGAGTGTATCCATGCATTATTGCTTTATAATGTTTGAAATATTTTTGATTCAATTTGTCTGGGTTGATTTACACACACAGAGGCAATTGTTTGCTATGAACTCTGAGCATTTTTTAAAACCACCATGTAGTAATAAGTAATGTCCTTTGCTAACCATTTTGAGCTTAGTCCTTCTTTAGGTGACTTATCCTTATTTATTAGCCATATGACTTGAAATATTACATCTTTCCATCCTCTCTTTGGAGTTAGGTAAAAAATTTTAGTTTAGAGTTATATGAAAAAGAATAAGTTTGGGGTTGCCATATGAATTGAAATATTGAATCCAAGGAGAGTACGGAGTCGAGTTTCATGACTATGAGACATGTAGGGACGTCCTTGAGAGAGAATGCTCAAGTGTTCATGTCCTTGAGAGGGGGAAGCGAGAGAATAATTACAAATCTATATGTTGTGTGTGAGTTTCCTGAAGTGTTCCTAGATGACATTAGTGATTTATCGCCGGAACGTGAAGTTGAGTTTGCTATAGACTTAGTACTTGGTACTAGTCCTATGTAGATGGCACCATATATGATGTCTGCTTCAAAACTGAGTGAGCTGAAGAAACCGGTAGAGGATCTACTTGAGAAAAAGTTTGTTTGGACAAGTTTTTCACTGTGGGGAGCGTCAGTGCTGTTAGTTAAGAAGAAAGATGGTAACATGAGGTTGTTTGTTGACTATCAACAACTAAACAAGGTTATTATCAAGAATAAGTAACCTCTTATGAGAATTGACGATTTGATGGATCAGTTGGTTAGTGCTTGCGTATTTAGTAATATTTATTTGCGGTCCGATTATCATCAAATTTGAGTGAAACCAAAGGATATTTCGAAGGCTCTATTCAGAATGAGATATGGTCACTATGAGTATTATGTGATGCCGTTTAATGTGTTTAATACATCATATGTGTTTA